>NC_053490.1:419908755-420657707 GCF_905171775.1 Rana temporaria
GTCACCAGAACCTTGATAAAACACACAGAGGGGGGTGCACTAGAAAATCTGGGACACGTATGTACACATCCCTTATGCCTACACAGAGGTCAGGTCATCTTTTTGGAGGGAGGCTATGACAAAGCTGGTAGATTCCATGCTGAATTTCTCTGCCTAAACAAAGGCAATATCCAATGAGGGGAGGACTGAAAAGTTTGAAATACAGTACATGAAATGTTTCTGACACTGGGGCAATAACCACTTGACCCAGCAGACCTGCAAGAACTATATGAAGCTCTGCTAATATGTGCCGTAAAAAAAAGGCAGGTTGGAAGATATTAGTCAGGTAGGAGCCTGAGAGTGGACTTCTAAGCCTGATTTCACAATTTTGCATTGTTGTTTTAGTCAATGGAAAGCTAGTTATTGGGAGGAGGTGGCAAGAAATTGCTTGAACCACCATTCCTTTACACACATACTTTGAGTTTCAAGGGATACAAAAGGTCTGGTATGAGCAAGCACGTATTGGGAATGTTAGGGTTTGTAACCCCCCTTCCATACCCAGGCATCTAAAATGTTGGAAGTCCAGATGTGCGTACATTTGTAGGTGTCCTGGACAGGGGCCTACTCTTCTGCTGAGGCAAAGGAATACTCTTACCTCCAGTGAAGGCAGTTTTGAAGAGACATCTTTCAAAGGACATGTACAACAACCTATTTTTGAAACCTGCTCCAGCGCAACATTTCATTCCAAGAACCCTGCACATTTATTGTCAGGAGACTCGCATGGAAAATATAATGGAAGACACATCTCCTAACCTGTTCATGTAGAGGCTTACAGTACGAGTTCTAAACACAACACAAACAGGTGATCAGTTGTGAAGGAAAGTGGATCCTCCACCTAGCCCTAGTCTAGTCCCTAAAGATTGGCATCATGGCTAAAGCAGGTTGCAATGCAAGGCCAGCTAGAGAAAAGACTTTCCAAACATTTATGAATGCAATTCTTAATAAAGCACTGATGATCCATTTGTTTTGAGATAAAAAAGTGTCAGATCCACAGCAGGCATGGCCCACTTAATAAAAGATTCCTTATTCTCTATTGAAAACAGGCAATTAAGAGGAGGACATGATCACCATTAATCACCCAAGACCAACTGAGGATTACTGCATGACTGCAAGGTTTTACCTCAAGTTGAGTGGCAGAAACCAGAGGACAGAGTGTGTGCAACAGAGCACTGTCCTCATCCTTAAACCAACAGAGAATGTGCCATGGCTCCGGTGCTTCAAAACATTCCCTGGCTAACACAGTACACTCAAGTCTGGAAAGCACCACAATATTAAGCCTGGTGCCTGAAAGTCACATTACCAGGAAGCCCCAACATGATCCAGTCTAGCAGGGTCCCAATACAGATTTCAAAGCTATTACTGAGAATACAATTCCAATTGCTGTGTAAAGAGACTAAATCAGCATGCAGGGAAATTTTTACTGAAAATTAAAATAATGGGTGAAAATGGATACCATTTTCTCAGTAGAGCAGTAACACCCTAAATATTATGCTCACGACAGGTTGTGAAAGATGTTACAGTTGCCCTTTCACAAATGTTGATTCACTATTTTGACAAACTACAATACTCCACTGCTTCTGACAGAAGTAATCTGTGCACCTGTGGCATAAATCCACACATTAACAATCCAGAAAATTATTTTTGGTCTGCCCTGCATGGTCATTTACTGGGTTTTGTTGAACTCTTGGTTAATCAGAGAAGTAGCTGGTGGCCTGCAGGCATTAGGTGACAGAGGAGTTGGGATTGAGAAAACAGAATGTCTTCTTGTCATGGAAGCCTAAAAAATTGCTGTAATATGACCACTCTTGTAAGGGGTTACGGAGCTGTAAAGTGTTACAACAGCCAAGTCTGCATGTAGGCACCCACTGTGTCTTGTATGGCAATTCCGAATTCTCATAAATAAGGTATAGAGCCAACCGTCTGCTTTTACGTGGTCAGAAGCTGTTCAAGTTATTCAGTTGAGAGGTTTCCTCAGTTATGACCATGTGAGGCCCCCTGCTGTTCTCAATAAGCATACAGTAAATAAGCCTGGTACTGGCTTTACATAAAGCACACTGCACATTAAAATGTGTGACCCTTTATAAACATGTGCATTATTAAGAAAGCCAACATCGTTTTGCCAACCATAAGAAATAAAATAAAAAATCTACACTATGTCAAAAGTGGTAGGAGAGCTGCTGTTAATATTGTATCCTTCAAAAATTATGCTTCGACATTCTGACAATAGATGATATCAAGAAGAAGCCTTTCAAAAAACTCACTTACACTTATGCCGCGTACACACCATCACTTTATGTGATGAAAAAAAACAACGTTTTTGAAAACGTCACTTTAAATGACCGTGTGTGGGGGAAAACGTTTTATGTCTTGTGAAAAACTACAAAAAAAAAATTGAAGCATGCTTCAATTTTATGTGTCGTTTTTCAAAACGTCGTTTTTTACTTCACAGAAATTGAAGTTTTTACACCCGCGCATGCCCAGAAGCTAGTTATGAAGCGAGCTTCAATGGAAAAACGTGGTGAACGTAACCTCGCTTTGCTAGAGCATTGTGAAAAAACGATGGTGTGTAGGCAACATAGTTTTTGAAAATTTAAGTTTCAAAAACGTTGTTTTTTACTTCACAGAAAATGTTGTTTTTTTTTCATCACATAAAGTGATGGTGTGTACGCGGCATTACACTTACTTACCAGACAAACACTTTGAAAAAGTTCAATTACCTGCCTCTTTTATACCTGTTCAGTTTCCAATGTTTACCATGTTGCTAGCACAGCAAAGGTGCCACATACAGTAAAACCTTGGATTGCAAGCATGTGTTCCGGAAACATGTTTGTAACCCAAAGCAATTTTATATCAAAACAAATTTCCCCATGGGAAACAATTCTGCAATCGTGACCGGGAAGACTACCCTGCAGTAGAGCGATCTGAAAGCGAGGCTTGAAGCGCTTGTGGAGCGCAGTGTAGAAAAAAATGACGTTGATGGTGGTGCAGAGGATGATCTATGTGGATAGCTTTATCGGTTGTGTAACCATTAAATGTTTATCCAAAAATGGTAGCCTTCACAAGGGGAATAGAAGCAAAATCTAGCAGGTGCTACAGTGTAGAAAAGAGAAGAGGAGCGCCTCTAAAGTGTAGCAACTCTCAAAGTTGATAATTAAAGACAGACACATCCAAGTATGCAGGCATCCAGGGTAAAGCTGTCCACATAGACCATCCTCCTCACTGCCGGCTCTCATAGCTGCCATTCTGCAATCGTGACCGGGAAGACTACCCTGCAGTAGAGCGATCTGAAAGCGAGGCTTGAAGCGCTTGTGGAGCGCAGTGTAGAAAAAAATGACGTTGATGGCGGTGCAGAGGATGATCTATGTGGATAGCTTTACCACAGGTGTCTGTTTTAATCAACCATGCGAGTTGCTAAATGTTGTACCTTCATTAAATTAAATTTAACCATATTGCTACACTTAGAGGCGCCTCTCCTCTTTTATACTAGGTAGTTACTAGAGTTGAGCGAACCCGAACTGTAAAGTTCGGGTTTGGTACGGACTTTGGGGTTTTCCCAAACTTGGACCCGAACCCGAATAATTGGAAAAAGTTTGGGTCCGGGATCGGAGGAAAAAAAATGCGCGGAGGTCCCCGCAAATTCAATAACCAGACCCTTTAGGTCTGGTATGGATATTAAGGGGAACCCCGCCGTCAATTTTAAAAAAAAAATGACGTGCGGTTCCCCCTAAATATCCATAACCAGACCCGTTATCCAAGCACGTTGACCTAGCCGGCCACAGAAAAAAGGGGGGGACAGAGTGCGCCCCCCCCTTCTCCTGAACCGCACCAGGCCACATGCCCTCAACATAGGGAGGATGTCCCCATGTTGATGGGGACAAAGGTCTTATCCCCACAACCCTTGCCCGGTGGTTGTGGGGGTATGCGGGCGGGAGGCTTATCAGAATCTGGAAGACCCCTTTAACAAAGGGGACCCCCAGATCCTGACCCCCCCCCCCTGTGTGAAATGGTAATGGGGTACAATGTACCCCTACCATTTCACGAAGGAAGTGTAAATTCTTGTAAAAAAAAAAAACACACACACACACCGTAGAATAAAGTCCTTTATTAATAAAAAAAAAAGAAAAAGAAAAAAACTCCAGCGGTGATAATCCACTCGTTCCCGGCTTCCTGCTCCAACGATGTCCTGATCCAGCAAGGAGTGCGGTTGATCTCCAGCGATGAGAAGCTCCAGCGGCGGGTGATCTCCGCTCCAGCGATGAGAAGATCCATCCATCCGGAGCGCAGCATCGCCGACCTCCTCTCATCGATGGACACAGCCCAGCGAATGACGCGCTGAAGCTGTGAAGAGGGAAGACTCTGGGCTTCCCCAGTGACGTAGCAGAGGGTACGTCAGAGGGTGCGGGGTGACGGGTGGCCCTGCCTCCCCTATATAAGTAATGTCACAGCTCCTTGAAAAACACTCTCAAACCAAGTTACTCTTAAACTAAGGTTTTTACTTGTACTAACACTGTATATTCAAATTCTCTTGTCTATGTCCTAGGCGGTCTGAGCTACAATGTACTTTCTAGTAGCATTGTGTCACAGCATCCACTATCAAGCAGACAGTTCCCTTTATTGCAACTAGTAATAGATGCAAGGATGAGCTCTGTACATTACTTGAATTTAATATTGAAGTGTTCTGGTTTATTAGACCCCTAATGTGATCATTGCAACATGTTGAAGCCAATTGGGCACAGACTGTGCTGGATCAGCTTCCCTGGTCTGTAACACAGTGAGGGGAAGGTGCATTACAGCTGCCTGAAACACCTGAACCAGAAAGCAGGCCATTGGGAGAAAAAAAAATACATTTTAAACACCAGCTGCTACAGTGACAATGATTTTGTTTAAATGCCAGGCTGTAATAGTTATGGCGGTGGCAGCAAAAGGGATAAGCCAAATTTTAGCTAATTATAAATAGTTAAAATACATATAAAAATATTTGCAACGGCATGGTGTTGCATGCACCACTACAAAGCAGCATAACAAGGTCTGACTTCACTTCTACACAGCCGTTAAAGAAAACCTGTAAACAAATACCAGGTCTGCTAGTGCTGACCTTTATTTGAATGTGCTAGTTGCACGACTGGCCTATTGGTTTCAATACTCACAGTCCCTGACTCAAAGCATGCTGATCAGAAAAAGCCAAAGTAAAGTTAGAACACCTTATTAATATATGTACTTTAGGTCAGCGCCTCCAAGTATTTTTTTTTTTTTATTAGAAACATTTTTATTGGAGGATTAAGCTACATACAAAGTTGTGATATGCATGCATAATGTCCATGAACATTAAATGATGGAACATATAATTGTGCCATATAAAATTGAATTAGGGATAGAGAATCTATTCACCTTGTAAAATATGATGCGAATCATAAATGGAAAAAAACAATAGGGTAGGGAAGAGAAAGAGCAAACATGAGTTTAAGAGTTCAGGCAGCAAAACTAGTGGAAAGGCACCACATCAACATTTAATACTTAAATGGCTTACCAAAGAGGGGTGTCCCAGTGCTCCCATTTCCTGTCAAAGAGATGCATCATACAAAGAATGGTGAATTCGTTCTGACAATTTGATCATCTCTATTCTGGCCAACACTTGTGACCAGGATATGGAGGCGGAACACCAATTTAGGGCTGTCACCCAATGAATGGCTACGAAAAGTGTGTGTGAATCAATCTCGGACAAGGAACAGGAACATATGAAATGGAGATGAAAAAAAAAGCACATCTGAACAATGAGATAAGACGGCCTGCTAGAGAAGATGCCCTTGTGGCTGCTTGTTGTTAAATAGGCTTGAGTTGTTTACAACTCCAAAAAATATGGGTGAAAGCGTATGTCTGGGCAGCCATGAAATCATCAGGGAGAAACTGCAGGATAAATGTGGAGTTTGGCAGATGTCATGCACCATCTGGTGTGAAGTTTGATTGCGGCCTCACGGGTAGATAATGACCTTGTGTTTTTGTACATATTCTCCAGCACCTCTTCCCACTCAGGAGGCGAGAAGGCAAGATCAGCCTCCTCTTCCCAGTTGGTCATTGGTTTAGTTTTCTGAGCAAGAAAAGCCTTGTTAAGGAAACTATAGATACGCAAGATTATACTCTTGACGTACATGTACATATGTTCAAATTGTGCTACGCAAGTGGGACGTTAATGTACCTCTGCTATGATAAAAATATTGAATCTGTAGATATCTGAAATGTTTAGAGGGCAAATCATGTTCTGCTTGGAGTTGAGGGAAGGCTTTAAAGGGCGTAACAGATTTAAGAGATGGAAACATAGTTGAGCCACTGGAGCTCCAACTAAGGATACCAACTCTGTGCTGGAAGGCAGGGGAGGGAATCTGGGTCACCTATAAAAATATAGAGGTTTGAGTGGGGAGACTCATTGAAATCTACTGTTGTATAGAGACTAAAACATAGAGTTTGATATATTATACTATTGAGTGGAGCTATATTACTTGGTTGTATGGATGTGGACCATAATAGGCCAGGAACGATGGTACGGATATACTGAATGCATTTCAAATGCTAGTCATGGGATGTCTGACGTAGAGACATGCGGTTAAACTAAGTGTGGCCGTCAAATAATAACTCTATAAATCTGGGAGGCCTAGACCTCCCAGAGATTGGGGTCTATACAATAGACTTATTAAATCTTGAGTGCCAAATAGATTTGTTGAGGTCTCTTTGGAGAGATTTAATATACAATTTAGAAACAAATGGGCAGTGTCCTAAAAAAGAAGAGTGCCATCTTTATGGCTGGAACTCTGTCTAGAAATGAAATGCGATAAGTAACCCAACTTTTTAAAAGGGAATTAATGTGAGCGACAACTGGGTGATATTTAAGGTGGAAGAGATCCTGGAATATGAGGGCGCGTTGCATGCCCAAGTAATGAAAGGATTGGGTGTAAAGCAAAAATGTTGCTGTAAAGTTGTTGCCAGATCATTCGGTATGTTGATTGGCATAGCTGTACATTTAGCCAGGTTTACTGGTCTAGAAAGACTCCAACGGGAATGTTAAGTTTACAATTAAAGGGTTAGTCAAGAACAGCAGGACATCATCCGTGTAAAGACCAAGTTTGAATTCCTCAGGTCCCTTACAATAACCTTTGATATCGACGTTATTAGATATGGCTCTAGACAGGGGTTCCATTGTCAGCACAAAAAGGTGAAGGGATAAAAGCACATCCCTGTCTCGTACCTCTTTGGAGTGGGAAAAAATGGGAATTATTGCCAGGTAATTTAACGTGGGTTTGGGGCGATTGATATAGCACATGAAACCCCTGGAGGGAAGCTCCTTCTATACCAAATTTAGGTAGCAAGTAATCTCAGTACAACCAGCTAATGCTGTTGAATGGAGAACAACCTGGTTGGAGTGTACATTGGCATCTTGGATAATGTTACTAAGCGTATGTTAATGGTCTACCCGGTATAAAACTGATTTGATTGGGGAAAACCAATCTGCCAGCAACCTTCCAAAAATTTTCAAATTATTGATAACCGATATAGGGCAGAAGTTTTCAGGTAATGATCTTTGTGGGGTTTTGGAATGAGGGACATGTTAGCCAAAAGCATTTCTGGTGGAAAATGGATTGCCTTTCAAGACATGGTTGTAAAGGGTGGCCAGTTTTGGGGTCAGTTTAGATATTATAGTATGAGGTAGGGACTTGATGGCCACAATTTCTGTTGCAGTACATGGGGCATGTAGGTTTTTTAGTTGCTATTCCGACAGAGTGGGAATTTGGTAAAACAGTCCATAGAGGCTGGGTTAAGAGGTTATATTCAGTTCCGAGAAGAATTTTTGGTAGTAGGCAACAAAAAAATGTCCACAATGTCATTTGGGTGAGAAACCAGGGTTACCAGTGGAGTTTTATAGTGTGGTAGAACTTCCTTGCAAACATAGAGGCAGTTACTAAAAAATAGGAATTTTGCCTTAGGCCCCATGCACACGAGACGCAAACACATCTAAACACACGTTTCCAAAGGCAAAAACCGGCGTTTAAAACCCCCCTTTTTTGCCACAAATTTTGCAGCGTTTTACTGCGTTTGCGTTTATAAGCGTTTAGTTAGGAAATATCATAAGACCCTCCCTAAGCTCAAAAAACAGTATTATTTAACCATTTCTGCCATTTTGTGAGACCAGAGTGAGTAGCAGCTGAGAGAGCAGAAGTGTACTTGTATTTAGCGTGTCACTTGCCACATCACCTGCCACAAGCTGCGGATTGTCCACTTGCCACAAGTTGTGAATTGTCCACTTGCCACGTCACGTCACCTGGCCACGCCACCTGCCACAAGTTGTGAATTGTCCACTGGCCACATCACCTTCCATGTCACCTGGCCACAAGTTGTGGATTGTCCACTTGCCATGTCACCTGGCCACAAGTTGTGGATTGTCCACTTGCCATGTCACCTGGCCACGTCACCTGCCATGTCAACTGGCCACATCAACTGCCACAAGTTGTGAATTGTCCACTGGCCACGTCACCTGCCATGTCACCTGGCCACGTCACCTGGCCACAAGTTGTGGATTGTCCACTGGCCACGTCACCTGACCACGACACCTGCCACAAGCTGTGGATTGTCCACTTGCCACGTCACCTGCCACATCACCTGTTTACATCACCTGGCCACAAGTTGTGGATTGTCACCAGGCCACGTCAACTGTGCACATCACCTGGCCACAAGTTGTGGATTGTCCACTGGCCACGTCACCTGCCACAAGTTGTGGATTGTCCACTTGCCACGTCACCAGGCCATGTCACCTGGCCACGTCACCTGCCACATCAACTGGCCACATCACCTGCCACAAGTTGTGGATTGTCCACTTGCCACGTCACCTGACCACGACACCTGCCACAAGTTGTGGATTGTCCACTTGCCACATCACCTGGCCACGTCACCTGCCACAAGCTGTGGATTGTCCACTTGCCACGTCACCTGCCACATCACCTGTTCACATCACCTGGCACGTTACCTGGCCACAAGTTGTGGATTGTCACCAGGCCACGTCACCTGGCCACGTCAACTGTGCACATCACCTGGCCACAAGTTGTGGATTGTCCACTGGCCACGTCACCTGCAACAAGTTGTGGATTGTCCACTTGCTAAGTCACCAGGCCATGTCACCTGGCCACGTCACCTGCACCAAGTTGTGGATTGTCCACATGACCTGGCCACGTCACCTGCCACAAGTTGTGGATTGTCCACTGGTCACATCACCTGGCCACAAGTTGTGGATTGTCCACTTGCCACGTCACCTGGCCATGTCACCTGCCACAAATTGTAGATTGTCCAGTGGCCACGTCACCTGCCACAATGCAATGCAAGCAATTACATTGTTTTATGTTTTGTTAATGGTTTATCATTTGCCATCATTTTTGAGATTTCTAATGTAAAAAAATAGGTCACCTTTAAAAACGCCTATAAACGAAATCGCGGCAAAAACGCTGGTACCGCGTTTTGCCGCGATTAGCGGCGTTTTGCGTCTGAAACGCAAAAACTTTTGCGTCTGAACCCATTTGTTTGCTTCTGAAAAAACGAGCATAAAGGCAACTGCCGAAAAACGCAGAAAAAAGGGATTGTGTGCATGGACACATAGGATAACATTGAATGTGTTCAGGGGCAGTTGAAAAAGCTGTCCAAATGCATCTGAACACGTGTTTACCAGCGTCTCGTGTGCATGGGGCCTTAGACCAACATAACGCTTTTTCAGTGTCTACAAATAGTATTCGGTCTAATGCACTTTTTTTGAATTTGTTCAAAATGTTTAGGGGTGGGCGGTTAATTATAGAGGTTGTACAAAATGATCAAGTGTCTTTGTAAGAATGCGTAGCTCCGCCAACTTAGCTCTATGCTTGTTTGCCACTAAATTAATGAAATGACCATGCATACCTGCAACTACAGTGTGGAGGGGAAAGTGTCAGGGAGCAAGTTCTCTGTAAAATTGTTGTCCAAATGTTTGGGGTATAATAAATCAGTTGTCAGGATCTTTATACACATGGAAAATGTAAAAAATCAATGAGTTATGCATGAATATGGCTACCCCACAGTACTTGGCTGTATGAGTCGTACAATAAAATAGTTTGAAGGCTTTATCGAAATATTGAGGTTAGAGATAGAGAAATTAGTCTCTTGTAGTAAGAGAATATCAGCCCCCAGATCTTTATAGTGGTGAAATGCCTTTTGCGGAAGGTTAAAACCTTGTACATTATGGATTATTTTAAGTACCATTAGGAACTATTAGAACGGTGGGATAAATGAGAGTGGGTGCAATGATGTTTAACACATGGGCCAGAGCCAAACCCTCAGCTATATCTATGCAATAATTGCAAATGCCAGATAACCTTAGTAGGCTCTCTTGGATTGCATACAGTGTAGAACTATAGTGCCAAGTCTTCCATAACCAAAAACATAAGCAACTGAAAAAAAAAAAAACCTTGCTCAAAAACCAAACACCAAGCTACAGGGTCAGGGGGGGAAACTCCAACTGATGAAATTAAAACATTTTTTTGGACTAAAATGTCCAATAATCACATCAGGAGCCAGGGTAGTCAGTGATGGCAAACAGGGCAGCCTACCAGAACACGCAGCTCTGAACATCACCCTGAACCGGGTACGAGAGCAAGTAGGAGGGATGACTGTGGAGGTGGGGTGACACTGTGCCTGAATGCTAGAGTCTTATTAAGACATTTTTTCAGTGCCGAAATGTAATCCGAGCCAAATAAGTGTCAGGCAAATAAGCAGTAAGCCCCAGGGGTCATGAAAAAAGTAGACCAACTGCATCTGTCGACTGACAGCATAGGGAGTCCTCCAAAAGGATCCTGTGCGATTTGAATATAGTCCTCTGGAAACAAAATACTTGGCAGAGTAACCTTCGAATAGGTGAACATGTAGGTGTTTTAAAAATGAGATATCCGTGTGGCAAACTATGGAAAAAATTGTTAGGCTGGTAGGTCCCTAAACGATTGGTGCCATCTCCTTTGATGCCTGCAGGGAGAAGGCATAGCCCAGATCGGGTTAGGTCATGGAGTAGAGGGATGGCGGAGAGCAGCATCCGATACCAATAAGCCAAGCTCGATCAGGAGATCCTTGCTATCCGCCACATTATACAATGTATACGTAGGGCCGTTGTGAGGTACAGTGAGTTTAAAGTGGGAACCCCCAGCACCAGTATATATAGGTTGTTTGGAGTACCGATTTGGATCCTGACACCATCCAACTCAATGTGATTAATTTCTTGAAGCTCTCAGGATTTCCTCTTTGGTTAGGTAATCTTCCAACATCACAGGGAGGCTTATCTACTGGAGGTTTCGGGCGCAAAGCCCTCTGTAACCTGTCACGTGCAAAGGCCTTTGAGGGGGTATCAGGTAGGAGGGTATGGAATTGCTTGAATGTTGCCAATACAAGATCCGTGACAGTCTCAGGGATACCTCTCAGCTGAAGATTATTTCCGCGATCATCTAAAACTTTTACTTGGGATTGAACCAACATGTAATTTTCATCCAGAGATTCAAAATTTTTAAGGTGATCAGCGTGTGCAAGGACCAATTCATCATGCTTGGTTTCTAGCAGGTCAGTGCAGGTGCCCCAAGCTGTGATTTCCTCCGTCAGTGTGCTGGTAGTCTTATGCAGCTCTGACTGGAACTTCTCTGCCAATTTCTCATACATGAGCAACAAGCTGTCTTCCAGATCAGCCTTTGTCAGCTGTGTGGGGTACTCACAGTTCTCCCGCTGCTGAATTGAGGCTGTAGGAAGTGAAGCTGGAGACTCGCCAGGCCTGGGCGCCATCTTTGGTCATGCTGGCTTGCTCTTTAGCCCACAGGAGATACGTCGTTAGAGACTGCTGCGGCTTACGATGTTTAGATTTCTTGCGGGACGACATGCACCTAGTAGTCCCACAGAAGTGCGCTGTGTTTTGGGCTAGAAATTGTTTTGAAATGGCCCTGTAGGAGTCCTTTCAGTCTCTTCTTCCGCCGTAGCTCTCACAGGAAGCATCAGTCTCTCAGCGAGTAACGCATGCGCCCCCAGTGCCTCAGCAAATTTAAGCATAAGGAACACCAGAGCATACAGGCAAATACCATTTTACGAAGGCGGAATTAGCAATTACAGCCTCTATGGTTCTTACACCACTGGTTTAAAGTTTACATAAGCTGGACTAAGCAGGCACGGGACCTCAGTAGTTTAAAATAGAGATTGCTCTGCTTGTAAAAATATTGTTTAATATAAATGCCATACCTGTCATCCACAGAGCCTGGCTGATATGCCTCAATGTTTATATATTTCTACTGACTAATTTCCAGGACAAGGCACACATTAGGCACTCACCACCAGCAATGTGGTAGCAGGCATGCTTCCTGATGCAAAAGCCACATATGCACAGTGTATGATCTTTCTTCCCCTATCCCAGCAATGGCTGAGCTCAGCGATTGAGATAGGATATGGCATTTGCAGTTTATTTTTTTTTTACAAATTACACAAATGAGAGTGCATTTTAAACTGTTTGGGCTACTTGTCTGGGCCAGCTGATGTAAAAGGTGAACCTTTGCCTTTAAGCAATGCATCCTGTAAACCAACTTGCCCCCAAGCCTGTAACTGGAAACTGAAGGCAGCAAACTGATGAGGTCATCACTCAAGCTTGCAAGCATGTACAGTGAATAATGTGCAAGTGACATAATCTTTTAAGAGTTCAGATGCTGCCCCCTCTGCCTCCCAGTGTGAAAGTTGCTGTAAGGGACATTATAAGAGTCAGAATAATGAGAAAAATTAGAAATGAGATTCAGGAATTTAAATCCGCTCAATGCTAAATGCATTTAATGTTTTTGATAAATGCATAACTGGATTAAAAACTGTAATCCAGCTGTAATTTCATACACCTGTCTGAGTTCAGCACCAAGCTACATTTATTTTACACAGACACTGTGTGCACAAAGCACCCTTGTATCAATGTTTCAGTTGAGGTTGGGACTGTGCTGCTGCTGCTCATGCTGCCATTGAACCTAATTTCTAACATGCAGAACATTTCACATCAGCACAATGCCCAAAAATACTGAAGCATGTACTGAGAACTGTCCAGCCGAGTACATCCTTCCTTATCTAGTATTTACAGTAGTTGGGGCATAGCAGGCTCTTGAACATCTGCCAAGAAACACTCTTTTAGAGTTTATGAGATGGTTTAAATGTCATACCTCAACAGGCGAGCAAAACAAAAAGGAAGTCACGAATGAGGAGTTTATAATATAAATTCTTCATTTGGTAAACAATACACACCGAGATTAATTTTCAAACGGTTGATTTATACATACAGCATCTCAAAAGAGTACACCCCTCACATTTTTGGAAATATATTATATCTTTTCATGTGACAACACTGAAGAAATTACACTTTGCTACAATGTAAAGTAGTGAGAGCCGGTTCACACTGGGGCGACTTGCGATCCGACTTCATGTTGCCTCAAGTCGTCCCAAGTCGCGCTGTAGAGAAAAAAAATGTAAGTGAATGGGAGCGGTGTTAATACACACGACTCAAGGCGATCAGACTTCAGAAAAGGTTCCTGTACTACTTCAATCCGACTTGTAGGCGATTTGTACCCATTGATTTCAATGGAAATCGCCTCAGAAGTCGGATCACTGTCTTAACTGAAGCGACTTTCCAGGAAGATAACATACATTTCTCAGGCAAACCTCTCCTGCCCCCCTCCCTCCCCTTCCCTCTCCCAGAGCTGATTGTTGTTTTATTGGCCACTGGAAAGTCTCCTGTCCTGGAGACGACTTCAAGTTGTGTTGTAAATCGCCCCAGATCGCCCTGTGGTTCATGTTCAAGTCGTGTCGGAGTCGCCTCTGAAAGTCGTGCTGGAAGTCGTGTCGCCCTTGTGTGAACCGACTCTTAGTGAACAGCTAGTATAACAGTGTAAATTTGCTATCCCCTCAAAATAAATCAACACACAGCCATTATTGTCTAATGCAGATATGAAAAATGGGGGGAACTGATGCGCAAAACCACACTAACTAGAGCAATAATACTAAAATATCACTAAATATTACACTAAGCAGCAGCCACAATAAGTGCTCACACACAGATAATGATTGATAAATATGGGGGGGGGGGGTTGTGGCGCTTGCTAATAATCAAAATATTAACATAAAATAATTAATACTAAATACGTTCTAAAATGCTGCTTGAGTCACATTCCAAATACTATATCAGACGAGCGAAATGAGCCAGGAGGAGAGCCGGTGGTGACGTCATCTCTGCTCGCGGCCGAGAGCGGAGACATCTCATTTACACGCTTTTTGTATACAAGCCTGCTGTAAGTGTACTTGCTTTTATTTATTAAATTTACCAATCAGTTGTATGCTATGGAGCCTTTATTTGTTTGAGAGCCATCCACCCTGTGAGCTTGTTGCTGTGACCTGGGGACCATTAACCAGAGGGATTGGTGTGACGAGGGTTAACAGGCCTGCCGGGAGCTTCCCATCGCAAGCGGAATCTGCTGTGCTATTGGGCCAGCAGCGTTGGAGATCTATAGGCTTTTTTAAGCCTTTCTGAGGTGAGAGGCTTGGGGAAACGGATCACTTGTCTTGCAAGTTATGCACTGTGGGATCTATTGTGAAGTTAAGCACTTTATTGGAACACATATGCACTTTGGAAAATACTGTTGATTGAAGCATCTATTTTGGACACTGGATTAATATATTTTTTGCACATATCTTGGAGTGTGGACAGAGACTCCCATTTTTATTCCTTTTACCAATTTATTTTTTTGCACGTTTGGTTATTTACATTATATTTAGTGCACCTGTTAATTTTAATGTTATGCGATTGCCACTTATATATATTAATTTAATATTTCAGTTGTTCTAAAAAAAAATTCACTTATTTTGTATAATTATTATTATTAAGTTGGTGGTATCTCTAATGCCACAAAGTGATTCATATTTACAACAACATCACTCTTTTTACCCCCCTCATCATCCTGTTGATTGATGGTGGGCATTATTGTCTAAACCGTTGGCAAACATTAGTACACCACCCAAGTGAAAATGTCCAAATTGGGCTCAAAAGTGTTTTTTTTTTTTAAATTATTCTTTATTTAACCACTTAACCCCCAGACCATATTGCTGGTCAAAGACCAGAGCACTTTTTGTGATTCGGCACTGCATCGCTTTAACTGACGATTGCGCGGTCGTGCAACGTGGCTCCCAAACAAAATTGGCCCTTTTTCCCCACAAATAGAGCTTTCTTTTGGTGGTATTTGATCACCTCTGCGGTTTTTAGTTTTTGAGCTATAAACAAAAATAGAGCGACAATTTTGAAAAAAATAAAATAAATAAATAATTTTGCTATAATAAATATCCCCCAAAAATATATAAAAAAACCTTTCCTCAGTTTAGGCCGATACATAATCTTCGCAATAATATCTCGCTTATTTATTGCGGAGATATTTAATGCCTCAGATTTTTGTAAATTGACCTTGAACTTAGACAAGCTACCATAGCGTTTCAACTCCTGTAGCAAGGAGGGAAGAGATTGTTGGCGTACGTCGCCACCTTCTGTTGGTAATTGCTGGCTGTGATGCTTCGAAGACTGGTTACCCCTAATATGTTGTAAAAAACAAGGTTCCGGCGAGATAATGAATAGTAGTGGAGACAGGGGACAAGCCTGTCTGGTGCCGTTGAATATTGAAAAGGGGCTAGAGTCGTAGCCATTTACTTGTACTGTGGCGTGCCTATAAATTGCTGAAATCCATGACAGGAAGGGGTCCAGTATTCCCACAAATTTGAGTGTCTCTTGAAGAAAAGTCCAGTCCACCCTGTCAAAGGCCTTTTCCGCATCTGTGGACAGGAGTAAAAGGGGAATACGGGAGCGTTTTGCCATGTCTATGATGTTCAATGTCGGATAGTGTTGTCCCTGGCCTCCCTATTTTGAATAAAACCAACTTGATCTGGTGCAATTAAACACTGCAACAAGACGTTCACCCTGGAAGCCAAAATGTTGGTGAATACTGTATTTATTGGCGTATAACACTCACTTTTTTACCCTGAAAATAGAGGGTAAACTGTGCCTGCGTGTTATACGCAGGGTGCCGTGGAAAGTTTTTTTCCTGAAACTTCCCTCTTAAAGTTAGGTGCGTGTCATACGCCTGTGCATGTAATACGCCGATAAATACGGTAGATTCATATCACAGTTTAGAAGGGAAATAGGCCTATAGCTGGCACACAACGGGTCCTTACCTGGTTTAGGGATCACTGAAATGGATGCACGTTGCATGTCCGCAGGAAATCCGTGTCAGTCTAAGACGGCGTTAAAAGCCGTGATAAAGTGAGGTGTCAAGAAATCCTGGTACTGCTTATAGTAAGGGAGGGTGAATCCGTCGGGAACGGGGGCCCTACCAGTGTCAGCTATGAATACTGCCAATTCTTCTACTGTAATGGGCTTAGAAAGGTCCTCACGCTCTTCCGTAGTTGGTGTAGGGAGATTGGCTTCCCTAAGATAGTCGCTGATGTCCGAGGGACTCCGGGGGAAAAAAAAATCGGAAGTGGGAGATTGGAACTAGCGGATAGCTGCCGCAACTTTAAACTGTACAACTTAGACCAGAGAAGATTGAACTTTAGACCCAGATGACGAAAGTAAAGCTGGCATATACAGTGATGAAAATAAGTATTTGAACACCCTGCTATTTTGCAAGTTCTCCCACTTGGAAATCATGGAGGGGTCTGAAATTGTTATCGTATGTGCATGTCCACTGTGAGAGACATAATCAAAAAAAAAAATCCAGAAATCACAATGTATGATTTTTTTAAACTATTTATTTGTATGATACAGCTGCAAATAAGTATTTGAACACCTGAGAAAAACAATGTTAATATTTGGTACAGTAGCCTTTGTTTGCAATTACAGAGGTCAAACGTTTCTTGTAGTTTTTCACCAGGTTTGCACACATTGGAGGAGGGATTTTGGCCCACTCCTCCACACAGATCTTCTCTAGATCAGTCAGGTTTCTGGGCTGTCGCTGAGAAACACAGAGTTTGAGCTCCCTCCAAAGATTCTCTATTGGGTTTAGGTCTGGAGACTGGCTAGGCCACGCCAGAACCTTGATATGCTTCTTACAGAGCCACTCCTTGGTTATCCTGGCTGTGTGCTTCGGGTCATTGTCATGTTGGAAGACCCAGCCTCTACCCATCTTCAAAGCTCTAACTGAGGGAAGGACGTTGTTGCCCAAAATCTCGCAATACATGGCCCCGGTCATCCTCTCCTTAATACAGTGCAGTCGCCCTGTCCCATGTGCAGAAAAACACCACCAAAGCATGATGCTACCACCCCCATCCTTCACAGTAGGGATGGTGTTCTTGGGATGGTACTCATCATTCTTCTTCCTCCAAACACGGTTAGTGGAATTATGACCAAAAAGTTATATTTTGGTCTCATCTGACCACATGACTTTCTCCCATGACTCCTCTGGATCATCCAAATGGTCAATGGCAAACTTAAGACGGGCCTTGACATGTGCTGGTTTAAGCAGGGGAACCTTCTGTGCCATGCATGATTTCAAACCATGACGTCTTAGTGTATTACCAACAGTAACCTTGGAAACGGTGGTCCCAGCTCTTTTCAGGTCATTGACCAGCTCCTCCCGTGTAGTCCTGGGCTGATTTCTCACCTTTCTTAGGATCATTGAGACCCCACGAGGTGAGATTTTGCATGGAGCCCCAGTCCGAGGGAGATTGACAGTCATGTTTAGCTTCTTCCATTTTCTAATGATTGCTCCAACAGTGGACCTTTTTTCACCAAGCTGCATGGCAATTTCCCCCGAAGCCCTTTCCAGCCTTGTGGAGGTGTACAATTTTGTCTCTAGTGTCTTTGGACAGCTCTTTGGTCTTGGCCATGTTAGTAGTTGGATTCTTACTGATTGTATGGGGTGGACAGGTGTCTTTATGCAGCTAATGACCTCAAACAGGTGCATCTAATTTAGGATAATAAATGGAGTGGAGGTGGACATTTTAAAGGCAGACTAACAGGTCTTTGAGGGTCAGAATTCTAGCTGATAGACAGGTGTTCAAATACTTATTTGCAGCTGTATCATACAAATAAATAGTTAAAAAATCATAAATTGTGATTTCTGGCATTTTTTTTTTTATTATGTCTCTCACAGTGGACATGCACCTACGATGACAATTTCAGACCCCTCCATGATTTCCAAGTGGGAGAACTTGCAAAATAGCAGGGTGTTCAAATACTTATTTTCCTCACTGTAGGTCTGTGATCGCTTGGTGCGCAAGAAGGCGGTCACACTTATCTCCACATTCGAAGAAAGAGCAACAAGCCTTCAACAGAACATGTTTCGATTCGAATAGGGAATAATCATTTAAGGCCTCTTGGAGGCTGGTCAGTTCTGATTCAATCGTACGGTCTAGTCTGGCTTTGTGTTCAAAATTCTAAGGAGTGAAGTCTAGCTAGTAGGTCGGACAAGGTCGGACACAGAGAGATCGGATTTTCCACAGAGCCTACGTCAGTAGAAAAATATAGGGCAAGTTCTTTTCGGATTTCCGCCGTAATTTCAGGGCCGTTCAAGAGCAAAGCTGTGACTCCAAAGTGTGGCCCGTAAAATCCACGGTCCAAACCATGGAGCATAGGGTGCACAATTAGGAAAGCAGCAGACAAAAAAAACGCGATATCAACGGGCATAAAAAGCAGTGCAACAAATGACATAAGGCAAAGGGATGTCATTATACTACTGTAACTTCAAAAGTGTAGAGCCCCCTGTAGAGGGAAGGGTGGGACCAGCAGTGGACTAGTGCTCCAATCCTGGGACAGATCGATAGACCATCCCCTAAATCAGGGATATGCAATTAGCGGACCTCCAGCTGTTGCAAAACTACAAGTCCCATCATGCCTCTGCCTCTGGGTGTCATTCTTGTGGCTGTCAGAGTCTTGCTATGCCTCATGGGACTTGTAGTTCTGAAACAGCTGGAGGTCCGCTAATTGCTTATCCCTGCCCTAAATTGTAGGGTTATCTGGCCACCGAATCCGTCCCAAGGTAGAGCCACGGCTCCTGAATATGGCTGTAATGTACTCACTTCAACCCCCAAACGCTCAAGGTACATATCTGGGGAATCAACAGACAGCAATACGTGTTACCCATATGCATACAGTACAGTGTAATGAGCAAGGCGCAAGTAAAAAGGGGAACCATTTATACTTTTTATAGCATTAGGGAGGACCCGCTGTTCAGCAATTCGAGGCGTATCATAGGCCATCTCAGAAAGACCCCCCAGTGCACCGGTCCCCTTCCTACAGACCAGGGTTGGCCCTCATAAGAAAACAAAATCAAGATTAAAAAAGGGGGGGTGTTTATACTTTGCTGGTTAGTAGTTCCTCTCCGTTCACACACCTGCCCCCCATTCACACGAGACCATGTAACACTAATGAGTCACATGAAACATGAGGGAAAATGGCTAATTGGGCCCAATTTGGACATTTTTACTGTACTCGCTTTTGTTGCCAGCGGTTAAGACATTAATGGCTGTGTGTTGAGTTATTTTAAAGGGACAGCAAATTTACACTATTATACAAGCTGTAGCAAAGTGTCATTTCTTCAGTGTTGTCACATGAAAAGATAATAAAATTGTTACAAAAAGGTCAGTGGTATACTAAATTACTTTGGCTACCAACAAAAAGAAAAAAGGCAAGCACAGATAAATTACCTGACATATCACATATGAGATGGTATCCCCGGCCTTAACTTTTCTTCCACCTTGAGAATTTATCCATAAGGCAACATGTACATGTGGCAAGCTTTTTTTGTCAGGGTAGTCCTGTGGATCTTTTGTTAATGCCTGAAAAATGAAATTGTAAACCATTAACAGAATAAATAGGATGTTTGTACTCACCGTAAAATCCATTTCTCCGAGTTCATGGACGGACACAGCAGCAATTGACCTTAGGGTTATATCCGCTTCCTTCAGGAGAGTTTAGGCAGGAAACAAAGCACTTAAGTGTCAACAACACTTTCCTCAGTGCAGCTCTTTGCAGGGGGCGTGGCCCCCCGGGTATAACCCACACCTTGCTCTAGCAGCCTCAGTTCGTAACAAGCAGTACAAACAAAGGAGGGGTGGGTGCTGTGTCCGTCCATGAACTCAGAGAAATGGATTTTACGGTGAGTACAAAAATCCTATTTTCTCTTCCGTTCATGGACGGACACAGCAGCAATTGACCTTAGGGACGTCCCCAAGCAGTGCCAACAATTTCGAGGGGTGGGAAAAACAACACAGCAATCAAGCTACACCCCAAACAAAAACCGGAGTTACTCAACGGAGGAACTCCAACCTTAAACTGCCGCCTGTAACACCATGCGGCCAAAGAAGGCATCAGAAAATGCACTCACGTCCACCTTTTAAAACTTTAAAAAACGCGTGGACCGACGACCAGGTCGCCGCCTTACACACCTGTAACACAGAGGCTTGATGTCGGAAAGCCCAAGAGGCACCGATCGCCCTGGTCAAATGCGCCGTAACCTGAAAGGGAGGCGCCCGCCCCTTCAGGGCATAGACCTGAAGCACAACCTGACGTATCCACCAAGAAATGGTGGCCGACGAGACCGCCAGACTCTTTTCAGGACCCGACACTGACAAACAGTGAGTCCGACTTCCGGAACGGAGCCGTAGCAGATAAACACACACGAAGAGCCCGAACCACATCCAGGGAACGTAAAGTGGTCTCCTTCGGGTTCTTCGGCTGAGGACATAAGGATGGAAGAACAATATCCACATTAATGTGAAAGGCCAAAAGACCTTTAGGGAGAAAAGAAAGCTGCAGTCGCAGCACCACCTCATCCTCATGGATGACTAAGTAGGGAGCCTTGCGGGACACCCATCTGATCTATGTAATAGCAACCAGAAAAAAACACCTTTTGTGACAGAGTCAACAAAGGGATCTTCCGAACGTCCTCAAAAGGGAGCATCTTGAAGCACCGAGAGGACCAAATCCAAGTCCCATGGGAGCAGTGGAGGGCGCACAGGAGGGGCCACATGCCGGACCACCTGCACAAACGAGCGCAATGGTCGCTGAGAGTAAACAGCCAGAGCTGAAATCTGACTCATAACCGTACTTAAGGCGAGAGCCTGATCTACTCCCCGCTGTAAAAACAGCAGAATCCGGGACACCCCGTTATGTACGGGGGTGCCACTTCATCCCTTCACACATCGAGACGCAGGTTTTTTTTTACGTACAATGGGAAATCCTACGTGAAGTAGACTTCCGTGCACACAGCATGGTAGAAACCACCGAGCCTGACAGGTCTCAGTCCTACAACACCTGGCTCACAACAGCCACGCCGTTAAAGCCAGCGACTGTAAAACAGGATGGAAGATCGGACCCTGCGACAGAAGATCTTCTCTCAGGTGTAAACGCCAGGGGTGTCTGCCACCAGATGCACCAGGTCCGCTACCAGGAGCAGTGCGGCCAGCCTGGAGCGAACAGGATTGTAGCAATTCCTACGGCTTCCACTCTGCGCAGCAGGCGAGGAAGAAGCTTCAGAGGAGGGAAGGCGTAAATTAGGCGATAGTGACCCCAACAGTGGCATCTTTCGATAGAGACGCAGCTGAACACTGTGTACCCCCCTGATGGTTGACGTACGCCACGGCCGTGGCGTTGTCGGACTGGATCCTGACCGGTCGGCCCTGGAGATCCAGGGACCACCTGACAAGGCACAGCTTGATCGCTCGGAGCTCCAGAATATTGACCCCAACCGGAGAGGCTGGCATCCGTCGTGACCCCTGTCCAGCGGCACGGTAGAAATGACTTCCTGGTCTGAAGCACCGGAGATGTCAGCCACCACACCAGGGAAGACTTGACCAGATGGGTCAATTGAATCTGGGAATCCAGAGATGACGGGAGCTTGTCCCAACGAGACAGAATTTCCCTCTGTAGCTCCCTGTGTGGAATTGGGCATGTGGGACCGCCTCGAAAGAGGCCACCGTCAGACCCAGAACTAACACGCAGAATCGAAGTGACAACCACTTCTGGGCCGACAACTGCTGCACAGCAGATCGTAGGGACTTCAGTTTCTCCGTCAGGAGGAAAACCCGCGCTTCCGCACAATCCAGGACTAGCCCCAGGTATTCCAGTCTCTGGGACGGAACTAACACGGACTTCTGGATATTCACAAGCCAGTCGAACTCTTGGAGAGTCTGACACGTGATAGACACGTCCTCCTCTAACCCTAAGCAGCTCTCAGGAGAAGGTCGTCCAGATATTCCATGATAGCGATTCCTCGCTGCCTTAGCAGGGCCAGTATCGGGGGAAAACACCTTGGCAAAAAAAACCGTGGTGCCGATGCCAGGCCGAACGAAAGAGCCACAAATTGAAAACGGTCCTCCCGACCGCAAAGTGCAGAATCTCTGGTGCTTTGTGCAAATGGGAACATGCAGGTACGCGCCCATGATATCCAAGGACGCATTGAAGTACCCCTGATGGAGTGCCGCCATCACCGAGCGAATCGACTCCATCCTGAATTATTTTAGCTTGACAAAACAATTGAGGGCCTTGAGGTCCAGGATTGGATGGACCCCTTCCTTCTTGGGGACCATAAACAGATTGGAGTAAAACCCCTGAAACCGTTCCTGTGAGGGAACTGGCACAATCACTCCCCTGACCAGAAGATCCTGGACAGCCCCCACCAGAAGCTGGAGGTTGGAAGGAAAGGATCCGTTTGGTTGACAAGAGAGAAACTATCTTGTACCCGAGGAAACTACGTCGCAAACCCAAACGATCGGAAAGAAGAAACCTCCACCGAGCCGCGAATCCGCAAAGTCGGCCCCCCACCCGAGACACGGGCGGGGGCAGACCTACATGCGGAAGCAGGTTTGTCCACAGACTTGTTAGGCTTGCGGTACCAGGCGCACCTCTGCCCCGCAGCGGGCCCCAGCGCCTCACAAATCTTTACACGCCGTGCTGGGCGCACGAAAAAAACGCTTGGGGGTAGAAAACCAGGGCCCTTGTTCACGGCGAGGCTCCTTGCCCTTCCCAGACTGTGGAAGCAGCGTGCTCTTACCACCCGTGGCGTCCTTAATGATGTCATCCAGGGATGACCCAAAAAGCCGCTCACCCTTAATGGGTAAATCCACCAAGGCCTTTTTTGAGGGTTGGTCCGCAGACCAGCATTTCAGCCACACAAAGCGGCGCAATACCACCGCAGAGGCCATGGAAAGCAAGGGGAGCGTATCCAGAACCGTCTCACAGACAAACATCAGACCCTGAACCAATTGTTCAGCCAGGTCCTTACAGGTCTCGGGAGCATCCTGTGCCTCCAGCTCCTGCAGCAGGAGCTTCGCCCTTTCAGTCAGAGTCTGTGACACTAGAGTCCCAGCCAAAACCGGCCTCACGGCCAAACCCACTACAGTGATTAGGGAGCGGGCCACAGCCTCCACTCTCCTATCAGCAGGATCCATAAAGGCAGGAGCCGCTTCCACGTAACGTGGTGGCTTTGCTCAATCTGGACACGGGAGGGTCCACAGAAGGAGGAGACACCCAGTCTTTCACAAAGTCCTCCTCAACGCAAAAACTTTCTGCGGCGTATCCCATTCCTTGTACAATAAATTGTCCAAATAAGGAACACAAGGAAACACATTTGTAGTGCGGGGCAGTTTGCGGAACTCAAAAGGGACCGACACATCTGGTGCCTCCGCCAAAACCTCTGAGTTTCACGCCCGCAGAAATAAGAGCTCCAACACATTCCTTGTCAGTAGGTGATCCTGAAACAGAGTCATCCTCACTGTCCACGTGGGTCAAGCCTGCATCCTCTGACACTACAGAACCAGAGGCAGGGGCAATAGCCGGGCATGGTTTTGTGTCAGAGGCATCCCCAGTAGCAAGCTCAGGGAGGGGGCGCTTTTTACCCCCCATCCGGGCACCAGTTGCTTCAAACCTGGTGAGAAAAAAAACCTCCAGGGCAGCCGACATTGCCTCAACAGATGTGGCAGGGGGAGGGGCATCAAGGGTTAACTCAGGCATGTGTGGGGAAGAAATACCTGGCTCAGGCTCCATAGTGCCCCACCGCGGTGTCACCCCACTGCAAAGCAGAAACCACCCACGGTCACCTCCCGGCCGTTACACAGAGTATGGGGGCCCCCCAGGGAACTCACCACCCCGCACGGTGCAGCGTGAGCTGAGAGGAGTCTGAAGTGTGCTGAGAAGCCGGCCGCGCTGCTGTCTGTTCCCTCAGAGAGATGCCTCCGTATAGCAAAGAAAAAAAACGCCATAGGACCACAGGAAAATGGCCGCCGAGCCATATAAAGCGCGACTACGGCAAAATGGCGGCCGTTGCCCATTTAAAATGCCAAAATTGACACAGCATTACAGCGCAGCACACACACGACCCTGTAGTGAACACACACAGCCCCCTGCAGTGAACACACACAGCCCCCGCTACACACAGGCCCCGGTGTAATAAAGAGACCCCTGAAAGCCCCCCTCACAGTCGCTACCCAAATGGGAAAGGAGGGAGAGGAATTAGAGGAGAGAGGAAAGCAGGGCAAACCCTCAGTCGACCTCCCAGGGGAAGATTCCAGCCATTCCACCTTACCTGAGCAAGGGGCTTACCTGTCCTGCGACCACCGGCTGGAGGTATCCCAGACAGAACCAACGTCCGCATAAAACGGCATGGCTTGTCGGCCAGACACACTGACAAAACCATAAAGGCCGATCATATGTGTGCCCTAGAACAAAATGTTCCCGGCCGCTCGATGGCCAAACATGGTGGGACTACAAGAGTCAAGACCTAGCATGTCACCCAGTCGGCTGTTGATAGAAGAATCACAGGATTCAAAAATGCAGGAACAAAACAATAAAAAGCGGGAAAAGAAAAAAAAATCGCAAGAAAAAAATCTCCAGAGTACAGAACTCCAGAGTGCCTGTCCTCTCCTGTCGTTAGGCAGAGAAAAACTGAGGCTGCTAGAGCAGAGTGTGGGTTATACCCGGGGGGGGGGGGGCACGCCCCCTGGAATGAGCTGCACTGAGGAAAGTGTTGTTGACACTTAAAGTGCTTTTTTTCTGCCTAAACTCTCCTGAAGGAAGCGGATATGACCCCTAAAGGTCAATTGCTGCTGTGTCCCTCCATGAACGGAAGAGAAAAATCTAATAACGCTGTTGCAGCACAATTCTGCACAAACAGCCTTTTATTTGAAAAAAGAAGAACCAACTCACATATGATAGCATGTAGTTGCCATCATCCCATAATACTACAAATATATCGAAAATACCTCATGAAGTGGGATTGTATAGGCAACGAATAAAATTTTCAAAAATATATATGAAAAAATAACAATTTATTACAAAAATAGTTACAACATGTACAAAAATATCTCGAGCATTATAGGAATATACATAGTACAAAAACAAAACATGGATGATGCAGATACTGTCCGGCATACGGTACCATCACCATAAGGGAGGTAAAGTTGTAGCTGGAAGGCCGACGCGTTTCGAATGCTACGCATCCTTCATCAAGGCATAAAACAAGTATTGCATCTATTGCTTAAAAAGCTCCACGCCCAGGAGTGTGGGGCAAAAGGCCCCCGGGTTTTCAGGGACGCCGATGTCTCCTATGGCAGGTTGCACCATTTAAAACAAATCCCCATTTGAATGTCACTCATAGAGTGGATAGAACCAATTGGTTCAATTTGGGTGGTGTTTTTGCAGTCCTATATAAAGGAGATATATCAAAGACTTGTGTCAGAAATAATAACCCAGCATTTGAGCCTTAAATAACTGGTTGGGATTTGTATTCCAAACCGTTCATGGAAAACTCACCACCAGTAGTTTGAAGTCTTTGTATCCAAAAAAGGGGAGAGCCGGGTGCAGGTAAATCCTGAAAAGATTTGGGTTGCCCAGACAGATTCCCCTTGGAGAGGAAAGACAGCTCCTTGTTCTCCTACATATGGAGAGGGAATGACACCACCCAACCCTCTTGGCCCTCCTTAAGTACTTACCTTAACTGTATTCAGGTGCTGTAGTCCTCCCCCTCATCACCCATCAATTGAAGCATGTTATTCCTGAGAAGCCATGTGTGGCTCCTTATTGTTTTCAAGCAAACCGCCGCTGTTACAAGGCGCATTGTAGCGCCGTCATTCAGTGTATACCGATCCGCGTCATTTCCGGGACCGGAAGTATCACCGCGGCCATTTTGGTAATGGGATTCGAGTGCCAATCGATTCACCGTTGTGAATTGCCATTCGATTGCCACTCGAATGCCACCCCAATGGGACTAAGTTGTCACTCGACTCGCCATCGCGAATTGCCATTCAATTGCAATTCGATTGCCATACAATTCGCCCCCGTAGCCATTTTATTGGTTGGTTAAATCAGGGATATCTGAAAACCTCTCAGCCGGATCCGGAAGTTCCCCGGCGGCCATTTTACAAAAGGGCATGGACCTGAATTGGACGTTTGATTGTATGTCTTGTTAGAGAGCAGCAACTTGACTGAAAGGGCGCAAATATAAGGGGTGATAGTAGGAGGATAAAAACGTTCAAAAGATGACCTTGATCACAGTTTGAAACAGTCATCATAAGGGCAAAATCGAGCCCAAGTTTGTGTGTGTTATGGTAAGGCACTATTCTCCTGTAGTTCTTGAATGAACCACTGGGAGACCTTTGGGAGAAAAAAGCCACAGCTGCCTTCTATATCTACCCAAGGGGATATGACTATCCCCCTTTTTGGTAAATTTAATGACATTTGGGTACAAAGCCCAAAGTCTCCCCTGGCAGCTGATGAGTCAAACAAATTGAGGAAAAATGGAAAACAACCTGCATAATAGCCATAGAGACACCGATGTCCACTCGACCGGGGTGGTTGGCCCGTGACCCACACCTCCGAGCTATAGAACCAAGAGAGCAAATTTAGGTTAAATGCAAAAAAGAAAAACAAATATCAAAATCTCAATTATGACATGGAATCCCTTCAAATCAGTCCGCATAAATACGGTGGAAGGGAAACATCGAGTCAAACAACATATCAATTATAATAAGAATAAGCGAAAAAACAAAAAAACAAAAAAACCCTCCCTATTTCTAAGTGTCATATATGTGCTGGGCCCTAACCTGAAAATGTCTATTGCGTTCACAGTGAAGGGGAAAGGGGGAAAGATTTGGAAAATGTGGGCAAAGTCATCCCGGAAATCAAAATCGGGGACGACATTCTTCATCCCCGCTTGAGATCCTAATCTGTTTTGCCAGAAGAAAAACCCTCCAAAAAAGGCCTAAAGCTCTCACTTTCGTTGAGGCCGGGAGGTGTAGTAGCCTTTAAATATCTGATCCAACGCATTTCGCGCTGCAGTAGAGTTTTGTTCCAATCACCCCCCCGTAGGGGAATGTGAATGCGGTCCAACACAGTAAAATTTAGGTCAGGCATATGATAGCCGTGATGCTTGGCTATATGTCGACCCAATGGGAGATAGAGATTACAAATGCGCATAGAATGCATATGTTTCTCTATTCGCTTGTGTAGTTCCTGTTTGGTTTTACCCACATAGAAAGAACCACACTGACACTGCATGAGGTATACCACTCCCCGTGTTCTGCAATTTGCAAAATGTTTCAGGGAGAAGGTATCCCCATTTGGCAGTGTCAGTGTGGTTCTCCTCCCTATGACGGGACATTGGGCACACGTCCCGCAGGGGTATGTGCCAAATGTTTTGCAAGGATCCTTTTTGTTTATACCCTTGTACTCGCTTTTGACCAAAAGTGTACCCAAGGAGGGTGCTTTCTTAAAAGTTATTTGTGGCTGGTTTGTGATTAGATTCTTTAAAATAGGGTCTTCTGTCAGGATAGGCCAGAACTTGGAGATCGTCTTTCGGATTTTTTGATGTTCATTGGAGAAATTTATGATAACCCTAGTGTTGGATTCTTCCTTCTTACTGGTATTTTTGGGTTTAAAGATGAGAGATCGTCTATTTGTATCTCTCACTCTGTTGAAAGCCTTCTTTAGGCTGGTTTTTGTGTAGCCTCTTATCAAGAGGCGTTCAGTTAGCAGGTCGCTTTCCCTTTGAAAGTCAAAATCCGTGGAACAGTTCCTCCTAAGCCGAAGGAACTGACTATATGGGATAGATTTCTTAAGTACTTCCGGATGAAAACTCTCCGCGTGAAGCAGAGTGTTTCCCGCCGTTTCCTTTCTGAATAAGGATGTGCCAAGTGCACCATCCAATTCTTTAAAGATACGTATGTCCAAAAAGCTGACCTCCTTGTCGTTGTATGACATGGTAAAAAAAAGATTGAAGCTGTTGATGTTCATCAGCCTCAACATCTCTTGAAGTTCATTCTCCAGACCGTCCCAAACAATAAAAATGTCGTCTATGTAGCGCTGCCAAACAAGAATGTTAGCAGCGCACATAGACGCACTTTCACCCAACAAAAATTCCCGCTCCCACTCCCCCAGGTACAGGTTTGCATATGAGGGTGCACAGCACGTCCCCATAGCAACACCCTGTACCTGGAGGTAGTGGGAGCCCTGGAAAAGAAAAGTGTTATGCTGGAGGATGAAATCCAGCATAGTCAAAATGAAATGATTAAACTTCCAATCTGTGGTTGGTCTTTGTTTGAGTACCCGCTTGATGGCTTCTAAGCCCAGTTGGTGCGGAATACTGTTGTAGAGTGATTCTACATCTATAGTTACTAGGATAGCATCTGGAGGTATGGTTAAATCCTCCAACACCTGCAGAAGATGAATTGTATCCTTAGTATAGGATGGTAGGTCAAGTACATGGGGTCGGAGGTATTGGTCAATTACTTGACTAACACATTCCGAAATTGATCCATTGCCAGATATGATTGGACGTCCCGGCGGGTCTTGCAAGTTTTTGTGCACCTTTGGTAGAGAATACATAGTCGGTTGTCGTGGGTGCTGTGTTCTAATAAAGTCCCAGACATCTTTGATGATGCTGCCATTGTTGTAAAAACTATCAACGAGCTCATAAAATTCTCCATTGAACCTGTCCACAGTTGCTGCTGTGATTTTCCTATAACATTGTTTATTGTTTAATATTTTTAGGCACATTTTCTCATAGTCTATATTGTTCATCAGAACTACATTACCGCCTTTATCTGATGCTTTAATGATCAGATTTGGGCTATTTTTTAGGGTTTTAAGTGCATGTTGCTGCTCAATGGTCAGATTTCTATGGTTTGTGTCCTTTTTTAAGGTTTCCAATTCTTTGGAAACTTGTTTCACAAATAAAGAAATTGCTGGATTCAAACTCAGGACAGGAAATTTGTTAGATTTCCTTTTGAATTTCCTGATTTTGAAAAAATTGCCTTCTTCGATTTCCTCATCCGCCTCCTCATTTAGATCTTCTTCCCATGCGTCACCAAGTGAGGCATTCTCCTGTAAGAGGAGATTTAAGTCTCTTAAGGCTCTGAAATCAGCCGCTTTGAGGTTTGGGGCCACTTCCTCTTCTTGTTTTTTATGTTTGTAATAGAGACCTTTATAAAAGAGTCTCCGTGCAAATAGGTTGATATCCTTAATCGTCTCAAATGAATCAGTGTTAGAGGGGCAGAAGGAGAGTCCCAAACATAAAACTTCCTGCTCTACTGTTGTTAAAGTATGGGAGGATAGGTTTATGATATTATTATATTCTCCTCTGGCGGTATCTCCACCGCCAGATCCATGGTCATCTGTGTTTGAAAGAGTGGGGGCGTTGAGGACACCCCCTTCTTCTCCAAAAAATTATCTAGGGGGGTGCGTGAAGTCTTTGAAATTGCCCCCGTATCTTTCCGGGAGAAAAGTTTACCTCTATTTGAGGGAGACCCCCTGGAGTTTCCACCCGAGGCTCTCCTTGTCAAGCTAGCTCCCCTTTCATTTTGTGAAAATGACACCTGGGAATCCGTGATGGATTTTTTGCTAGTTTGTTGGACTTCTCCTTCTGTCCCATGTTTAGAGAAGGGGCCCTTTCTCTTGGCCGATGTCCGACTGGTATGTGAGGAGGCTGATGAGGAAGAATTCGAAGGTACATCAGACAGATAGTCATTTGATTGAACATTGGGTTTTTTGGAATTTTTTATTTTTATCTTTATTCCATTTGTATGCCCTTCCTTCACAGAAGGCATTCTTATCTCTCCAGTATTTCTTTTCTTTTTTAATAAGAATCTGTTTGCTGAAATTTTCTAAATGTTCTTTAAGTTTGTTTTCCTGTCCTGTATACTCTTCCATAGTTTTTAAAGGTGTAAGGCGCATGTATATTAGTTCAATTTCTTTATCAAGAACCTGTAGTTGCAATCTGTATTCCTTTTGCAGCAATTGCATTAAATTTTTGGAACATTCGTTCAGGCTGCTCTCCCAATTAACTTTTAAATCTTTACTGATATTCTCAAGTATTGGAAAGATTTGTATTCTTAATCCAATTGGGTTTCCTTTTGACTTTCAAAGGGAAAGCGACCTGCTAACTGAACGCCTCTTGATAAGAGGCTACACAAAAACCAGCCTAAAGAAGGCTTTCAACAGAGTGAGAGATACAAATAGACGATCTCTCATCTTTAAACCCAAAAATACCAGTAAGAAGGAAGAATCCAACACTAGGGTTATCATAAATTTCTCCAATGAACATCAAAAAATCCGAAAGACGATCTCCAAGTTCTGGCCTATCCTGACAGAAGACCCTATTTTAAAGAATCTAATCACAAACCAGCCACAAATAACTTTTAAGAAAGCACCCTCCTTGGGTACACTTTTGGTCAAAAGCGAGTACAAGGGTATAAACAAAAAGGATCCTTGCAAAACATTTGGCACATACCCCTGCGGGACGTGTGCCCAATGTCCCGTCATAGGGAGGAGAACCACACTGACACTGCCAAATGGGGATACCTTCTCCCTGAAACATTTTGCAAATTGCAGAACACGGGGAGTGGTATACCTCATGCAGTGTCAGTGTGGTTCTTTCTATGTGGGTAAAACCAAACAGGAACTACCCAAGCGAATAGAGAAACATATGCATTCTATGCGCATTTGTAATCTCTATCTCCCATTGGGTCGACATATAGCCAAGCATCACGGCTATCATATGCCTGACCTAAATTTTACTGTGTTGGACCGCATTCACATTCCCCTACGGGGGGTGATTGGAACAAAACTCTACTGCAGCGCGAAATGCGTTGGATCAGATATTTAAAGGCTACTACACCTCCCGGCCTCAACGAAAGTGAGAGCTTTAGGCCTTTTTTGGAGGGTTTTTCTTCTGGCAAAACAGATTAGGATCTCAAGCGGGGATGAAGAATGTCGTCCCCGATTTTGATTTCCGGGATGACTTTGCCCACATTTTCCAAATCTTTCCCCCTTTCCCCTTCACTGTGAACGCAATAGACATTTTCAGGTTAGGGCCCAGCACATATATGACACTTAGAAATAGGGAGGGTTTTTTTGTTTTTTTGTTTTTTTCGCTTATTCTTATTATAATTGATATGTTGTTTGACTCGATGTTTCCCTTCCACCGTATTTATGCGGACTGATTTGAAGGGATTCCATGTCATAATTGAGATTTTGATATTTGTTTTTCTTTTTTGCATTTAACCTAAATTTGCTCTCTTGGTTCTATAGCTCGGAGGTGTGGGTCACGGGCCAACCACCCCGGTCGAGTGGACATCGGTGTCTCTATGGCTATTATGCAGGTTGTTTTCCATTTTTCCTCAATTTGTTTGACTCATCAGCTGCCAGGGGAGACTTTGGGCTTTGTACCCAAATGTCATTAAATTTACCAAAAAGGGGGATAGTCATATCCCCTTGGGTAGATATAGAAGGCAGCTGTGGCTTTTTTCTCCCAAAGGTCTCCCAGTGGTTCATTCAAGAACTACAGGAGAATAGTGCCTTACCATAACACACACAAACTTGGGCTCGATTTTGCCCTTATGATGACTGTTTCAAACTGTGATCAAGGTCATCTTTTGAACGTTTTTATCCTCCTACTATCACCCCTTATATTTGCGCCCTTTCAGTCAAGTTGCTGCTCTCTAACAAGACATACAATATCTCCTTTATATAGGACTGCAAAAACACCACCCAAATTGAACCAATTGGTTCTATCCACTCTATGAGTGACATTCAAATGGGGATTTGTTTTAAATGGTGCAACCTGCCATAGGAGACATCGGCGTCCCTGAAAACCCGGGGGCCTTTTGCCCCACACTCCTGGGCGTGGAGCTTTTTAAGCAATAGATGCAATACTTGTTTTATGCCTTGATGAAGGATGCGTAGCATTCGAAACGCGTCGGCCTTCCAGCTACAACTTTACCTCCCTTATGGTGATGGTACCGTATGCCGGACAGTATCTGCATCATCCATGTTTTGTTTTTGTACTATGTATATTCCTATAATGCTCGAGATATTTTTGTACATGTTGTAACTATTTTTGTAATAAATTGTTATTTTTTCATATATATTTTTGAAAATTTTATTCGTTGCCTATACAATCCCACTTCATGAGGTATTTTCGATATATTAACAGCCTTTTATTTAATCTGTGAAAGCAAAATGTTGAAATTCTTCTGAATTTAGAACTTCTAAAAAATAACGTGGTTCAAGTAGTGGTGATGAATGTATCTAATGTTGTACTTCCCTTCAAAGTCCTGCAGGGAACTATCGCTTTGTGGGCTTATATCGAATTCCTTCTCTATCTATGCTATCAACTGGGTCAGCCTGACTTCACTGTCAGTTCTTCCAATAATGGAGACATCAAGAAAACATCAGAATGTTATCTGCAATTGGAAATTAGGGTCTTGAGCAACAGACCTATGTTAACTCAAATACTTGTTTCTTATTCTGTATTTTCTTGAAATTCCAATAAAAACCATTGATTAAAAAAATAGAATACATTAGAAAAAGACATACGACCGAGTTAGAGAAATTAAATCCACTCCTCAACAGTCAGTGTGTGGAAACCAGCACTTCTGATGGTCCAAAAGCCTTCATAACCAATATTTTCTAAATTTGAAAATCTTTGTTGCTCATTGCTGTAAGGAAAGTCATAAGAAACATTCCCCATGCATGATCAACATGCGGACTAAGAAAAACCAGCTGGAAATCTGGCATGCATGGTCCTCAAGGACAGCCAGATGTCTTATTGCATAAAACGACAAACAGAAGCTGCACTCCTTGAACCCAACTTTGCAATTTGTATTAATGGGCGCTCAAAAGGAATGCCATGAACAGTACATTGCTAACCAGACGCTAAGAAGCAAGGTCACCAAGCAGCAAAGGAGTGCTGGCAACTTTGCCATCAGAATTCTTATTGCCACTCCTCTGTGAGACATGTGCGTTTGTGGCCAGCATGACAAAAAAAAAAAGTTTAAAAAGTCCTGAAACAAACTCCAGAGCAGAACATATGCATAAAAGTCTTGACAAAGTAACAATAAATTATTCTATATATAGCAAATGTAAAAAAGTAGGCAAAAATCTCTCAAAGCCGGGGCAAACATTAAAAAACATTTCAGAATGACATCAATCCTGGAAAAAGATTGGAAAGTGTGAGTACAGGGAACCTCCCTCAAAAATGTACCTTATTAATTTCATACTGGCTGACAGGTACACCACCATTAACCACATTCTCTCCAATCTCCATGAGCTTTTTCTGAATATTTTCAACTATGTTATCACGAGGTTGGTCCGACAGGAGTTGACCGATCACGTAACTGAAAAAAAAAAAGAGAAGGAATGACAGGCTGTAAGAGATAACCCCAGAAATAAATGGCAACCATCTCCTACAAAGTCCAGAGTAACCGATCATATTGTCCATTCCCTTAGCACATTTGGAAATAAGTCACTGGGACCATAGCAAGCATCAGAAACCAAAAAATATTAAAAAATATATCAACTGTACTGGCTGATATTGTTTTCTTATTTAACACAAACAGCTTTAATACACAAACACAAGGTCACAGATTACACCAAGTATAAAGATCAGGAGTCAGAACTATACTACCTAATCTTTAGCAAGACAGCCAAGTAGCTGTAACGGGATGGCCCGTGGAACCCAGAATCCCTTAGAAAGTATGGGATACCCTTGCTTCAGCTCCCCATGCACCTCTTATGTCTAAATCACCCTGTGTCTATTAGGGGCATAGGGTGAGCAAGAAAATAATGGACATTAAGAATATGTCTTGGATTACTTAATATGGGATAGTAATATTTATCCACAATATCTCCCAGGATATATGTCATAGTAAAAAGGGACTCATTCATACTGTTGGGACATATACTGTAAGGAGATGCTAATGTCATCACCTCCAGCCACCTGTCTTGTCTGTTGTCTTCTATAATGTAAAGGAGTCTAGTGTGACTGCTCTGCATCTCATTGTTGATCGTGGTAATTAACTGCTATTGTGTGAAGGAGCTCTGTGTTGATTTGTGATAATGTTGATTGTGTCTTCTGCGCTACCAGACAACAAGTCTAGCCTGAAGGTCATGTCCGAGTCATTTAGGCTGTCTAAAGGGATTAGTTAATGACCTCATGTTAATTAGGTCTGGTCAAAGGTGTATTGCTAGAGTAATATGAGCAGGTTGTATGAATCTCCTCCTTTACTGTATACAAGACTGTATTCTTCAATAAAGATGGTATTCCTGTTTGACCTTCAACACAGAGCCTAGTCTCGTAGCTGGGGGAGAATTATTCGCATGGGGTCTTATTCGGCTGGTTGGAGTGTCTGGTAGCTGCCTTGTGTTCAGGAATGGAATATCCTAAACGACTAACCCCTTTCATACACGGGGTGTTACAGTAGCATTTTCAGAAAGTGGTCAGCGCCGTATTTAGCACAGGATAATTTGAGTTCATCAATAAAACCTTACAAATAAAATAAACAAAAAATATCTACCTCAAGGCTATAGTGGCAGCTGAGAAAACCCCCACAATCCCAATGGGGAAACCTCATAGGAGACTAAGAAGTAGCGCAAGTGTTTGACTGTGTGCAATGTGCAGGTGACTGGGGCACAACAAAATAAATTCTCAGAGAAGTTTGCTATATAGCCAGGACAGGAACAGATCCTGAGAGCACACCGCCTGTGAGTTTTAACCCTGGAGTGTTGGAAAGAGTATTAATGACAGTATTTACATAGAACACTCTTGTAAGGTGCATGATTTTTTTAATTTATTAAACAAAAAAATGTTTTATTTATATACCACATATATGCGTTGTATTTGGATACAAAAACAATTGAAGTTAATCAGAGAAGATTATTTGATGATGCACTTACACGCTTACCTTCGGTAAGGTATTTAGATCGGTATGTATACACACACACACACACACACACATATACACACACGGTTTAAAAATATACATATAGGTGCACTTTTGTGAGTAACACCGTTTTGCCGTTGGTGAAAAGTTTTGTTATGGTATCACACTGAGTTTTCTAATATTTTAGTTTAACACACCCTATTGTGGCGAGGAGGAAAGAATATGTCTGGAGGACAGGTTGAGACAAATCGACAGATGCATGAGGATTTCTCACAGATGAGAGGGCAACATCAAAAAGATGTTTCATCAGAGGGGCATCATTGGAGATGCTTGACCCATTTTGGACTTGGGAATGTTATAAATCTGGGACTCTTAGTAGCAAAATAATCATTTTTAGTGATGAGCTGCTTCTAAGGCTATGGTCACACCAGCCATATGCTAAAAACATTAGTGCGGCTGCTGACTGTTGTGTTGTAGCAGTGCCTTAGATTTTAAAAACTCAAGTTACCGTTTACTTTTTTGTTATAATTTGATATTCTTTATTGAAAGCATGCAAAGTGCATACTCTATTAAGGTCTCCGTACAGCAGCGTAGTGTCTTGCACTGCAATGCCATCCAATGTGATGTAAAAAAAAAATCTAGCATGTTTGCATTTTCCTGCATTGCATACTACATCTACATTGTGGTATGAACAGGGCACATGGAAACCTATGTGCTCCAGCACCACGATTTGCGTCGATCCAGTGCGAGAAATTGTCGGTCACCACGGTATGTGCGACCGACAGAAAGTTATTGCCGATGTAATATTTTTTGGCCAAATAAAATTTAAAATAGGTTAACCGTAATGGAAAAACCTTTATTTGCCATGATTTTTTTCTTTTTTAATTACCTGCAGAAACTTTGAGGAAATAACACTATAGAAAACCAAGTGATTTTTATTTTTTAATGTCACCAACATGCAAATAATTAGTATTTTGTTTTTATTTAATAAAATGTAAAGTAAGTGTCAGCTCTTGTACATTTGCAATGAGATTGAGTGATTTTTTTTCCTACTTAATGTATGTATAGTAGTATGATAAGCTATAGAAAGAAGAAAGAAGAAGAAAAAAAGAAAACGGGCTGCATACTTTATTTAAAAGGTGACGTTATTTCAAGCTTCTTAAGCAGCTTGGTTGTCCCTTTATTACACAATGCAAGCAATTGATGCATTCTGTATCTCTTGTATAAAGCAAAATACCTCAGACATACCATTGTCAACACTTAAGGATCATGCAATTCATACCACTAAAACTGGAATCTCTACTGCCTGCGTATCCTTTGTCAAGATAGAGTCCCTTACTGAGATGTAACAAAAGAACACAGCATTCAATATTTTCATATTTGTTATAGTGCTTTTTACAAGATAAAATAGAGAGGTAGCACTGTGCCACAAAGCAATTTGAGTTTACTGCAAGTCCCGTCTCCACAGAGACATCGCTGCCTTTTTGGAAAGTTATTTTTTGAAGAATTATCTTTCTATTCAAGAAAGACATTTTACTGTGGTGTGAGGAAAATGGCACAAGCCCAAATTAACATGGATAAAATAAGCACACTAACCCAATCGTTGGCATTTAATATCACAGCCACGATGAACCCATTTCAGATTAACATCCAATTACTGCCTAGATCAAATAAAGCGACAAGCTTTAAGGACCATGACAAGCTCCACCTTTTTCATCATATTTAGTACTCTAGATCCATTTTGTGTAATCTGCCAATAAATGAACTGTTCCGTTCAGATACCTTCCTTTACAGCTTGTTTTCAACGGATGCTAACCTAGACTCAATCAAGCTTAGAGCCTGTATTGATGTGCTTTTTATTCACTTCAGAACTGCTTCGCTTTCTATAATACACATCTATGAGAATGCAAAAGCAACTTAAAGCAAGTCAAGCTAAAGGCCAAATGCACTAGTCGAAGTCTGAATTATCTCAGAAGCATTTCAAACTGATGTCAAAAGTTTGCTACAGACATACAAAAATAAATAAATGGGACTTTAAAAAAGGTACCAGTATTACAAAATTTTATTTGCAAAATTAGATTTTTGTACATGAGGGACATGGGATGTCATTGTCAGATTATACTGCGACCTACAGGAGGATTAGACGCTGGTAAACAATTTTTTTTTTTTTAGGCAAGTCCATGATAAACCCTTCTATACCCAGCATGTCTCAGTCTGTAGCAAGCGGTACCAAGAGCACGATCATGAACACAGGGGTGGGACCTGTATATCTCAATGGATTAGGTTTTTTTTAATGGAAAAGTTCAAAAATCCCAATTTATTGCTCATCTTTGAGGGAAACAGGAAGCCATTAACTGTTGGGGCATCCAAAAGCAGTAAAACTTGGGGGTTAGAAAAACAAAACGCTAACTGGTCCACTTAAAACAAAACTATCTCAAACCTGTATGTGAATTGACATGAGACTAATGTGGGAAATGTTCTTGGATATAAAAAAAATAAAAATAAAATGGAAATGTGACTGAAAACTTACTGCAGCCCATTAATACTGCAAGATCGGAGCTACAGTCATGCATTCTTAACATTCCATGGCTAGGAAATCAACAGCCATAGGGATAAAATCCTATCTGAAACCCAAAGGACAATCATGGTTTGATAGATCAAGGTCCAACTCAAAGCAAGTCTCTAGGGAGGGCCTCCAGCAGCTTGTTGGAAGAGTCCTTGAAGGCAGCTGCATCCTCAGCCCGAACAGTGGATTGTTTAAGATGGGACACTAATCCATAAAAGGGGAAGACCACTTTCTTACACAGTCCTCCACAAACCTGTATAAGATTTACAAGCGTTTAGGAAGTAGAAATATCTTTCAGGATATTTCCAGTCTCCAAAAAAAGAAGACTTGGAACTGTTGGTGCATAAAAAAATGTCATGGCAGTTTTAAGAGCTCTAAAGGACCCTAGACTGGAGATGGCACTAGAAGAAGCATGCAAATAATCTAGCTTTACAGTGGTGTGCAATGGGCACAAATGGTCTCTATTTTGGGAGCAATGAGAGAAGCCCGACTCCTTAGAGATTTGAGAAATGTCTCTGGGGCTGATGGCTTGGGGCCCCTAGGCTGAATAGGTAAAAAATATGCAGGAGAGTGCTGGAAGCAGGCATGCGATATCTGCATTTAGAACTAGCAAATATCTGCCAACCGTTCCATAAAGTCATGCATGACTAAAGCATAAATGTCCTTAGACAAGGCAATGGAGCCGGCCAAGTCCGTCAGAGCTTAGGAAGACTCCAAAAAGGATAATGTATGATAATGATGCAGGTAAAAACTATACTTACTTTCCAGCCATTTTAGCAAGCTCACACCAGTCTCTCCTGACAATGTCCAAGCCCTTCAGTTCCTGCTTTGTAACGTATTTGCCATCTCCTGTCGGCTCCACTATTAGAGCTGCATATTTCTTTTTCTTCAGCAGCAGAAGAGACTTAAAGATTCCATCAATGTCAATCTCTAGTAATTTGTATGATTTGTTAATCTCACTTTTCACCTAAGAGATGTGGAACAAAACCAAGAGACAGGTTCCAGTACAACCAAAAATAACCACAGATATGGGACACCAAGTTCTCTTAATTATGAATACAAACACACTATATATATATATATATATATATATATATATATATATATATATATATATATATATATATATATATATATATATATATATATATATATATATATATATATATATATATATATATATATATATATATAAATCTATCTGCAAAATAATGATGATGAAAGATGTTAAAATATGGGGGTAAAAAGGTCCTTCATCTAACACAGATGTCGAAGCCTAAAGAAACTTTCAAATAGTCTTTCCACAATGTTTCTTATCGTGGCAACACATTAGCCACTTAAGGACAGCCTCCTGCACTCCTGCACGCGCCCCGGTCTGAAGCTCCGTGACCACGGGACCCGATTGCCGCCGGTGTCCCGCGATCGGTCACAGGAGCTGAAGAACGGGGAGAAGTGTTTGTAAACACACCTTCCCCGTTCGTCACAGTGGCACTGTCATTGATCGTCTGTTACCTGATATAGGGAAAGACGATCAATGACGCCACACGTCCAGCCCCGCCCCCCTACAGTTAGAAACACATATGAGGTCACACTTAACCCCTACAGCATCCCCTAGTGCAGGGATAAGCAATTAGCGGACCTCCAGATGTTGCCAAACTACAAGTCCCATGAGGCATAGCGAGACTCTGACAGCATCAAGCATGACACCCAGAGGCAGAGGCATGATGGGACTTGTAGTTTGGCAACAGCTGGAGGTCCGCTAATTGCTTATCCCTGCCCTAGTGGTTAACTCCTAAACTGCAATTGTCATTTTCACAGTAATCAATACATTTTTTAGCACGTTTTGCTGTGAAAATGACAATGGTCCCAAAAATGTGTCAAAATTGTCCGATGTGTCCGCCATGTCGCAGTCACGAAAAAAAAAAAAACCCGCTGATCGCCGCCATTGGTAGTAAAAAATGTTTTTTTAATAAAAAAAATGCCATAAAACTATCCCCTATTTTGTAAACGCTATAAATTTTGCTCACTGCTGAGGTGTTATGGAAGACCAGGATACTTCAATAGTGGCCTTCAGCTCTTCTGCATTGCTTGGTCTCATGTGTCTCATCTTTCTCTTGGCAATGCCCCATAGATTCTCTATGGGGTTTAGGTCAGACGAGTTTGCTGGCAAATCAAGCACAGTAATTCCACGGTCATTGAACCAGGTTTTGGCACTTTTGGCAGTGTGGGCAGAATGCTTCTTTCCGCAGACGAGCTCTATGGGGATTTCGACTTCATTTTTCAGCAGGTCTTGGCACCTGCCCACACTGCCAAAACCTGGTTCAATGACCATGGAATTACTGTGCTTGATTTGCCAGCAAACTAGCCTCAAAATCTCCTGGTAGACGGCTGCGTTGACCCTGGACTTAAAGGAACACTAAAGGTTAGTTTTTTATTAGATCAATTGATTGCTGTAAGCTAGAGCATTTAAATATCTCTTACCTCGTTTTTCCTTTTGACCTCCAAAATACAGTAATCCAGGTTTGAAAATGCCATTTCCTGTCTCTCCTCTTCTTGCTTTCCACCAGCATCTGAGCTGTTTTGCATGGTGGAAAGCAGAATGTGCTCGCCCCCTCCTTATGACTACAGCCCTGTGTGAAGATGTTCTCTTATCCCTCACAGGCATGGAGGCTAAGCCTAATGGGAACTGTAGTTCCCATTAGGCCGTGACGTAGCAAGAATGAATGCGCAACGCAAACCAGGAAGTCAGTGAAAATAATGATTCAGGAGTGACGGAGGTGAATAAAACAACTCGATTTCAACAGGTATCAAACTAGTTATAATGCAAAACATTACTTTTTACTTTATCAGCTACTGTCAGACTTTAATTTAAGAGGAAAATATTTTTGTCTTTACAACCCCTTTAATAAAGCACAGTGGACCAACACCAGCAGATGACATGGCTCCCCAAATCAACACAGACTGTGGAAACTTCACACTGGACTTCAAGCATCTTGCAGTGTGTGCCTCTCCATTCTTTATCCATACTCTGGGTCCTTGGTTTCCAAATGAGATGCAAAATTTGCTCTCATCAGAAAAGAGGACTTTGGACTACAGAGCAACAGACCAGGTCTGTTTCTCTTTAGCCCAGGTAAGATGCTTTTGACGTTGTTTGTTGTTCGGGAGTGGCTTGACAAGAGGAATACAACATTTGAAGCCCATGTCCAGGATCCGTCTGTGTGGGGTGGTTCTTGATGCACTGACTCCAGCCTCAGTCCACTCCTTGTGAATGTCCCCAACACTTTTGAATGGCCTTTTCCCTGCTGCTTGTGCACCTTTGTCTTCCACACGTTCCTAATAATGTGCTTTGATACAGCACTTTGGGAACATCCAACTTCTTTTGCAATTACCTTTCCCTTATGGAGGGTGTCAATGATGGTTTTCTGCACAACTGTCAGGTCAGCAGTCTTTCCTATGATTGTGATTCCTACTGAACCAGACAGAGACCATTTAAAGGCTCCGGAACTCTTTGCAGGTGTTATGGCTTAATTAGCTGATTAGTGTGGGACACTTTGAGCAAAGAATATTGAACCTTTTCACAATATTCAAATTTTATGAGATTGTGGATTTGGGGTTTTCATGAGCTGTAAGCCATAATGATCACAATTATGACAAATCAAGGCTTGAATCATCTTTCTTTGCATGCAATGAGTCTATCTCATATATTAGTTTCACCTTTTAAGTTACATTAGTGAAACAAATGAACTTTTGCACGATATTCAAATTTTTCGAGTTTCACCTGTACATCATTCTCTTTAGTAAAGATTGAATCACTTTAGTTTATAAGACAGGTATGCATCAAATTACCTTTTTAAAAGACATGGTGATTTAGAGCTACCAATAACTGCCTACTACACGGGGGGGTGGGCGGACACAACAACAAACCACCACATTGTTTGTGTTTCCATGTTGCCCTTTTTTCAGTAAATGTTTTACAGTACAATTAAAAAAAAAAAAAAAACAACAACCTTGGAAGTCAGGAAATATAAAAAATCAGTGGTAGCCATTTCAGCAAAAAAAAATAAAAAAATAAAACACGCCATATAGAGACCTTGTTTCCCAGCTTAAAGACCTCTTCCAGGTTGTTGCAATTTGTGTTTATCATGATGGAGTCAGTATCACCATATATAACTTCTAGGTTCATCTGTTTTAACAGAAAGCAAAACAAGTTACATACAAAGCAGGAAAGTACGGATAACAGAAACATTTTGAAAAAGGACGCACACACACACACACACACACACACACACATCTAAAAAGGTTTAAAAATTGCATAGGCAGAGGTTAGTAAAAACTGCTTAAAAAACATATAATATAGGCAGATGTTATGTGCAATTCCTGACTTTAGTAAAAAATCATACTTGACCTCTTTCATTCCAACATCCCCCACTCCTCTGTAGGTTCCATTCACACTTTGCTGTTGCGGTGCGTTATGTTGTGTCATAAATTAATGTGTGTTGCGTTAAGTCAGCCCATTCAATTAAATAGGCTGCCAACACACTAGAAAAAAAAATGAATATAAAGCATTTTTTCTAGTGTGTTGGGGTGCCAATAATAAATATAAAAAAATTATAACTTGAATTAAACGCACTGTGAATGTGCCCTTAAAGGATAAGTTCAACTTTTGGAACATGTTCCATACGTACCTAGGGGTGGAACATGCAACACGTTCCAGCATCTGCAGCCATTTGCTTTGAAACAAGGCTGTGCAGGGCTCCGCCCACATCATTTATTCACAGTCCTTCGTGAATAGGAAACTACAAGTCTCAACAACCTTTGTGACTGTTGGCCTTGTAGTTCTCAATGAGGTACAAGCAAACCGATACACTGACCGATCTGCAGTAGTACTGCATTGTACCAGCGATCTGCTGATCACTGGTTCAATGCTTTTCAGGCTCCTAAAACAAAAAAATCTTAAATGTAATTTTTATCTGCAAAAAAGAAAAATGTGCATTTATTTATTTTTGTTAAGGTGAACTTATCCTTTAATTAATATCATTACTAACAAAACAAGGTTCTGGAGGCAGAAGGGCATGGGTCTAAGGCGCACTTTTACACAAGATAACATTTGCCTAAAACTTCCCTTTTTTTTATCCCTGTTCACACCGATTGTTGCAACATATGATTTTCATGGAAGGTTAGCTCTACAGTGGATATAAAAAGTCTGCACACCCCTGTTAACTACTTGCCGACCGCCGCGCGCAGATGTACGTCGACAACATGGCACGGGCAGGCAAATGGACGTACCTGTACATCCCTTTAAATTTTCCGCCCAGTGGGCACGCACCCGCCGCGTGCCTCAAGAGTGTGCTTGCGTGTCCCGGGATCTCAATGTTCCCGAGCGTCCCGCGATTGCGGTCGGCAAAGTCAGAACAGGGGGATGCCTTTGTAAACAAGGCATTCCCCTATTCTGCCTAGTGACATGTCTGGACATGGCTGTTCCCCCGTGATCGGGAACGGTCATCAGTGACATGTCACTTGTAGCCATGACCCCCAACAGTGAGAATCAATCCCTAGTACTGACTTAACCCTGTCAGCGCAACCTAGTGGTTAACCCCTTCACTGTCCGTGTCATTTTTCCAGTAATCAGTGCATTTTTACAGCACTGATTACTGTAAAAATTACAATGGTCCCAAAAAGGTGTCAAAAGTGTCTGCCACAAAGTCGCAGTCACAATAAAAAAAAAAACGCAGATTGCCATTACTAGTAAAAAAAAAAAAAGCCATAAAACTATTCCCTATTTTGTAGAAACTATAACTTTTGTGCAAACCAAACGCTTATTGCGATTTTTTTTACCAAAAATATGTAGAAGAATATGTATTGGCCTAAAATGAGGGATATTTATTATAGCAAAAAAGTAAAAAATATTGAATTTTTTTTTTTTAAATTGGCAGTCTATTTTTGTTTATAGCGCAAAAATAAACCGCAGAGGTGATCAAATACCAGGAAAAGAAAGCTCTATTTGTGGGGAAAAAAGGGGGTCAATTTTGTTTGGGTACAGTGTCGCACCACTGTGCAATTGTCAGTTAAAGCGGCATAGTGCCGGATCGCAAAAAGTGGCCTGGTCATTGGCCAGCGAAATGGTCCAGGGCTGAAGCGATTAAAATGTTAGGTTTCTGTGATGTAAAAAAAAAAAAAAAAAGGAAACAAAATTTCAGAACTTTTTCCACCTTTAGGCTGCATTAATACCCAAGCGGTTTCAGCTCGTAAAACACCCGGAAAAAAAAACACCCAACAAGCAAAATCCCATTAATTTCAATTGCACCTGTTCACATCTGAGCGTTTTGTCACCTGAAGCAAAATGCCTGAAGCTCAATAAAGTACATTAGCTTATTTTTGGGCAGATTACAGGTGTTTTTCCGCTTTTTACATTGGTGACCTTTTGACCTGTGCAAAGTAAAAACGAGCGACTTTCTGCCTGAAAACTAAAAGCTCAGGTGCAGCCTTAACCGGTTAAGAACAACATGCAGGTAAAGGGCCTTGCCCCTTTTTGCGATTCGGCACTGCGTCACTTTAACTGACAATTGCGCGGTCATGCGACGTGGCTCCCAAACAAAATTGGTGTCCTTTCTTTCCCACAAATAGAGCTTTCTTTTAGTGGTATTTGATCACCTCTGCGGTTTTTATTTTTTGCGCTATAAACAAAAATAGAGCGACAATTTTGAAAAAAAAAATAATATTTTTTACTTTTTGCTATAATAAATATCCCCCCAAAAACAAAGCTATAAAAAAAAACTTCTCAGGTTTAGGCGGATACGTATTCTACCCATTTTTGGTAAAAAAAAAAAACGCAAAAAGCGTTTATCGATTGGTTTGCGCAAAATTTATAGCGATTACAAAATAGGGGAAAGTTTTATGGCATTTTTTTTTTACTACTAATGGCAGCGATCAGCGTTTTTTTTCGTGACTGCGACATTATGGCGGACACATCAAACACTTGACACATTTTTGGGACCATTGTCATTTTCACAGCGAAAAGTGCTATAAAAATGCACTGATTACTGTGAAAATGACAATGGTAGTGAAGGGGTTAACCACTAGGGGGCGCTGTAGGGGTTAAGTGTGACCACGTGTGTTTCTAACTGTAGGAGGGCGGGGCTGGACGTGTGACGTCAGTGATAGTCGTTCCCTATATCAGGGAACAGACGATCACGGACATGCCAAAGAGAAGAACGGGGAAGGTTTGTTTACACTCATCTCTCCCCGTTCTTCAGCTCCTGTGACCCGATCGCGGGTCCCGCAGGTGCGGTCACGGAGCTTCGGACCGGGTCGCAAGCATGCCGGCGCGCTCGTGACCCACGGCTGGGCTCTTAAAGGGGACGTATATATACGTCCCTTTGCCCAGCCGTGCCATTCTGCCAACGTATATCGTCATGCGGTGGTTCTTAAGTGGTTAATGTGACCTATAAACTGTACAACTTAGTTGAACAAACTGAAATATTTTAGGTGGAGAGACGTTAAAAAAAAAAAAAAAAAAAAGAATATGGATGCACAAGTGTGCACCCCTTAATCTAATACTTTGTTGAAGCACCTTTTGATTTTATTATAGCACTCCGTGTTTATGGGTACGAGTCTATCAGCACGGCACATCTTGACTTGGCAATATTTGCCCACTCTTCTTTGCACGCCAAATCTGTCAGATTGTGAGGGCATCTTCTGCGCACAGCCCTCTTGAGATCACCACACTGATTTTCAATAGGATTCAGGTCTGTGCACTGGTCGGGCCATTCCAAAACGTTAATCTTCTTCTGGTGAAGCCATTCCTTTGTTGATTTGGATGTATGCTTTGGGTCGTTATGCTGAAAGATGAAGTTCCTCTTCATGTTCAGCTTTCTAGCAGAAGCCTGAAGGTTTTGTGCCAATATTGACCTGTATTTGGAACTGTTCATAATTCCCTCTACCTCAACTAAGGCCCCTGTTCCAGCTGAAGAAAAACAGCCCCAAAGCATGATGCTGCCACCACCATGCTTTACTGAGGGTATGGTGTTCTTTTGGTGATGTGCAGTGTTGTTTTTGCGACAAACATCTTTTGGAATTATGGCCAAAAAGTTTAACCTTAGTTTCATCAGACCAGAACACATTTTTTTTGGGAGACTTCAGATGAGTTTTGGAAAAATTTAGCCGGGCTTGGATGTTTTTCTTCGTAAGAGAAGTCTTGCCACTCTACCCTATAGCCCAGACATATGAAGAATACGCGAGATTGTCGTCACATGTACCACACAGCCAGTACTTGCCAGATATTCCTGCAGCTCCTTTAATGATGCTGTAGGCCTCTTGACAGCCTTCCTTGACCAGTTTTCTTCTTGACTTTTCATGAATTTTGGACGGATGTCCAGTTCTTGGCAATGTCACCGTTGTGCACTATTATCTCCCTTTGATGATGTCAATTGTCTTCAATGTGTTCTATGGTATATCAAATGGGGATTTATTTGTACCTTTCTCCTAAACGATATCTTAACAATGAGATCCCTCCGGTGCTTTGGAAGCTCTCTGCGGACCATGGCTTTTACTGTCGGATGTGACTAAGAAAATGTCAGAAAAGACCTACTAGAACAGGTGATTATTTGTGGTTTATCAGAGGCGCTTCAAATGATGGCAGGTGTGTACTGACCATTTAACATCAGTTTAAATGTGATTACTTTTGAACACAGCTACATTTCTAGTTATAAGAGGGTACGCACGATTATGCAACCACATTATTTCCCTCCCCCCCCCCCCCCCCCCCACGATTTCAGTTTGTTTTTCAATTGAGTTGTAAAGTTTATAGGTCAGATTAAAAAGGTGGAAAAAGTTCTGAATTTATCTTTGTCTCCCTATTACATGACAGAAACCTGATATTTCAACCGGGGGGGGGGGGGGGGGATTTTAGACTTTATATCCACTGTCTGTATTTAGCGTGTACACCTTTTTTTGGCAAGCAGTTTCACATGAAAAAGACCAAGAACTGATAAACTATTTGTACCCATATCAAACTGCTAGTTTTACGCATGTACATTTATCGGCAACTAAAGTATATGTAAACTGCAGAACACCTGGACAAGCATCTCCATAGGAACACAAGAACATCTACAACTGTCAATCGTATTTAAAACTAATACAACACAACGAACAATTGTGCCCTGCCAATTCTTCATCTAAGTCTATTGAACAGTCAAGTAGGTATACACCCACCAAGCTAGAAAAAAATATCTTTTAAATATAGTACAGCATGAGAATAGACATCTCAACATATGTCTGAAAGGTACAAATAAATACAAATACAGATGGAAAAAAAAAAACAATTGATCTTTCTGTAGAGAAGTTAACTGTCAGGCGTTAAGCCCCAGACAAAGTGCATGTTTTATGCTCAGAATAGTATATAAGCTGAAACTATTTAACTGAAGATGAAGGGAGCCAGAAAAACAATCATAATAAACACAACACTGCAGCTCATACAATATAGCGGAGCTGCAAGTAAACTCTAATTAACACTGTTGCTAATTTGCTGGAAAGACTCGCATGCAGGCTTCAAGCGGCGCTCCATCATATCTGTGTTAGAGAAAGAATGAAGCTATAATCCATTAGGAAGGATTACATTGGTAAATAGGCATCAGAAGAGAACTGCTTTCCGGCTTGTTTGGGTTACAGTTTTGTAATGCACAACAACTTCGCCAGGTGTGGCCTTTTTTGTTTTCCGTGTTTGTTTTTGTCAGCAGATTAAAAAGAAAAAAGGCAGGCAAAGAAAACAAAAACTACACATAGCAGGCAATACACTTACCTTCTGAACCATCTCCTTGGTATGCAGCAAAATCTAGGAGACACAAACAGAGAACGTTAGAGAAATGGTCATTTACCACACTGTTAATGAACCTTAAAATAAGAGGTTATATACCATATAAGTATGTTAACTAAAAGATACAAAACTGCAACCAAATCCAAACCTCAGAGACCTAGTAATTATTAAAGACCCGGCTGTCATATTAAATCAAAACGACACTGCTTCTGAGCACCAGAAAGGTTACATTTTTAACCACTTAAAAGGAGTTGTAAATATTTTTTTTTTTTTTGCAGAAATGACGGTTTACAGGGTATAGAGACATAATAGTTAACCGATTCCTTTAAAAAAAATAAAAATTAGATAAAAATCAATCATATAAATGTACCTGCAGTTTCTAGTTTCATTTTTGCATGTTGTTTCCTGCTTTTGTGATGTACAGAGCCACAGAGCCAATACAGGTCAGTGATGGTTTGGAAAACCAAAAATGACGGCGGCAGGAACCCCTCCTCGATTCGGGTGGACGTCATGTGACGTCCTGGGCTTTGTGGGGGATATCTGAATGATGCCTGCAGCTAGAGGCATCATTCAGATATCCTTCTCTTCTGCCGGTGATTCTGCACAACGCAAGAACAATCATAGCGGCGATTCCGCCGCTAGATCGTTCTTACAGGCGGCGGGAGGGGACATCCCCCCCCCCCTCCCGCCGCCATCCGGTGCTTCTCCGGGCTCTCCCGTGCAATCGGGGGCCCGGAGAACGAATCGTCCGGCGCTGGCAGGAAGCATAGAGATGACTGGTGACCAGATGGTCACCAGTCATCTCTATGACCGTCGGAGGACCCGGGCGCGATGTGATGACGTCACGCCCGGGTCCCCGTAAGTAAACAAAGCCGCAATTGCAGCTGCTAAGCAACAGCAAGCATGAGATCGGTGAATTTTTTTTCACCGATCTCATGCTTTCCAGCCTGGAGGAGAGATGTGGGGTCTTATTGACCCCGCCTCTCTCCATAAAGAGGACCTGTCACACACATTCCTATTACAAGGGATGTTTACATTCCTTGTAATAGGAATAAAAGTGATAATAAAAAATAAAAAAAAAAGTGTAAAAAAAGAAATAAATATGTAAAAAAAAAATATATATATATATTTTTTTTTAACGCCCCTGTCCCCGGTAGCTCGCGCGCAGAAGCGAACGCACATGCAAGTCCCGCCGACATATGTAAACACCGTTTAAACCACATATGTGAGGTATCGCCGCGTGCGTTCGAGTGCCAGCACTAGATCTCCTCTGTAAATCTAAACTGGTAACCTGTAAAAAAAATTCAAAGCATTGCCTATGGAGATTTTTAACCACTTGGGATCCGCCTGCCGTCAATTGACGGCTACAGTGCGGATCCCAATCTCCAAACTGCCGTCAATTGACGTCCGCCCCTTAGGGCGGTCCCCGCGCGCGCTCCAGAGCGCGCTGCGGGGAAAATCTGTGTTGGCCGTGTCCCTCGGACACAGCCAATTACAGATCGCCGCGAACGGCCAATCAGAGTGGCCGTTCGCGAGGCGATCTGTGCGGCCAATGAGAGAGGATCTCATATGTAAACATATGAGATCATCTCTCATTGCCGTTTTACACAGAGACAGCGGTGCTGTCTCTGGAGAGGAGACGGATCTGTGTCTCTTGTACATAGAGACACAGATCGGTCACCCCCCCCAGTCACCCCCCCTCCACCTACAGTTAGAACACTAAGCAGGGATACATTTAACCCCTTCCTCACCCCCTAGTGTTAACCCCTTCAATGCCAGTCACATTTATACTGCAATTAGTGCATATTTATAGCACTGATCGCAGTATAAATGTGAATGGCGCCAAAAATGTGTCCGATGTGTCCGCCATAACGTCGCAGTCCCATTAAAAATCGCAGATCGCCGCCATTTCTAGTAAAAAAAAATAATTCTGTCCCCTATTTTGTAAGCGCTATAACTTTTGCGCAAACCAGTCGCTTATTGCGATTTTTTTTTTTTTTTTACCAAAAATATGTAGAAGAATACGTATCGGCCTAAACTGAGAAAAAAAAATGTTTTTTTTTTTTAAATTGGGATATTTATTATAGCAAGAAGTAAAAAATATTGTATTTTTTTCAAAATTGTCTCACTTTTTTGTTTATAGCGCAAAAAATAAAAACCGCACAGGCGATCAAATACCACCAAAAGAAAGCTCTACTTGTGGGGAAAAAAGGACGTCAATTTTGTTTGGGAGCCACGTCGCACGACCGCGCAATTGTTAGTTAAAGCGATGCAGTGCCGAAAGCTGAAATTTCACCTGGGCAGGAGGGGGGTATATGTGCCCAGTAAGCAAGTGGTTAAGTACCGAAGTTTGGCGCCATTCCATGAGTGTGCGCAATTTTAAAGCGTGACATGTTAGGTATCTATTTACTCGGTGTAACATATTTCATATTTTACAAAAAAATTGGGCTTACTTTACTGTTTTGTTATTTTTTTAATTCATGAAACTATTTTTTTCCAAAAAAAAGGCGTTTGAAAAATTATTGCGCAAATAGCGTGCAAGATAAAACGTTTCAATGACCGTCGTTTTATTCCCTAGGGTGTCTGCTAAAAAAAACATATATAATGTTTGGGGGTTCTGCGTAATTTTCTAGCAAAAAAAATATGATTTGTACATGTAGGAGAGAAGTGCCAGAATAGGCCTGGTATGGAAGTGTGTATAACAGCCCTGTATGGAAGAGGTTAAGGACCGCCTAACACCGATATACGTCGGCAAAATGGCACGGCTGAGCACAGGCACATACAAGTACGTCGCCTTTAAGAGCCCAGCCGCGGGTATCCAGCGCGCGCACGCGACCTGTTCCGAAGATCCGTGACAGCGCCCGTGGGACCCACGGACCCGATCGCCGCCGGTGTCCCGTGATCGGTCACAGGAGCTGAAGAACGGGGAGAGGTGTGTGTAAACACACCTTCCCCGTTCTTCACTGTGGCAATGTCAGTGATCGTCTGTTCCCTGATATAGGGAAAGACGATCACTGACGTCACACGTCCAGCCCCGACAATGGTCCCAAAAATGTGTCAAAAGTGTCCGATGTGTCCGCCATAATGTCGCAGTCACGAAAACAAATCGGATCGCTGCCATTAGTAGTAAATTTTTTTTATAAAAATGCCATAAAACTATCCCCTATTTTGTAAACGCTATAAATTTTGCACAAACCCATTGATAAACGCTTGTGATTTTTTTTTAACAAAAATAGGTAGAAGAATACATATCGGCCTAAACTGAGAAAAAAATAAATGTTAATCTCTTTTTTGGGGATATTTATCATAGTAAAAAGAAAATATTGCATTTTTTTCAAAAATGTTGCTTTATTTGTTTATAGCGCAAAAAATAATAACCGCAGAGGTGATAAAATACCACCAAAAGAAAGCTCTATTTGTGGGGAAAAAAAGGGTGCCAATTTTGTTTGGGAGCCACATTGCACGACAGCGCAATTGTCAATTAAAGCGACGCAGTGCCAAATCGCAAAAACTGGCCAGGTCCTTTACCTGCATAATGGTCCAAGTCTTAAGAGGTTAAAAGAAGTTCCCAGTTACAAAAAATAATAAATGCACATCTTTTTACCTCCAAAAGTATGTACATTTATTACAGTATTTTTTTACACTGAAGACTGTAAAGCAGGGGTCTCCAAACTTTCTAAGCAAGGGGCCAGTTTACTGTCCTTCAGAGGGCCGGACAGTGGTCAGTGGGAAAAATTAACACCTCATTGTTAAGTTTCAGTGGGAGTAATTGTGTCCCATCATTGGGTCCCATTGCTGGTGTCATTGTGAGGAATTGTCCCCTATCATTGGTGTCATTGTAAGGAATTGTGCCCCATCCTTGGTGTCACTGTGAGGAATTGTGTCCCGTCGTTGGTTTCATTGGGAAGAATTGTGACCCAATGTTAATGTCATTGGGCCCATTTGTTGGTGTCATTGGGCCCCGTTGTTGGTGTCAGTAGAAGAACTTATGCCCCATTGTTGGTATCAGTGGAGGAAATAGTGCCCCCAAGGGCCAGATAAAAGCAAGCAAAGTGCCGCATCTGGCCCCCGGGCCGCAGTTTGGAGACCACTGCTGTAAAGCACTACACCCATGATGAGCATATTGTGGGTGCAACGTCAGGATCCTGCAGTGTCAGTCAGCTGTCTGCTTGTACCTCCCATATGGGCATACAATTACTGAACTGCAGGTAGAATCAATGAACTATGCTAGCGCTAACCAGTGCCTTTGCAGTTCATTACCTACAAGCTCGACTGGTGGCAGGAGGTGGATGTATAGGATCATGTTGCACCCCAAATATGGGTGTAATATGCAACTTGCGCCTAAAGGTGATCTTATCCTTTATTATACAAAGCAGACTCACCATCCATCAAGTGGACACAAACAAAGAACCTTTGTGAATTTGCCCTTTTGAAATAGTTAAAAAAAAAAAAAAAAAAATTCCAAGGATAGGGAAGCCGGCAGCGCCACAAGAGGAGGGGATAGCACATTGAAATGGGGACACACGGGGGATATCAGAAGCAGGCAGAACAGAGTGGGTTCAGTGCGGGGGGACCAATTGCAGGAATGTTGCCATGTGTCTCTCACTGCAGCAGCTGAAAGCCGGCGGGAGGGAGAGAATCCTGCTTTCAGCTGCTGCAGAGCACCACACAGGGCATCCTTCTGTAATTGCCCCTATGCCCGACCACACCAATTCCCCCCTACAGGAGGACTGGTGGTCCCCCCTATCAGCGGCCCTGATTCCTATGGATTCATAAAGGGGCCCTCCTGACTGCCCTGAAACATGTAGTTACATCACCTCCACTACTTGTCACTACCCAGCCGAGACCGTGAATTTCCTAAAATTTAAAAAGAAGGATAAAAGAAAATCCCATTAGAGATCTTAGAACAGGTCTGAAAATACTCAAAACGCAGAAGAATGACGCAACATGTCTCCTGGCCCTAAGGTATCTCTGCATTATAATATTGTGGGGGGGGAGAAAAAAAAAACCTGTGTCCAGAATCCCCCTAGCCCCTCTTCGTACCTCCCTGAGCCCAATCTCGATCCAGTGCTGTGCCCAGGAGCAGCGTCTCTCTACCTCCTCACAGGGCAGATAGGTAGCAGCAACAGCCATTGGCTGCAGGTGCTGTCAATCAAATCTTACAAGGCAGTGGGGCAAAGCACCTCTGTATGTAGACAGGCAGTGGGGCTCTACTGCAAGCCCGCATGAGTACCCCCTCCCTCCAAGGGTTGCTTCAGAGGTACTTGGAAGGTGGGAGGGGCCAGGAGCGCCAGCTGGGGACCCAAGAAGAGGCGGATCGGGAAACCATTGCACAGAGCAGGTAAATGAATAAAATAAAAGGTTTACAATCACTTTAAAATGATCCCCACTCCTAAATTTGTGTTATTTGCCCAGACCCTCCTAACTGCTAGAATCCCAATTATGCTACTCTGCTACATGTCTTGGTTCAATACCTCCGAATTGCATAACCGGCAACAAAAGCATGTTGTAAATTAGCATCAGTCTCTATAAGGTCACTAACCTTTAACACAAAGTCAAAGAAACAGAAAACCGACCAGGAAAAAAATAAAAAATAAATTAAAAAAAGGGAGATGTCAGCAATGGCGGCCTACGCAAGTTTTCTCACGACGGGTACTTTCAGCTCTTACTTGCACTAGACACTAACATTTTATGTAGATACAAGATATATTATCTGTCATAAACCAGATGAACAGAGCTTTAGGATGCAATTTTGTTTTGGAAAAGGATATGAAGTTAGAGAGCTTAATGGTACCTAAACCATGCCATTAATGTATTACTCAAACAGTTAAATTTCAATAAACCACTGATAAAAAGGAGGAAAAAAACTGCCAATACAACAATTAAACACAATTAAACCTGCAGGTGGTGAACCAATGATCACAAAGCTAAGGGGTGCACGAAAATGTAGGCAGCTGAAGCACAAACTTTGAGGGAAAGCACAGGGAGGTGGGCGATGGATATAAAGCGCAATGTGCTCCTATTCAGAGGACGGGAAACACAACTGTAAATGATAGCACAGCTGCCACTAAAGAACTCAAACAAAGGAAATGCAGATAATTGTCTAATAAGAATTTCATAAAACATTTAACCAGAAACAAACATTTTCTTCCTATTTGTTCTCATTTAAATCTCTTGTAGTCTTCTTGCCACAAGTGCCTTCTATAAAATATATACGTCACCCTTATTAGTAGGTAGGCTTTTCGTTTTTCCTCTGTCTAATTTGAAGTATTGTTACTTGCTGGATGTTGCACAGATTGATTTATTCAAGAGAACCATATGGGACTGATTGCAAAACAAATCATCACATTCAAAACTATTTATGCTCTCACAAATACCAACATTGTGCCATTTGCTCTATTGTTTGGCTTTGTGATGCCAGATCGACAATTGAAAAGCTTCTTTCTTACATCAAACCCAAAAACACAGTGTGCAATAAAGCACAATGAGGTGAGGCAGGGTCTGCTTCATGTAATATTGCTGGGGCTCCCATTCTGTCCATGCAGTGAGACTACAGTTCAGGCACAGGCTTAATTTGACAGTGTAATTATTTTGTTTGCTTGCACTCATTAGCTATACACACAGCTTGGTGATGGCAATGCGTAAAGGCCAAACCAAGACAGTATCTTGGCTATTTACAAAACCAATCTGGCTCAATACCAGGCAACTCCATAGATTACGCAAAATAAATCAACAAAACCCAAGACGTTAAAAAGAAAACTCAAGTGCTTTTTTTTTTTTTTTAAAGGCCGATTTCTTAGCTTATTTTATTAGAGAGCAATCTACAAATGGTGAAAAAAAAAAAAAAAAAAAAACAGGCAGTACTAAAGCAAATTAAATCAGTAAAATGTATAGTGTTATTTGGAGCTACAGGTACCCACATTTAAATATCACAGTAGGTATTCACAAATTCATTTTCAAAGTATACAAAACTCAACGAAATACCACCCCTAAAGACAAGTTCTAGGAAGATTTAAAGGAGACAAATTCAGCTTATGTTATCATAAATATATTGTTTAATGTACTTTAAGTACAAGCACATATATACCCTAATTTCACCTGGTATCAGCTTCTTCCCTGTATATGGGGGGCTGGAGAGGATAGAGCAGTGTGACCGAGATGAGCTCATCACTGTATTGATTCTGCTTTCACTGTCCTGTAACTGGCTGGGGCAAGTCCAGGACAATCTGGAGAAAATAAGCTCAGTGATGGTGGTCGTTAGGCTGAAGACATAGCAGCAAAACACAACATAAAGCAGAGGAAACCTCTGGGTTGATAGGGGAATACTGCAACAGATCGATTTGTTGTTTTATCTTAATGAGCCATTTATTCTATCTTGTTATTTTTGGCTGGCTGACAACAAAGAATGGGGGCTCTATACTCAACACTCAATCCCAATTGCAATGTATAAATACCACTCAAAACATTGTGTGTCTTCACTAAAGCGTCCATTATATCCATATATTTCTGCAGGAATTATGTGTAAAGTTCTTTAGTGCTCCCTCACCATAGGAAGATTTTCCACACCTGGTGCTCATTTATAAATAAAAACACTCACCAGACCAATGTGGCCTCTGACTGTCAACAAGTGCTTGGAGGTCCTTTGCAATCCTCACGATGAACAGGTCTCTCCATCAGCGGTCAACTGGCCTGGGAGCAAACGCCATTTGGTGTGTGGAGCCAAGAAGTGAGTAAAACTACTAAAGGTGGTCTGGTGGAGTGGAGGAGTTGACTGCTGCTACAGAGACCTGGGCATCCTGAGGATGCGAGCACCAGGTGTGAAAAATTGTATGCCTCTTAGCACACGATACTCTTGTTTGAGCATCTATTTTTCAGCCATTTTTTTTTATTGATGTATTTGCGCTTATTTTCACGCATGTTTTTGCGCGCAAACTTATTACCAAATTTGCAATATGTTATTGGACATTTGCTCACAAATGTGTGCATACGCGTGCATTTGGCATAAATACTGACCACAAATGCAGATTTATTTCACTGAATACGTGACGATTGATTATGTGCCTGTATGCATAGGCACATTAAAAAATAATGGGCTGCATTTTAGCTCAGTAAAAAAAAAATAAGCCGTACTGAGCTTTTTCAAGCTGCAGTATTGCAAGAGGTTTTATGGAGAAAGAGCACTAGTGCTAAAGCACTGAAAAACTTTACACATTGGAATTACTGCAGAAATATATGGATATACACTATATGAAGACAAATACAGGTATTTGCATGAATGTTTTAATTAGAGAATTAAGATAAATTATTTTGTGGTAATCATACATTACAATTGGGACTGGGTATTAAGTAAAGAAGGGAGTTTTGGGACTTTAAATGAGGCTCTCGACACAGTAGGGGTATGCAAAAAAAAAAAAAAAACATTTGTGTGTGTTTATTGACATGGGAGACAAAAAATATGAAATTTGTAAGAATTATATAAGTCATAAAAATACACAAACACCCGGGACATGTTCAGCCATGTCCTGATGATCATGCGGGACTTAAATCGTTTGGTAACTAGATAGATAGTTGTCGGTGTTTGTGCCGTGGGCCTGGCCTTGTTGTCCTATTCCCGGAATTTGCAATGTGCCCTGTAAGTCCCCTTGCCTACTCAGTGGTGAGTGCGGGGGACTGGGCAGGCATCCACGCCACGCACTGTCTCTCGCATGTGACGCCCATGGCTTCATGACGCAGGCGACGCGCTTCTTACCATCCCAGCCGCTGCTAGCTTGGCGGTTTGGTCTCTGTTGTGGGTGGTATTTACCGCCATGGCCGAGGATCCTCCCTGAATATGGCGAGCGGCGTGACATTGGTACGAGTCAGCATGTGGTGTTGCTGGGTGTGTATAAATTACACTTCCTGCACCCAGCCATTCCGGTCATATTCTTGATAGATGCCACACTGCATAGAGATCCTTTATTCTCTTGCACACCACCAAGTAATGTCCCTTGAATACGCTGGTAATTTTTCATTACTTTCTATGAATATACCACCTAATCCTTAATCTACATTTTATCCATTTATTTTTAGATCATCATTAGTTACTAATCCGTACTACTCTGTCGCATAACCAATATTTACTGCTTGTGGCTTCTCTGGGGGCCTCCTGCCTGTACCCCTGAAGCATGTGGCTCTTTGTACCTCAGCTTCTGGGACAGACTCCTGTTTTTGGCCCCAGTCCCACATTCAACATGTCCCCAGCTTTAACCTTTTGTATGCAAGTATTCAGGAACGGCACGTTTGCCCTTTCCTGTTACATACCGTGCTATACTATAACAATTCTATTGTATACATTTTTTATAGATAATTGTGAGCATCGCCCCTGGTGAGTGTTATACACGAAACGCGTCGGGCCTTTTAGGATGCCCACACACCTGTATCAGTTGTCTACGTAGTTCACCGTCTACCATGCAATTATGTTTTACTATTTTTACCATTATGCTCCATTGTATTGTGCCGCTCCAATGACATGACATCTATATATCTATCTCTATATATATATATATATATATATATATATATATATATATATATATATATATATATATATATATATATATATATATATATATATATATCTATCTATATCTATATTTTGTGACAGGAAGTCAGGTAAATCTGGGGGTGTTGTCACAGACGGGAGATACATTTCTGCCTTGTTTAGAAAATTCACCAATTACTATCAGGTGTCGGCTGCAGAGGTAGCCAGAAAGGTTTAAGGACGTTGGATAGCTTCAGCTGTTCAGAATGAGAAAATTAAGGCCTCTATAAGTTGTCCAGAGGATTACTACTGAATGCTGCATCCTGAGGCTTGTTGAGTTAAGGAGAGCAGTGAGCTGAGGAAGACTTCTGAAGGTGAAGTGGTTGTTGATATTTTTGCTGTGTGATAAGAAAATCAAAAAGACTGTTTTCTGCTGGAAGACCAGCAGTGTCTGCCCAGCAGTAGGCTGTGCCAGACTCCATAGGTAGGTTCCTGTGTTGTGAAGGTAGACGGCCCAAGTGGCCAGGGTTTATTTTATGTTTTGTTTTGTTTACGCTGTTTGGATGCTTGCACTTGTTTCCAGCAATATGGAAGAATAAACCATAACCCTTGTTTTTTTCAGAGAAGATAGTTACCACTCCAATGGGGTATGTGGATGAATCCGTATCCTCTCAGAGAAACCCAGGTGCCGGCAATGCATGAAGCAATAGTAGAAAGAAATGTTTGGACAGCCGCACTCCAGAAAAACCTTCTTGGTTGCCTTTTATTGATAAAAGTTTTCAAACACCACAGCAAAGACAGGGGCATACAGCTGACGTTTCGCACTACAATCAGTGCTTACTAATTTTTTTCAACCACCCACGGCTGCCTCTCTGTATAATTCAGTGTGTAGTGAACCCACTCAGGAGGTCACACACCCCCGCTACTATATATATATATATATATATATATATATATATATATATATATATATATATATATATATATATATATATATATATATATATATATATATATATATATATATATATATATATATATATATATATATATATATATATATATATATATATATATATGTCATGGGAACTACTCATTTTCCATATTGGCGCATGTTTCCAAGTCGATCCTTGATGTCTATGTGATATACGCAAGGTTATGTGTATTTTTAGGACTTCTATAATTCTTACAAAATGTCATGTTTTATATACGACTCCCATGTCAATAAGCACATCAATTATTTTTGCATACACCCTACTGTGTCGAGAGCCGCATTTAAAAGTCCCAAAACTTCCTTTCTTTATACCAGGGATGGAGTCTCATCTAAAGTCCCAAACCTCCCCCTTTTGGGTATTATTAAGTATAGCGCCCTCTCTTTGTCCTTTTTTGTCACCGTGTATCAATACACATCAGGGAGGAAGCTTTTAGTTTTTGTATCTGTCACACAGTATACAAAATATCTTCAAATATTTGATTGATTTACATTACCCTTTGAGCAGAGTCACGTTATTACCAATTTAAAGAAATTACTACCAATATGAACATTTCTTGTTATTACCTTGCACAATATGGAGATGGCAAATTGAGGCCCCTACTCACAGCTCAAAGATGAAAGCTAATGTTTCCCTTTTTGTAATGGTCACTTGTCACTGGTCTCAGCAGCCAACTACTGGCTGCTATTGTATGAACTTTTCTCAAAAAGTTAGAGTGGGACAAAAAAAAAAACCTAGGTCTCACAGAAAGGGATTAAAACCGAAAAGGGAAAAACTGAAATTACTGTCCCTCATTCTGTCTAGAGCAAAAACAAAAACTGGGACTATTAGATTAAATTGGTTGTAAACCGCTGGACTTTTTTTTGTTTTTATCCTGCAAGGTAATGTCGTAATGTGCTAGTGTGGATCGCATACTAGCATATTATGTTAAACTTACCTGAAAACAAAGCCTTCCAAGCATGAGCCAGCATCGCTGCAGGCGCCCCATCTTCACCTGTCTTGCTTTTGGGTTTGTGGACTTCAGCTCTGTCAGTGGCAGGAGACACAATGACGTCACTCCCGCTTTTTACAGCACAGGGCTCTGAAGGAACAGGCGGGTGGCTGTTCTTTCAGAGAGCATGCACTGGAGTGATGTCACTGGCTGGATGTACAATAAATATCTTCTAACCAGTGCACGTTTAGGAGATATTTACACTACCTATAGGTGAGCCTTTTATAGGCTTACCGTATAGGTAAAACTCAGAGATGGAAGTTTACGTCCACTTAAAAAAAAAAAAATGCGGGGGCGTGGCTTGGACTCCACCGAGATGGCGGTGTGACTCCTGAGCTCCGGCTCACAGCGCACAGAGGCTCTCTTTTTAGCCCCAAAGACACCTACTTGCGGCGGAACACTTGCCTGATAGCTGGGCGGCATGACAAGGAAGCGGCAGGCAGAGCATCGGCCGAAAAAGCTCACAGACTTTTTCTCATCATCACCGCTGCCTCGTGGGCAAAATGGCGCCGGCGAGTCCTCCATGTCTGGATTCAGCAACGGACGCTTCCAGGCTATAGCTGGACCAGACCATCGAGACTCCCCTGGAGCTGAAGGGACTTTTCAGAGCGGATTATTCTGACAACCAGCAGTGGGAGGTAAGATCCAATGCTGACTCACAGGAGTCAGTAATGTACTTACAGCAATCGATAATAAAAACAGCGTGTTTAAAAAATGCGGCCGGCATGCAGGAGCCCTCCTCCCGAGCGTGGTGACGTCACTGGCGTAGCCTCCCAAACGCGTTTCGTCACAAGGGGACGTTCTCGATTGCTGCAAGTACATTACTTTTTTAATAAATATTGTTACCCAGCGGTATTACGCTATATGCGTCTTTTCTTCTTATACTCCCGTATTGGAGCGATTGATCTAGCCAAGGTCGTGTCACTACTGGTCCTGTCCTGGGACGTTTGGGATATCCAAAGGCCGTGGCGGGTCTATAGCCAACCGCTCTGATTACTTGCCATCTGGTAAGAGGCTCATTATTCTCGGTGGAGGGATCTCACGATTTGTATGATATGTCACCGGGTGATTGAAAGATCCAGTATCACAACACGAGCAACCTTTAAAGAATATACTTGTTGAATGTTATATTGGGAGCTTTTGCTTATCAATATAAGGACTCCTTTTTTTGGATTTGTTGTTAACCTCTCTCCTTAAAGGAGGAGTTTTTTTCATTCCCACTTATTGGGCGCGGCTTTTTGTTTATTTATGTTGATTGTGTACTTCGCACGATAGCTGCTGCCCTGATATCATTGTGTTGTAGCGCAGTTTTTTTGCTTTTTTTGTTATATTGTCTGCAATGCCAGTTAAAATTTTGTCAGTCAATGCCAACGGTCTAAACCACCCTGTAAAAAGGGCATCGCTCTGGCGGGAAGCTGATTCCTTGCGGTGCGATGTTCTCTGTGTCCAGGAGACCCACTTCCACAACAGCGCTCCACCCAAGTGTACATACAAATCATTTCAGCACTACTTTTTCTCCAATATGGAGGCTACAAGAAGGGGTGTAATGATTGCTGTCAAGGACACAGTCTCCTTTTCTCTAATAGAGGTACTTTCTGATTCATCCGGTCGCTATATAATATTGGTGTGTGATATCAATGGTGTCAGGTATACTCTGGTTAATGTGTATGTCCCGAACAAGAGGCAGATTTATTTTTTGAATGGTTTCATGCGCAAGGTTAAGAAACTCCTCCAGGGATCCCTTATTATATGTGGTGACCTTAATGTAATACCTGACCCCCTGTTAGACTCCTCTGCAAATGCTCCTGGGAAAGCCCCTAATCTGGCAAACTTCCTTCGGTCCCATGACCTGTATGATGCTTGGCGCTGTACACATTCCACTGAAAGAGATCATTCCTTTTTCTCGCACAGGCACTGCTTTTATTCAAGGATTGATCTCTTTCTACTGGACAAGTGGCTGCTCACTAGAGTAATAGACTCCAAAATTAACGCAATCACATGGTCAGATCACGCTTCCGTTCTTCTGACTCTAGGTGACAAGTACCCTGATACGGCTGCATATGTGTGGCGGGCCAGTTCCTCCATCATTCAGGACGCGACCACCAAAGAAACGATTAGGGAACGACTAGTAGAGTATTTCCAGATTAATTCCCAGTCCACGGAGAACCCATTCACACTTTGGAATGCACACAAGGCCTTTATCAGAGGCGTGTTTATTCAGTTGGGCTCTAGGGCCAAAAAACAGAAACTCCTAAAAATGTCCACTCTCCTTAAGGAAATAGAATCCTTGGATTCTTTGAATAAGAAGAATCCCAACATATCCACTAGCACTAAACTTTCAGCCTTAAGACATGACCTTAGAATCCTCCTCCTCCAAAATTTTGAAAATAAAGATAGGTGGGCAAAGATGTCCTTCTACGCGACGAATAATAAAGCAGGCAAGGCACTGGCCCGTTACCTAAAGGGTCAGCGCTTTAAAACCAAGATCGCCCGAATGACGCACCCTGTCAGTAAGACGCCAGTATATGACCCTCAAAGCATTGCAGACGCGTTTAGCGACTATTACAGCTCCTTGTACAATTTAGATCAAGATCCCTCGACCTACCAACCATCTTTGACCGATATAACAGACTTTCTTTCTAAGATCCGACTACCTAGTCTGTCCCCTGAACAGTTGCGTGAGTTAAATTCCCCCTTCACATTGAACGAACTACTTCAGGCCATCAAAACTCTTCCCCCTAACAAATCACCCGGCCCAGATGGACTCATAGGAGACTATTATAGGACCTTTCAAATTACTTTAGCCCCACATTTGCTGAAGGTGTTCGAGGTGGCCGCCAACTCTGCAGTATTTCCCCCTGAAATGCTTGAAGCCTTGATAGTAACACTGCCCAAACCTGGGAAATCACCGGATGTGCCTAAAAATTTCCGTCCTATCTCATTGCTAAACAATGACCTTAAGATTTACTCCAAAATGATAGCCTTGCGATTAGTAGATATTCTTCCTACTTTAATAGACCCAGACCAATCTGGCTCCACGAAGGGTAGACAGGCATCGGACGCCACACGGCGCTTGCTTAATATTTCTCATATAGCACGGTCAACTCGAACGCCTTCTCTGCTCCTAGCCTTGGATGCGGAGAAGGCGTTCGATAGGGTGCATTGGAATGCGCTTTGGAAAAATACGGTTTTGAACAGCATTCATTATCAGCAATTTTGGCCCTCTACACGGTCCCGTCGGCAAGGGTGTATACATCGGGAATGCTATCCAAGCCAATTTCCGGAGCAATTATTCAATGCCAACTATCTGCCACTAATAGATAAGGTCAAAGAAGGAACAAAAGCACTGAGTAAACACATATTATCATGGTCGGGCAGACTTGCTGCCTTCAAAATGCAGATATTACCGCAAGTATTATATGTGTTTAGAACGGTACCAATACCAGTGTCCAAGAAATTTTTCGGGGGAACTACAGGGTGTTCTATCAAGGTATATTTGGGTGGGCAAGAGGGCACGCAGCGCCTTTCATAAACTCTGCAAACCCAAATCGGCAGGGGGCATGGGAGTTCCCTCCTTCGCTGACTACAATCTAGCGGCTGTTTTGACACAAGCTAAAGGCTGGTTCTCAGGGCAGCCTACTCCGATATGGGGTCCCCTTGAACAACATCAAGTCTCTGGAGGTGACCTGGAGGCACTTCTGCTGGCAGGTCCCTTCCTTAAAGACACACACATGAATTATGCATCACCTATGGTGGCCACTCTAGGAGCTTGGAGGGATTTCACCTCGGTGGAGTTGCTTTCAAAGCCTACAGTAGACTTAGATATCCCTATCTCATCTTTAACTTTAATAACGCCCAACCTAAATTTGCAGAACTGGAAAGTGGGAGGCGTGAATTGGGTCTCGGACATTCAGGAGGAAGGGCATATGAGGTCTTTTCAGCAGCTGCAATCCACATTTGATCTTCCTAACTCGGAACTATTCAGTTTCCTCAGGGTGCAATCATTCCTCAGGAACAAATATAGACCCTACAAAATATTCTGGAAAGCAAAAGTTTTTTTCACATCTCACAGTAATAAGAGGAAAGGTATAACACCAATTTATAACTTGCTCAATAACAAATCAAATTTTGAAAAAAATAACGCTTTACTGGCCTGGGAAAAAGATCTAGATGACTCTTACACAGACGACCAGTGGCTGAAAGCACTACAATACACTCACTCGGCCACCAAAATTGCCAACTTATGGGAGCTATATCACAAAGTTACTCATAGGTGGTACCTGACTCCATCTAGACTTGCAAAGTTTGGTCAAGGAGTATCCGCTCTATGCTGGAGACAATGCTCACAAGTGGGATCACTGTTCCATATCTTATGGGCATGTGGGAGGTTGGCTAGATTTTGGAGCAGCATTTTTGCAATTATAAAAGACAGGTCACAGGTCTCCCGATAATTCCCTCCCCTTCTCTAGCTATACTACACTTGGGTATAGAGGATATCCCTGCCCCGTTTAGGAAGATTATCATTCATTTGTTGCTAGCAGCCAAATTGGTCATACTAAGGCTTTGGAGATCCAGTGAGAGTCCCAAAGTGGGAGAGGTGGTCAGAACCATCTCTCTACACTTTACCTATTTACGTATGTTGGCCTACTCAGAAGGCAGGTATGCCACATTTATTACTCATTGGCAGGCATGGGTGGAGTGGTATGACAGTAACAAAACCCTATATTGAAGAGTTAAATAACTATTCAAATACTGTTTAACGGTTATGTGCTGGTTCCTTCTTTTTCCGTTTCCTTTTCCTTCTTTATTTTTGTTTTTTTGTTTATGATGTGCAGTATGGAGCATGCAGCTCATGCTCAACATCAAGGTTTAATCCTCTCTCCCACATGGAACACACTTATATATGCAAGGTACTACCGCATAATATTGCAATATTTCCGAGAACATATGCAGCGGAGGTAACATTGGTCCGGTTCTGGGGGTCACAGTTAGTACCCATGGGGGTGGCCCTTGGAAAAGATGGACCAACGATATGTTTGCTTGTTATTTTCTCTGAAGTGATGAAGGATTGTACTTCCTGTGATGCATTATTGCTGTATTGTCGTGTGGTGGGAATGTCTACTCTTGTTGTTCTTTTGACACCCACTTACATTGATGGATGTATATCTGTGATATGTTTTCCATGTATGTTCATATCTTTGAAAATAAAAAATATTGAAATAAAAAAAAAGAAAATGCAGTTCTGTAAATGCCATCCAACCGTAACAAGTTAGTGCACCAATGAGCATACGTCTTATTCCCCCAACCAGCCACCAATCACAAGAAAAAGCTGCCCACCTTCATTACATTAGGTTAACTTTTCCAGGTTTAATTCTATTTACGTTTGACAAACTGAGGAAAGAAAACGCAACTTATTTTTTCTTCCATGCGAGATTGGTAAAGGCACAAAAATCTGATAATTGTTACTTTTTGGTGGTTTTAGGATTTTATTGGGGGCACCATTATGTAGCTAGTGTAGATAAACAGAGGAAAAAGTGCCCTGTTTTAAAATAGTCATCAGAGGTGGTCCAGGTTGATTCACTGAAATACTCATGTTTTAGACAAAAAAAGGAAAGCAAAATAAAAAGTGTACTCTGTAACAATCTGTTCACACTATTTTATGTTTATCTCCTCAGCTTTCATCATGATTGTCAAGAACTTGGAAAAACAATCAACAGGACAGTTAAGGAGTAAATCCTGCCTATTAATTAGGAGCATTTAAACCAAGTACAACATACTTGACCAGGCCTAGGTGTATTTTAAAAAGGCTTGCAGTTGTTGTTTCATCCACTTACTACCACTGACAGGTTAGGTCCCCCTGAACGACAGACATGCATCTAATTCCAGGGAACCTGACAGAGGATCACTTGGAAGTGGCGACAGCTAGCACACAAAAGGGTTATAAAAGACTTGCAAGTTTCATTAATAAGCCAGCTCTGCAGTTATCTCATTTTACAGCAACACCTGCATATTTATCTTACCCCCGTCAATTGGATGATGGAATTTCGCCCCCTCCTCCTACTTGAAGCGTATTTCAAAAATGTGCCAACTTAAAGTGATAAAAAATATATAATAAAAATAAACTTTATGCTTAATTTTTTTCCTCCTTAACAAAGTACAGCTGTTGAGAATAATTGTTCGAGATCTTACCCTGTAATGTCAACTGCAGCAGAACAAAGAGTATTTAATTAGCAAATCTATTCAGTAATTCAACACCTATTATATCAAATGCCTTCGTGATTTTATTCAGGATAATTGGCTAAGAGGGTTATTACTGACATTCAGATGGAATTTAAAATTCTTCCGCGAGTCGAATCATAATAGCAGTAATGATCTCCCCAATCAGGAGATTGTGTGTCACACAAGGCTCACCGGCATAGCAGCCGAGCCCATTTCCTGACTTCTTAATTCCCGGCCTCAGCTCAGTGAGGGCTCTTCATGCCGATATTTCACTCTGTGATGCAGCTTTAATGGGACTCTATTAAAAACGCGCTGAACAAAAAAGGCGACAATTTTATTCTTTCTTTTTTTTTCTTTCCCCCATGTGTGCGTGTTAAAGAGTGACAGCACTACCGTCATATCAATCAGCAAAGAGTTTCTGATAGCTGCAATAAAGGTCTGCGTGTAGTGGGGGCAGGGGGATACCTGTAATTAAAAACAGCAGGGCATGGATATAGACCAACACCCCCACCCCTTTGCCTAAATTAAAACACAGAAATCGGCAATATTTAAACAAAAAAAAAAGCATATACTACTAAACAGCCTTCTTGCAAGATCACAGAATCACATCACAAATCAAACACTCAAAAAAAACAGAATTCTTAGGGTTTGTGCACACTGCCCGCACGCTAAAAGTACCCCATTATATGCGGGCAGCTGTTAATGTTGGTAGCAGTGTGCCGCATTTCAGCACATCACATGGTTCGCTTTTATTTGCTGACACTTAAATAGTGCCAGTCACTATATAGGGTTGATTTATCAACACTAGAGTGCAAAATCAAGTGCAGCTGTGGATGGTAGCCAATAAACTGCCATTTGTTTTTGGCAAAGCTCAATTTAACAAGCTGAAACATAGAAGCCGATTGGCTACCATGCACAGCTGCCCCAGATTATACACCCCAAGTATTAAGTAAAAAACTATTAGGCCTCATGCACATTTGACGTTAAAATAACGTTGTAAAAACGCCAATAGCTTTGCAGTGAGTTTTTCAATGTTTTTTTTTCAACAAACGCTTGAGTTTTTCCACATTAGCGGGGTTTTTTTGTTGAAGAAAATTTTCTTCTTTTTTTCAATGGATCAAAAACGCTGGCAAGTGAATTTGTTGAGCGTTTATCAACGTTTATCAGTGTTAGAGCGTTTTTACAGCTGAAAAACGTCTCTCGGAACCCACTAGTTTTGGGGGTTTTTTTACTGCTCAAAAACGCCACTGCCCAAAACTGCTGATAACAGCCTATGTGCGCATGGACACATAGGATAAAAGTAAATCCAAGATGCAGTTTTTAAATTATTTTATTTATTAACCACTTGCCGACCGCCCACCGCCGTTATACGTCATCACTTTAGAGATGAATATCTCGGTAACGGTAGCAGCTGCTGCCACAATCGAGATATTCATCTCTTCTGTGGGCGGCCGTGTTAACGATAATGGCGGTCTCCGCGGCGAATTCGCCGCGAGATCGCCGTTATCGGTGGCGGGAGAGGGCCCCCCCCCTCCCGCCGCTCTCCCGCGCCCTCCGCCGCTTACCGGAGCCGTCGGTAGCGGCGGAGGAGATCGCGACCATCCGGATGGTGACTGGGGACGAGACTGAAGGAAAAATCTCCTTCGCCCGTCCCCACAGCTCCGCTGGGCGGAAGGGACGTCAAAACGTCAGTCCCGCCCAGCGTCTTAAAGAAACATTTTTTTTTTTGTCATTTGAAAAAATGACATTTCCAAATTTTTTTTTTTTTTTTTTTGCATTTAAGCCCAAATATGAGATCTGAGGTCTTTTTGACCCCAGATCTCATATTTAAGAGGACCTGTCATGCTTTTTTCTATTACAAGGGATGTTTACATTCCTTGTAATAGGAATAAAAGTGATAATTTTTTTTTTTTTTTTTTTCAGTGTTAAAAATTCTAAAATAAATAAAAATAAATGCGAAAAGCAAAAAAAAATTTTTTTAAAGCGCCACGTCCCGACGAGCTCGCGAGTAGAAGCGAACGTATACGCGAGTAGCGCCGACATATGAAAACGGTATTCAAACCACACAAGTGAGGTATCGCCGCGATCGTTAGAGCGAGAGCATTAATTTTAGCCTTAGGCCTACTCTGTAACTCAAAAAATGCAACCTGTAGAATTTTTTAAACGTCGCCTATCAAGATTTTTAAGGGTAAAAGTTTGACGCCATGCCACGAGCGGGCGCAATTTTTAAGCGTGACATGTTGGGTATCATTTTACTCGGCGTAACATTATCTTTCACAATATATAAAAAAATTGGGCCAAATTTATTGTTGTCTTATTTTTTCATTTAAAAAAGTGAATTTTTTCCAAAAAAAAGTGCGCTTGTAAGACCGCTGCGCAAATACGGTGTGACAAAAAGTATTGCAATGACTTCCATTTTATTCTCTAGGGTGTTAGAAAAAAAAATATATAATGTTTGGGGGTTTTAAGTAATTTTCTAGCAAAAAAAAATGGTTTTGTCTCGTAAACACCGACTCTGAAAAACAGGCCCGGGGCTAAAGTGGTTAAGGGAAAAAATCTGTTCAAACCTGCCTGACCCTATCTGAAAAAGTAATTGCCCCCTCCTATGCTGAATAATAAATGAACGAATTACCACAATCCAAAAAAAAATTCAAGAACAGATTAGAAACAAAGTAATGTAAATGTATTGGTCTAGGAAGGGTTTGCAAGACTTTGGAACTCCAGTGAACCATGGAGAGAGCCATTATCCACAAATGGAGATAACTTGGAACTTGGCTGGCCTACAAAAATTACGCCAAGAGCATGACGACGACTCATCCAGGAGGTCATCAAAGAACCAAGAACATCATCTAAAGAACTGCAGGGCTCACTTGCCTCAGGTAAGATCAGTGCTCACGATTCAACAATAAGAAAGACTGGGCAAAATTACATCCATGGGAGAGTTCCAATGCCAAAGACACTTCTGACCTAAAAAGAACACAAAGTCTTGTCTCACATTTACCAAAATTCATCTTGATTATACCCATTTCTAGGCAAATATTCTGTGGACTAATGTGTGTCCCATTGCATCTGGCATAAAATACAGCATTTTATAACAAGAACATCATACCAACAGTTAGACATGGTGGCGGTAGCCGGATGGTCTTGGGCGACTTACAGTACCATAATTGATGGAACCATGAATTCCAAGCCAAGTGTGTGTATATATATACACACACACACACACACACACACATACATATATACACACACATATATACACACACATATATACACACACACACACACACACACACACACACCATATTTATCGGCATATACCGCGCACTTTTTTGCCCTTAAAATCAGGGCAAAATCGTGGGTGCGCGATATACGCCGATACCCGCTTCCCGCGCCGTGTTTGAACCACTGCGCCGACATATACCGAGCGGAGTACACTCGGGCAGGCTCGGCTCCTCTCGCGGTCACGTCCTGTGCATCCTTTACTCGGGGAGCGAGAAGCCGAGCCTGCCCGAGTATACTGCGCTCGGTATATGTCGGCGGAGTGCTTCAAACACAGCGCGGGAAGCAAGGATCGGCTGAAGAACACAGAGGGACAAGGCCGCCGATGGACGCAATGGATGCCGGGCAAGACACCGGCGAGGGGCATCCAAACTATTTATTTTTTTCCAGGAATTTTTCTTCTAGGTTGGGGGTGCGCGCTACACGTGCACACAAAATGCGTGATCTATGGAATCTTTGTAAGGCTACTTTCACACTGGGGTGGTGCCGGCGTTAGTGGTAAAGCGCAGCTCATTATAGTTGCGCTTTACTGCTGTTATAGCAGCGTTTTGGCACTGCTCGTCGGTCGGTAGCGGGCCGCTTTTAACCCCCAAAAAGGGGTTAAAAACTCCCGTGATATGGCGATTCTGAAGTGGTGCCCATTCATTCCAATGGGCAGGGGGGTGTGGGAGCGGTGTATACACCGCCCCAAAGATCCTGCCTGCAGGATTTTTTTTTTCACGTTCTGCAAGTTCACCGCCCAGTGTGAAAGCACTCAGGCTTTCACACTGGGGTAGCTTGAGAGGCAGTTTTTAGGCACTATTTTTAGTGCTAAAACGCCTGAAAACTGGCTCTGTGTGAAAGGGGTCCAAGATAGAGAGAAAAAAACAAAACAAAAAAACAATGGCTGTATATTTAGCGAGAACAGTGATCGCTGATTGCATTTGAAATAGGTTCACCCGATGAGGTGGGTGGGAGGGATTCTACTGGAGAAGGCCAGGTGCAGAGTGTGCTAATGAGGTCAGCTGGTGAACCATTCTACTGGTTCTCCCATCCTGAATACCAAATTCAGGATGGCTAATGGAGTTTTCAACAAGACACAAAAGCCGAGGTGAGTTTTGGGCAAAGAGAAATATTTTTTTTTTTTGCAAAAAAATAAAATTGTTGGCACATAAAGCTGGCAAAAAATATATAAAACATGGCCTTTCAATTAGCACCACAATAATTTTTTTTCCGGTGTGAATGAACCTTAAATGTGACCCACATCAGTTTAATGTGTTTATATTATTGGTTGAACTAGATGGGACTTGTGTCTTATTTTCAACCAGACTATGTAACGCTAGTGGGGCACATCTGTACAAAAGAATTAAGATGTTCACAGCAACTTTCCCACAAGCGAGACATCTAGGACCGGCCCTCAGTGAAGGTCACAAATTCCCACCTTGCCCCTCTGACATATTGTTACCATCAAAAGAAGAACGACTAATGAAGCAATTATTTTCTCTAAACAGTCAATTATTTTCTCTTAAAAGGTGTTTAGTGTAATAAACAATTCACTGAGGACCTTTTAGCTTAACGAGGGGGGACGACTCTGCCGTACTTGTTTATTTATCTCAAGTTAGTGAGAACTACAGAACATTTTTAAGGAATCTTCGCTGGTCATAGACTGCTCTATTTTTTCTTATTCAGCCGTTGACCAAACAAGAGAAAATAAATTTCCCCATCCACACAAACCGCATTAATTTCCACTGCCAACTGAAAACAATTGTGTTGCCCAAGTTTGTCTACACCCGATAGGAAGTCCTCATTGTTTGGCCAATATTTTTCAACCCGTTTTGGTAAATTTTTAAACTGAATTTTGTCAGGCTGGATGGTGCTTACAGGGCCACCCATGGCTCAAATTTTGGCTGACTCAACAGAAAGTGGCTAGAACTCCAGCCATTTTTGACAAGCCTAGGACTCCCTTAACAACCATGCATTGAGAGTTGTAAAGGCAGAAGGTTTTTCATCTTAATGCATTCTATGCATTAAAATAAAAAACCTTGTGTGCAGCAGCTGCCCAGCACCTCCTAATACTTACGTGCCCCCTCTCTGTCCACAAACGTCTTGGTCGTCCTGATTGGCTGAGACAACAGGGCACCACTGGCTCCCAACTGCTGTCAGTCAAATCAGGAGAGAGAGGGGGAGGGGCCAGGCCGCAGCTCCATGTCCCAATGGACACAGGGAGCGGTGACTTGGCTCGGGTGCCCCCATAGCAAGCTGCTTGGTGTGGCAGCACTCGACAGAAGGGAGGGGCCCGAGAAGAAGAGGATCTGGGCTGCTCTTTGCAAATTCACTGCACAGTGCAGGCAAGTATAACATGTTTTTTTTTTTTTTTTTTCAATAAAAATAATCTAACACACAAGACTTTACAATCCAAGTATGCAATAAAGAAACACGATATATGTGCGCCAAGGTGCAATGACATTCATCACAAATGCCCTTCCAACATACATATCCAGGAAAGTGATTCACCTGCCCTTCCATGCACCACAGTGCTACAATATGAGTGCACTACATTGAATAAAAGTAGCGCAGTTACTTATCACAATTACATACACGAAAAAAAAAAAAAGGCAGCATAGGTGTAAAGTGACCGTGAAGCAGGAGATGTGATTGATTTTATTTAGCACATTCATGTGCAGTAAACAAGATCGATCAAACATACTGATGGGACTAGGCCATCTGTAAAAGACAATTGAAGGGTATAATCAAAACCATTACACTCCTCCCTAGAAGGGCGAGCTTTACACAACTGGAGTCCTTAAAAGAAAAAAAAAAGAAAAAAAAAAAAGGAGGTATCAAGAAATGCACTCTTGCAAATAAAAGTAGAAACCTTTTGCAAGTATAAGATTAACAAAAGAATATCAGCATTTTATGAATGATAAAACATATGAGGAAAAAATGCAACAGTTCCACCACTATACACCATCAGGTATGAGCAAAAGATTGAGCCATAGTCATAATGCCTACTGATGGCACAACACAAAAAAACATACCAATTTAAGTTAAGCCACGAACAGCTAAAGTTACACTGTTGTGCCAGATTTTCTACCTCTATAGATAATTAGCCATGTCCGTTTGTGTTCTGTAGTTTTTTCAAATGATTCCTCTGGAAATGACAGACTAGATTATGTGCAGTCAGAAGCCTATTATGTAACAATCTGCACAGTGGTTCAAACTACTTGCATTGTACAAACCCATGACACAAATAAAATGACTTGGCTGATGTCACTCTGACTCATTTCCATTCTTCAACAGGTTTCGGCTTGCCCCCCAAATAATACTCCAGGTGTAATGTAAAAAAATAAAAGAAAGATTATGATAGGCATGTGACCATAAAAAGGACTAGATTATGGAAACTGTGCCCATAAAAGTCACGCAGAGAGCCAAGGATTAGTCACCTGCATTGTCTATAGGCCATCAACAGCCGATTTTGTCCACACCACCTTCTTCTGCACGGTGGGAGGCAGTCATCTTGGTAGAGGAAATAAAAGTCCAGAGTGCAGCGCTTAAAAGTAATAATAAATGTGTAATAGTCCAAATGACAACGAATTCCGATGAAAAGTGAAGATGAGAAAACTTCCACCAAGCTTCAGGGTGTACAAAAGACAAATGCACACCAAAACCCAGTGCAATCAATCTGCTTAACAGATAGATATGTAAAACAAGCATGTAATCATATGATGCCGAGGTTCAGTGGTAGATGGAAACACTTCCAAGCTTGATATGCAGGATTAGGTTGATGCAAAAACACAGATATCAGAAGATCATCAAAACGCACATAAAACGAGTGGATTGTGGTACAGTCATCAACAGGGCATAAAACCAATATGAAGAGGAAAGCAAACAATAGTGAAGCCCGTAAGGTAAAGACACAAGGTTTATTGGTAATCTACTTACAGGTAAAAAAAGAACATCATAGCTCATAAAAACTCTGCGGCTTTCAGCGTGCTTGCATCAGCCACCCTGACAGGTTTCATCCTAAATGGATATTATCAGAGGCATTATATCCATTGTTGGTGTGCATTTGTCTTTTGTACACCCTGAAGCTTGGTGGAAGTTTTCTCATCTTAACTTTTCATTGGAATCCGTTGTCATTTGGACTATTACACTATATTACTTTTAAGCGCTGCATTTTGGACTTTAATTTTTTGTGTTTGATTGGTCTACAAACTGTGCTGGCCGCTTTCTATTTTCTATTGTTAGCACAGATATTTGTTCACCCCGTTTTACATATTCATCTTGGTACAGGAAGCAGAGAGATGCACGCATTGTAGATTCCAGAAAGCTGCACAGTAGTGATATCACCAAATCTCCAAATTTGGCGAGATAAGCAATCAGAGGCTAAAGTTGGATACACACTACTTTTGTTGTTAGATTGCCTTTAGATTTACCTTCAACTAAGTGCAAGGGCCTGTAGTGCACGGGTCTGTCTGATTGCATACAAACATTTAAAGTGTTTAGGTTTGACCTCATATTTTTATGGTTTTAGTCAATCTATCCATCACAGCAGGACCATATTCAAGCAGAAGCAACACTAAATAGGAAATGATCAAAAACAAAAAAACTTTTGCCTAAGAGCCCATTTACACAGGTCCGACTTTGGATACGACTTTAAGTCGCCCCTAGTCGCCTGGCATGAAGAAATCAATGTAAGTGAATGGAGCCGTCTCAATGCACTCTATTGCAGTCGCTCTGACTTCAAAAAAGGTTCCTGTACTATTTCAAACCGACTTCTAGGCGACTTGTACCCATTGATTTCATTGTAAGTCGCCTCCCAGTCGGATCCCCGTTCATAGCGAGGCGACTTTACAGGAAGTCGCCCCAGTGTGAAACGCAAACCCCTCCATCCCACAGAGCTGGTATTTGGTATGAATCATTAGGGGAAACTCCACGACAAATTTTAAATAAAACGGCATGGGTTCCCCCTGCAAGAGCATACCAGGCCCTTAGGTCCGGTATGGATTTCAAGGGGAACCCCCCCTACACTGAAAAAAAAAAAAGTGTGGGGGTCCCCCCAAAATCCATACCAGACCCTTATCCGAGCACAACCCCAGGCAGGTCAGGAAAGGGGGGTGGGGGGCGAGCGCACCAAGCAGCATGCCTCAACATGGAGGGGGGAGGTGCTTTGGGGCAGGGGCCTCTTCCCGACAACCCTGGCTGTTTGTTGTCGGGGTCTACGAGCAGGGGGCTTATTGCAATCCGGGAGCCCTCTTTAATAAGGGGGCCCCCTCAGATCCCTGCCCCCCCACCCTATGTGAATGAGTCATCGTACCCCTACCCATTCACCTGGGGGGGGGGGGGGGGGGGTAAAAAAAAACACTAGACAGGTTTTTAAAGTAATTAGGCAGCTCCGGGGGTCTTCTTCCCGACTTTGGGGGTCTCTTCTCCCGCTCTCCAGTTCTTTCTGCCTTCTGCCGGGCACCTCCGCCATCTTCATCCAGCTTTTACTAGCAGGGGCCTGGTCTTCTGTTGCCTTCTTTGATGTTGACACAACGCTTCCTCCCGCTGTAATGGCAAGTGCGCGGTGTGCAACGATTTATATTAGGCATGGGGGTGTGGTCACTGGGTGATATCACCCAGTGACCAAGCCCCTTATGTCGTCACCACTGGGAGCATGATGGGACTGTGACGTCATAAGAGGCCTATATAAATCGTTGCACACCCGGCATTACATCAGGAGGAAGCGTTGTGTTAACATCAAAGAAGAGAAGAGGGAAGAAGGCGACGCAGAAGACTGGGCCGTTGCTAGTAGAAGAACTAGAAAGAACCGGAGAGTGGGAGATGAGACCTCCAAAGTCAGAAGACCCCCGAAGTCGGAAGGGAGAAGACTGGGCCACCGCTAGTAAAAGAGCTGGAAGAGAATAGCGGAGGACCCTCGGCAGAAATGAATGATGAAACATTTACTTCAACTAAAGATGTGTTAATTGTAATAATTAAATTAGTAAAGGGATTTATTTCCCTTCAAATAAAACACCTTTATTCTTAAAGTGCAACTCCAGACAATTTGTTTGCTTTTTTTGTCAGAATGGGGAGCAGTAAGTATCTTCAAGTTATTGACTGGCGAGTGCCCACTTTTAAGGTTTTTCCCCTTTCTTCAAAGGAAGGAGTAATGTGCAAAAAGGGAAAAAAAATACCTGTGAAAATCTAAAGACATTCAAATTTTTCCCTTGCTATCAATTAGAGCATCACAGATATTTGGTAACCTATAAAAATATAAAATGGTAAACTCAGGTCACGCTGACCGTTTACTTTTCACTTCCTGTGCTGTATATACAACATGATGTAAGATGAAAGAGAAATACCCTTTAGACAGTTGGTCCTCTTTTAGGATTCCCTTTATTCCTGTTTAAGTGACAACTAAAAATGTTGATGTTTTCCTCACCTTCAGTCTCTGCAAAGAGTCACTAGGACAAAGGATGACGATTCTTAGTAGAAATAAAACCTGGCAGGAGTTCCAATCGCCTACCACCATTAGGCTGATGCGGGAAACCAGCGAATCCACTGCGGGTTCCCGCATTACACACAACTCGCATGGCAGTTCACACTGCCATATGCAAACTGCTGGGGAGTGTCAGTACATTGTTAATGACACCCCCATTTCAGCATGCATATCTCACTGCGAACTGTCAGTTCGGACATGAATCGGATCGCATGGTGAACACCCATGCGATCCGATTCTGGTGCGGACCAAAAAAGGTCCTGTGCGAGTTTAGTCCAAATGCGATGCGATTTCAGCCATACTATATGTATGGCTGAAATCGCATTGCACTGACATTGCATGTGATTTGCACTACAGTGCAGATCACATGTGATTTTGCACCACAGTGCAGATCACATGTGATTTTGCACCAAGCAGCAGTGTGAACCGGCCCTTAAAGTGTAAATAAACTTTCATCTTTTGCTTTTACCTATAGGCGATGCATACTAGCACATTATGCCTCTACCTTGCTGGTACAATATAAAAAAGGTCCAGCAGTATACAATCGCTTTGAAAACCAAAATCTTATATTTTTGGGGTGTCAGTGGCCATAAATAATGAGGGTACATTCTTATTAGCACGTCTTCAAAAATCGCATAATTTTCAGTACAACTTTGGTCCAACTTCACAATCTCTGGATCAAAGTCGCATCAAAGTGCAGGCACCTTTTCAAAATTGCTGTAACTTGGTGGCATTGATCTTAACAGGTGCCATTTTAAACAATGGGCTGCTACTTGTCATGTCTAACATCGCATGACAAGTTACAAAGTGTAAACGGGCCTTAAGTTTTCAGATTATTACAGAATGAGAAAAAAGTAAATGTATAAAAAAAAAAAAGAGGTTTACATCCTCTGCCTGTTTACAGGAAACTTTAAAAATAAAAGATAAATAAAAAAACTTAAATAAAATTGACTGATGAAGATAAAAGAATTAGAAAACACACTAAATATATATATATATATATATATATATATATATATATATATATATATATATATATATATATATATATATATATATATATATATATATAAACTTTTTCACATACTATTGCTACAAATATTCAGGTGCTTAACAACTGTACTGCCTCACTCTAGAAGAAACCTACCCATCTAAATGTCTGAAGTGTCCTTACAAACTAATTAGATTTGCCAACATCAATCGTCTCAAGTTAGTCACAGCTTTTGTCAACCTTTAACCCTACGCGGAGCTTCTGTTTTGACAGAGCAGGCAGCTGTGGCAAAGTTTTGTTTTTGATCCTCCTGTAAGATAATCATCTTGACCACCGCCAAAAAGAAATTCCTTTACTTTAACCCCTGTTTGCAGCAGATGGATATGACATGTTAAAGACTTAAAGAAGAAAAAAAAAAGTATGAGCTTGTTTTTTTAAGTATATTTTTGCTATAAAATTAACTATTTAAGCAGAACTACACATAAAAAGGCCGCTTTCAAAATATGCACTACTATGTGCAACTTTTTTTGGCCAGGCAACAGAGGGAACCTCATGTATACAATATCTGAAGCCACAAGTGTGTCCGCAACCAAAGTTTTTTTCTTTAATATACAAGGTAAAAGGATACCATCACATCATACTACAGGTATATGGGTCATGTGTAAAATGTCTTAATTAGGTTTGCTGCATTCAGGTACAAACTTCTGAGGCCCCACCCCTGAAGACACATTCAGAGGATTACAATGAAGGGGTAAAGCAAAGAATGTCCCTGGCTGACAACCATTCCAACAACCAATGACACATACCGACTATCCATGAATGATGAATTTGCCTGCCAGCCCTATGACCCCTGCCACGCGAATGTGATGCTGAAAATGGCACAGTTACATGGCCCAAGCATGTTGACACCTGGGAAAGGAGAAGGAGGGCAAGGCATCAGATCAGTGTTCGGTCAGCTGCTAAGGAAGCAGACACCCTCTCTCATTCTTCACTTTAAAGATTTTCTTTTTGGGCGGTTCAAGGACATGGCAGCTTGTCATTGGGAAATATACCAGGCAACAGTATCCTGGTCACAAGAATATCAAAGCCTGAAAAATATATATATAGCCAGAAATGATGTAAAGCTTATACAAAAAGGTGCAGCTAACAAAACAAAAAAACAAACACACACACACACACACACACACACTATTTCTAACTTACACAAAGTCCATTAAAGCCACTTAATCATCTCATCAATCTATTTGTGGCTGGGATTCCCTTCCTTTCCAGCACATTCTATCTACTTATTATCACAATTGTCTTTTTAAAGCCATTTATTTACAAGACTGCCCAATCGCAGGCCATATATCATGACTGTCCGATTGTAAAGCTCATATAACTTCTGGTTTATGGGACGCATATCTTAACCACTGTCCATTTTTATCGAATTGTAAGGATAGATATATATATATATTTTTTTTTTTTAATTAGCACCATTTGTTTAGAGGCACAAGCTACTATAGTTTATCTCTTGCAGGTCTGTTGCCATCACAAGATGTTACCATTAGCCATTAAATTCAACAAAAAGCAAAAACTACAATTTAAATTAAATTTCAACAAAAGTTCTCACCCCTAAAATTGACAGGGTGTAAATGATGATACCAATGCCGACTTTCCTGCATATCTATCAGCTTGGCAAATAGAGACTTCATATACTAGTTCAACACACATCTCCCTCAAGTAAAACTCTCCCTATTGTCTCCCATTTATGAAACCCAAAAGGCAAAGCAATTACACTAAACTCCACGTTGACTCAACAGAACTACCTCAAAAGTTGATTTTTGGAAAATATTTCTGTATGTAACTGTTATGCACAGTGTTCACTGATCATATACAGAATATGTGGCTAAATGCATGCAACACCACACACAATTCACAATGAGATCTGTGCCAATATTAGGGTGCTAATCACATCATGTATTTTCATATATGGTGTGTGTTTTAATCCCACAAGAGCCATTTTACTGCATTTCAAGAACGTACCTGCTATAAAAAGGTAAATTGAGCAGCACAACAAATGCAAAAAAACTCACAATATCAATGTTTTATCTGTATTTTACAGCAGCGCTCCACCCAAAAGGGGAAGCTCTGCTCATATGACTCCCCTCCACATCTGGCATCTTTTGGGGGGGGGGGGGGGGGGCACCTGGTTTTTACAGGTACCCACTCCTGGCCGAGTTTACACCCCTCTTCTATCCCCCCACAGCCAGCCCAATCAGAGAGCAGCGTGCGTCGTGCAGTAGGGAATCGGCTGTGAAGCTGCCATCTTCACTGCCGGTTTCCCTTACTGGAGAAGGCAGTGGCAGCACCCGATAGCCGATTAAGGTGAAGACATGGCTGGATTCCTGGACAGGTAAGTGTCCTAATAAAAAAAGTCAGCAAGCTACAGTAATTGAATCAGACAACTTATTTTTTTTCTGCAAGAGCCCGGAACTCCTCTTTGAACACAGGCGAAAGAGTTTTCTTCCCTAGAAAATCAGATGACAGGCCTAAAAAAAAAAAAACGACTTGGAAAAACTTAAAGTGTAAGTAAACCCCCCTATCGTTTTCAGCTAAGGAAGCTGCCATCTTTGCCTGTTTTATCTACAACTGCCATGATGGTGTACATGTGATCAGTTAGGACACCAGCCATTGGATGGTTTGACAGTTTGGTTGAGAGCACAAACAAAAGGAAGCGTTACATTTCCAGCACGTGCTGCAAATTAAACTGTTTTATGGATGGGCTTACTTCCTCTAAGAAAAACTGCATGCATGTTTATACACAAAAGTAATTTATAAAGCAGTAAAAATGATCTTCATCACAGGTAAATCTATTTAAATTTAAAACGCGCACTAGAAAGATTTACCTGCATGATATGATATTCTAAAACCACCTTGCCATTGATAAAAAGGATCAGTGCCTTGTAACCAAGTAGCTGGAACATTTACCTGGACAAACATATTCAAAAAATCTTCTGAAGTTTCTGTACAAACTATATACATTTGATGGTTTTACATAAAACCATTAATTGTTCATAAGATATAGTTAAATATCTGCAGAGAATTCCACAATCACTAGCAGTCACACACACCAGGACAAATATAGAACAGAACTCTAAAGCATAACTAGCAAGGGGGACGGTGTCTGTGGTCTTTTATTAAAAGGGATTTACAGAGTTCCAAAGTGATTTATTGCTTACAAGTGCCAAACAAAACGGAACATAAGAAGACAGGACAAGGAGGGTGAAGAAATCTGCAACTGGATAGGTTACCAAAACCAAAATTCCAAAAATCAATACATGGCACTTCTAAGAACTTAAAAAGGCAGGCTTTAAGAAAATAGTTTTAAAGTATTATCTAAGAATATCACAGGAAATAATTAAAGTGGAATTTTACCAATAACAAATATCAATAATTAAAAAATGATCTTTAGCAAGGATCATACATTCCACATTAGTGTGTGCTGTAAATTGCCTACAACATTGCTCTTGTTTCCTCTACCTGGAGGCTACCATTTTGCTAAAACCCAGAGCCCCTGAACAGAAGTAAATCATAAAGAGCTAAACACGTTGATTTAATGGTTTAAAAAAAAAAAAGTTACATTCCTGCAATGCTAGGATGGTCATTTGTCACATATGCTTGTGTCCTCCCTTGGCTGTAAAGAATATGAGGGTTTAATTTTGCTTTAACCAGTTCCCGACCCGCTCATGTACATATACGTCAGCAGAATGGCACGGACAGGCACATCAACGTACCTGTACGTCCTCTGCTTGACGGGGGTCGGGGGTCCGATCGGGACCCCCCCCCCGGTACATGGCGCGGGTCGGTAATCTTCAGGAGCGATCCGGGATGCGGGGGCGGCAGTTCGTTTTTGTCCGCCCCCTCCGGATCGCTCCCCAGCCAATCAGCTTCCTCCCCCGCCCTCCTCTGCCTGCATTGTAAACACAGGCAGAGGAGGAAGTGATGTCACCGCTCCTCCCGCCGGTATTTTCGTCCGGCGGAGGAGCGGAGACATCACACAGTGAGTACACAAGCACTACACTGACACACAGACACATAGGCTTACGATCCCCCCCCCCGGTCACCCCCTGATCGCCCCCACCAGCCCCCCCCTGTCACACCGTCACTAAATTGCAGTGATCATTTACTGATCACTGCATTTAGTTTCAGTGTGACAGGCAGTTAGTGTCAGGCAGTTAGTGTTAGGTCCAGGGTAGCCCCCCCCCCCCAATAAAGGTTTTAACCCCTTGATCACCCCCTAGTTAACCCTTTCACCCCCCTTTTTCCAGCGTCACTAAGCGATCGTTTTTCTGATCGCTGTATTAGTGTCGCTCGTGCCACTAGGTAGCTAGTTTTTTTTTTAGGTTCGCCGCCATGTTTTTATAGCGTTAGAAAATTTATGGGGGTACCTAACGCTATAAAAACATGGCGGCGAACCTCAAAAAAAAACTAGCTACCTAGCGGCACGAGCGACACTAATACAGCGATCAGAAAAACGATCGCTTAGTGACGCTGGCAAAAGGGGGGTGAAAGGGTTAACTAGGGGGTGATCAAGGGGTTAAAACCTTTATTGGGGGGGGTAGGGGGCTACACTGGACCTAACACTTTTAACCCCTTGATCACCCCCTAGTTAACCCTTTCACCCCCCTTTTGCCAGCGTCACTAAGCGATCGTTTTTCTGATCGCTGTACTAGTGTCGCTCGTGCCACTAGGTAGCTAGTTTTTTTTTAGGTTCGCCGCCATGTTTTTATAGCGTTAGAAAATTTATGGGGGTACCTAACGCTATAAAAACATGGCGGCGAACCTCAAAAAAAAACTAGCTACCTAGTGGCACGAGCGACACTAATACAGCGATCAGAAAAACGATCGCTTAGTGACGCTGGCAAAAGGGGGGTGAAAGGGTTAACTAGGGGGTGATCAAGGGGTTAAAACCTTTCTTGGGGGGGGGGGTAGGGGGCTACACTGGACCTAACACTTTTAACCCCTTGATCACCCCCTAGTTAACCCTTTCACCCCCCTTTTGCCAGCGTCACTAAGCGATCGTTTTTCTGATCGCTGTATTAGTGCCGCTGGTGCCGCTAGGTAGCTAGTTATTTTTTGAGGTTCGCCCGCCAGGTTTTTATAGCGTTAGGTACCCCCATACATTTATTAATAAAGGTTTTAACCCCTGATTGCCCCTAGAGTTAACTCTTTCACCCCCTACTGCCAGCGTCACTAAGCGATCGTTTTTCTGATCGCTGTATTAGTGTCGCTGGTGCCGCTAGGTAGCTAGTTATTTTTTGAGGTTCGCCCGCCAGGTTTTTATAGCGTTAGGTACCCCCATACATTTTCTAATAAAGGTTTTAACCCCTGATTGCCCCTAGAGTTAACCCTTTCACCCCCTATTGCCAGCGTCACTAAGCGATCGTTTTTCTGATCGCTGTATTAGTGTCGCTGGTGCCGCTAGGTAGCTAGTTATTTTTTGAGGTTCGCCCGCCAGGTTTTTATAGCGTTAAGGAACCCCCATAGATTTTCTAATAAAGGTTTTTAACCCCTGATTGCCCCTAGAGTTAACCCTTTCACCCCCTATTGCCAGCGTCACTAAGCAATCGTTTTTTTCTGATCGCTGTATTAGTGTCGCTGGTGCCGCTAGGTAGCTAGTTATTTTTTGAGGTTCGCCCGCCAGGTTTTTATAGCGTTAGGTACCCCCATACATTTTCTAATAAAGGTTTTAACCCCTGATTGCCCCTAGAGTTAACCCTTTTACCCCCTATTACCAGCGTCACTAAGCAATCATTTTTCTGATCGCTGTATTAGTGCCGCTAGGTAGCTAGTTATTTTTTGAGGTTCGCCCGCTAGGTTTTTATAGCGTTAGGTACCCCCATACATTTTCTAATAAAGGTTTTAACCCCTGATTGCCCCTAGAGTTAACCCTTTCACCCCCCTATTGCCAGCATCACTAAGCGATCATTTTTCTGATCGCTGTATTAGTGTCGCTGGTGCCGCTAGGTAGCTAGTTAGTGCCAGTAACGCTTACACTCACGCGCAAAACATACTCCCCCCATATGTGGAATTACACCCCAAAATACATTCTGCTGCTTCTCCTGAGTACGGGGCTACCACATGTGTGAGACTTTTTGGGAGCCTAGCCGCGTACGGGACCCCAAAAAAACAATCACCGCCTTCAGGCTTTCTAAGGGTGTAAATTTTTGATTTCACTCCTCACTACCTATCACAGTTTCGAAGGCCATAAAATGCCAAAATAGCACAAAAACCCCCCAAATGACCCCATTTTGGAAAGTAGACACCCCAAGCTATTTTCTGAGAGGGATGTCGAGTCCATGGAATATTTTATATTTTGACACAAGTTGCGGGAATATGATAAACTGATTTTTTTTTGCACAAAGTTGTCACTAAATGATATATTTCTCACACATGCCATGGTTATATGTGGAATTGCACCTCAAAATACATTCTGCTGCTTCTCCTGAGTACGGGGATACCACATGTGTGGGACTTTTTGGGAGCCTAGCCACGTACGGGGCCCCGAAAACCAATCACCATCTTCAAGATTTCTAAGGGCATACATTTTTGATTTCACTCCTCACTACCTATCATAGTTTTGAAGGCCATAAAATGCCAAGATGGCACACAACCCCCCCAAATGACCCCATTTTGTAAAGAAGACACCCCAAGCTATTTGCTGAGAGGCATGTTAAGTCCATGGAATATTACATTTTTTTGCCCCAAGTGATTGAATATTGACCAAAAAAAAAAAAAATTACAAAACGTTGTCACTAAATGATATATTTCTCACACATGCCATGGTTATATGTGGAATTGCACCCCAAAATACATTCTGCTGCTTCTCCTGAGTACGGAGATACCACATGTGTGGGACTTTTTGGGAGCTTAGCCGCGTACGGGACCCCGAAAACCAATCACCACCTTCAAGATTTGTGTGAGTAAAATCAAAAATTTATGTCCTTAGAAATCTTGAAGGTGGTGATTGGTTTTCGGGGTCCCGTACGCGGCTAAGCTCCCAAAAAGTCCCACACATGTGGTATCCCCGTACTCAGGAGAAGCAGCAGAATGTATTTTGGGGTGCAATACCACATATAACCATGGCATGTGTGAGAAATATATCATTTAGTGACAACGTTTTGTAATTTATTTTTTATTTATTTTTTTGGTCAATATTCAATCACTTGGGGCAAAAAAAATTAAATATTCCATGGACTCAACATGCCTCTCAGCAAATAGCTTTGGGTGTCTTCTTTCCAAAATGGGGTCATTTGGGGGGGTTGTGTGCCATCTTGGCATTGTATGGCCTTCAAAACTATGATAGGTAGTGAGGAGTGAAATCAAAAATTTATGCCCTTAGAAATCTTGAAGGTGGTGATTGGTTTTCGGGGTCCCGTACGCGGCTAGGCTCCCAAAAAGTCCCACACATGTGGTATCCCTGTACTCAGGAGAAGCAGCAGAATGTATTTTGGGGTGCAATTCCACATATAACCATGGCATGTGTGAGAAATATATCATTTAGTGACAACTTTGTGCAAAAAAAAAATCAGTTTGTCATATTCCCGCAACTTGTGTCAAAATATAAAATATTCCATGGACTCGACATGCCTCTCAGCAAATAGCTTGGGGTGTCTACTTTCCAAAATGGGGTCATTTGGGGGGGTTTTGTGCTATTTTGGCATTTTATGGCCTTCGAAACTGTGATAGGTAGTGAGGAGTGAAATCAAAAATTTGCGCCCTTAGAAATGCTGAAGGCGGTGCTTGGTTTTCGGGGTCCCGTACGTGGCTAGGCTCCCAAAAAGTCCTACACATGTGGTATCCCCGTACTCAGAAGAAGCAGCAGAATGTATTTTGGGGTGCAATTCCACATATAACCATGGCATGTGTGAGCAATATATCATTTAGTGACAACTTTTTGTAATTTTTTTTTTATTTTTTTGTCATTATTCAATCACTTGGGACAAAAAAAAAAAATATTCAATGGACTCAACATGCCTCTCAGCAGTTTCCCTGGGGTGTCTACTTTCCAAAATGGGGTCATTTGGGGGGGTTTTGTACTGCCTTGCCATTTTAGCACCTCAAGAAATGAGATAGGCAGTCATAAAATAAAAGTTGTGTAAATTCCAGAAAATGTACCCTAGTTTGTAGACGCTATAATTTTTGCGAAAACCAATAAATATACGCTTATTGCGATTTTTTTTACAAAAGACATGTGGCTGAATACATTTTGGCCTAAATGTTTGACTAAAATTTAGTTTATTCGATATTTTTTACTTTTTGTTATAAGAAAAATATTTTGTTTTCAAAATTTTCGGTCTTTTTCCGTTTATATCGCAAAAAATAAAAATCGCATAGGCAATCAAATACCATCAAAAGAAAGCTCTATTTGTGGGAAGAAAAGGACGCAAATTTCGTTTCGGTACAACATTGCATGACCGCGCAATTACCAGTTAAAGCAGCGCAGTGACAAATTGTAAAAACACCTTGGGTCTTTAGACAGCGTATTGGTCCGGGGCTTAAGTGGTTAAGACTGGATGCAGATCGGCCTCTACAAATTATGTACATGCAGTGCCCAGGTTACAAACAAGATTGTTCTGTAGATTTAAGTTAAATTTGCATGCGAGTTGGAACATGTAATTTTTTTTAAGAGCAACTCCAGACAATATTTTTTTTGGATAGCATGGGGAAGGATTAATGCCCCCGTTTTGCCGTTTGTGCCCGTTCAAAAGATTTCACCTCACTTTTTGTTCCTGCAACAATAGTATATTGAAAATTTTGGGTTAAAGTAAACATGTTTTTACAACAAAAATGGGGGGAAAAAAAGAAAAAACAAGTAAAAATAAACCTGAATCCTTTCACCCTGATGACTCAAAGAAAATTCAATATTATAAATACTTAACCTTTAACATAAAGTCAGGTAACCAACATTCACCTTTTACTAAAAAAATAATAAATAACATTTTTTAACCTGGGGAAAAAATTTGCAAAGTATTGTTTTTATTAACCGGAACCTGCAAATATTTTCACCCATGTTCAACAGATTGCGGGTGCAATTTCAGTCTCTGTCCAGCTTTCAGCCCATACCTCTTTACATGCAGACTAAGGTCTGGAATATGTAACCTATTACACTTTAAAAATGGGTGTAACATGCCCCAAAGGGTGAACTTCTACTTTAACCACTTCCCGCCCGGCCTATAGCAGAATGATGTGAAGGGGTGTGCTTCCGCGCCAAAATAAGTTACTTAATACAAATCACCAAGTGACAAATTAATAACTACTAAGATATTTAAGCTGCTCCTCTGGGTCAGATTATTAAGAAAATAATGTGCAATAGGATGTAGGTGTGAAAGAGGTGGTTCAGTTATCCTATGCCGTCCAGCAGGATAACATGCTGGCGCACCTTTGACAGAGGCTTCTTGCTACGTGATCAGCCGAACACAGCGTGAACCAGGAAGTGCAGGTGCATTGATTATCAACGCAGCCGCCATGAGAAATGCCACGACAATGCCAATCAGTGCCGCCGGTCAGTGTCCATTTGTTTAATAAAAACTCCACTGGTGAGCAAATACCACTAAAATAATGCTATATTTGTGGGAAGAAAATGATAAAAAAAATTGTTTGGCTACAGTGTTGCATGACCATGCAATGGTCTTTAAAAGTGTGACAGCGCTGAAAGCTGAAAATTGACCTGAGCCGGGGGAGGGGCGGAATGCCTGGTATTAAAGAGATTTAGCCCAAAAAAATAAATCTCTATTATGAATTTCTAAAAGATCCAACTGGCATACCGACATTGGACAAATTTCATTCCATGCAAGTCAATAAAGCTATAAAGATTTACATGTATCTAATTTTTTTTTTACTTTAAGATAAACTTCAGCAATAACTGCTGAGAAAAACATACAGCCACTACAAAATTCCCATTAATAAAAAAATGCATTTTGCATAATTTTAATAATTCATAAAATTGCCAATTACCACAATGGCAGATGAATTATTTTATTAATATGCTCAGACATATGCTAGGAGACATTTTACAGTTGACATCACTTTACAGTATAATGAATTATTGCCTGGTAGCTTCTAACTGAATGGAAAATTGATATGTTTATGATCCAGCAAAAGTGCCGCACAGGGCATCAATGAAACAATAGGAATTTCCTTCATAGCATTTTTATGATAGTCTGGTGAGGTCTATTTGCATGCCTAGAATGCCAACATGTAAAGTGACACTACTTACAAACTGGTAAAATTAATATGTCTACAAAGAGGAACCCTTTGAGGCATTCCAATAATGCTGGGTAAAGACAAAAACACTCAGACATGTCAGGCCTTTATTATACCTAGAGCTATTATTTTGCAGGCACACAGGGAATGCCATTTCTAAGTAGGAGCAGAGTTACAGCAAACACTACTCAACTCATTCCTCAATTTGTTAACTTGCAAGACATGCTTCAAGTTCTCATTCCCTCATAGGCGACAGCTTTAATACTCAAACACTGTTCTGATTACATGGTCATAGCAGAAACTAGAAGATAGATGACTTGAAGGGGCTTCCCAAGACCAGTGAACTATGAACAGAGGATTCTAACCCCAGAGCAAGCAGCTTTCTAATATGGTATCTGTCAGCCAGAAGCCAGATTCTTCCACACCATTACCTCAAAGCTAGGAAAATAGATTTGCCATAGCTGCTACATGTACGTGACTTGCACCCCCATGCCATTCTCAAACTGCTTGCTGCACTCACAGAACCTGAACAGTAAAACAAAAAAATCTTTACTTAAAAAAATGTTTTTAAAGTGTGTAATTTGGGCAAACTTAACTCATGGCCTTTGCATAACCAAGCTGCTGTTGGCATCAGAATGTCTATTCTATTTAAAAAGAAGAAGTACAGCAAAAGCTCATATGGTTGTACTTCTTCCGTGGATCACAAGAGTGCAGTTAGTTTTGCACTACTGTGACCCATTTTGTAGCAGACAGTGGGCTGAAGCCCGCTGTCGGTCGACATCAGAGCCAGTCCAGGCTTAGGAAGTATCGGGACCATATGGTTGGGATCTACCCAGAACCCTGGACAGGCACCTGGCTCAGTCTGTCAGCAAGCAGCTGAGAGCCAGAGCCAGCCGCTCTGACCCCCTCCACAGCCCCACGTTCACTGGAGCACGGGAGGCAGAGCAGGTGACTGACAGTCACCAGCTCTTTACTTAAAGATGTGAGAACTGAGCAATCGGCTGTGTGATCATTTGGTTCTTAGTGTTGGAGCCGGCAGGGCACTGAAGGTGCATCCAGCTAGGCAAGAATGAATAAAAAACCGAATACTCCTTTTGATGTGGAAATTCATGTGGGGGGGTAAATTGGCAAACAGGTAGGATTTTATTGCAAAAGTGACATTACCTGCCTGTGTGCCCTGTATGTTCCACACGTACAGCTCAACATACATTTTGGCAATGCTCAGATGAATGAACTCACATTCATGGGAGGGACGTCATCTGGTCCAGACCAACAAAAAATGGCTGAAGATCAGTACTGTACCTAGAAACCAATTCAGCCAAAGATGACAGCAGTCAGCTGGGAGCTTCAGGAGACCGCAGAGCTGAGTATAGTTCCACTTTAAGAAGACAAAAGTTTCATCAGTCATTATGCCAAAGGCTTCTTTGCAAAAACCCTAGTAAAAGCTGGCCATACATAGGTCAGCTTTTTCAATTGTACTTTGTGATAAAATGCATAGGATGGGGCCAACAACTGTGACATCACATAATCTATCCCTGATTGGCCGATAAGCGAGCCTGGAGAGAAGCCCGTAGGGATGCCGCATTCGACATGACGATTATACCAACATGTCGTTTTTTTTTTATCCGGATCAATGTGAGTGCAATACTTTGTTTTATCAATAAATCAGTGTTATCATATCACACTATGGAAGCGTTTTTTTGCTTTTATCTCCAAGTCCCACTGGAACAGTGAGTGGATACAGCCTGTATGGTTTGCGTGAGACCACCTGTAATTCAGTGGTCATTTGCATCTGGTAAGCAGCGTGTGCGACTCACATTGGGTGAGTAACAGGATCTTCCTTTCACCAATTGCTTCCCTTCACCTGTTAGGTCTATTGCATGGAACACAGAGGAAGATTTAATATATTAGTTGAGTGGACTTAAACACAGCCAATAACCATTTTAAAGGAAAATTGTATTGTTTGTTCCCTCCGAGTATTTTATGGAAACTTATGTCTGATTTATATATCAATCTTTGACCCAATACTCATTTTGTAGCGCTGCACTGCTGTATATGATTATCTTGGAGTTTAATTAAATGTGATCAAATTAAACATTTAGAGTAAATTAAATGGGGTTTCAACTGTATTTTACAGTAAACGCAGTCCATGTACAGAACACATATGCAATCCACATATCCTGGTTTTGGCAACCCTTTCCTGAATTGTCACCACTTTCAAATTTATCAAACTATTCAGGGTCAAGCACTCGCAAAGCTTAAATATTCACATGCAGACAAAAGGGTACAGAATTTGGCCCATAACCAGCCACAAAAATGTAACAATTGTGTGTTCAAGGAACTCCAAAAAGAGCAAGCCCTACAACTAACGCATCTCTACTCAAAACTAGTTCTTTGCCATATATTCACTGTAAAGTAAAACCTTGGTTTGAGAGTAACTTGGTTTGAGAGCGTTTTGCAAGACAAGCAAAATGTTTTAGTAAATTTTGCCTTGATATACAAGCGATGTCTTGATATAAGAGTAGCGTCATGTCACAACGGAGTATAAATAGAAAAAGGAGAGGAGCCTCTAATTGTAGCAACATGGTTACATTTAATGAAGGTACAAGATTTAGCAACGTATTTCTACACTTAGGAGGTGCCTCTCTTCTGCAAAAAATGCTTTGATATACAAGTGCTTTGGATTACAAGCATGTCTCTGGAACAAATTGTGCTCGCAAGCCAAGGTTTTACTGTATATGTAAAGATTCAATATCTAAAACACTAGCGACCGAAGGGTTAAAAGGTGTCTGTGTTGTGGCGCTGCCAAAGCACTTTGCAGGCCCTTTGGCAGCGCTGCCCATTCATTTTAATGGGCAGGGTGTTTTGGGAGCGGTGTATTTACACCACTCCCAAACCGCCCCAAAGATTCTGCTTGCAGGATTTTTTTTTCCCCCGTCCTGCAAGTGCACTGCCCTAGTGTGAAAGCACTCAGGCTTTACTGGGGAGGCATGAGAGGCGCTTTGCAGGCACTTTCAGGTGCAATTTTTAGCGCTTAAATGCCTGAAAAACGCCCAGTGTGAAAGGGGTCTAGGGTTTATGCTAGCTGGCATAAAATTGTACTCGACTGAAGGGAAATGAGACCGACTGCACTAGAAAAGGAAAAAAGGCCATAAAGATTAAATCTAATAATGAACAGCTACAGCCCTTTTTCTCTACACCAGAAAGTATTGGGTTAGGATTTCTAAACGCCCATATTGCATGTAGTTTATTTGGATTTTGTAAGCATAGCAAACATACTTCTGTGTGCTTTAGAAACGTGTGGCTTGTGAGGTTTTTCTGGATATACCCTTCAATCATGGCACCACATATTATATGAATAGCGGTCATGAGACATTTTAGACTACAGTTGTAGTATCTAGATTGGAGTCTATAAGCCCAGGATAAGTATCTGGATTCGGAGTTCTGACTTTACTTGTTTGTTTAAGTAACAGAGGGGGGGGGGGGACAAAGAAAGATAGATATAGATAGAACGATAAAGATAGAAAGGAAGGAAGGTAGATAGATGGATAGATAAGAGTCCCTCCTTTCACATCAAAGTCCCCTTTAGATTAGGAGTCGACTCATCACATCAGGTTTCCCAATTTACATCACGATCCACAATTACATCAGTATCCCCCACCTTACAACTGGAGTCCCCATTCACATTAGGATTCCCCTATACATCAGGAGTCACCATTTACATTCAGGAGCTCTGTACTGAGCATCAATGGTCCCCTTATTAGGCAAGAGTCCCCCTTTACATCAGGAGCTCCCCCCTTCACATCAGAGTTCTCCCTCACATCAGCAGGGACCCTTTATATCAGTAACTCCTCTAATATCAAGGGTCCCTTTACATCAGGAGCCCTCCTTAAATCAAGAGTCCCTCTTTCAAATCTCCCTTTACATTAGTAGTCTTCTTTACATCAGGAGCAGAGTGTGACAGGAGGGGGCAGAGTGTGGAAGAGGAGGGGGCAGAGTGTGGAAGAGGAGGGGGCAGAGTGTGGAAGAGGAGGGGGCAGAGTGTGGAAGAGGAGGGGGCAGAGTGTGGAAGAGGAGGGAGACAGAGTGTGACAGGAGGGAGACAGAGTGTGACAGGAGGGAGACAGAGTGTGACAGGAGGGAGACAGAGTGTGACAGGAGGGAGACAGAGTGTGACAGGAGGGAGAGTGTGACAGGAGGGAGACAGAGTGTGACAGGAGGGAGACAGAGTGTGACAGGAGGGGGCAGAGTTGACAGAGGAGGCAGAGTGACTGTAGGACACACTATACTATACACTGACTGGGCACTGTGTAGAAGAGTCAGTGTATATAGTTCTGGCTACTGGGCTGGAGCTGCCCAAGAGCAGCCAGGGGAGGGGACTCTTACCTTGCAAGCTTGACAGAACCAGCATGGCTGAAGGAAAGACATGAGAGCCAGATGTTGGGACGTGGACTCTGAGCTGCTTTGCACAGAGGTGCAGAAGATGAGAGGCGCAGTCTAGCAAACAGGAGCAGCATGGCTAAAGGTAAGACGCGGGAGCCGAAGTCGGGGGTGGAGATGGAAGGCGGAGCTGCTCTGTGCGGAGAGGTGCAGTGTGGAGACACTGGAGAGAATATGCTGCAAGCAAGTGTCTTATAGGCTGAAGCGCTTACACAGTATAGAAAAGCACCACCCACACAAACCCCTCAATTCTCACCCACCCTTCATTATCCAGCAGCTCATCCTACCTCCCTCTGAATGACACTTCCCCCACCTCCCCTCCCTACTAACAGCAATGTGTCAAAACCCAGAATGTCTGGGTGAAAACCGCACAGGTGGCAACCCTAGGTACACCCCTGGGGAGATGTGACATGCTGCCGCGGGCCGCCGCGGCCCACTGGGCATATGCCCGGTTTGCCCTATGGCCAGGCCGGGCCTGGTTATCACTACTAGATTTTACCTACAGTCTCACTGATTAGATATCATGGAGCAACCTTTCAGAATTAGCTGTATACTGTAAAGACTACACCTTCACATTCAAGCTCATCATAAAGATGTAGCTATTTGTTTAAGGGACCCCCTAGGTGTCATTAGGAATATTTTCTGCAATACACAAAAAAAGATCCTGTCACTTCATTACCCAATAGATGTAAAACTTGGCACTAAAAGACAACTCCACCATCATACTTTTTACTGGTTACAGTAGAATTCTTGTTGGTTTTATAAGATACAAAAATAGAATTATACAGAAGCTGATTTTAGTGTGCACTGATTGGCCAGTGTCAACGGGACAAAATAAAAAAGTCACAAAAGCATTATTATAAAATCCTTGACATCTTTTACTTAGTGTGAAAATACTGTGCTGCTAATTAACATGTAGTTACGTTACAATAATGTGCAGAAATAATTTTCGTCTTGTAACAGACTTGACAAGAATTTAAAAAAAATGCAGTTAGTAAGTGCTATCTATATGTTCTATTCCAGGAAGGGGGGAGTGGGAAGATAAAGCTAGCATGACCTTCATAGCCGAACAACTGGTGCAGTGTAGAAAGCCCAACTATGAATCCTTGGCATGCTGGACCTGCTTTGATGACAGTCACATGACACACTTGACATGTCACCATTAAAATAGTTGCTATTGTTTCAATTAACTCCATTTCATTTCAATACCAAACTATCATAACATGGCAGCCTGGAATGGAAGCTTCTTAAAGTCAATACTTGTAAAATGATTTACAATTGCAGAGAGAAGGAATGACGCTCACTGAAGAGAATGTTAATGTCATATTCAGCTTTCAGAAATGAGAATACACTTTAATTTCTTTGTAAACATACACAATGAAAAAAAAAGCAGAGTGGGAGGGTGTATACAGAGGGGGTTGTTAATTTCAATTTTGGGGGGAAGCATATGCAGGGGGCTCCTTGCATCTGGGGCTATTCTTCAAGTGGGGCTTTTCTATAAGTGGAAGCACTTCGGCCTCAGCACTTGTCTGAAGATTCTTCTCTCTCTTCACAGGTATGTGTTTGCAGCTGACTGACATCCACCCAGAATTGAAAACTGAACGTGTTTAATTCCCCATAGTCTAAATTGCTGGTATGTGTTTGCAGCTGACTGACATCCACCCAGAATTGAAAACTGAACGTGTTTAATTCCCCATAGTCTAAATTGCTGGTATGTGTTTGCAGCTGACTGACATCCACCCAGAATTGAAAACTGAACGTGTTTAATTCCCCATAGTCTAAATTGCTGGTATGTGTTTGCAGCTGACTGACATCCACCTAGAATTGAATCATTGCTGTCTGCATTGCTTATGTCCATTTGATAATACTGGCATGTTATCTTTGCTTAACCCTCTGTAGCCCTGTCCACCTTACAATGTTTTATTATCTTCCTTGGCTTACCCAAATCATGGGCCATTAATTTTATTGTCCTCTTGCTGTTCTGTTTCTGAACTAAGAATTCTGCCCTGTTGAACAGCATACCTTATTGCCTCCTGATTAGTTAATTGAAAGCACCCACCCCCTATATCCAGCAGTATAAATGTAAGCTTCCTTTTGGGGGGAAGCATATGCAGGGGGCTCCTTGCATCTGGGGCTATTCTTCAAGTGGGGCTTTTCTATAAGTGGAAGCACTTCGGCCTCAGCACTTGTCTGAAGATTCTTCTCTCTCTTCACAGGTATGTGTTTGCAGCTGACTGACATCCACCCAGAATTGAAAACTGAACGTGTTTAATTCCCCATAGTCTAAATTGCTGGTATGTGTTTGCAGCTGACTGACATCCACCTAGAATTGAATCATTGCTGTCTGCATTGCTTATGTCCATTTGATAATACTGGCATGTTATCTTTGCTTAACCCTCTGTAGCCCTGTCCACCTTACAATGTTTTATTATCTTCCTTGGCTTACCCAAATCATGGGCCATTAATTTTATTGTCCTCTTGCTGTTCTGTTTCTGAACTAAGAATTCTGCCCTGTTGAACAGCATACCTTATTGCCTCCTGATTAGTTAATTGAAAGCACCCACCCCCTATATCCAGCAGTATAAATGTAAGCTTCCTTTTGGGGGGAAGCATATGCAGGGGGCTCCTTGCATCTGGGGCTATTCTTCAAGTGGGGCTTTTCTATAAGTGGAAGCACTTCGGCCTCAGCACTTGTCTGAAGATTCTTCTCTCTCTTCACAGGTATGTGTTTGCAGCTGACTGACATCCACCCAGAATTGAAAACTGAACGTGTTTAATTCCCCATAGTCTAAATTGCTGGTATGTGTTTGCAGCTGACTGACATCCACCTAGAATTGAATCATTGCTGTCTGCATTGCTTATGTCCATTTGATAATACTGGCATGTTATCTTTGCTTAACCCTCTGTAGCCCTGTCCACCTTACAATGTTTTATTATCTTCCTTGGCTTACCCAAATCATGGGCCATTAATTTTATTGTCCTCTTGCTGTTCTGTTTCTGAACTAAGAATTCTGCCCTGTTGAACAGCATACCTTATTGCCTCCTGATTAGTTAATTGAAAGCACCCACCCCCTATATCCAGCAGTATAAATGTAAGCTTCCTTTTGGGGGGAAGCATATGCAGGGGGCTCCTTGCATCTGGGGCTATTCTTCAAGTGGGGCTTTTCTATAAGTGGAAGCACTTCGGCCTCAGCACTTCAGCGATTGCACAAAGCAAAACAAATCTTTAGTTTGCTGTTCATGATACAGGTATAATTTTTTTTTTTTTTTTGGAGGAATTCACATTCCTCCCCTTCGAAAATGCACTCTCTACCACTCCTTCTGACAGTTGGGTTTTCTATCCTCAAACTTTCTTCCAGTCACCCCTCTGGTCCACCCTACACCCTCTATATATCACCCTCACTTCTGTCCTCTCCTTATTACTGCACTCACCAACTCATGCTAATTCTAAAGTCAAACGCCCAATGCTCCAAATCACTGGGGCAGGTCCACTCATATAAATCGCATTCCCACATTACCTCCCTCACCCTCCTGCTTCTCCTATCCTCTGGTGATATCTCCCCAAACCCTGGGCCTCCTTCATCAAACCGTGCTCAACGCACACATTACCCTACACGCTCTGGGTGCAGTCGCAATGCACACAATCTGGTTCCCATTTCTCTTCTTCCCATGACCAGACTCCCTTTCTCCTGCGCCATTCTGAACGCTCGCTCCATCTGTAACAAACTCATGTCCCTCCACGATCTCTTTATCGCAAACTCATTTAATCTACTCGCCATTACTTAAACCTGGCTCCACGAATCCGACACTGCGTCTTCTGCTGCTCTATCCCACGGTGGTCTTCTTTGGACTCACTCCCCCAGACTCAGTGGACGCAAAGGAGGGGGTGTTGGAATCCTTTTAGCCCCACATAGCACCTTTCAGGTACTTCACCCACCTCCCTCTCTGTCACTCTCCTCATTTGAGGCGCATTGCGTTCGTCTCTTCTCCCCAGTTTCTCTAAGGATAGCTGTGATCTACCGCCCCCCCGGTCCAGTATCCTCCTTTCTTGATGACTTCTCTGCCTGGCTACCCTACTTTCTCTCTTCTGAAATCCCCACAATCATTCTTGGCGACTTCAACATTCCTACAAATGCTAACACTCCTGCAACTTCCAAACTTCTCAGTCTAACCTCCTCTTTTGACCTGAAGCAATGGATACATGCTCCTACTCACTCTGAAGGCAATACCCTTGACCTTGTCTTTTCCCACCTATGCACTCCATGCAACCTCTCCATCGATCCTTACCCCCTCTCTGATCACCACCTTATTAATTTCACGCTCTCCCTCTCCTCCGTCTCCTCTCCCTCCAAATACCTAACAGTCACTCGTAGAAACCTTCAGCATATCAACCCTTCTCTTCTACACTCTGCAACTGACCACCTCTATGACAAAATTGCACCCCTGTCCTGCACTGACCTAGCTACTTCTGTCTACAACACTTCACTTCTAGCATCACTGGACAGACTGGCCCCCCTCACCACACGCAGAATAAGGCCCCGCCCCCTTCAACCCTGGCAAACTGATGATACTAGAAGTCTGAAAAAACACAACCGTGCTCTCGAGCGCCAGTGGCGCAAGACTAAGTCCCAGGAAGACTTCGTCCAGTATAAATCTGCCCTCCAAAAATACAATTCCAGCCTCCTCGCTGCCAAACAGACCTACTTCATCACCCTCATTAAAAACTTATCATCCCGTCCCCGTCAACTCTTCTCTACCTTCAACTCCCTGCTTCGTCCTCCATTGCCTCCACCCACTAACTCAATCAACGCCCAGGAGATTGCCAATCACTTCAAACAGAAGATTGATACAATTCGCAAGGAGATCTCTACTGTTCAGACATCCTCCACACCTCACACCTCATGCACACAGGTACAGTCACTACTTCCCTCGTTCAACCCCACCACTACAGAGGAGGTCGCTAAATTACTAACTAATGTCCATCTTACCACCTGCGCTCTAGATCCTGTTCCCTCACAAATGCTACGTTCACCCTCTTGCTCTATTCTACACTCTCTTACCCACATCTTCAATCTCTCCCTCTCTTCTGGCATCTTCCCTAACTCTTTGAAACATGCACTAGTCAGCCCCATACTTAAAAAGCCCTCACTGGACCCATCCAATCTAGACAACCTACGCCCCATCTCCTTGCTCCCCTTTTTATCCAAACTCCTTGAACGTCTAGTCTACAACCAACTGAGCATACACCTTGCTGACAATAACCTTCTTGATCCCCTTCAGTCTGGATTTCGTCCACAACATTCCACTGAAACTGCTCTCCTAAAACTAACAAACGATATACTAATGGCCAAAACTAAAGGACACTATTCTGTGCTCCTACTCCTGGACCTCTCTGCCGCCTTCGACACGGTTGACCACCCACTCCTCCTCAAAAAACTCCACACCTTTGGTCTCTGTGACTTTACTCTTCGCTGGTTCTCTACCTACTTATCCAACCGCACCTTCAGCGTTACTTACAACTCTACTTCCTCCTCTCCTCTACCATTCTCTGTTGGGGTCCCCCAAGGTTCTGTTCTTGGACCCCTCCTATTTTCAATCTACACCTCCTCCCTGGGTCAGCTGATAGCCTCCCACAGCTTCCAATACCATCTTTACGCTGATGACACTCAAATCTATTTCTCTGCCCCTCAACTCACTCCTTCATTTTCCTCACGTATCACTAATTTACTATCAGATATATCACTTTGGATGTCACGTCACTTCCTCAAACTCAACCTATCCAAAACCGAACTTATCATTTTTCCTCCCCCACGTGCCTCTTCCCCTGATCTTTCTGTCAAAATTGATGGCACAACTATCAGCCCATCCCCACATGTCAAGGTCCTAGGAGTAGTCCTGGACTCTGAACTGTCCTTTAAGCCTCATGTTCAATCACTGTCCAAATCTTGCCGCCTCAACCTCCGCAACATCTCCAAAATACGCCCCTTTCTAACCAATGACGCCACAAAGCTCTTAATTCACTCCCTGGTCATCTCTCGCCTTGATTACTGCAATTCCCTTCTCATTGGCTTACCGCTGCATACTCTAACCCCCCTTCAATCCATCATGAATGCTGCAGCCAGACTTATCCACCTTACCAACCGCTCTGTCTCTGCTACTCCTCTATGTCAATCCCTCCACTGGCTTCCGCTTGCCCAACGAATTAAATTCAAAATACTAACTATGACCTTCAAAGCCATCCACAATTCTGCCCCCTGCTACATCACTGACCTAGTCTCCAAATACCAACCTAATCGCTCTCTTCGTTCTTCTCAAGACCTCCTGCTCTCTAGCTCTCTCATCACCTCCTCCCATGCTCGTCTACAGGACTTTTCCAGAGCCTCTCCAAGCCTATGGAACTCCTTACCCCAAACTATCCGTCTATCTCCTTCTCTTTTAGCTTTTCGAGGATCCCTGAAAACCCTCCTCTTCAGAGAAGCCTATCCTACCCACACCTAACAACTGTATTTTAACTTTGCCCACCTGATCACCCCCATCTACTACCCTCTGATCCACTTCACCCTCCCTTCTAGATTGTGAGCTCTAACGAGCAGGGCCCTCTGATCATTCCTGTATTAAATTGTATTGTAACTATAATGTCTTCCCTGATGTTGTAAAGCGCTGCGTAAACTGTTGGCGCTATATAAATCCTGTATAATAATAATAATAATTAACAGCAAAGCAGCTGAAACGGATTAACAACAGGTGCACTAGATGGGCAACAATGAGATGACCTCCAAAAACAGGAATGTTTTTTCAGGTGGAGGTGTCCAAAATTGTTTCCCCTACTTATCTTTTCTGACCGTTTTTCACTAGTTTTGCATTTGGCTAGAGTCAGTGTCACTACTGGTAGCACAATGCGATACTTGGACCCTATAAAGGTTGCACAGGCAGTCCAAATCCTCCAGGATGGCACATCAATACGTGTTTGCCGTGTCTCCCAGCAGTCTCAAGAGAATGGAGGAGATTCCAGGAGACAGGAAGTTACTCTAGGAGAGCTGGACAGAGCCGTAGAAGGTCCTTAACCCTTCAGCGGGACCGGTATCTGCTCCTTTGTGCAAGGAGGAACAGGATGAGCACTGCCAGAGCCCTACAAAATTACCTCCAGCAGGCCACTGGTGTGAATGTCTCTGACCAAACAATCAGTAACAGACTTCATGGTGGTGGCCTGAGGGCCGATGTCCTCTAGTGTGCTCTGTGCTCACTGCTGGACACTGTTGAGCTTGATTGGCATTTTCCATTGAACACCAGAATTGGCAGGTCCGCCACTGGTGCCCCATGCTTTTCACAGATGAGAGCAGGTTCACCCTTAGCATATGTGACAGACGTGAAAGGGTCTGGAGAAGCCGCGGAGAACTTTATGCTGCCTGTAACATTGTTCAGCATGACCGTGATGGTCTGGGGAGGCATATCCATGGAGGGATGCACAAACATCTACAGGCTACACAATGGCAGTCTGACAGCCATTAGGTATCAGGATGAAATCCTTGGACCCATTGTCAGACCCTACGCTGGTGCAGTGGCTCCTGGGTTTCTCCTGGTGCACGACTATGCCTGGCCTCATTCCTGGAGGATGAAGAAATTGATACCATTGAATGGCCCCCACGCTCACCTGACCTAAATCCAAAAGAACACCTCTGGGACATTATGTTTTGGTCCATCCGGTGCCGCCAGGTTGCACCTCAGTCTGTTCAGCAGGTCAGTGATGCTCTGGTCCAATCCTGGGAGGAAATACCCCAGGACACTATCCATCATCTCATTAGGAGCATGCCCTGATGTTGTCAGGCATGCATACAAGCACTTGGGGGCCATACAAACTACTACTAAGGACCATTTTAAATTGTTGCAATGGAATTTCAGCAAAATGGACTAGCTTGCTGCATAATTGTTTCACTTTGATTTTCGGGGTGTCATTGAATTCAGACCTCTGTAGGTGGATAATTTTCATTTCCATCAAATGATGTGCCATCCTTTCATTCCGAACACATTACCCAGTCGATATCAATATAGATATCCAGCATGAGATTTTTACCCTATGAGATCTGAGGTTTTCAAAGTGTTCCTTTAATTTTGCAGTGTATATACAATTTAAACAGTTGATCCAGAGGAAGGCAAAATAAATTATAAAAAAAAAAAACACACAACATGAACAAATTTTCTCCAGTTGGGGAAAAAATCCTTCCTGGTCACCCCCAAGGGACAATTGAATATTTCCGGCATCAACTTTACCTATACATTTTAGTATCCAGTTATATTTTGTACATTTAAGAAATAATGCAGGCTTTTTTCAAACAATCTTCAAAGTTGGCCAGAACTAGCTCTTGAGGGAGTCTATTCTACAGCTCTTACAATGAAGAAACCTTTCCGTATTTGGAGGTTAAACCTCTTTCGATAGACAAAACGTGCCCCTTTGTCCTCTGTGACGACCTTAACCACCTCAATACTGGGCACTTTCACCCCCTTCCTGCCCAAGCCATTTTTTCCCCACAAATAGAGCTTTCTTTTAGTGGGTTTTGATCACCTCTGCGGTTTTTATTTTTTGTGCTGTAAACAAAACAGCAACAATTAAAAAAAAAAAAAAAAAGCAATATTTTTTACTTTTTGCTATAATAAATATCCCCCAAAATTATATATATATATATATATATATATATATATATATATATATATATATATATATATATACACACACACACACACACATAATACAATATATATATATACACACATATACACATATACACACACACACACACACACACACACACACACACACACACACACACACAAGCATATAAAGTTAGAGCGGCTACAAAATAGGGGATAGATTTATAGCATTTTTATTTTTACTAGTAATGGCGGCGATCAGTGATTTTTATCGTGACTAGGGGGCGATCAAGGGGTTAAATGTGTACCCTAGTGAGTAACTGTAGGGGGAGGAGACAGATCGGTGTCCCTATGTACAAGGGACACACAATTGGTCTCCTCTCCCTGACAGGACATGGATCTGTGTGTTTAAACACACAAATCCACGGTCCTACTCAGTTACTGGGCAATCGCGGGTGCCCATGGGACATCTCGGCCGCCGGGCATGCGTGTCGGGTTCCCAGTAACGTGGCGTGTGCGCTTGGGAAGGCGAAGACGTCATGACGCCCTCCCAGAACGAGAGGCTTATCGTCCCGCCGTCATTTGACAGCGGGCAGTAGGCTAGTGGTTAAAGTGAATAATGCAAACACCAAGTTGACTGTAGGGACCACTTGCGTATTTATATTGATCATATCTCCCTTAATCTCTGCTTCTTGAGAATAAATTCAGTTCCTCCAATCTTTCCTCATAGCAGAGCTCCTCCGTGCCTCTCGTCAGTTTGGTTGCCTTTCTCTGCACCTTTCTCCAGTACCCAGATATTCTTTTTGTGAACTGGTTCCCAAAACTGAACTGCTTATTCTAGATGAGGTCTTACTAATTTCTACAAAGGCGAAATGATACAGGGTCTGGACAAAAATATGGAAACATATGATTTGCAGGTGTGAAAGTGATAAGTTTAAAAGTGGAACTGATGTAACATTCTTTTGCTTGCGCTGTGTGATGAGACACCAAGCTAACGGCTGGGAAGCTTCACTTTCGTCATTCAGCTTTGGCCCCCACTTCTCCTTTACAACACTTTGTGGCAGAAGCTCATCACCCAGCAAAACTTTAGGAGGTAGTAGTTGTGGAATTAGTAGGCTTAGGTTGTTCTTTGTAGGTAGAAGACTCACAAGAGTATGAATTAAAGGAAGGAAGCAGTGTCATAAAATCTTGCTTCGGGGTAGGGGAACAGCTATTAACCCCAAGCACTTTGCGTCGTCTGTACCATGAGCGATATTTTTTTCTCCCCTCAGCCATTGCCAAGTGAGAGGATCCCCTGTGAGATACTCACAAAATAGATGAGGAATGAGAGGGTATTTGCTTGTCCAGGAAAGGATACCTCAGGCACCAATGTCCTGCGTCTCTGAAGATGCAAGTAGCATGCAGCCATGATTCTTGAATTCTCATTAACAGCCAAAATGCATTTGTAACTAGGTCACCACCCAAATAGCAATATTGTGTGTGAAAAACCTGCCAAAAAGGTAAACCATAACAACCAACAACATAGTGGAGGTATTTACAGATGGGGTAACAACAGAGTAAAATAACCCCCGACGTGTAACAGAACACTGTCACAATTACAAGGAAACATGGTGTTGCAGAATCCATGCTGCTGCATGTTCTTGTTACAGTGGGCATACCCTGAATAGGTCTTCGGGGGACTGCTGTGGGATCAGAGTACAGTTGCCAAGGTGTGCATTGATGGCAATCTGTAAACGGATAGCGACTGCTAAGGCAATAAGCGGTTGGCTCTTGATAGAAGTGTCAATTGAAGTAGTAAAGAAATGGTGAATAAATGGTATAGACTTCTTCAGAGGAAAAAAAAAGGTCCATCACTGGAGAACATTACCAAAAATAACTGAAGTCTCATGGTGTGATTATATGAGTGGGGTGCATTTCCTGATTAGCTTTTGCTGGTATCCATCCACCTGAAAGTGGAAGCATACAACTCAGTCTATGAATACAAGTCCTATCTTCTGGTACTGTGTGATTAAGTAACAACTTCAAAAGGTTTAAACCTCACCAGTAATAGGCAAGGTTTCACACTTGTCAGTCATAAGCCTATTTCAAGAGATTTCACATTCTCTACTAAAAATATTGTTATTACTTGCTGTTCAGAGTTTGAGGGAATATTATATTTTTCCCATGCATTGTTGGTTGTATGGTGAGGATTTAACCCCAAAACTGTTTGACACCATGATTGGTAACCTACCCTGGGTAAGTAACAACTGGAGATTAAATTATTTGCTTATTGACAAATTTCAGGGGATCCATGGAAAGCTAAATGAAGCTAAATGAAGGTGGTCTTTAAGGGTGCCAGGTCAGGGGCTTTAACTGGCTTATGAGTGGTTAACGAATTTACCCTAGACCTGCTCCTGTGGCATAAAATGGACCCTTGAAAGCTAGGCATAAAATATTCTATATTGAGGATCACTAGTCCCCCTAATGATAACCCCAATCCTTTGTTTTCTAACAAAACCATGCAATCATATGTGCTGATCACATAGCTTTGTTGGAGAACAAAGTTATGTGTTTTTTTTTTTTTTTATCCTTCTAAAGCAGTACACACAAAATTACAGCAGGGGCAAAAAATAGGTAATATTACTGCAAAATAAAGGTTAGTAAAATAACGGTCTCACTGTACCATGAAGCATTAGACACACACAGACGGTGACTAGGGTTTGAAATCTTCTATGCAAAAAAAAGTTTAAGAATGGTTAGAAGTCTTCAAAGTAAAGACATCAGATAATCTGTTTTGAGTTTTCTTTATGAAATACAATAAGTAAAATGGCACAGTAGCTGTGCCTGTTTGCTAAGATCTCTAGATAAAAGGCACTGTTCAAAAAAAGGTGTCACTGTACATCATATTTTACTTGCTTGCAAAGTGAGCCTAGCTATTAAGCACACTATAAAGTTAGTTCTTCAATAAAATCTTTATCACAGCACATTCATAACAGAAATTATTGAAGACAATCAAGAGTGTTTGCTAAAACCGGTTCTTTAACTCGAAGTGAGAAGAAATACTGAAAACAATGAAAGCTATAAATAAAAATTAAAAAGGAAAAAAGGAAGGCTGCAACAGTTGTGAAGAGGGTATAGCTTTCATTTGTGTCAGAAGTAGAAAGGGCATGGGCGAAACAAATCTCCACCAATAGAAAGAACTTTATGATAATCTATCATACATGCTTGGCATGCCCTGTGTAACAGAGAAAGGTTGCTGGGCTTATCCAAGAGGTTCTGCCTTGTTATCCGGACCAGCTGTTAAGGACATAAAAAAAAAAAAAAAACGCAAGAAGGAATCTATCCTGCACTCATAAAATGGGCCTTACTTGGTGCCAGTAAAGGATATGAATCGTAAAAAAAAAAAAAACACAATAATAATTCAAGGACAGCATACTGTAACAGCACTGATTTTCTCGTTATGCAAATAACAGGCGCTAAACAGGAAATACAAACCACACATCAATTCAAATGCTAGTCCACTAAAAAATAAATGCTGAAGTAAATTGAGAAATAAGCAAGAAAAAATCCAACTATTCAATTTCCTTTGCACTTACATTACCTTTCATACTGGTGACATAATCTTTAAAGAAAGCGACCATTGTTCATTTAATTACAAAAGTTGTCTCCGGTAAAAATGTTGTTATTCCTTAGAACACCAACATATAAATGAACAATAGAATCTGTTGAAGCAGGAACTACTTGGTCACTCACTTTAAAAAAAAAAAAAAAAAAAAAAAAAGGAATATTGGAGCAGTACCATATTTTAATCCAGAAGATTGACAGTTCAAAGGAATACGCACAAGATACAGATAGAAAATATGCCAAATATAAAAGCAAAGTAATGATAATCCGTTATATATCACAATTACTCTGGAACAATTAAGATACCATCTTAAAGTGTGCATATAGCCGCTACTCTGAAAAGTGAAACATCCTTGGATAGCTTTACAGAGATGTTTTACAAGTGATGTGGAGGCAACAGGTTACCTTACAAATGGCTGAATTACCCTATAAATGGCAGACTACTCCACCGCAATCATATGCATTGCACATGGTTACGGAGCGGTTCCAGCACAGTCCCATAGAACTGAATATGTTGCGTTTGGTGACTTTATCGCCCAGCTGAAAGCAACATGGTGTTTTTTCACTTAAAAATAAACATGTTATACTCGCCTCCTCTTTGCAGTGAGTGGTTTTGCACAGAGCAGACCAGGTGGTTCTCTTCTCAGGTCCCTCTTCGGTACTTCTAGCCCCTCCTCCCTGTCGAGAACCCCCCACAGCAAGCACCTTGCTATGGGGGCACCCGAGCTGAGCCACTGCTTTGTGTTGCAATTCAGGCACAGTGCCATGACCTGACCCACCCCCTCTTTCTCCTCATTGGCTCACCGACCTTGACAGCAGTGGGAGCCAATGGCGCTCCGCTGCTGTCTCAGCCAATCAGAAGGGAGAGTCCCGGCCAGCTGAGTGTCTCGTGCAATGTTGTTGGATCAGAGAAGGCTCAGGTTAGTATTAGGGGGGCCACTTCACACACTAGGATTTTTTGAATGAATAAGCTACACAGCAGACAGCTTGCCGTTCTCAATTGACAAGTGCGCTGATCAGCACGCTCTTAGTCCATTCACTCTTGCGCCAGCCTTCTAATGGAAATTCGGTATGTTGCAGGCTAGCTGGGAATTTATATTTGTTGTTTTTTTTACATACATCGCCCTTCTGCAAATACCAATCATGGGTTGGGGTAACTGGCATTCGATTGTACTGTTGTTTCACCGATGTGGGGATGTACTGGATACATTTGCCACCACTGTGCTTTTGCTGGGTGTCCAGTGCATCCAGATACCTTAGAAGAGTGGGCTCCCTACAGGCATACCTGCCCTCAATCTATTCATTATTACATAAATGTTCCAACCTGGAGACGCTTAATTTATAGAGTTAGGACTGCAGTACACGGGGGTACCGTGACGTGGCCACTGCAAATTATGCATGTATTTGCAAATGTGAAATATGAATTTAGCCTTTACATACTTAAATCTGAGCATGTATCAGCCTCTTGCAGGTGCTGTGCTTTAGAAATTAGACTGGGAGAAGCAGCCAGTTATGCTCCAGTGCTTATGTGCTAAAAGGTGACATGTTGCTAGGAGAAGAGAGCAAAGTATCAAATAAGATCATTAGTATGCTGCTCCTGCTTTCACTGTCCAGTCACAGGTTAGTGGAGGTACCACCACTAAGTGTCCCTCAATTGCAACAGAGAAACATCAGGTCTGACATTAATAAAATGTACATCTAGAACCACAATGGAGGAATTTAATATTTAGCATTTTGTTTTATGATATTTCCCATGTCACATACAGCATGTACCGCATTGTCCATGTGGCCTGTAGACTCTGGCAGGTGTTAACATCAGTAACAAATGCTGGTAGCAAATGTTGTATATGCCTAATGCAATGTTAGTTTGTAATTACAAAAGTACCTTCGAAGAGTTTTATAAATCTTTTAACCAACTGACCCCCAGGCCAATTCTGACATTTCTCTTAGGCTGGGTTCACACTACGGTTTTCCCGTCCGTCAGCCGCATACGATTTCAGTATTGAAAACGTACGGGCCCGGACGGGAAAACGTAGAGATAGACAATGCATTGCAAATCGTATGCACTCGGATGCATCCGGGTGCGTACGATTTGCTGGCAAAACGTTTTTTAAACGTACGCAAAACCGTGTTCAACCACAGTTTTGCGGTCGTTTTTAAAACAGTATGGCAACCGCATACGTTTTCCTTTAACATTAATGTTAATGGAAAACGCACATATGTGCGGTGCCATACGTTCCCGTCCGTTTCAGCATTTTTTTACTAGAACATTAAGCCCTGGTAAAATATAAAAGATAAACGGTTACACCAAGTAAAATAGATATATATCACACTATAAAACTGTACACGCCCATGGAATGGCGGAAAATTATGTTACATTATGGGCGGGTCCTTCAGTCATCTGTAAAAGCGATGTAGCGGCTGTTTAGCTACAATTGTAGGGAATTGCAAGCAAAAGAAAAAACGGTACAATGATCATGGTTGTAGCTGCAACCATGATCCTGGTACAACGACTTCAACCCGAGGCCGTATATTTACGTGTACTACACTATTTAACACATTACTTATACATTACTTTACCAGTCAAACGAGCGAGTGCTTTAGGGAGTGATCACTGAAGTGTCATGATATTTAAAACATTTTAACCTATCAATCTAGAGGTCAACACTATTTGGCGAGTTAATTTACTTAGTATGGCAGGTGGGTGGTGGGGAAAAATCTGGAAAATGAGGTTAAATATTCACTTTAGACTGCTGTTTACATTCAGTAACCCTTGAAAATTTTTCCTAGAACCAAGTTTTTTGTTCCCCAAAAGGTTTTCACTGTGAGAAATATGTATTCACCTTTACATCTGACAAACAGGTATTGATCTGGGATATTTTAATTTAGGTAAAGACTAACATAAGTTTCACCGTTTACTGCAACTCATAATTCAGATGTAGCAGACATTAGCACATAGCACGGAATATAAAAAAAAAGTGGATTTCTTGCACTCAAAGATGAGCCATTTGTTCTATTCCATGTACAAAGACACGAAACATGCTTTTTCTGTAGACTTTCCACAGCGTCTCATTTTTGCCTCCTAAATCACAATATAGCAGCACTTGACATCCTGGTTATATAAAACTGATCATGGAAGGAGTTCAATCATAGCCGACTACAGTTCCCAGTATGCTTTGCAAGGGAAGGCAGACACCATTTCAAATGACCTCTGACTGCTGCAGTATAATCTGTTGAGAGGCAAAAGACAAGACATCTCCAGAGACAATTAGAAATATACTACAAAAGAGTACAAAGGGGTAAACAGTTAGCAGCTAATTTTAGTACCAGATGCTTGAATAAACAAGCAGGGGAAAAATAAAGGGAAAGGGCTGATTGGCCTTCACCCATAATGTACAGTAAAGCATTGGCATCCCAGCTATGTGACAGCATGCTGCAGGGCACGTCCACGTCTGGTGGCTGCAGGGTAGAGCACAGGGTAGAAGCTGATCATGTGAAATATTCACCTTTTATTGGCCTTTTAAGGCATTCTGTTTCTGAGCCAAGATAAGCTGTAGAAGCCACCCCCCATTCTGCGGCACAGTCTAAAACATCTGTGATGTACTTGCACAGAACACACAATCAGGTGATGTCCGACACATTGTGCCAGTGACATGCCGGGTGACTGCGTTAATAAACAAGAGGGCATCAACTAACTCTCCCAGACTGGGGGGTGGAGGTGTGAGCAGAGGGAATGAATTGATGAGCAGTATTTGTGTGGAGATCTCCTTTCAACTAAAACTTAAAATTCTTTCATTTTCAAACCAGCTTTTTACAAACAATGGTACCAACCTCATACCCCATTGAACAGTATAAGAACAAAGTGCAATACTACTTGGCGGGAAAGTCAGTTCGCTGAATCTAGTACGAGTACTGTATTTACTCTCTAGCTCTTGTTCCGATTTTAAAATCAGACACATAAAAGGATGGAGAAAAAAAAAAAAAACAACGTTGACAACCGAAGAAAAAAAAATTATGGAAGACAGCTGCAGAGAGCACAACTGGCACCAGCATACAAAACTGGAATACAATACCTACAACCATTACTGAACAACTGAAAAATCTGCTGGCGAATAAAACAATAATTATGTATCGCATATAAGCACAGTATATCCATGTGCTAGATACAGCTGCATTATGATTCAACGCTAACATACGGACTATAAGAATAATGTAAACATCAAACTCATGTTTAAAAAAAGGGGTGAATGAATAAGAGCCCGAAGAGTGACTTTTTTTACCATCCTTAACCACCTTTAAAAGCTGTAGCTTTGATAGGTATACTAAAATGGAAATCTTCAGTCATTTCTTTTCTTACCAGGCACTACATTAATGAAATGAAAGAGGGGTCTGATATAGTGACATGAGCCTTGAACACAGCTACAAGTACCAAACATCAGTCCTAATTAAATACTTCCAAAAAACGATAAAAATACCCAGCACTCAAATAACTACAATATAAATAATAAAAAAAACAGCACAAGGGCCATTTCCAAAGACAAATAAAAAGTTGTCGATTTTATAATTGTTGATTTACTCATACCATCCACTTGTGTGAAGGGGCAGGAACAAAACACAACAATTGGAGCTTTTTTATGGGACTTCTTAGCAGTGAAAACAAAAGTTCAGATGCATGAAATCTCTTAATTGTTTAATGATTGTAAAGCATCTATCGCCACCTAGTGAAACTACTAGTAGTACAAGAAACTCGTCAGGTCTGAATGAGACATCCTTTTTACTCTAGCATAGCTCATCGTTACTAGGAGAAGCCATCCTTGCTGCAGGATATTTCCCCTCTTCATCACTTCTAGAAAGACTGGGAGAAACTTGGTGTCTTAGCTTTCAGGTATAGGATAACCATTTAAAATCAAATGACATATCTTAGTCCTGGAATTATGATTAATCAGGAATATATACCCCTCCACTCCAGAATTTCTATTATTACATTAACAGGATGAAGAGAGGGGGGGAGATTTTGGAACTTAACCAACAACACAGTCTTAGTCGCCAAAATATCCCTTGGCTGAAATGATACTTTTCATGTTCCTGAGAACATCTTTCCAAAACATTTCTGGCGCACCGAATTAGGCATGAATATAAAATTGTGAAATAAGTCAGATGTTTGATCACACTGACCTTGGATTCCACTTTAAGAGACAGTAAACTGTGTGCTACATATGTTATCTGTACACCATTCAGTAAACGCTGTCTCCTAAAAAAGAATTCTTTCCAAACATGTCATAGGATGGTAAAAGATTTCCTGCCCCAAAGGGCTTGCAATCTACACATTTAAGTGTACAACGATGAAGTCACTACAAATCTGATGTAAACTATTTTTATAATAAAGGAAGGTCTGTGGTACAGCAAGTCAAGAATGAACTCACCTCTCGTCCCTGGTATGTGACCAGCGCAGCCAAGGGTTTGGCATAGAATCTACTGTACGAAAATCCTAAACATCCGTACATACTGTTGGCAGTAAGCTTCAGAGCCTTCTGTCTGATGTCATACTGAAATAAAACAAGACACAAATGGAGTGACTGTTGTCCTAACAAAGCCATGGTCTGTTACTGTAATACTAATGAACATTAGGCGATTGGCCAACAAAACACGTGAAAATTTAAACTGCACAATAGCAAAAATATATTAATTGGGAGAAAACGTTAAAATCTTTACTAGCAATTAAGAAAGGGTGCAATCCTCATCCAAAACGACCTAAAAATTCAAATACAGCAATAACAGCAGATCAAATTGAACATCGTACTCCGCCATAATTCACTAAAGCAACCTTTCCCTTAGGTTAATAAAGGTGAAGAATGTAGTCAGTCTCTTGTTAGATCACAGAAACGCATTAAAATACCAGGTGAACTACACAACTTGATTGTACATTTTAAAAATCGACAGAGTAACACTTATTTTAAAATGCAGAGTAAAACCAGAATAGAAACTACAAAACAAAGCTTAGAAAGGTTTAGGAACATGAAGCATACAAGGCACTTTTATGTTTGGCAGAACAGGCCCTCTGCACATAATTACCTGCAAATACAAGTCAGGGTTCAGGTCAGGTTGTTTCATCAGCTGCTTGACATGACGTCTTCTCTCCACCAGCTTCCGGATCTCCCGAGGCAAGATTCCCATCTCCAGATCTGGATGAGGCAGCTCTGGAATTTCATCTTGATCTTCACCCTGCAAACCATTATGCAGCGTAATCCTTAATTCAGCTTCCTTCTCACTCCTAACAGTCATGCTTCTTAATCACCAACACTCGCTAGCCCCTAGCAGCAATAATCTGTCCTAAACCGCTGCTGTTCCTGCTCAAATGTGCTGATTATCTTGCAAGACGCCAAGCAGTCAAAAAAAGAAAATCAGAATCTAGCAGACCACTTTCAGGGATAAAAATGCAGCAATTTTATTCATAAAAGGGGGAAAAAAACATTGCTTGTTGCAGCCTAGATGTATAATTAACCCCTTGCTTACAGCAAAGCAAGTATGCAAAGCAAGATTTAGCCTTTTCAAGCATAAGCCAGTTAGAATGTATGTTGACAGATATAAAGTACACTTGACTTTTGACAAAATAATAGCCATGAGCCTGGTTAGGAAAGTGAATAGGATATTATCATCTGCTAATACTTGAAAGCCTGAGGGTTAAACATAGATCTTAGGTGGAAAGTTACAGAAGGCTGCAAAGCCTTACACCAGGCATTTGAACTTGTCATCAGTACAAAGATGGTGTGAATGTAAAGGAAAAATGTCTGCTTTGTGTTTCACTCATATACATATAAATGTGTGTGCGCGCGCGCGCACACACACACACAGGTCTGCAAGGCTGGGGAAAAACAGCTTCCTTTAATATGATCATCATCTCTCAATTCACCTGCATGTGAACCAACAACAAAATAATAAAAAACAAAAATAGCCAGCTGCGGGTGCACCTTAGATGGAAGCGGAACAAAAAAAAAATATATTATAAAATTGCATTTAAAGAGGTTTTAAAAGTCAGCAGTAGCAGACATAGCAACGCAGAATTAAATCCTGATAACTGAAAAGTGCCCTTTAGAATGTAAGCTCCATTAGCAGGGCCCTCCTGTTCCTTCTGTATTGAACTGTATAATAATTGTACTGTCCCCTTTATATTGTAAAGCATTGCGTAAACTGTTGGCACTACATAAATTCTGTATAATAGTAATAACGTTTTCGCCACCTAGAAGAATGACTAGCCCAGCAGCATCATGCTAGAACACATTAGGTTAAAAATTACCATATGGAAACACTTAGATGACAAGCTAACCAAGTTAAATATGAGCTGTGCAAAACTGTTCAATCTAAATATCTATTTTGGTTAACCCGGTTAATAATACATACTAATTGTTTAAAGAAAATGTTTTTCCATAATAAAAAAAATGGTCTCACCAACCTCTTTTGTGTTCTGACTATGAGTAGCTGTCCGATGCACTGTGGTGAAGCAGATGTTATACTCTTGTATGATTGAGGGGTACAAGCTATTAAAATCCAGGAGCAGTATGAATTTGTCGTAAAAACCTATGAATAGGAATGTGTTATTTGTGGCAAACACAGGAAAAACAATGTATCTAGACATTTTAAGCAACGGAGGAGAAGAAAAAATAAAAAAAGTCTCACCAACTTTAGGGTCCAGAACTAAGCCACCAGCATACGCAGCTTTCTTCCGAACTTTCTTGTTCTTATTTTGATCAGTATCCATGTCATCATCATCCTCTACCTGCAATACATACAGCTTTGGTCACATAACATTCAGATTTAGAAAATATAATTAAATAATTAGAACTTTGCCCTTACAAAATTTTGGTCCAGGGCCAAGTTTCTGGTACAAGCTTTTGTCCATTTCCATTTGCTTTTATTGTTCAACATTCACATAATCACTACTTTCTGCATGAAGTTCATTGTTCTGCTTGGAGCTCTGCTAAAATATTGTGCCATATTAAAATGTAAAACATTTTAACAAAAAACAGGTTTTAGGAATGTTAAAAAAATAAAAAAATCTATGGTATAACCTGGACTTGTGAGATCAGCAAAAAATAAAACAAAAAAAGTCTGAATGGTGAGCTGAAAACAATATATGTGTTCCACCTAGAATATATCACAAATTAACATCTATGTGGTCACCTCTGTCAACTATTATTCTATGACACTGGATTCAAAAGCATTAAAAAAAAAAAAAAGCATTTAAAGATCTAAAAAGCCGTTCAGCACATCTGTGGACATGCAGGAAATTTCCATCACACACAAGGGCTGCCATCTTTGTGCCTGTGCAGCGGGGAAAGACATGCAAGTGCAAATGTGCTGGGGAAATTAATGCGTGTGTGTGTGCTGATGCACTGCAGGGCTCAGCAGGACCCACACAGAATCCGGGAGAGGGGCATGGCAATGTAAATGTCACTCTTTTACCTTTCTTTATTTTTACCTGGTGGTCCAGCCTGTAAGTCTTATTTTTCAATTTCCTTCGGGCTTGGTTCATACTAATGCAGCTTTGCAAGCCACATTTTGTGCGGGCACGCAAGTCCATTCATTACAATAGGCTGCTGTGCTCCTGAAAAGCGGGGAAAGGGTCCCAGAATTATTTTTTAAATTGCAACCCGCATGGAAACTACAAGTGCCATGCATTTCAGTGTGCGATTTCCAGTGCATGCAGGTGCCATTTGGATTAAAAAGGTACCCACATGCATCACCCGTCTTTTCTGTGTGGTTGCGGGAGGGGGGAGGGGGGGGTCAGAACCACAATAGAAATCACCTGCACAAGTGTGAACCAGGCCTTAAAGTGCAACTGAGCCACACATGCACAGCCCATCACAACATTATTGGCCCGGCCGTTCAAGCAGCCAAAACAGACATAACACAGTAGGAAGCCCAGGAAAAGATGGAAGCATTCTTGACCAGCGCTTCCAGTGGTTGCACAGTGGTTAGGGGGAAGCGTTTAACAGGCAAGTTTGCCATGTGCTAATATGCAGTACATACTGGCACATCACAAGCTCCAGGGGCCGCTTAATAGTAAAATGAAAAGGAAAAACATTTTCCTCCCAATTTTGGATAGGAAGATTATAAACGGTAAGGTTTTTCGCCATCTGTGTCCAATAGGGCAGAAATTACTTCACTTTCCGCCACATAACCAAGATAGGAAGCGAGAAGAAATCTCTCAAAAATTAGGGAATCCCACAATCACCAGAACTAGTGTACCCATTGGAAGATTGTTCCCTCTATTACCTGTTCTGGCATCAACCCAAAATGTGGGATTTTCTTTTTGTTTAGGCCACATTAAACAGGACAGAGACAGGGGCACAGGCAGCAACATAAAAATGGGAGGTTCTAATCCCTCTTCACTTTATTCAAAACTAAAATAATTTTGCCTTTAGATATGCTTTAAAAAAAAAAAAATGTCATTCTGCTTTAACTTTCACTGCCGGGTCTGTAGGTCGTAGGGACCTGACAGCAGGGGAGGTTTTACACACATTTTCGGTGGCTAATGCCATTGGGATTGTGTGTAAATCTGACAAGCAGTTTCCCCACCTGTCAGATGGAAGCATTTGGATAATGTCGCCGACCGAGTGACCATTCAATCCAGATCCCCAGGCCAGTCATCAGCGCAGTGATTGGTTGCTTGGACCATCTGATGCAAGTTGACCCTTTGGAGGTAAAATACCTGATCCAAGAGGGCACTCAAAATGTGACTAATTATAGAAATGCTGTGGAAACTGGACATTGCTTATGCTTTGATAAACTTAAAAAGATTATATATAAACGAAGTGGCAGGGTTTCTGGTGGGTTACCTTAATGCGTTTGGTTATATTGAAATTGGTAGTCGATGTAGGCATTCCTATGTGTCACATGATTAGACAAGAATAGCAGTCCACTCTGGTGCCTTCTACAATAACTCTGTACAAGACCAATGTACTGCCATGCAGGGGTATGGACTCCAGAAATCATGCACAAACTAAGCAACATACATGATGGGCTAACCCGACAATTACAGCAAACACCAATACTTACCCGACAATTTTGTCATCAATACCATGCTACTCATACGGTGTACTCGAGGGGGGTGAGTGTCCTGATTCGTAAGGGTACTCAATACTCTTTTATAGATTCCAAAATTTATCCAGAAGGCAGATATGTTTTTCTTTTTTGTTCCCTTCTGGGGATGAAGTGTGTATTAGCAGGAATCTATATCCCTCCCCCGTTCTCTTCCAGTGTCCTTAAAATGTTAGCAGATTTTATGTCACGTCTTATGGGAATCCCTGTATTGGTCCTAGGGGACTTTAACAACCATCTGGACTATGAGAAGGACACATTTAGGCCTGGTGTGGGTGCAGATGCATGAGGGGGATGGGGTCCCACACCTTTTGCTCGCCTTCTGGGGGAGCTGGCCCTCTCGGATGTGTGGAGAATGCATAACCCTGACGCCAAAGTATTCTCATGCCACTCGGCCTCTGTTGGGGGCTGATCGAGGATAGATCTGGGCTTGGGCAATGATCTCCTGCTGCCCGTGGTGAAATTGTATCAATATCACCCGAGGCATACCTCGGATCATTCCCCGTTGACGGTGGATTTAAGGTTGGGGGCAAAGGCAGGTAATCGCCTCTGGAAGCTTAACCCATTCTGGCTGTCTCTCATACCAGACCCTGACCGATCCCTCTACTCCTCACTGAGTTCTTTAGAGACAACATAGGCTCGACTGATTTGCAGACAGTGTGGGATGCGGCTAAAGCCTACATGCGAGGTCAATTTATTAAAGTTATATCCCGTATTAAAACTAATACTAAGAAATGGGAGATGCAGGTCTTTGATGAGGCCCACTTCTCCGAGACGGATTATGTGACTGACCCTACAGATTCTAACAAACAGAGATGGCTGGCATCTCAATCCACGCGCAAGGACCTATCCCTTCAATTAGCAGAAAACAAACGGTTCTTTTTGCAACAAAAGCATTTTGAGGAGGGGGAGAACACAGGCCATATGCTGGCACTACTGGCCAGGTCGCAGCAGCCCCCTTTGCATATTGTGGCCATGACAGATGCTAGTGGGGGGGGGGGGGTATGTCACTCCACACAGTCCATTATGGACGGCTTTACCAAGCTTTTTAAAGATGTTTACACGTCTACGGTCCTACCCTCTCCTGAGGAGCTTCACTCCTTCCTGGATAAATACCCTATACCGAGCCTACCCGCCTTGGATGTGGTAATGCTCAATGCCCCTTTGACCAAGGAGGAACTCCTGGAGGCACTGGCGCATGCTCAGAGTGGGCGGGCACCAGGGGCTGATGGCCTTCCATCCGAGGTTTATAGTCTCTACTCTGATCAACTTATTGCTTTTCTTTTGAAAATATATAATACGGCCTTTGCGACTGGCACGCTACCCCCCTCTATGAATGAGGCGCTGATAGTGGTTCTGTTGAAGCCTGGGAAGGACCTTCTTTCCCCGGATTCGTACAGACCTACTGCATCTCCTTACTGACGTGCGATGTTTAGGTCCTGGCCACCAGATTATCCAGGTGCATCCATCATGTGGTGCACAGGGATCAGTCTGGCTTTATACCAACCAGGTCCACCTCTCAAAACTTACGCAGATTGTTTCTTAATATGCAGGTACCCGTTGATAATCCAGGCAATAGGGCCATCTTCTCAGACGCGGCCAAAGCGTTCGATAGCGTTGAATGGCCCCATTTATGGGAAGTATTGAGTAGATTTGGGGTGGGTCCATCTTTATTAAAATGGGTCCAACTGCTATACAGTTCACCACTAGCAAGAATGAGAATTAATGGGGAGGTCTCGGACCCCTTCTGACTCTTTCGGGGTACTCGGCAGGGGTGCCCGCTTTCACTCTGCTGTTCGCCCTGGCTTTAGAGCCTCTTGTGATACACATTAGAGCCTCACCGGTTATTACTGGTTTTAACAGGGGAGCCAGGCAAGACGTCATTTCCCTATTTGCGGACGACACCTTAATCTATCTAGGAGATACTAATGTTTCTCTGAGGAATGCGATGACGTTGATCGTGGACTTTGGAGGCCTATCTGGTTTCAGCATTAACAAGTCGGTGCTTATGCCATTGGATCCCCTGACTAACCCCTTACGTGACTGCACCAAAGACATATTAGTGGTTAACGAATTCAGATACTTGGGAATCCAGGTGACTTCGGATCCGACCCAATATATCTCTCTGAACTTGGCACCATTACTTCATAAGTTCAGAGCAAAGTGTTTGGCTTGGACGAAACTCCCTCTTTCAGTAACAGGGAGAGCTAATCTTATTAAGATGGTGTGGGCCCCGCAGCTCCTCTACATTTTTCATAACACCCCAATCTGGGTACCGCATAAATGGTTTTCCCAGATTGATGCGCAGTTGTTAGTAGTAGAGACCTGATTTGGGGCTACAAAGTGGCACGAATAGGCCTCTCCACATTGCAGCTAGCTAAAGATCAAGGGGGCATGGCAGTTCCACATGCCCGTTACTACTTTGTGTCCCACAGATCCAACATCTGGGTAACTGGGGGGGGTATAGACGAAGGGGATCAAATTAGGGCTCTACTGATCGTATCTGGGTCTGAGCTTCCGGTCATATCCCATCTAGAAGCAGGTTTTACGCATTTATCACAGGCCCTCCCTACCATTGTCCTGTTAAAATGAAAGGGGTTTGTTCATTTACTACTATTTGGAGAAATTCCTACTACAAGGAGCTTTTCAAACTCAGGGACTTTCGCTCTTTGGAGATGGTAGGGGTTCACTATATATCCCAGCTATTTATGGGGCCAGTTCTTAAATCATTTGCTGACCTCGGGTTTGAGTTCTCTCTTGACAGGAACCAATTCTACAAGTATCTACAGTTGAGACATGCTATACAGAGTGAGAGTAGACTGTCCCCGATTTGATGTTCTGTTAACGGAGAAAAAGAAGGGTAGGATTTCAAGAATCTATGCCAGACTACTCAACGCCACACACGATGCGTCCGCCCTGGCCCGTAGGAAGGGCTGGGAAAAAGATTTGGGTCCCATTGACGGTGAAACTTGGGAATTGTGCTTATCCTCCGCTCCATTGCCATCGCTTTCTGCAGCACATAGGGTCTATAGGACTCCTTCCAGGTTACACAAATGGGGTCTGAGGGATTCCCCGCTATGTCCGAAATGCAGTGCACATAATGGCGATTTACTACATATGATGTGGAAATGTCCAAAGCTTTTTAGGTACTGGCAGTTAATTATTTCCACCATATCCCAAGCTTATGGCTTTCCGGTGCCGCATGAACCCATGGTGTTTACTGGGTGCCCTCACTTTCGCCTAATGGCCATACGGCTGTTCTGCGCCTGTTGTATATTGCCCGGAAGGCTATATTGCCCGGAAGGCTATAGCGAGATTGTGGATCACTCCTAGAATACCGAAGGAGGGTCAATGGATGGAGATGGTGAATAGATTATTAATACGGGAGAAACTTACGTACCGGCATCGCAATGCTCTTAAGAAATTTTATTCATTGTGGCAGCCCTGGCTGATACACCTAGGTTGGGTCCTGCTCAATTGGTTATGGACAGGCTACTGCAAATGTAATGCGCCAGTATTGGTGGTGGGTTAGAGAACACTATATTGTTTTATTTATTTTTATTTTCTTTCTCACAGAATAGCAATGGTGAGGTCATGGTGGAATAGTTTATTACGATGATTGAAATGCATATGGGCTTACGTTGCATGCATTCAATAAGAGGGTGTCAATTCGTCTGACTATATTTTTTATACCACAACGTTAATGCCTTATATATGTTTTGTCAATGATCCAGGTTTAGTAGTCTCGTTTGTAACATCTGATTACTTCTATTCAGGTTAATGTTAAATGCCGTTTTTCCTACTGCAATTAAAAGGGGTTGTAAAGCTTCCCGCTTTTTCACCTTGAAGCATCCTATGCATCAAGGTGAAAAAACATCAGATAGTTGCCGTCCCGAGTCCGGCATTCATGTCTATGAACGCAAATGCTGAAAATTGGGAGCGTGTCCGCAAGGTAACCCCCTTGGGAAAGCGCTTCCCAGAGGGGATAATTTGATGCAGGGAGGAGCCGAGACAGCCGAGGGACCCCAGAAGATGAGGTTTGGGGTTACTCTGCGCAAAACGAGCTGCGCAGCGGAAGTATGACATGTTTGTTATTTAAAAAAAAACTTGAACCGTTACAATCACTTTAAGCAAAGCCATTTTCTCTTTTTACCAAGGACAAGCCAGAGCATATATGGCTATAATAGGGCACTACAGTAAAGTGCACAAACTGTTCTAAGAACAATGAATGTTAAAAACGTAAAAGAACCTAAATGCAAAAAAAGCAATAAACACTACACATGGGCAGATACAAATTAATTTCCACTGTTGCCCCAGAGCAGGGGCCTCCAAACTTTATAAAGGGCCATTTTATTATTCTTCAGACTTTAGGGGGGCCGGACTGTGGCCAGTGGTAGTGGAAATTTTCCAGGTATCAGTAGGCATAAACATCACCATATTTGGTATTTGGGGAAGGAATAGTGCCCCATCGTTGGCATCATTGGGAGGAATAATGCCCTATTATTGGTGTCAGGGGGAGAAACTATGCCCCGCTGTTGGGTGTCAGTTTGACGAAAAGTGTCTCATTACAGTAAGAGAAATAGTGCCCCAAGGGCCGGATACAGGCAGGCAAAGGGCCACATCTGGCCCCTGGGCTGCAGTTTGGAGACCACTGCTTTAGAGCAGTGGTTCTCAACCTGGAGGTTGAATGCTGATTTTCCAATAGTCACCAAATCCTGGACTGTTTCTGAAGCCCGCATCACTCTCCCAGCCTTTTTGCGGCCGCCCAGCAGGACTGTCCCTGGAGCCTGTGGCCACCCAGCTGGGCTGTTCCTGAAGCAGATATTAGAGGTCGTCTGACTGGTGAGGGATGTCAAGTGGGAGGGGCAGGAGGAGACCCCATCTCCCGATTTCGGCATAGGTATCACTGCTACAAGACACCACAAAGTCGGAGACACAGCGAGTAACACTACCTGTGATTATAGTTGCCATTAAAAGTCCCCACTTCAGTTCTCGTATCAGCAGGTGACCTTGATCAAGAGCACCTAAATTGGCTGATCAGAACTCATCACCCCCACCCCGACCCCCACTGCCACTTATCCCAACTCACCGCCACTCAGTCTCTCCCCACCCCCAAAGAGTACGAGAAGGAATAAAAATAGAGAATACATGGAAGGGAGAGGAAAAGAGGGGGAGGAACAAAGAAAAATGGAGAGAAAGAACAAGAGAATAAAAGAAAAATGGCTAGGAAGAGGGATGGGGAAAATAAATACAAAAATTAGGATAGAGAACGATAAAAGGAAAAGAAAAAGAGAAGAGAAAGAGTGGTACATCCTAAAACGTACCATAAGGGGTTTTAATATTGTACGAGTCGAAGAGACTCGGGGAGCGTTAAATATCCGTGGGTTAGGGGCGCAAATTACTTTTCTTGCCTTGGGTGCGGACAACCCATGCCACGAAAATAATTTTACTGTTAGGGGTCCCACCAACTTGGGAAATTTCATCAAGGGGTCACGACACTAGAAATGTTGAGAACCACTGCCCTAGCGCTCTGTCAGCAACCCATTAATTTGCTATTGGGTAAAATATAAAGGGACTTCTAAAAGTGCAGTAAAATAACCATGCAGCACAAAATAAATGCAAATGGCTCCGCTTTTCTGTTTGCTCATTAAAATTAAAGAAATTATGTCAATGAAAAAAGTGACTGAAATTCCTAACAAAATGGGTCAACTGTTTGTTACCCAACAGCAAGCGATTCATAAAACCCCCTTTGAAGAGTGAAAAAATTAAACGGAACATTTTTCAGTGCTGCCACCCATTGTGATACTTCTTTCTCCGACATACTGATCACAGAGGGGTACAGTTCTTTCTCCTCAATGTGGTCATCAGTGTGTCTAAAGACAGAATTAGTTTTTTTGCTTTTTATGTCTTATATAGGGTGAGCAAGGACTAGAAAAGGGTTAGAAATGCATTATGACCCGTCCCTGTTAGGGAGATTTACTTTACTTTGTCCTGGTGACCACTGTCACTGATGCATCACAATTTTAGAGTTGTCACTGGAACAACTTGCAGGAGTGAGAACAGGACTGGAAGTGGAAATCTCCCCAATAGGATGGGGGTATGGGTGACCAAATGAGATATTTAAAAGATGAATCCCAGGCATGGCATATTTTTATAGTTACATTTGTACAGTTTGGACCAGTGTAACCATGTACATACTGAGCCTGGAAGCTGGAAACTACTGAAGCAGACACTACTACAGTAATCTCCACTTGCTTTCAGGTCAAAAAGGGTATTAACCTTGGTGATGACAGCACAGTCAAGATACCCAAGGATAACACCCTTTGGGTATTACATTTTTTTTTTTTTTTTTTTTTTTAGGATATAGAGAAAAGCTTTGCATTCAGTTAGATAATACAAAGCATTTCCTAAATGTAGCTTGTGCTTAGGGGCCAACCTCCTGTATTCACAATGCATCAGGTCGGTTGCTCAGAACAGGACTTGGAAGCAAGTGGACACACTAGAGTAGTGGTGTCTACTTCAGTAAATTCCAGCTTTCAGAGCATTCAGGGGCATTAGCCAGGTATGGTACCATCCATAGTTACATTGGTCCAAGCTGGTCAAATGCAATATACCATGCCTTAAATATATATTTAACTATTACCTATCCAAGTTGCAAATAAAAGAAAAAAAAAGCGGCCACCATCCTGTACAAAATGCAGTAATTAAAAAGTGCTTTCACACATACAAACAGAAAACGTGGCTTAATTTCAATGATTGGAAACTTTCAAGATTTTTGGAAACACCATAAAATGTACTGCAAGGAAGCTTACCGCTGTCTGATTTCTCTTGTAAAACTGCTTGTCAGGCACTAAGAAATCATTTTCATAGAACGCATGAAGCAGAAGGTATTCGTTTCGTTCGGAGCGGCCGCCCATCAATGTCCTTGACTATGAGAGAAAATGCATATGTTGGAACTTTCTGAACTATTACTTCAGAATTTTTTTTGGCAAGGGCTGAACAAACATACAGGGAAAAAAAACTAAAATGGAGAAATCATTTGAAAAGACAAAGAAAATAAAAAATTACACAGTTGGGCAGGCATGTAAAAATATAGTAGACATATGGCCAATATGTTAGCTACACAAGCTTTCTAAACATTAGAAAAAGTAATAAAAGATCCAAACACCACATGATCAGCAATGTCACTGACCAACATAAAAGACAGCTCAATAGACATTTAAGCAAAAGCAATATTTTTTCTTTTGGAAACCTGTGCCAACCAATTCAAGGTAAAAGCCACAGATGAGCAAAGGAGGAAAAAAAAGGCATTTACTTGTTTCAGGGAACAAGTTTTTGAATGGAATAGCACACAAAATGACATTTTCCTTTTAAACCAGCTCAACATGATTTTGGAAAGATGAATACGCTGACAAGACACATCATCTCTGTCAACGGAGTCAGTTTGTTACAGTCGCTTGATTCAGTAAGAGCGACATGCTATGAAACTAGATCATTTCTAGTCATTAGAAATTTCAAGCTGAATTTGATGCACTCACTGGAAAGAGGAAACTTATATGGATTAAAGGGAAAAAAAAAAAGACACTAGAGTGAAAGACAAGACACACTAAGTTCTTCAGTAGAGGTACATTGCGTAAAGGGAAAGTAGATGACTGGTGGGGAAAAACCAATTAAATTACTATTAATTTTTAAATTTTTATAGGCATAAGTATAAACATTGTCATTTTGGTTTTTATTTCTGCTTGCACAAAGTTCTGTTCAGCAGAGCTTACAGCTTTCCATTTCACCGAAAAGGTGCAATTTACAAATATTTTGTTATTTATTAACTCAACACAGGGTAAGCTTTTATATTTAGTAGGAATTTACCAGGAATTGTGACATTTGCTGTGTTTTTATCTGCCAATTCAGATTTTTGTGAAAATATTGCTTTGATAAAACATTTACACAATTACTGCAGGGCCTTAAAATTTTTCTAGCAACTTCTACTGGTGCTTTCAGAAAACATATGGTTTGGGGTCTTTTACAAGCTCTGAAAGCTGTAAGGGAAAAATAAAACAAAAAGGAAAAATGGTCCGCACAGCGCAGGGCCTGGCAGCCAAAAGGGTTAAAGTAGCACAGCCAAAACGAAACCTCTAGGCAATAGCCAACAGCTTATAAATCCTTACCAAAACATTTCCTGCAATATTGGTGATCTGTAAGGCCAGGGGCAGAGCATTCAGCTCACACATGATCTGCAGAATGAATTTGGCATCCATCCAGGTGTTTTCCAACATGTAGAGAAGCTGTGAAGACTCACTGCAGGGACAACATCACATTTGAACATTGAATATTTTCAGACACATTCACTGCAAACAAATACATTTGTATACTCTTTATGTAACTAGAAAGATGAAAACACATATGACCCAACTGGGAGAATTCTAGCAGAGAAATGGTTATATTATTTTTTTTAATCTGACCAGCTAGAGAAACATAACACAAAGGTCCTACCTAGACTATGGAACGCTTTACCAACCAGCATTCGGTTGGAGGAAAACCACCTGACCTTCAGAAGACAGATTAAAACTCTACTCTTTTGATGTCAAGAGACAGGAACAACAATCGCCCAGAGGCGATTTAGTTCGCATGTGCCGCGCTATATAAGTTTTTCATTCAAACTGTCACTAAGCTGTCACTTAGTAGCCATCCTAGCCAACCATTTTTGTTACCAATGCATGAAATGTCATAGGCTCCCAGAACATGAATATTCACTTGAAAAATGGGTGCTTTTAACATGTGCAGTTTAACTGCACTTGTTAATCTTGTAATCTTTATACCCAAGGCCCCATGTACACTGCTGCTGCAAAACGGACGTTCAGAGGCAGTTGGACACTTTTTTAAACTGCCCCCTAACTCATTTAAAGTTATCTTATGTGTACATGTACACAGGTTCATTTACTGTCGTTTTTAGGCAGTTGCGTTTATAGGCCTTTCTTTGAAGGCAAAAGATTAGTTCAGACGCTGAAGTTTGACGTTGCAGACACCAAACGTGGTAACACTCGTTTAGCCGTGTTTTGTTTATAGCCCAAGTGCTTTCATACTGGAGTGGTGCGCTTGTAGGACGGTAAAAAAAAAAAGTCCTGCAAGCAGCATTTTTGGGGCATTTTAGGAGTGATGTACACAGCACTCCCAAAACGCCCTGCCCATTGAAATTAATGGGCAGCGCTGCTGAAGTGCCTGCAAAGCGATTTGGCAGCGACGCATTTAACCCCTTTTTAACCCCTTTGGGGGGGGTTTAAACGTGCACTGCTAGTGGTGGCAAAACGCCACTTAAACTGCGGTAAAGCGCTGCTAAAACTAGCGGCGCTTTACCACTACCGCCGCCATTGCCTCAGTGTGAAAGTGTAAATAGATAGGAAAGTATCTCTCATTAACTTGTTTTAAACAACCCCCCCCCCCCCCACATTCCTTAAGTTACTTCCTGCTTTCTTGCCTAGGCAAATGTCATACATCCCAGAAATCTTCAGGAGGGTCAACAACTGGGTTACATTTTAGGTAACCAAAAGAGTCTTCAGGAGGGTAGGAAAGGAGGAGGCATTTTCTCAGCAAAGCACACTCTGCTGAATGCATGCTTGAGCCAAGGGCAGATGGATTCCAGGATGTAAAATGCTACATGAATCCTTTGCTCTTAGTCCAGATGGCCACGACCAGAAATGCTAGAGGGTAATTTTTCAAAGTGATTTCTCAAAAAAATAAAAGCATAGAGACAAGGATGGATAAGGGCGTTTGCTTTGAATATTAAAAATTAATCAAACAGTGTTTTTGGTGCTCAGGTGCAGTGAAGATCTGCTTTAAGAAAATACAGAGTACTATGTAGGCCTTCATAGGAACAGTATGGTGCTTGGCCCATAGGAACAGAGAAAGTTCTCAGCTCTGTGCAAGGTCCGACTAAAATGACTTATGGCTCGTACACACGATCATACAAAAGAATACCAATTATGAAGCAATCCTACGATAATCTGATCGTTCGTACACAGCTTTCGAGAACCGATGACAATTCATTTGAAGATATTCGATGAACAATCTTTGTGCTTGCCTACGTACACCACCAGATCGTAAGTTTTTTGTTAAATAAGCAGTCGTCTTTCTACAAATACACTACAACACATGACATCACTTTCAAATTTTTATTCTGTTGTACAAGAATGTTCGTAACTTTAGTAAACTCTTGATTTTTTGATACAACCAGCATGCAAAAAAAACAAAAAATGGACAATCCGATCGTGTGTACCAGGCATTCGACTGGGCTTACACAGGGCTTTTTCATGTTCGTAGCAGCTGAATAGAATAGGGAAGCAAAGTAATGAGGGGGGGGGGGGGGTCATTAAAGAAAACCTGTTGCTTTGCCCTGCATGGACAACACACAGATTTTAAGACTGCTCACAATTGTTGCATGAGTTATTTTTATATAGCTTTTTGATGCATTCTATTACATATAAGGTGGCATTAGGCAGAGAGGAAGCAGAACTTGTTGAAAACAATTTTTTTTTAATGCACAGTATTAAAATGCAGAGATCTGAACTGTAGTCATCATCCCACCTTTAATGTACCTCTCTAAACAGCCTAGTTTGCCTCAAATAAAAAAAAATGGAAAACCTGACAAGTTAGCGGTTTTAGGCACATATAAATTACACACATGCAGTCAATCACAGCGATCTGTGCCAAAAGACTGGAACAAATAAAACTAAAATTTGATGACATATAGTACGGACACTATAATGAGTGGATGGTGTCAGTTTTTTTTAGAAAGATGTTTTAATGTAATAGTAGTTAAAACACTTTGGCATCTGTTATTTGATTTGTGACTTTGTGAACATATAAAATCTCAATATTCAAATTTTTTTATTTTTTTTTGTGAATTGAACGCACACTATTATATAGAGTGGTCAGAGATCTCAACCTACTGCTCAATGCAGTATGACCTGGATAAACTTCTAGACCTCTTGCAGACTTGAGCCTCATACACACTACTATTTTGAAGAAAAAAAAAAAGCTCAGGAGGAGCCTCTATACCATGGCCCTCCAGTTGTTCAGGAACTACAATTCCCATCATGCCTAGTCCTGTCTGAGCTTTACAATGCCTCATGGGATGTGTAGTTCTGCAACAGCTGGAGGGCCTTAGTTTGAAGATCCTTGCTCTATACTAACAATCTGATGTTAGTACAGCGATCTCCCTGCTGTTCTACTGTGTTCCGACATTGGCTTAGAGTGCTGATAGGGAGCTGGTCGGCAGACCTTTTTTGGTCATGACCCATAACAGGTAGCTGGCTGAATGACCAGATTCTGTTGGCCCGGATGCCATTACACATGGGCCAAATGTCGGCTGGTTTCAATTGAACAGGCTGATGCCGCACGACATCCGGCCCATGTCTATTAGGCTTTAAACTTCGTTAGAGAGGAGGCCTTTATTTCTGCTTTGATCGTGTCCTCAAAGAAATCACCAAACTTGGCTCTCGGCAAAGAAAATACACACACCAACTACCTGATTACAGAGATTGCAGTATTTTGAGATCGTGCATAAATACCTGCACTCAGAAGCATGTCAATTACACAAACTCTGATCCCTATATACATAAAGGAATATTCCCCAACATGGAGTTAAAACCCTTTTTCTAAAGAGGAATTTTTTGATGCTCTTTCCTCCTGTAGTGCCAACAACCACCCAGGTCCAGAAGGGATTTACAACCGGGTTTAATAAAGCATCCAAGGACACCTTAGCCCTCCCCTTTTCTGTAGGACTAGGAAACTTCACCTCCGATTCGTACCAATTCTCAAAACATGCACTTGAAGCACACATTACAGTCCTACCCAAACAAGGAAATTACATAACAAAAATTGTAGTAGCTTCCACTGAAAATCTCTGACCAACTTAGGCATTTAAATTTAAACCAAAATATTAGCCAATAGACTACAACTCCTGCTCCCAAGTCTATTATACACATGCCAAACAAGTTTTAACTCAGGAAAACCAGAAAGAGCGTTTTCCCCTGTGTCTTCTTGAAGTGGACACAAAGCTCATTGGCTCTCGTTACCATAAGCCTCAGAAATTAGCTGACTAATCCAACTAAAAATGGTGGATTCGGAAGTAGCCCGACCCTTATGATGTCATACAAGCAAACAAAACAGGGAATCAGACTGTTGACACAAAGCTGTACACCTCAAATTCAAATGACCCGAACATCAAGTGTGTATTGCCTACTGTTTATGTTTAGGAGTAGGACAAAACAAAAAGGCAACATACACTGTATCCGGATTCAAATGAAAAAAAACAAAGAAACCAAGTGAATAGAGGACTTGCGCCACCTTCACCTGGTGGAGAACCAGAATATGTTCCTTGCAGGAAAATGCAGCCAACTCCATGACCCTGCAAGCCAAAATAACAGCCACTAAATAGAGGAACAATCTGTGTGCCCTACTGAATAAAAGCAAAAAGGGTCACCCACAGCAGATAAATCACTGACATCCACAAGCATGGCAATGACAGTCCATGCCTTAGGGGTGCCAAATAAGATCCGAAAAAAGGAGAGAGAAAGATATGGGGAGAATATAACAAGTGCTGAATCAAAACACCTAGCGCATATCAAAGCACAAGGTTTCCCAGAAACACATGCACCAATAGCTTTATAACAGACTACTTCATTCTTAAATAATGTGCGTACCTTGGAGATTCTCATACGATTCGATTTTACACAAATGGATCTTCCCCCCCCCCCCCCCCCAGATAAAACTCGTAAAATTACCAGACCAAATATACAGTATTTAATTTCCTGTACAATAGGTCATAATAGACTACAATATCTGTCTCGTCCCCACCCTCCTTCCTCGCCTAGTTTGGGAGAATGCTATTCCAATCTGGTACATGTATTTGGCTCCTGAAGAAGAGGACTGTGTCATTGAAACAAATTGAGCCCTCAGAGGAAACCAACATCCTATGTTGGACATGCACTGCTTTCCTGGTGTAATGATGTATCAGGGCTGTTTTGGTTTTATTTTATTGTAATATTTTGGTATGGTTTTTACTGTATACAGTTGCGCCTCAAAAACGTAGTTTTAACAATTTTAAATATGAATAGGGATGTGCACTCTTAGCTAATGTAGAATTTATAACATTTTAAGAAGCACCTTCTTCGCAGCAGTAAAAATCATGGCTCTGAGCACCATCACGTCAGCTAAACATGATGAAATGTTTACATGATATCCTACTATCAGGGACGTTGTGGATGTTTTATATCAATACAGACAGCAGTGTGTAACATTATAGTAATATAAATATACCCATCTTTTATATAAGGGTGTAGGTAAGGGTTAATTTAACTGTCATTTTTATTTGGCATATAAGTAATATGTGTACCAGGTATTATTGAAATATCTCCAGGCATACAGAAGTTATGTGGGAACATACATTTCCCATTGATTTGCATGGGACTTTAAACAAAAACCCCGACCCTCACAAATGGGGGTAGTTAAGGGATAAATTAACTATCCTATAGTTTAAGTGGACATATAAGTAACATGTGACCAAGTGTTATCGAAATATGTACAGCCGTTTGGAAGTTATGAAGTAACATGTATTTCCCATAGAGTTGAATGGGACTTTAAAGAAAAACCCCGACCATGGCAAATGGGGGTGGGTAAGGGTTAAACCACCTATCCTATGTTTGTTGCTGACATATAAGTAACATGTGTGCCAAGTTTCATGTTAATATCTTTAGCCGTTTGGACGTGATGCTGGAACATACACACACTTGAGATAGATATATATATATATATATATATATATACATATACACACACACACACACACATATATATCTCAGCAGTGCACGCCACATTTAAATATCTATATGACAAAAGCGAACATGTGGTTACTATGTTCCCCTGTCACTGCATTCTAACTGCGAAAACCACCTTCAAAAAAAAAAACCTTTACCTTGAATTTGCAGAGGTCAAACAAATACAAGTATAACAATTTTTAAATTCCTGTGCAGGGTAAGAGTAATTTCAGGCTGAATTTAGTTCAATGTCCGGACCAATCTGTTCTAATGGAATATGTAGCTCTTACATTTAAAGAAGCTCTCAGTCTGTCATGTTCACTGTGAGCCAAGTGATGTATCATTTAAATTTCTCCCCTGTGCATTATTTCCAATGTAAAAGCAGCCTCTTCCATTATAAAGGTTGTTGTTTACAAGACTGGTCAGGTCAGTGAGCTGAATATAGACTTGTCAGCATATATTTTATATACTACAGACAATTTTGATTTTCAATGTTTTAAATATGACCTATCCAACGTTAGAAGCAGAGGTGCATTGTATCGTTAAATGGAATAGTTGTGGTGTCAGGTAATAAAAGGAAAAAAAGAAACACTAAAACGTGAAAACATTTTCTTTGACAAGAAATACTTAAAAACAAAAGAATGCCTGATAGTATAGCAAATGTGGCAAGGGCAGAAATGTTCTGCCTGCCTGCCCAACAGTGAACATTGCCAGCAGAGCCATTTCAGGCATGTGTAAGCCCTTGCCTGCAATTATCACCATTTTAATATTTACAAAGAATCAAATACACAGGGAGAAATCATAGGAATTTTGGCATACATGCGAGTTCCATATTACACCACAGTACAGGACACATGAGTTGAACCTTAGACCATAGGATATATGCTGCTACCTTCAGATGATTGGACATCTCCCCTCAGTGTACCTATATAAACCCACCCACACCAGGAGGCTTCAGTTCTTTAGCAAGCAGTAAGGAAATCACAAAAGAGTGGTGGGACCTGTGCCCTGTAATCCAAGATAAGTACAATAAAAGTCCTGCCATCTGAAAGCAGTATTAAAATTAAAAAAACTAAAATTGAATATATAGCAGTCTACCAATCATTAAGATGTGGTGGCAGTTTTATTTTTATTTATTTTTTCAGGCTTGTTTTTGCCTGCTGAGCTGGCCAGTAACACACCACCTGTTTTACAGTGCCCACAATCTGTATGAAGGAGCAGAGAGGCACCTTTGGACAGCATAAGGAAGAGAAGGGGATGTTAGATGTACTAGCAGATTTACATATATTAACAAAATTGAACCCAAACTCTAGTTACACAGGCAGCTACAGCAACAATTTTTATTTTGGGATAAAAGGTTTTACATGAGTGGATAAAAGCAGATTGTTCCAAGCACCCCTTGTCAGCAGTAACTGCTTTGTCTTAACACACTACTAGCTGGATCCAGTAAGAGTTAGACCTAACTCGGAATCTGCGCCGACCTAAGTTTAAGTGTATTCTCAAACAGAGATACACTTAAACCTATCTAAGATACGACGGCTTGCCCCGTCCTATTTTAGGGTGCAATATTTAGGCTGGCCGCTAGGTGGCGCTCCCATTGCGTTCGGCGTAGAATATGTAAATCACTAGATACGCCTATTCACGAACGTACGTCCGCCCGTCGCAGTAAAGATACGCCGTTTCCGTAAGCGATAGGCCGCCTAAAGATAAACATGCCCCCTAGGTGGCGTAGCCAATGTTAAGTATGGCCCGTCGATCCCGCATCGAAATTTGAAAATTTTACGTCGTTTGCGCAAGTTGTCCGTGAATAGGGCTGGACGTAATTAACGTCCACGTCGAAACCAATATGTCCGTGCGGCGTACTTAGCCGCAATGCACACTGGGATATGTACAGGGACGGCGCATTATCCATTCTTAAAAAACTTCAATCACGTCGGGTCACACTTCATATACATAAAACACGCCCTTGACATCCTCATTTGAATTAGGCGCGCTTACGCCGGTCCCATTTACGCTACGCCGCCGTAACTTTGCAGGCAAGTACTTTGTGAATACAGTACTTGCCTTGCAAACTTACGGCGGCGTAGTGTAAATGCCATACGCTATGCCGCCGCAACTATGCGCCCGCCATCCTGAATCCAGCTATACATTTACAAGACCATATGCTGGAAAAAAAAAAAAATTGTCATAATAAAGGTTTGCTTGTAGGTTTAATACAGCTTTATTTGTACAGTACATGACACCTCAAGCTATAATGGGGTGGGCAAATTAAATTACAAACACACACACACACACACACACGCACACACTTAATTGCCATTTTAAAAGGAGTTTAGTTTAAAATCGTTATACCCTTTTCATACCTGTAAGCACTGCGAATGTTTTCTGGAGGAAATCCAAAACGTTCAGTTTTTAGTATATGATGGACCAATTCAGACAAGTGATAGCTTTTACACCGGATTAGCTCTTTTGCAGATATCTGAATGTCACAGATGATGCGTCCACAGGCTGCATTTTTCTCAGCAAAACCACTACGGCCCTATAAAGTGAAAATACAGTGATTTTAAAAGAACACATCCAAGGAAATTTTAATCTGTAGCACAACAATACATTCAAAAAATAAATAAACGACAGCAAAAAATAAAAATCACCACGACACCCACATCTATTTTGATTTTATGCAACACTGGTGCACTGCAATCTAAATCAAAATTGCAAGCACAGCAGAACTCACTAAGGCTTGGTTCACATATTATTATAAAAAATGTATATGGCGCCAACAGTTTAGGCAGCGCTTTACAACACAAAAAAGGGAGACAAATAGTTATAATAAAAAAAATACTATAGGATGAAGAGGGCCCTGCTCAGAAGAGTTTACAATTCAATAGGGTGGGGCAGGTGGTACAAAAGGCTGTAACTATGGGAAATGAGCTGATGGAAGTGGTAAAAGATTAGTTGAAGACGCGACTGGCTTGCCTGAAGAGATGCGTTTTCAGGGATCGCCTGAAAGTAGTAAGTGCGTAGGGGATAGCTGGACAGGTTAAGGTAGCGAGTTCCAGAGGATGGGAGAGGTTCTGGAGAAATCTTGGGAGATAAGCATGGTTGGAGGAGACGAGGGAGCTTGAGAGTAAGCGGCCTTGAGAAAAAGCGGCATACATGTGTGTTCCATATATGCGAATAGGATGTGGCTTTAAAAATCGCATCCGATTCGCACATGTGAATCAGACCAGATTTCAACGGAGCCAGTTCATACTGCTGCAGTCCATTTCTAAAAAGGGTCCTTGGCGATTTTTGGGTCCAGTTTAGGTACAAATTCAGGTAAAAATGTGCACCTGAATCAGTGACCAAAACCGCACCCAACTCCTGACTGCAAACCTAGCCTTGTGAAAAGATGGACAGAAATGCTTAATTTTAGATGAAAATTGGGATATACACTTTAAATGCCTGTACCAATCTTTTACATTTTACCAAAAACTGGATATTATATAGTGCTTGTGTTCACTATAAATTCACCAAAGTGTATCCCCCCCCCCCCCCCCCCCCAAAAAAAAAAAATATTTTAAAAACCTCCGTGCAAATATTTTGTGACAAATAAAAATTGCAACACACTGTGAAAGCCTGGTTGAAGGTCCGGCAGACGCTGCGAACCTTGCTGGAAAAAAGACTCCCACGCGCGGGAGTGACGTAATCGTGGCTCCGGCCACTCACAGCACCGAAGCCGCGAACCCAGAAGAAATGCAGAAGGCAAAATGTCAGCTCCCTCGGCGTGGACTGGGATCAGATGACAATGCCTCATTCTAAGGTGATTATTTCATAATGAGATAGCTGCATACTAGCTCATTATGCTTTTGCTTTACAGGTGTGTTTTTGGGGTATACAATCGCTTCAAATTTCAGAATTGGGCAGGGTGGCAAGTAGTTAAAGTGATTGTAAGGGAATTTACATCCCAATCCTCCTCTTCAGGGGTCCCCAATTGGCGCTCCTCCCTCATGTGCTAACTTTCTATAGGGGCACTCATGTGGGCTCAATCCTTTAAGATCCTGCCCAAACTCCTCTACCCATTACGCACAGTGCCAATTCCTATCCCCTCTACCTTTTTCACATCCATACAAAAACAGATTTAGAGATACAGTATCTCACAAAAGTGAGTACACTCCTCACATGTAAAATAAAAATTATAATTTTTTTTTTATTACTTTTTCATGTGACAACACTGAAGAAATTCCACTTTGCTACAATGTAAAGTAGTGAGTGTACAGCTTGTATAACAGTGTAAATTTGCTGTCCCCTCAAAATAACTCAACACATTAATGTCTAAACCGCTGGAAACAAAAGTGAGTACACCCCTAAGTCAAAATAGCCATTTTCCCTCCCCTGAGAATTGTTGCTCTACATAAAGATGGCCTAGGCTATAAGAAGATTGCCAAGACCCTGAAACTGAGCTGCAGCATGTTGGCCAAGACCAAACAGCGGTTTAACAGGAAAAGTTCCACTCAGAACAGGCCTCGCCATGGTCGATCAAAGAAGTTGAGTGCACATGCCGAGCGTCATATCCAGAGGTTGTCTTTGGGAAATTGCAGCAATGCTGGCAGCACACATGCGTCTGAGGTTGAAGGGGGGGGGGGGGGGGGGGGGTCAGCCTGTCAGTGCTTAGACCATACGCCTTAAACTGCATCAAATTGGTCTGCATGACTGTCATCCCAGAAGGAAGACTCTTCTAAAGACGATGCACAAGCCTGCAGTTTTCTGAAGACAAGCAAACTAAGGACATGGATTACTGAAACCATGTCCCATAGTCTGGCGAGACCAAGATAAACGTATTTGTTTCAGATGATGTCAAGCGTGTGTGGCGGCAACCAGGTGAGGAGTACAAAGCAAAGTGTGTCTTGCCTACAGTCAAGCATTGTGGTGGGAGTATTGGGGTCTGCACAAGTCCTGTCGGCACTGGGGAGCTACAGTTCATTGAGGGAACCATGAATGCCAACATGTACGGTGACATGCTGAAGCAGAGCATGATCCCCCCTCCCTTTAGTATTCCAATATTATAAGGACCCCAAACACCCCTCCAAGATGACCACTGCCTTGCTAAAGAAGCTGAGGGTAAAAAGTGAAGAACTGGCCAAGCATGTCTTCAGACCTAAACCCTATGGAGCAGATGTAGGCAACCTCAGCTCTCCAGCTGTGGTAAAACTACAAATCCCATCATGCCTCTAGTAGTAAAGCCTGCCATTGTCTTGCAATGTCTCATGGGACTTGTAGTTTCACCACAGCTGGAGGGCCGAGGTTGCCTACCCCTGCTACAGCATCTGTGGGGAATTCTCAAACGGAAGGTTGAGAAGCACAAGGTCTCCAACATGCACCAGCTTTGATGTCATCCTGGAGGAGTGGAAGAGGACTGCAGTGGCAACCTGTGAGGCTCTGGTGAACTCCATGCCCAAGAGGGTTAAGGCAGAGCTGGAAAAGAATGGTGGCCACAGAAAATATTGACACTTTGGACTCAATTAAAATGTGAGGGGTGTACTCACTTTTGTGAGATACTGCATTATTTGGGATGCTAAACCACCCAGATGTGCCCTGCACATCCTAAATAGGCATCACAAACAAGGTGGAGTGGGTCTTGCCCTATCCCCCCACCATCTGGAGTCAATATTAGCACCTAAAGCTTGTTCATGTTATATTTTTTCTCTAGACTAGTTATCCTATAATGCAGGGGTCATCAACCTCCGGGCTGCGGACCAGTACCGGTCCGTGGCCTGTTGTCGAGCGGGCCGCCATCAGAGCAGGAGGTGAGCCCTGTTGCGGACTGCAGTATAGTTAGCAGCCTGTATGTCCTGTGTGTATTCGGTCATTTCTCCCGAGCGGTCGACAATGTCAGCCTATTCGCAAGGCAGGGGGCGGAAAGGCTACAGATCGTGACAGAGCGAGAGCTGCCAAACTTATATTAACAAGCGGGCGATTGCCCACTTGTTATTATAAAGAGTCTCTCGCTTTCTGTTACGATCTGCAGCCGTCCCGTCCCCTGCCTTGCTAATAGGCTGACATTGTCGACCGCTCGGGAGAAATGACAGAATACACACAGGACATACAGGCTGCTAACTATTCTGCGGTCCGCCACAGGGCTCACCTCTTGCTGAAGCATGAGGGAATAGACATAGGTTGCAGGGGGGCAGCGATTAAAATTGGCACTATGCAGGGAGTATTGTGATTGGAGGGGGGTGCATAACTGCAGGGAGGACTGTGATTATCTCCATACCTCCGCATACTTTTCTTGTTGGTTTTGTGTTGAAAGTGTGAGATCTTCCATATTATTTATCTCTTCCACTTTATGAAGCCAACCTCCAACTGTAGGAGGTAGCGTGTTTTTCCACCTAAGTGGAATACATGCTTTGGCCGTATTTACTAAATGTCGTAAGATAGATTGTTTATATTTAACAGGTATATTCATAACATGTAGTAAAAAAAAAGGCTGGGTCCTCCGGTATCCTGTAGTCTGTAAATATTTGACTAATGTTCCGTACCTCTGTCAATATTATTTTATCAGTTTATATATAAAATTACAAGAATTGACCCTATACAAAACACACACACACACACACACACACACATATATATATATATATTATATATATATATATATATATATATATATATTTTACACACACACACACACACTATATATATATATATATATATATATATATATATATATATATATATATATATATATATATATATATATATATATATATATATATATATATATATATATATATATATATATATATATATATATATATATATATTACACATACATACACACACACACACACACACACACACACACACATATATATATATATATATATATATATATATATATATATATATATATATTTTACACACACACACACTATATTATATATATATATATATATATATATATATATATATATATATATATATATATATATATATATATATTACACATACATACACACACACACACACACACACACACACACACACACACACACACACACACACACACACACACATATATATATATATATATATATATATATATATTTTACACACACACACACACACTATATTATATATATATATATATATATATATATATATATATATATATATATATATATATATATATATATATATATATTACACATACATACACACACACACACACACACACACACACACATACATACACACACACATACATACACACACACATACATACACACACACATACATACATACACACACACATACATACACACACACACCCCCACACCTCCCTTTAATCCCATATCTTCCCTAAAGTATAATAAAAAAAAAAAAAATGTGCTTTATATTCACTTATAAAACACACACACACACACACACACACGAGATGTTGCGATTATAGTATAAATAATCCAACTTTCCCCCCAAAAATGTAAAGGTGGGGGGGAGCTAGGTTATGAAAACAGAAACAATTTTACTCACTCCAACATAGCTAAACAGTGGTAGAATTTCCTTTAACCCAATTTAGAAACTTAGATGAATGACCAAACGGACCAAGTATGAGAAAATAGAATTTTTGTACTCACCGTAAAATCCATTTCTCTGGAGTTCATGGACGGACACAGCAGCTTTGACCTTAGGGTTATGTACCTTTTTTCTAGGAGAGACTAGGCAGACAAAAACAGCACTTTTAGTGTTAAAAACACTTCTCAGTACAGCACCTCCCATGGGGGCGTGTCCCCCGGGTACATCCCACTCTCTGGAAGCATCCAGCCTCAGTTCGTAGACAAGCAGTACAAACAAAGGAGGGGTGGGTGCTGTGTCCGTCCATGAATTTAGAGAAATGGATTTTACGGTGAGTACAAAAATCCTATTTTCTCTTTCGTTCATGGACGGACACAGCAGCTTTGACCTTAGGGACGTCCCCAAGCAGTGTCAACAATTTTGAGGGGTGGGAAAAAAAACACAGCAAACCAGGTTTCACCCCAAACAAACCAGAGTTCCTCAACGGAGGAACTTCAACCTTAAACTGCCGCCTATAAAACCTTGCGGCCAAAGGAGGCATCCGAAGATGCACTCACATCCACCTTATAAAATTTTGAGAAGGTGTGGATTGACGACCAGGTCGCCGCCTTACAAATCTGTAAGACAGGACGCTTGATGACGGAAAGCCCAAGAGGCACCAATCGCCCTGGTCGAATGCGCCGTGACCTGAAAGGAAGGCGCCCGCCCCTTTAGAGCATAGGACTGGAGCACGACTTGTCTGATCCATCTAGAAATGGTGGCAGATGAGACCGCCAGACCTTTTTTAGGACCAGTCACCGAGACGAACAGTGAGTCCGACCTCCGAAACTGAGCTGTAGCAGACAAGTACACCCGTAGGGCTCGAACCACGTCCAATGACTGTAAAGTGGTCTCCTTCGGATTTTTCGGCTGAGGGCATAAGGACGGAAGAACAATGTCCTCATTAATGTGAAAGGCCGAAACAACCTTAGGAAGGAATGATGGCTGCGGTCACAGCACCACCTTATCCTTATGGATGACCAAGTAGGGAGCCTTGCAAGACAAGGCCGCCAGTTCAGATACTCGTCTGACCGAAGTAATTGCCACCAGGAAAACCACCTTCTGAGACAGAGTCAACAAGGGGATCTTCCGAACGTCCTCAAACGGAGCTTCTTGAAGCGCCGAAAGAACTTAAATCAAGTTCCATGGAGGTAGCGGAGGACGCACAGGAGGGGCCACATGCCGGACCCCCTGCACAACGGACGCACACAAAAAGAGTGCGATGCTAAGAGTCGTTGAAAGTAGACCGCTAGAGCCAAGATCTGACTCTTCACCGTACTCAAGGCTAGAGCCTGATCCACTCCCCGCTGTAAAAACAGCAAAATTCGCGACACCACGTATGTACGAGGGTGCCACTTCATCTCTTCACACAGAGATGTAGGCCCTCCATGTACGATGGTAAATCTTTTGTGAAGTGGACTTCTGTGCCCGTAGCATGGTAGAAATCACCGGGCCCGACAGGCCTCAGTCCTTCAACACCTGGCTCTCAACAGCCATGCCGTCAAAGCCAGCGACTGTAAAGCAGGGTGAAAGATAGGACCTTGTGACAGCAGGTCTTCTCTCAGGGGTAGACGCCAAGAAACGTCTGCCACCAGCCGCACCAGGTCCGCGTACCAGGGACGGCGCGGCCAATCCGGGGCGATCAGGATTGTTGGTATCCCCTCGGCTTCCAACCTGCGTAGCAGGCGAGGAAGAAGCTGCAGGGGAGGGAAGGCGTATATCAGGCGGTAGGGACCCCAAGGCGCTACCAGCGCGTCTGACGCGTCCGCCCACGGATCCCTCAATCTGGTAACAAATCGTGACACCTTCCGATTGGGACGGGATGCTAGAAGGTCCACGTCTGGAGTGCCCCATTTCTGGCACAGAGTCTGAAACACCTCCATGTGTAGCAACCATTCCCCTTGGTCCAGCTTTTGGTGACTTAGATAGTCAGCTTGCCAATTCAGCACCCCCGGAATGTACACTGCCGACAGAGCTGGAACGTAGCTTTCGGCCCACCGGTGGATGTGCGCGACTTCTGTCACCGCAGCCGAGCTTCGTGTGCACCCCTGATTGACGTATGCCACGGCCGTGGCGTTGTCGGACTGGATTCTAAGCGGTCCGCCTTGTAGGCCCAGAGACCACTTGGAGAGACACAGCTTGATCGCTCGGAGCTCCAGTACATTGATCGAAAGACGGGACTCCTCCTGAGTCCAACGCCCCTGGGCTGACTGGACACCCCAGATGCCCGGCATCCGTTGTGATCACTGTCCAGTGACACGGCAGGAACGATTTTCCGTTCCCGAGTACCGGAGATGTTGGCCACCACACTAGGGAGGACTTGGTCAGTCGACTCACTCGAATCTGGTAATCCAGAGACGACGGAAGCTTGTTCCATCTTGACAGAATCTCCTTCTGCAACACTCATGTGGAATTGGGCATACAGGACTGCCTCCATCAGACCCAGTACTCTCATGCAAAAGCGAAGCGACACCCATTTCTGGGTCACCAACCGCTGCACCGCAGAGTCTGTAGCTTCTCTGCTGGTAGGAAAACTTGCCTCCGAAGAATCCAGGACCAACCCCAGATACTCCAGCCGCCGAGACGGTACTAGTACTGACTTCTGTATATTCAGTAGCCAACCGAATTCCCGTTGGGTCTGACAGGTGATAGACACGTCCTCTTCTAACTCTGAGCTTGAGGAAGCTCTCAGAAGAAGGTCGTCCAGGTATCCCACGATAGCGATCCCGCGCTGCCGCAGCAGGGCCAGAATCAGGGTGAGCACCTTGGTAAAAACCTGAGGTGCCGAGGCCAGCCGAACGGGAGGGCCACAAATTGAAAGTGCTTCTCTCTGATCGCAAAACGCAGAAATCTCTGATGTTTTGCACATATGGGGATGTGCAGGTACGCGTCCTTGATGTCCAGGTATGCTAGGAAATCCCCCTGATGGAGCGCTGCTATTACTGAGCGTATCGACTCCACCCTGAACTTTTGTACTTTGACAAAGCAATTGAGGGCCTTGAGGTCCAGGACTGGACGGACCCCGTCCTTTTTGGGTATTACAGATTTGAGTAAAACCCCTGAAAGCGTTCCTGTGAGGGAACCGACACAATCACTCTCCTGACCAGCAAATCCTGGACAGCCCCTGACAGATCCTTCAGGTGCCCCGGAGGTTGGAGGGAAAAAATCTGTTTGGCGGACAAGAGAGAAATTCTATCTTGTACCCCGAGGACACTACTTCGCAAACCCAACGGTCAGAAAGAAGAGACCTCCACCGAGCCGCGAAGCCGGCCCCCACCCGCCTTGTGGGCGGAGGCAGGCTTGTCGGGCTTGCGGTACCAGGTGTGCTTTTTGTTCAGTGGACGTCTTAGCACCCTGAAAACGTTTTCATGTCGCACTTGGCGAGCGAAAAGACCGCTTGGGGGTAGTAAATGAGGGCCCTTGCCTACGGCGAGGCTCCTTGCCGTTCCCAGACTGCGGGAGCAGAGTGCTCTTACCGCCTGTAGCATCCTTTATGATGTCATCCAGGGAAGCCCCAAGAAGCCGTTCACCCTTAAAGGGTAAGTGCACCAGGGACTTCTTAGAGGACTGGTCCGCAGACCAACACTTCAGCCACACAAGGCGGCGTAGTACCACTGCGTAGGCGGAGGCCCTAGAAAGCAAGGGAAGCGTATCCATGGCTGCCTCACAAACAAATTTTAGACCTTGGACCAACTGGTCGGCCAGGTCAACGCAGGTCTCAGAAGCATCCTGCGCCTCCAGCTTCTGCACCAGGGACTTAGCCCGTTCGGTACAAGTCTGACACCAGAGCCCCGGCCAAAACCGGTCTTCACTGCCGACCCCACCACTGTGAATAACAAGCGGGCCACAGCCTCAGCTCTCCCGTCTGCGGGGTCCTTAAAGGCGGGAGCCCCTTCCACAGGCAACGTGGTAGCTTTGTTCAGTCTGGACACAGGGGGGTCCACTGACGGAGGAGATACCCTATTGGGGAGGATTTCCAAAAAAAGTGGGTAACGGACCGCAAAGTACTTTGGTACAGCAAAAGCTTTCTGCGGCCGATCCCATTCCTTGTATAATAAGTCGTCCAGCAGGCTCAGGGAGGGGGCGATTTTTACCCCCCTTCTGGCCACTAGCCGCTTCCATCCTGGCAACAAATGCCTCCAGGACTGCCGTCACCTCATCCAGCTAGGCTGCAGGGGCACTAAGGGTTAACTCTGGCATGAGTGGGGAAGACGCCTCACATGAGGGCCCTGGTGGTTCAGACTCCATGCTGCCCACCACAAAAAAAAATTGACATCTTGGTAAAACAGACCCAAAAACGGGACCCACCGGTCACCCTCCAGGCTAAAATAGAGAGCAGGGACCCCCGGGGACTCACCACCCAGGACAGGCTGTACTGCTGAGCAGAGCTGAGAGAGAGAGTGCTGCTGTGCCGTGTCGTTTCCCTCAGAGAGAAGCCGCGGTGTGCGCGCCATTATTTCAGGCACTAGAGGCCAAAGAATTTGTAAAATGGCCGCCGACATGCAAAAAACAGCATGTGGGCTACAGTAAAATGGCCGCCGAATGCATAGAACCGCAGGTCCGGCAAAATGGCGGCCGTACACATGCAGAAAACACAGTGAAACACACAGCCCAACACAGCAGAGCACCTCAGTAAAAAATGGCCCCAGTACAGTAAACACACAGTACCCCCCAGCAGGACAGCCCCCCCCCCCCCCGGCAGTCGCAGAGCCCCCCCGGTGGACCCCCACCTCACAGCCGCCACCCAGAAACGGGGAAGGAGGGAGAGGAAAGGGAGAGAGGAAAGCAGGGCGGGGCACACTGACACAGCCATAGAGATCGGTCATATGTGCGCCCTGGAACATGTAGTTCACCTGCCGCTTCTGGAGCAACGGGGCATGTCGTGGACAGCCTAGTGAAAGACCGGCACACGCTCGATGGCCGAACATGGGACAACTACAAGGATTCAAAATCCAGCCTGTCACCCAGTCGGCAGTTGATAGAGATCCCAGGATCCAAAAAGCAGGAACAAAAAAATCAATTAAGGCGAAAAAAAAAAAAAAAAAAAAACTCTAGAGCACAGGACTCCAGAAAAAGGCAGATGACAACTGAGGCTGGATGCTTCCAGAGAGTAGGATGTACCCGGGGGACACGCCCCCATGGGAGGTGCTGTACTGAAGTGTTTTTAACACTAAAAGTGCTGTTTTTGTCTGCCTAGTCTCTCCTAGAGAAAAGGTACATAACCCTAAGGTCAAAGCTGCTGTGTCCGTCCATGAACGAAAGAGAAAACTGTTATTCTCTTCCCATTTGCCGTGCCAACAGACCTTCTAGATCTCCAATATAGTCTAATTCAATTGCCCATTCCCCCAGGGAGTGTACCATCGTTGATTTCCAATGTTTCCAATTTTCGCGGAATGACTGCTCTAGCGAGAAAGTGTCTAAGCACATCCTTCTTTGCCGTCTTTAAAGATCCTGGAATCATAGCTAAGAGAGACACTCTGGGTGATGTGTGGAACGTTATATCCACTAGATTACCATATAAAATCAAAAGATATGTTTCCAAAACATTCTCACCGGGCGGACAGTCCGTGGATCATATTTCCCTTTGAATCATGACCAACAGATACTGGATATATCCTGGTTAAGTTGGGTAAAAATGTGTGCCTTTACAACCACTTGAATAGGTTTTGTAATTAGTATTTATGAAATATGCCAACCATTAGATTCTGGTTTTTTTTTTGGGGGGGGGGGGTTTAAATTTTACACAATCTTTGGAATTGGGGATACAGAATGCATTAAGGTTATAAAAAAAAAAAAAAAAAAAAAACACACACACACACAAAAACATGTCGGGCTTTAAAACCACTTTGAAATAAAGCTGTGCCCCTCAACCATAAAGGGAGGAAAAAATAACTAAAAAAGCGACCCCGTGTCATAGAATAAGCTCAGCAAAACACTTACCCCAAGCTTTGGCATAGTTGAGCGCCTCAGTCGGCCTATTTTGGACCAGAATGGAACTTTACATAAATTAATTCTTTGAAGCAAGACTTCCAAGTCAAATCCATAGATATCATGACCCTATGAACAAACACGTAATAGCAGGCTTAGAATAAAGATCTAAAAATTAAAAAGGCTACAGACCAGAAAAGTGCAATGACAAAGTCTAAACAAAAACCTAACTAAATTTAGATATACAGTATGGTACAGTTTTAGGGCAGGTGTGACTAAAATCAAATTTCATACATACCTGTCGGGAGCTGTCATCACAAAGCCTGGCTCAGGTCGGTCCCGAAGAGCCAATACATATGTTTAAAACGGAACTGCTGACAACAAAGAGTTCTTGATGCAAGCAGAAGTCTTGACCTAACGATTCCTAGAAAAGGGTTACTCAGGTGTCTCCCTTAGGAATACATTAGATGAAGTGGCTTTAATAGACAGGAGTGACCTATTGAGGGACAGACCACCGAGAGGTGATAGGGTACCTTCGGTCTCTTTTATCACCAGTTATTCCATACAACATACGCGTGTCAAGAAGCATTGACATATTCTCACCAATGATCAGGTCCTCAATTCTGTGCTCCCATATAGGCCACAAGTCTATAAGGGTGCTTTTGTCCTTTAGAGGCAGAGTAGCACCGAATGTTCTAGACCCTCCCCCATTAGGAGGGGCTTCTTTGAATATTTGACTGTTTTTTATCAGTGTAGGAAGTGTAGCGTGTGCTCCCTGAGTAGTTGCACACAGACGGACTCATAAATTTGCATCTTTCAGTACCTCAATTGAATTCTAAATTAAGTAATTTATCACTTGCTCCACTGAGGGAGTTTACCTGCTCCAGTGGGTAACAATATGTGGGTAGGACTAAGCGACCCCTTCGTGTCAGGCTCAATGAACACCTAATGAACATTTTGACCGGTTTTCCTAAACATCCAGTTTTGCGGCATTACTTGGAAGCTTGATATAAGAATCCTGCAAAAACTATTTTTTGGGCATTGACAAGTAAGCCCCACAATGAAAGGGAGACTCCCTGTCTTGGCTTGAGAGGGCCTGGATACACAGGGTTAAGTGCTATACCCCCTTCGGGCTGAATGTGGAGGTCGATCTAAATGCTTTCATTGATAATTCCTAGTTCTTGTCCGATTTAATAATTAATTTTATATATTTTGATCTATATATATTTAATATTTTAATATCTTAACTTTCTATATACTATGTGAACTTGATGCGATTCCTCAGCGGCATCACCTTTTAGTTGATTATTGACGTCCCTCAATTTGGATGTATGTTCTCATGTTATTTTTTCTCTATCTCTAGTGATCTGGCCTTATCGTTGGATGTCGGGTCCCTCGGTGTCCACTGGAGGCATTGTTAAGCCCTAACATGGCTTTTCTCCTTGTTCCATTGCGGGGTATAGGGTATTCTGTGTTCTATGTAACATAGTTACCTATGCCCTCTGAGATGCTGTGCCTCTTTTGACCATTGGATGCCCAGTTGAGTTGCATCATGCTCATCTTCCCTGTTCCATTAAGTGGCACAAGGGATTTTGTGCTGTAGTAACATTTATTTATAATTTGTTCGTGTTCCTCATTATTTTTTGTTTTATGGTTTGTTCCATGCATTTTTTTTAGGGAGTTTTATTAGCCCTATTTTTAGGTGATTTGGTTCCGCCGCCTGGGATTCACAACGAGGCATGGTTCTACACTTTGTTATTTAATCCGATGAGTCAGTGCGCCGCCCGTTCCCCTAGACAACGTCATTCTGTGACCAAACGTACGTCGGGAGGTTGATGCGCTGACATCGCGAGTGGACGGGTGTCTGCATGACGGCCGGCTTATATTTTATGGACGTTTTTATTCTTCGATTCTGTAAGTACAATCTGTGTATTTACTAAACCCTATGCCTAGTTAAATTACGCCATTCAAGTCTCTCTTCCTTTTTGGGTATATGTTGATGGTTCCTGGTTGCTTGGAGCTCAGAGCTTTCTTTCTGCCTACCCCTGGGAGTTGGTGCTGGATGCTGTTCCGGAGTGAGATTACAGGCATCATTTAGCTTGCCTTCCGGTAAGCAAAACATTTGTATGGTGGTGGTGCACATCTTGTTGGCGTCATTAATATTGACTATTTACCTTACTATCATCTACCTTGATAAGAGGTGGCTTTTCACCGAGGCTTCACATTTATTTACAGTGCCTTGCGAAAGTATTCGGCCCCCTTGAACTTTGCGACCTTTTGCCACATTTCAGGCTTCAAACAAAGATATAAAACTTTCCTTTTTTTTTTTTTTGAAGAATCAACAAGTGGGACACAATCATGAAGTGGAACGAAATTTATTGGATATTTCAACTTTTAACAAATAAAAAACTGAAAAATTGGGCGTGCAAAATTATTCAGCCCCCTTAAGTTAATACTTTGTAGCGCCACCTTTTGCTGCAATTACAGCTGCAAGTCGCTTGGGGTACATCTCTATCAGTTTTGCACATCGAGAGACTGAAATTTTTGCCCATTCCTCCTTGCAAAACAGCTCAAGCTCAGTGAGGTTGGATGGAGAGCGTTTGTGAACAGCAGTTTTCAGTTCTTTCCACAGATTCTCGATTGGATTCAGGTCTGGACTTTGACTTGGCCATTCTAACACCTGGATATGTTTATTTGTGAACCATTCCATTGTAGATTTTGCTTTATGGTTTGGATCATTGTCTTGCTGGAAGACAAATCTCCGTCCCAGTCTCAGGTCTTTTGCAGACTCCATCAGGGTTTCTTCCAGAATGGTCCTGTATTTGTCTCCATCCATCTTCCCATCAATTTTAACCATCTTCCCTGTCCCTGCTGAAGAAAAGCAGGCCCAAACCATGATGCTGCCACCACCATGTTTGACAGTGGGGATGGTGTGTTCAGGGTGATGAGCTGTGTTGCTTTTACGCCAAACATAACGTTTTGCATTGTTGCCAAAAAGTTTGATTTTGGTTTCATCTGACCAGAGCACCTTCTTCCACATGTTTGGTGTGTCTCCCAGGTGACTTGTGGCAAACTTTAAACACTTTTTATGGATATCTTCAGGAAATGGCTTTCTTTTTGCCACTCTTCCATAAAGGCCAGATTTGTGCAGTATACGACTGATTGTTGTCCTAAGGACAGAGTCTCCCACCTCAGATGTAGATCTCTGCAGTTCATCCAGAGTGATCATGGGCCTCTTGGCTGCATCTCTGATCAGTCTTCTCCTTGTATGAGCTGAAAGTTTAGAGGGACAGCCAGGTCTTCGTAGATTTGCAGTGGTCTGATACTCCATTTCAATATTATCGCTTGCACAGTGCTCCTTGGGATGTTTAAAGCTTGGGAAATCTTTTTGTATCCAAATCCGGCTTTAAACTTCTCCACAACAGTATCTCGGACCTGCCTGGTGTGTTCCTTGTTCTTCATGATGCTCTCTGCGCTTTAACCACTTCTCTACTTTGGGTGTTTTTTAGATTTGGCGTTTACAAGACTAAAACATTTTTTTTTGCTAGAAAATTACTTAAAACCCACAAACATTATATATTTTTTTTTTCTAATACCCTAGAGAATAAAATGGCGATCATTGCAATACTTTTTGTCACACCATATTTGCGCAGCGGTCCTACAAGCGCACTTTTTTTGGAAAAAAAACACTTTTTTGAATTAAAAAATAAGACAGCAATACATTTGGCCCAATTTTTTTATATATTGTGAAAGATAATGTTACGCCGAGTAAAATGGTACCCAACATGTCACGCTTACAAATTGCGCCCGCTCGTGGCATGGCGTCAAACTTTTACACTTAAAAATCTCGATAGGCGACGTTTAAAAAATTCTATAGGTTGCATTTTTTGAGTTACAGAGTAGGCCTAGGGCTATAATTATTGCTCTCGCTCTAACGATCGCGGCGATACCTCACTTGTGTCGTTTGAACACCGTTTTCATATGCGGGCGCTACTCACGTATGCGTTCGCTTCTGTGCACGAGCTCGTCGGGACAGGGCGCTTTAAAAATATTTTTTTTTTTTTCTTATTTATTTTTATATATTTTATTATTTTTTACACTGGAAAAAAAAAAAAAATGATCACTTTTATTCCTATTACAAGGAATGTAAACATCCCTTGTAATAGAAAAAAGCATGACAGGTCCTCTTAAATATGAGATCTGGGGTCAAAAAGACCTCAGATCTTATATTTAGACTAAAATGCAAAAAAAATGGAAAATGTCATTTTTTCAAATGACAAAAAAAAAAAATGTTTCTTTAAGAGGCTGGGCGGGACTGACGTTTTGACGTCACTTCCGCCCAGCCAAGCTATGGGGACGGGCGAAGGAGATTTTTCCTTCAGTCTCGTCCCCGCTCAGCTCCCGAACGGTCGCGATCTCCTCCGCCGCTACCGACGGCTCCGGTAAGCGGCGGAGGGCGCGGGAGAGCGGCGGGAGGGGGGGGGGGCCCTCTCCCGCCACCGATAACGGAGATCTCGCGGCGCATCTGCCGCGGAGACCGCCGTTATCGTTACCAGAACCGCTGACAGTAAAGATAGATACCTCGGTTGTGGCAGCAGCTGCTGCAGTTACCGAGATATGTATCTTTAAAGTGCCGCCGTATAAAGTCGTACAGCGGTCTGGAAGTGGTTAACCCTTTCACGCCGAGCGTACGCATATATGCGTCCTCGGCTTTCAGGGGTTGTACCGGGATGATGCCTGCAGCCATCATCCCGGTACCGTTGTTTAGAGCGGGCGATCGGCTTTCCAAACATAACAACCGATGCGGCTAAAAGCCGCTCGGTTGTTATGCCGGAGGAGCGGGAGGGGACATACCCCGCCTCTCGCCGCTCTGACCGGGCCTCCCGTCCCACCGGGAGACCCGATCCACGATCCGGCGCCTCCAGCGTCTCGGCGCGCTCTGAAACAAAGCCGTAAACGTCATGACGTCACTTCCGGGTTTCTCGGCTGCCAATGGCGCCGGATTTAAAAAAGTACACAGTATTCAGAATCGCCGTTTTCGGCGATCTGAATACTTTGAAGTGCAAAGGAGGGCTCGGAGGTCTTTTAGACCCCCGATCCCTCCATTAAGAGTACCTGTCACGACCTATTGCTGTCACAAGGGATGTTTACATTCCTTGTGACAGCAATAAAAGTGATCAAAATGTAAAAAAAAAAAAAAAACAAAAAAAAAAATTTAATTAGAAAAAATAAATAAATAAATAAGAAAACAAAAAAAAAAATTTAATTAGAAAAAATAAATAAATAAGAAAACAAAAAAAAATTTTTTAAAGCGCCCCCCTCCCCGCGAGCTTGCGCAGCAAAGAAAGCGCATACGGAAGTCGCGCCCGCATATGAAAACGGTGTTCAAATAACACATGTGAGGTATCGCCGCGATCGTAAGAGCGAGAGCAATAATTATAGCACTAGGCCTACTCTGTAACTCTAACCTGGTAACCGTAAAAAAAGTTTAAAGCGTCGCCTATGGAGATTTTTAGTTACCGTAGTTTGTCGCCATTCCACGAGTGCGTGCAATTATAAAGCGTGTCATGCTTGGTATCTATTTACTCGGCATAACATCATCTTTCACATTATGCAAAAAAATTGGGCTAATTTTACTTTTTCATTTTTTTAAAATTCATGAAAGTAAATTTTTCCCAAAAAGTTGTGTTTAAAACACCGCACAAATACCGTATGACATAAAATATTGCAACAATCGCCATTTTATTCTCTAGATTCTCTGCTAAAAATATATATATAATGTTTGGGGGTTCTAAGTAATTTTCTAGCCAAAAATATGGATTTTAACTTGTAAACACCAAATGTCATACATAGGCATAGGCATGAAAGGGTTAAACAAACCTCTGAGACTATGACAGTGCAGGTGCATTTATACAGAGACTTGATTACACACAGGTGGATTCTATTTATCATCATTAGTCATTTAGGTCAACATTGGATCATTCAGAGATCCTCACTGAACTTCTGGAGAGAGTTTTCTGCACTGAAAGTAATGGGGCTGAATAATTTTGCACGCCCAATTTTTTTAGTTTTTTATTTGTTAAAAAAGTTTGAAATATCCAATAAATTTCGTTCCACTTCATGATTGTGTCCCACTTGTTGATTCTTCAAAAAAAATTACAGTTTTATATCTTTATGTTTGAAGCCTGAAATGTGGCAAAAGGTTGCAAAGTTCAAGGGGGCCAAATACTTTCGCAAGGCACTGTATATGGAACTTTTGGATTAATTTCCAGAGACTTTGTTAACATTTTACATATACCACTTAAAATTAATGTGATCACTGTCACTGGTTTTGTTTATTATTTTTGAGCGCAGCTCATTTATTATATTTGCAATCTTTGAGAACTAATCACAGACCTTCTGTGGATGTAGGCCGCCTCAAACCCATCTTTCTCCATGTAATCCCAGAAAGATTTGATGAGATGGGGGCTTTGTTGAGGTCAAACCATAATTTCCAGGACTCCTTGTTCTCTACAATCGAGATAGTTCTTCATGACATCGGAAGCAGATTAGAGTGGTAAAAATGCAGCTCAATCGCGTGGTTTTTTCTGGTCCCCCAACTTCGCGTTTAAAGGAGTCCTTGTTTCACATTTGTGCTACTGTGTGCTTCATGTAAGGGCAACCCATTCATTTTTTATTTTTTTTTAAAAAGCACTGCCAATGCTTGGGAAAATTAACGGTCTCTGCACGTCTGGTGAAGAACAGCACGTTTGTCTGCCTGCCTGTTCCGTATGTGATTTTGTGCATGTCCCAAACCTGGAATAATGTAAATTAAATTTTAAACTGGGGTGCATCAAGGCTGAAAATACTTTTCAAAAGATGCCGTGACTGTGGTTGAGAAACGCTGCCCTAAACCAAAATATAGCTTGAGAATCATCTTCAGTAAACAGATCACACCTCCTTACTTTTCTTACTCAAGTGTGTCATCCCACCTGTGAAATGGTTTTGTTTGCTGTAATTAGGCTGTGTACCTGACTGCAATTCCATTTACTGTACCAAGCCCATGCACTTTATTATTTTAAAAAATATATATTTGCATGTTTAAATTGTGCACAGGGAAAGTAGTATGGGTGACAATAACTTTTTCCCCCAAAGTTCAGGTTTACCTTGTGTACCCACCAAAGACAAGAGTCTTTAATTACATTTCTAAAAGGAATTAATTAGTATATCATTTTTCTACTAAGGACAAAACTATTCTAAACTGCTAAAGCAAAATGAGTAAGTTTATACTCACCACTATAACATCTGGGTCAATTTTGTGCACTTTGGCAAGGAAAAAGCCTAAGAGAGTCCTTTCTGTTGATGCAATTTCAATGTTTACATTCTAAAAAGATGAAATGTGTACATGGTAAAAGGTAAATAGCATAGCTTTCACAAGGGGTTTTGAATTTCAAAAAGCAAGAAAAATAGTAAAACGAAGGAAGAAAAAAGACAAATACCTTTCGCTTCATTGCTTCTTTGTGATCATAGGGGAAAATGCAGTCACTGGGTTTAGTGAGAACTTAAGAGGGCAAAAAAAAAAAAAACACAATTAGTACTATACTGTACTTGCAGTTCATTTCTTATTCTACATAGTAATTTTGTTTTATTTTCTATCTTAATGTAAGCCTATGAGTCAGCACGGCCCCTTACAGATTCACAGAATATCTAGTTTGCACTAATATATAAGTTACCAAATACCCGTCAGGCACTGGTGATGCAACTACACACGCATCTGATTTTTAGGCCCCATGCACACGAGAAGCAATTACAAACACCTCTAAACTCACGTTTTCAAAGGCAAAAAACGGCGTTTAAAACACCCGTTTTTGCCGTGAATTGCGCAGCGTTTTGCCGCGATTAGCGGCATTTTACCGCGTTTGCGGCTGTCAGCGCTTATCTCAAAAGACATTGTAGACACTCCCAAAGTTTAAAACGCTTCTGAACCCAAAATTTTGCGTCTGAAAAAACGGACATAAACCCAACTGCTTTAAAACGCCAAAAAATGTGATTGTGTGCATGGACACATAGGATAACATTAAATGTGTTCAGGGGCAGTTGAAAAAAACGCCCAAATGCCTCTGAACTCGAGTTTAGCAGCGTCTCGTGTGCATGGGGCCTAAAGGATGGCACTCAGAAGAGGAAGCGGGGAAGGGGAACAGACAGTTCCACTTTAAAACAAGGAAGCAGAATGCACTAACTTGCTGGCAGGTGAATATACAAATCTGTATAAGAAGTTCCTTTATGAAAATGAGGAACACGAAGTAAAAAAAAAAAAATGAATAAGATTAAAGTGGATGTAAAGATTTTTTTTTTTTAACAAAACATCTCTATACTTGCCTGCTCTGTGCTTCCTTTTCCTTGGGTCCCCTACTGGCTCCTCCTCTCTATCCAGTGACCCAATGGGCAGACGCTTCCATGGGGCACTTGTGCATGCGCGCCCCTCGAGGCCAATTGCTGTGTCTGTGCTGTGTCTTGGCCCTAGTCACTGGCTTTGAACGACAGCACTGGGAGCCAATGGCTACAGGTGCCCCTGCAAAGCCAGCGAGACCCAGAAGGGAGGGAAGAAAAGAGACATGCACAGCAATGGATAGAATGAGGGCTCAGGCAAGTGTAAGGGTGGGGCCAAATCGATGCCCAAGCATTTTTTACCTTAATGCAAGAAATGCATTAGGCAAAACATGTTTAGGCTTTAGAAACACTTTCTATGTAGGAATACAAAAAAAACAAACAAATGTTAGCGGCAGACCCTATATTTAAATAACAGAACTGAACTACAGACCTAGGCCGCAGATAAGTGGGTCTTCTTGCTATTGCAGGTTGTCCAAGGGAAGGTAACATTAACACCTAGAAATGGGTGCGTGGGTCATAATACATCAACTACGGCCAATTCCATTCCAGGTCACCCACGATTATTTAAAAAACTAAAGTTATACAACATTGCCTGGGCAGACCAAAGCCCTAAAAAAGTTCCACTAGATCTCATCATGGAACAAAATAACCAAAAAAGCAGTGAAATCAATGATTTAAAAAATAAAGCAACCTACCACAAAAATGATTTTGGAATGGAGGTTGAGGTGGTGCTTTATCAAGGGGGAATTTGTGATGAATCAGAGCAGCCAAAGCAACTATCTGCAAGAAAAGATAATAATCTGGTCACAGAAAAATTATGTCAGAGCAGTGCTTTTGTATCTGGATAGCAGATTAGGCAGTAATGTACAGTACAGTCAGAACTTTAATCAGGCACCTCATGGGCTTTTATAAATGCAGGTCTCATATAATGGCTACTAAACAATGTCGTCACATTTTCTATATCGTACTGAATATCTGGTTATACGTGATAGCAGCAGTCTTTTCAACATAAGTAACAAGGATTTTAAAGCGGAGTTCCACCCATTTAAAAGTCAGTAGCTTCAAAAAGTGTAGCTGTTGACTTTTAAATAATCAAACACGCACCTGTCTCACTGTCCAGTGATGAGGGTGCCCGAAGCCCCACTCCTCTCCCCCTGCTTTACAAGGTTCCGGCATTCAAACTGTCCATGCCTGGCTGTGGCTTCACAGCCAGACGAGCTGCACTGTGAATGGCTGGGCAATCTTCTGGGACCTGTGACAAGTCCCAGAAAATTGCAGGGAGGGAAGGGGGGGAGAGGTGATCTTCCTTCCAGTGCCAGGGGAGTAAGTGGGAGCTGGGTACCTGTAAAAACCACCGGTTTTGTTTGGGGGCCACGTCGCACGACCGCGCAATTGTCAGTTAAAGAGACGCAGTGCCGAATCGCAAAAAGTGGCCTGGTCTTTGACCACCAAAATGGTCCGGGGCTAAAGCGGTTAAAGTGAAGTACCGCTTTAACCAAATTGCATGCACATTCTCCCACGCTGCTACATTCACAGACAATATCCCTATCACTGGCAATACACTGTAGAAGGCATATAAAACCAATAAAGCATATACCGCATTTACCTGTATTGCAAAAAAAATAAAAAATACTGAAGTGAGAAAATTCTAATTTGGACAGCTAATTTATTCAAAATGTATTAATCAGGGCTTAATACAGGATCAGAAAGGCCCGTAAATAAAACATACCTCATTTTGGTGAGTCTTTGGATTCTGTACAGTCTTCATACTGAGAGACATGACAACAACTGGAGGTGGGGACTGATGCTTCACAACATTCACCTGATCAGGCTTTGAGACCATTGCTTCAACCTTACACCAGCTAATAGGTTGGTTGTTCAGCTCTAAAAAAAAAAAAAAAAAAAAAAAAAACACTACATTGACGGTGCTTTTTTTTACCACAAACTGGTCTCTGACTCAATGCCCCAAGTTTGCTTTCTGCTGCATGAGGCAGAAGACCAGGAAACTAAATATTTGAACCCCAATCAGCTGCAAATTGTTTACATTTTTATTATGGGGGGGGGGGGGGGGACGGCACACTACTAGTCATGAGAAAACCAAAGTGTTATAGAAAACTGACTAGTACAATAGTCAGCATAACAAAAACATACAGCAACAGTCCTTCAAAAAGTTAATATTTAAAACAAAAACAAAAAAAACAGTTCAGCCTATATTCCGTGAGAAAAATATAACCTTACCTTCGGTTATAAAAATACAATTCTAAACTAAGGGATACTTTAAAGTTACGATGACCAAGTATGCCAAGATAAGGCATAACAGACACCCTGCTATACCTCATTATAAGCAGCACTGTATAAAATTAAATAAAATTAGCGTGCAATACAAAAAGGCCCTTTAATCCTTTACTTTGGCACTTACAACCCTTCCAAATGTAGCAAGTAGGCGACATGCCTGTGGAGAGCTCAAGGTCAAGCAAAATATATATATAAAAACATGTATGCAAAATTTGCAGAAAGAAGCCATATATTTACGTGGGCTCTTTATTTCTAGCCAGCTGGGCCCTTTTATCTTCCGACTAAGCAAGAAAAGCTCCAAGCTTGAAGCATTTGTTCCAAAGACATGTGAAAATGTTTCTCCTTTTAGGTCTTGAGGAAGTTGGGGCAAGTCTGCCTGCAAGGCAAAACATATCATAAAATAAATTTAGTCAAAAGGAAACAATTAGCCTGGAAACTGTATGTCCAACAATCACAGGCAATTTCTATTTTTCTTCTCAGCTAGCAGCTCACTCACCCCCTGCCTGGAGTAGTTACTTTCAAGAGCTATAAAATTAGGTGTGGTAATTTGTGTCAGGATAAACTTCATAAAGAATAATAATTGTTAATCTCCTTAAAAATAAGATTAGTACAAAGTTAAAATGGAAAAATATTAAGAAATCAGTAAGAAACTTCTGATTCAATGCGAAGCCTAGATACCACAATGCTGCCACCTTCTAGTTCAGGTCTAGAGTCTGCACTGCTTATTTTTAGACCCTGTATTTAAAGATATCCATAGAAAAAAAATGAATAAATAAGTCAGCATCTGGGAGGTTTTCTCAGCATCAAAATGTTTTATTTTTGACATTTCAAAACAAAAATATTCTTGTGTAAAAAAAAAAAAGAAGAAGCATTTTACTGCACTTAAAGAGCTGCAGATGGCAGGTACAGTTGGCAAAGTGAATGGCTGTGCCTCACTGTATTCTGGTAAACACATTTGCGCGTTTACACCAATACACTATTTATGTATAACCAATTACCCCCAAATTCAGAAATTGTGCATTCACAGGAATAAATCATAAGCACATGCACGTTTACCCAAAGCATCGCCATTTACCCAAATATGGTCTGTGGATAGTTATTCACTTCTATGGTCAGCAGTACATGGCACCTGCAGCTCCCAGAGTGCCAAAAACCACCAGATTTTTTGCTAGGCATATTATACTTCAATGCATTCATGTGAACGTGCCCTACTCTGCACATAACAAATGCGTGGGTGCGATTCTTAATATCTGTGTTGCAGGCACTTCATACCGGTTAGCTTTTTTTGGAAGAGAGGCATGGATGCCAGTAGACCTCAAAGTATGCTGTGGTATCTGGCACCAAGCCGTCATGAGCAGATCCCTTAAGTCCTGTAAGTTGCAAGCTGGGGCTTTCATGAATCAGACTTGTTTTTTCTAGCACATCCCACAGAGATGCTCGATTGGACTGAAATGTGGAGAAATTGGTGGCCACATCAACACCTTAAACCTGTTGTGTCCCTATTATTGAAACATTTTTGCAGTGTGGCAGGGCACATTATCCTGAAAAAAGCCACTGCCATCTGGGAACACAGTTTCCATGAAAAGGTCAGCAACAATGATTAGGTAATGTGGTACATGTCAAGTAACATCCACATAGTGGTAGGATCCAAGGTTTTCCATAAGAACATTGCCCAAAGCATCACACTGTCTGCCAACTTGCTTTAGTCTCATACTGCCATCTCTTCCCCAGGTAAGCGACACGCAAGTACATAGCTATCCATATGATTTATCAGGTCACCTTCTTCCATTAATAAACCAAAAATTATATATAAAACAGCGCTCAAGTGTGTGTGATCCACACTGTGATGAATAATAAATAATAATAATCCAAATATAAATGCAAATGAGTCAAAAGCCCGTGATAAAAGTGTTCATAGAAAAACAAAGTTCATGGAAGAGCGAAAAGGAAAAACACTTCTTTCTCTCCTTCAAGGTGTAAAATCTTCAAAGCAAATTCAAAGAAATCTTCCACCACACCCGATGTGAAAAAATAGTGAATCCTCCACCAATAGAAATGGCCACTCACCGGAACTATAAATAACGATAAATACACAGCAAAGATTCCTCTGTATTGTGCGGCTGAAATGCAACGGTCTCGGCGGACCCAGAAAATAAAACCCAGGCAACTCACACCACTCGATCCCCACACTTATTCCATGAATAAGTCAAATTTTACGACGAAACATGTCGGAAGCTTGGTTATCATCTGATCAGTGACCAATTGCTAACGTGAGAAGATAGGCCAGTTGCGTGTTTGTTCGCCAGTGACCGGCGGTTCGGTTTTTCGTTCACGCCAGCTTCAATTTCACTTCCAACACAGTGTGGGGATCGAGTGGTGTGAGTTGCCTGGGTTTTATTTTCTGGGTCCGCCGAGACCGTTGCATTTCAGCCGCACAATACAGAGGAATCTTTGCTGTGTATTTATCACGCTTTTTAATTTTGGCATTGAGCGAGTGCATCTTTTGAAGATTTTGCTTGTGGTTTGTGATTAAATTACTTTTACGGTTTTACACTATGTCACACTTTCTTCATTTATGAGGATCTTACTTGTCCACCTGTCTGGGAACGGAAGCTCGCCTGCTGATGTAAACTAACTATAACAAAGCTACTGTGCCAAAACACGAGAGTGCTAGGCATATAGTTCCGGTGAGTGGCCATTTCTATTGGTGGAGGATTCACTATTTTTTCACATCGGGTGTGGTGGAAGATTTCTTTGAATATGTTTTGAAGATTTTACACCTTGAAGGAGAGAAAGAAGTGTTTTTCCTTTTCGCTCTTCCATGAACTTTATGTTTTTCTATGAACACTTTTATCACGGGCTTTTGACTCATTTATATTTGGATTATTATTATTTATTATTCATCACAGTGTGGATCACACACACTTGAGCGCTGTTTTATATATAATTTTTGGTTTATTGGTTTAAACACGTTATATATACTTTTTCATATTGACACTTTTAGAACAGCAGCTGTGATTTCTACTATTGTTGTTGTCCTGAGCGCAGAGGTGTGAATCAATAGGGCGCCATTGTTTGATCACATTTTTTTCCACCTTCTTCCATTGCTCTGTGATTGAGCTCCGTTACTTGAGTGCCCATTGTGGTACTTTTGGCTGTGGACACCCATGTCCACAGCCAAAAGTACCTCATGGGGACTCTGAATAACCTGCTGCTATGCAGCCATATACACAAATTAGAAAAAAGATCCAAACAAGGAAAAACACTGCGCTAGAAAAAAAAAGTGAAAAGATTCTCAGTGATAAAGGGATATGCAGCTGCCAGTACCAAAAAATGTGAGTACCAAATTTTAAATCAATATATATAGCAAGGTTCATCGCTAAATAAATGAACCGTGACAAACTTGATAAGTGAACACAAGTGTAAATAAATATCTCAATATATTCAAAACCAGTGATAAAAAATAGTAAGAGAATAAATAGTGAAAACGATAAGCCAAGGAAACAAAAGTCCTTATAGTAAAATTCGCAACGGTGCACAAAGGTTGAATTTGTGAAAAGAGATCTTCTTCCACCAGTAAGACACCCAAATAATGGTAATGTAGTACCACCTTACCAAAGGTGAGTGACCGCCATCACGGCGGTCTCTCCAGGCACAGGGGTTTAACATCTCTCAAAAGACTCACTCCAAATGGATGGTAAGCACAAGGTGGTATCTTAATGTCTCAAGGGGTGAAAAACAAAAAGAGGCTCCATAGCGTAATACAGTTTAACAAAGTGTTTAATCTGCTAAAATGTGGCCAGCTGATTCAATGTCATCATGCCTTGTACACTGAGCTACACAGATACGGAGCTCAACAGACAGGAGAAACCGCCTCCCTCTATGTTGTATCCACCGCGAGAATATAACAGCCTAAGTGTAAGTGCAACATTTTAGCAGATTAAACACTTTGTTAAACGGTATTACGCTATGGAGCCTTTTTTTTGTTTTTTTGGTTCAATATACTTCAATGGAGAAGCTACAGAAAAGCATGTAATGTGTTTTTGCTGCAATTTGTGTTTTGTAAATCTGCCCAACAACAAATTGGCCCAAATTTTTTTAAAAATGCTAATTTTTCTTTTTTTAAGGCTATTATCCGATTCATCAAAACAATTAATCGGCCAACTAATCGATTATGAAAATAATCGTTAGTTGCAGCTTTAATTAATTTAGCGCTGTACCTTGCTATACATATACACGAATTGCAAAGCCCATTTTTTCAGCTTTCAACAAATCAAATGTTGCTTAATATATACCATCGACTTTCAAATTCCATTGAAACAAGGTAATCAGTGTTCTGGCTGATCAGTGTATATGCTTCTGAAGTACAACATGGAAAACGATTGTCATGTTTGACAGGGCTACTTACCGAATATCGAACCTCTAAGTACTCAGAGCTGGCTGGCACATCTGGAATCTCAAATGCATAATTCTTTTCCACTTTCTAAAATCAAGACATACAAGGATATTTTCACACACAATATTGTAAGTGGTTAATATTGATACTCGGCTTGACTGGCTCAAGATTTACAAAAGATGGCTCAAAGTCTAACAAACCTTACTGCAACACAAGGCAATGTGCCTTAAGTGCGCTGGTGCAGCATGCTCCTAGTCATTCTTAAGGGCACCCCCAACACTGCTTCCAAAAAGATGTCCATTGCTGCACAACACAATCAAAAAAGAGTGCATGCATAAAAACTATTTCTGCTTTTGGGTAGTTCCAGGTCCCCTGGATTCATAGCAGCACATATGTTTACTATTCATTTGAATAGGGATGAGCACATGACTCACCCATGTGACAGTGTTGTGCCAATTGTCACTATTCTAAAAGGAATCAAAAGCCTTGTGCAAGCCAAGACTCCATGGACTCGTAGCTTATAAAAGGTGTTCCTTTCACTCCCGATTGCACAACAGAGCAGTGGAGAATTGAAAGCAAGGTAAAGGATACGTGTCGGCTGGAGGCTGCAATAAAGCAAAGCAACACTTTTCACTTTATCAGTAATAACCTGCCAAATTCCAACTTAAACTTATTTCTTTCTAGTGAATTCTGACTAGCTGCTACAGGATACTGTACTTAAACGTATTTAAATGCCTCAAAATCCTATTTAAATGTGTGTTTAATATTTCAAGGCAAGCTCAAAGAACCTCCAAGCTTTATTTTGTTGAGGAATCACTTTGAAAAAAACACTTCTCTAGAATTTCTAGATGTAGTTTAGGGAATAAATTGTAATGGTTCAGGTTTTTTTTGTTTTGTTTTGTTTTTTTAATACAAACATGTCATACTTACCTGCTCTGTTCAAGGGTTTTGCACAGAGCAGCCCTGAACCTCCTTTTCTGGGGTACCACGGTGGCGCTCCAGAACACTCATCTTTATCGAGTGCCACCAAGGAAACCACTTTCCATGGGGGCACTCGAGCGGGTGCGCTCCCGAGTCCTACTGCTGTGTCCATTGACACGAACAGCAGGACTCAGCCCCGCCCCCCGTGTCACTGGATTTGACAGCAGCCAATGGCTCCCGCTGCCATTAATCTATCCAATGAAGACCCGAGAAAGCGACTGGAGCTGCTGTGCTCATCGCTGGAAGGATTGGATTAAGGTAAGAAAAAAAGGGCTTACAACCCTTTTAAAATGTTGTTTGAGAGAGTTTAATTGCACTTTAATTAAACCTTTGTATTTATATATTCTGAACAAGCAGTAAATGCAAGCCCATGTTCACCCCTGTATCTATAGGAATAATGGTTTACAACTCAGGCCCCTGCTCTTAAATCATGTCAAATTAGCAAACACATTGCATTCACTGAGAAAAATCGGGACTTCCTGATGACGCTATTACAGCGTAATGCATAGAGGTCGGATCGCTGCCTGAACACCCATAGACCGCAAGTGAGGTCGCATCCGTCCTGTAGTGGAAGGTACACAGCGGTTGGGTAAGGGCAACGGCAGAGCACACAAAACAATTTGGCGGAGCGTTGGTTTTTGTTTATCCAGAAATGCCAATTGAGCTGTTGCCAGTATGGGCACTTTTACACATAAGCGCATGAACTATAGGATGAAATTTTAAAAGGAAATTTAATATAACTGTGCTGCACATCACTGTGTCGTTTTCCTTTTCGGGGCTTAATGCACATCTACTGCTGGGAGAATTTGTTTTTGGAGGAGGCCATACTGGTTGTTTAACCACTTCAATACAGGGCTTTGATACCCACCTCCATACCGGGCCTATTCTGGCACTTCTCTCCTACATGTACAAATCATCATTCTTTTGCTAGAAAAAAAAAAAAACTCAGAACCCCAACATTATATTTTTTTTAGCAGACACCCTAGGGAATAAAATGGCGGTCATTGCAACTTTTTATCTTGCACGGTATTTGCGCAATAATTTTTCAAGCGCGTTTTTTTTTTGGAAACAAAATGGTTTTATGAATTAAAAAAAAAAAAAGTTAAGTTAGCCCAATTTTTTTGTAAAATATGAAAGATGTTACGCCGAGTAAATAGATACCCAACATGTCCCGCTTTAAAATTGCGCACACTCATGGAATGGCGCCAAACTTCGTTACTTAAAAATCTCAATAGGCAACGCTTTAAAAATGTTACAGGTTACCAGTTTAGAGTTACAAAGGAGGTCTAGTGCTAGAATTGTTGCACACGCTCTAACGCACGCGGTGACTTGAATGACGTTTACATACGTGAGCCGGACCAACATGTGCGTTCGCTTCTGAGCGCGAGCTACCGGGGACTTTTTTTTTATTATTATTATACTTATTTTTTTTTTACACTTTTAAAAAAAATAAATTCTGATTGCTTTTATTCCTATTACAAGGAATGTAAACATCCCTTGTAATAGGAATAGTGTGTGACATGTCCTCCATCTCTCCTCCAGGCTGGAAAGAATGAGATTGTGAAAAAAAAAAAAAAAAAAAATCAAATATCATTCTTACTAGCGGTAATTGCGGTTTGTTTACTTACGGGTACCTGGGCGTGACGTCATCACATCGCGCCCGGGCCTCCGACTGTCAGAGATGACTGGTGACCATCTGGTCACCAGTCATCTCTGATTCCATCCGGGGCACGGCGATCATCTCTCCGGGCCCCCGATGGCACGGGAGAGCCCGGAGAAGCACCGGATGGGGGCGGGAGGATGTCCCCTCCCGCCGCCTATAAGAACGATCAAGCGGCTATGATCGTTCTTATGGTGCGCAGGATTGCCGCCGGAACAAAATTATATCTGAACGATGCCTCTAGGTGCAGGCATCATTCAGATATCACTGCACAAAGTACAGGACGTCAAATGACATCCACCCGGGATAAGAGATCCCTTATTTGGACGTCATATGATGGTGTGCGGTTTTGAAATGTTTAAGGAGTAAAGTTGGCTTCGGGCCTTGTAGGCCAAAAAATAAAAAAAAAGGCTTGACTGGTCCTGGTGGATTTGGGGCTCTGGTAAGTGCATGCTTAGCATCACTAGCAGTGGAGCACTATAAGTGTACCATCTAGGATCACCTACATAGGAGCACGGTGGATGGGAAGAAGTGCACCAAGGCCTTAAATATTGAACTTTGCTGCTAAATACAAAAGGACTTTATTTTTGGCTTTCATTTTTTATAAGTTGTATATTGACCTAGTATTCCCCTTAAAAAGTTGTTATTTAATATGGTTCTTGAATAATGTCAATGTTGAATGTATAAAAGTTTGTTTAAAGCAGAGTTCCACCCAAAAGTGGAACTTCCGCTTAATGCACTCCTCAGCCCCTTTATATGCCACATTTGGCATGTCATTTTTTTGGGGGCAGGGTCTTGCTGTCCCACGTGACAGGTCCTAGAAGACCGCCTGTCCACGCCGGAAGCTGTAACGGCCGGGAGGAGGCCGCATCGCTGGACCGTGGAACAGGTGAGAGTGTTTATTAAAAGTCAGCAGCTACACTTTTTGTAGCGGCTGACTTAAAAAAAAATAAAGCCTGGAACCCCATTTTAAACACAGATCACAAGTGCACATTAACCACTTAAGACCCGGACCATTATGCAGGTTAAGGACCTTGCCCTTTTTGCGATTCGGCACTGCGTCGTTTTAACTGAAAATTGCGGTCGTGCGACGTGGCTCCCAAACAAAATTGGCATCCTTTTTCCCCCACAAATAGAGCTTTCTTTTGGTGGTATTTGATCACCTCTGCGGTTTTTATTTTTTGCGCTATAAACAAAAATAGAGTGACAATTTAGAAAAAAAAATATATATAATAACCCCCAAAAATATATAAGAAAAATATTTTTTTCCCCTCAGTTTAGGTCGATACGTATTCTACATATTTTTGGTAAAAAGAAATTGATTGGTTTGCGCATTTATAGCGTTTACAAAATAGGGGATAGTTTTATTGCATTTTTATTAATATATATATTATATATATTTTTTTTTTTACTACTAATGGCGGCGATCAGCGATTTTTTTTAGGACTGCGACATTATGGCGGACACATCGGACAATTTTGACACATTTTTGGGACCATTGTCATTTTCACAGCAAAAAGTGCTATAAAAATGCACAGTTTACTGCGAAAATGACAATTGCAGTTTAGAAATTAACCACTAGGGGGCACTGTAGGGGTTAAGTGTGACCTCATATGTGTTTCTAACTGTAGGGGGGTGTGGTTGGATGTGTGATGTCAGTGATAGTCTTTCCCTATATCAGGGAACAGAAGATCAGTGACACTGCCACAATGAACCTTCTTCAGCTCCGGTGACTGATCAAGTGAGACACCGGCGGCGATCAGGTCCGCGGTCACGGAGCTTCGGACCGGCTGGGCTTAAAGAGATACATACAGGTACGCGATTGTGCCCAGCCGTGCCATTCTGCCGACATATCGGCGTGAATGGGTCCTTAAGTGGTTAAAGGGAATTATCGCCTATTTATCTGTTTGGTTTTAACTGCAACAATGATTACTGAATTCAGGGATACATTTTCTCATCAGGTTGATGTAGGATGACCATATAAAGGTCCAAGCCGAAAATTCTCTGTATTGAAGCCTTTAGAAAATTTATCTTCAATGTAGTCTATACACAAACAAAAAACATGCACAGGATAGCCAAAAACAACCTACCTTAGACTTGAATTTCATTATCTTATATTTTTCTGAAATGTGATCATTAAATTCTTGGTACACATTCATCATAGTAACTGGAACACCTGTGTCTTTTCCTGATGGCAACTGGATTCTCTATAAAAATAAAATAATAATAATAATAATAATAATAATAATAATATTATATATATACATATATATACACACACACATTATATATATATATATATATATATATATATATATATATATATATATATATATATATATATATATATATATATATATATATATACACACACACACACACACACACACACACACACACACACACACACACACACACACACACACCAAAGCACTGAGAAAAATAGGATTTTTATACTCACCGTAAAATCCATTTCTCTGAGTTCATGGACTGACACAGCAGCATTGACCTTCGCTCTAGGAGAGACTAGGCAGAACCAAAAACAGCACTTTAAGTGTTAAAACACTTCTCAGTACAGCACCTCCCAGGGGGCGTGTCCCCGGGTACATCCCACTCTCTGGAAGCATCCAGCCTCAGTTCGTAGACAAGCAGTACAAACAAAAGAGGGGTGGGTGCTGTATCCGTCCATGAACTCAGAGAAATGGATGAGTATAAAAAAATTATTTTCTCTTTCGTTCATGGATGGACACAGCAGCATTGACCTTAGGGACGTCCCAAAGCAGTGTCAAAAATTTCGAGGGGTGGGGAAAAAAAAAAAAAACACAGCAAACCAGGTTTCACCCCAAACAAAACCAGAGTTCCTCAACCGAGGAACTTCAACCTTAAACTGCTGCCTGTAAAACCTTGCGGCCAAAGGAGGCATCCGAAGAAGCCCTCACATCCACCTTATAGCATTTTGAAAAGGTGTGGATTGACGACCAGGTCGCTGCCTTGCAAACCTGCAAGACAGATGATTGATGAGTGCGCCGCCAAGGGTCGCTGAAAGTAGACAGCTAGAACCGAGACTGCGCCTCTAGCTCATGCACCAGGGACTTAGCCCGTTCGGTAAGTGTCTGCGACACCAGAGACCCGGCCAAAACCGGTCTCACCACCGGCCCCCACCACTGTGAATATGGAGCGGGCCACAGCACTCCTATCTGCGGGGTCCTTAAAGCGGGAGCCCCTTCCACAGGTAACTTGGCAGCCTTGTTCCAAAACAAGCTTCCCAGCCTGGACACAGGGGGGTCCACTGATGGAGGAGATACCCACTGTTATGTGAAAAATATACTACAGCGCTAATTAAATAATCAATTCCACGTGCACCTAAATAAAAAAACAAATAATATAGCTGCTATCTTGAGTGATACCAAATCCAAACAGTGAAACATATAAAATATAGATGCGCTAATATTAACTTAAAAGGTGATAAAACGTACAAAGAAAAACTAATCAGGGAGAATACTCCATAAACTGTGAATTACTAATATGTCCTTAATTAGTGCACAGTGATTAGCAGGATTCCATGCAGGGAAAAAATCACTCTCTTCAATCTGAATGCTAATCCAGCCCTCCACCGCTGTGATCAGATGATACAGGCACTCACAGACAGGGATTGCATGAAAGAAAAGAGAAAAAATCTCATTGCGCAATATTCGATGACAGATCAAAAAATGTAATCAGAGCATTGACATATGCACTCACGAATCCCGGCTTTCAGTAAAGCATGAAAACGCCACTCAGTATGTTGTTTCCTCAGCTCGATCCGATGCACTCGGATTCGATCGCAGGCTCCTCCCTACGCGTTACGTCACAGGCACGCGACTTACTCATGGGTTCGTATGAACCCATGAGTAAGTCGCGTGCCTGTGACGTAACGCGTAGGGAGGAGCCTGCGATCGAATCCGAGTGCATCGGATCGAGCTGAGGAAACAACATACTGAGTGGCGTTTTCATGCTTTACTGAAAGCCGGGATTCGTGAGTGCATATGTCAATGCTCTGATTACATTTTTTGATCTGTCATCGAATATTGCGCAATGAGATTTTTTCTCTTTTCTTTCATGCAATCCCTGTCTGTGAGTGCCTGTATCATCTGATCACAGCGGTGGAGGGCTGGATTAGCATTCAGATTGAAGAGAGTGATTTTTTCCCTGCATGGAATCCTGCTAATCACTGTGCACTAATTAAGGACATATTAGTAATTCACAGTTTATGGAGTATTCTCCCTGATTAGTTTTTCTTTGTACGTTTTATCACCTTTTAAGTTAATATTAGCGCATCTATATTTTATATGATACCCACTGTTATGTTACTTTTTGCGGGGCGGCTGCTGGACCCAAAAGGGACTGGCATCTCTGATGCCTCCGCCGAATCCTCAAGTGCTTGAGTAACCCGAAATGCAGTGTCAAGAGCCCCAACAAACGCACAATCATGCGCTGACCATGAAAGAGTCATCCTCACTGTCCGTGTGGGCTTAGGCCTGCAGCATCTGACAAAAACGGAACCAGAGCCGGACGCCGCAGCGAAGCCTGATTCCGTGTCAGAAAAAACATCCCAGAAGAAGGCAGAGGGGGGGACGCTTTGTTACCCCCCTTTTTCCCCCACCACAAATGCCTCAGGGACTGTAATAACAGCATCCATAGAAGCCACAGGAACAGGGACACTAAGGGTTAACACCGGCATGTCAGTGAGAGTCACTACAACTGCCACCCTAGTACTCTGCCAGGCAGGACCACAGGACACCCTTCCAGCCGCTACAGAGAGCAGGGAAACCCCCCCCCCCCCCCCGGAGGACTCACCGCCCGACACGACCAGCCGCTGCTGAGAAGCTAAAACGCTGTCTTGTGCTGCGCCATCCCTCAAGAAAGTGTGCTTAGGCCGTCAGCGCCGTTATTCAAGTCACTAGAGGCCAAGAGCTGTACCAAGATGGCCGCCGACATACAAAACAGCCTGCGGGCTTTGAGAAAATGGCCGCCGTCTTTACAACTGCCATAAAACACAGCCGGTCACCGGCAAAATGGCGCCAAGTCTGCGTTTTAAAAAAAAAAACCATACAGTGAAGCCCCAGTGACACACGGCAACCTATAGGGCCACGGGACCCCCCCCCCCCCCCCCCGCACACATGGCAGTACACAAAGTCACTAAAAAACACCAACAGCACCCAAAGCAGCCGCAGCCCCCCGGGTCAGACTGAGCCCCCCACCTCACGGGCGTCACCCAGAAACGGGGAAGGAGGGAGAGGAAAGGGAGAGAGCAAAGCAGGGCGGACCCTCAGTTGACCTCCCCAGGAATGCACCAGCCGAAATCACCATGCCGAAGCAAGGGGACACTACTTACCCATCTTGCGACCACCAGCAGGAGGCATTCCAGACAGAACCAACATCCGCTTGCGGCATGGCTGTCAGCCCGGCGCACTGTGACACAGCCATAGAGACCGGTCATATGTGCGCCCTGGAACATATAGTTCTCCGGCCGCCCCTGGAGCAACGGGGCATGTTGTGGACGGCCTAGTGAAAGACCGGCACACGCTCGATGGCCGAACATGGGACGACTACAAAGATTCAAAATCCAGCCTGTCACCCAGTCGGCAGTTGAAAGTAGATTCCAGGATCCAAAAATGCAGGAACAAAAAACAATAAATGCGGAAAAAAAAAAAAAAAAAAAAATCTCCAGAGCAATGAGCTCCAGAAAAGCCATGCTCTCCTGACGGTAGGCAGATTAAAACTGAGAATGGATGCTTCCAGAGTAAGAATGAGCTCTGGCGTGTTCACATAGAACACGTGCAGTGCCCGCTAGGAAGTGTGCACGGCGCTGTGCTAATCACAGCCAGGGAGACATTGTCCCGATGCTCAGCTGCAGGGATCGTGAAATGCCTCCCTGGCTGTTATTAGCGCAGCGCCGTGCACACTTCCTGGCGGGCTCTGCACGTGTTCTATGCGAACACGCCAGAGCTCATCCTTATTCCAGAGAGTGGGATGTACCCAGGGGACCCCCTGGGAGGTGCTGTACTGAGAAGTGTTTTAACACTTAAAGTGCTGTTTTTTGTTCTGCCTAGTCTCTCCTAGAGCGAAGGTACATAACCCCAAGATCAATGCTGCTGTATCCGTCCATGAACGAAAGAGAAAATCACTATGTTGTGTTGTATAAGCCAAATTCTCTAGAAAGGTTTAATGGCAGAGTGACACCGCTAGTAAAAGCATTTCTTCTGCTTCCCATGCATTACAGCTGTTTATATACATTAGACAAGACGCAAGTGGTTAAACAATGGTAGACTTTATCTGGTTAAAACAAGCTCATGGCTGTAGTTGTGCACAAAGTTTTCAGGCCAGAGATCAGCTTTTCAGTAAAAGTGATCCAGGTAGCTGTAGAGCCACCCAATCACATTTACAATACTGATAATGGGAAGTCTAGGACTGGGGTAACTTTCTTCAGACAGAACATCTAGGAGAATTTAGTCACCACTCGGGATTCAGACAATGAAGTATGATCTGTGCTTAATTAGCTGCAGTGGACAGAGGTGACATCGGGGGTCTAATAGACTCCCAATGTCTCCATAAATAGATCTGCCCCTGCCATGCTGCTGTTAAAAAAAAAAAAATGTGTACATGCATCAAGACCAACAGCGACTGACACACACATGTGAGGTATTGCCATAATTAAAGAGCAACTCTGCGGATATCGATCTCTGCTATTAGAAGGTTTAAATTGACCATGGACAATTTTGAGTACCAAAATTGTACGTATCTTTGGCCAAAACAAATTGAATTTACAAATTTTTCTGACAAAAACTTAAAAAAAAAAAAAAAAAAAAACTTGTGCTAAATGTCATTTTTTTAATTTTACATTTTTTGGCAAAAAGTGAAAAACCCAAGGGCGTATAAAAACCACCAAAAGAAAGGTCTATTTGTGTGGGGAAAAAAAAAAAAAAATGGGTACAGCGTTGCATGACCACACAATTGTCAGCGCTGAAAGTTGGAAATTGTCCTGGGCAGGAAGGGGGTAAAAGTGCCCCGTATTGAAGCAGTTAAAATGGAGGTAAGGAGGCATTGTACAGCCTAAAATCCTCTATGAAGAGTGACCCAAACAATGATTGCTCTTCAAAAGGTCATTTCTAGTCTGAACAAGTCCTCAGGGCTATTTTACTCAATATGGATCACACTTCAGAGAGCATTTGACAACACCTGCTTCACCGTCTACTTTAACCCCTTAAGCTATGCAGTAGTGCAACTTTGAATGGGGCCTTACCGTTTCACGTGGTAGAAGGTAAATGGTTCTCTCAATATTTTTCACATTAACACAGCAACTGACAAATGCTTCTGCTGACTCGATCCAAACTTTTCCAAACAAATACACAACACCTGTAGTATGGCAAATGGCAAAAGTAAATGAGGTACCGAGCAAGTAAGATTGCTTTAATCAAATAATACGTTATAAAACAAAAAATTACCCATTCAGCAACAATATGATTCAGGAACTATAAAAACGCACTTAAAGGATTTCCTGTGCCATTAAAAACGGAAATCAAAGCATAAATGGAGCCGACACTTCTGGAGAAAGTCTTGATAAATGTTTCCCCCCCACCCCCCAATATGTAACAAAACGGTGAGGGCTAATGCGTTTCCACGGGAGCCTTGTTCACAGCACAACACACAATATCAAACTACACACATATATACATATACAATTAAGAGATGGTATAATGCACTTCCTCCAATTAGATGACTTCATCAATCAAGGTAAAATGGAAAACACTGCTGCTGGTGTACACCCCCCTATTAAGAGTGAAGCACATGATGAGAGAAAGAATTATAAAAATATACTGGGTAAGCAAGCTGGAATCGCATACAATAAAAGTAAATGCATTTAAATTCATGAATGATGTCAAAACATGTAAGCAATCATCTGAGGAAAAGCTCTACATCATATCTCAAGTTCATACCAGATGGAATCCTGGTATGGAGGTTGAATATCCACCATATTTAAAGTTTTAGTAGCTTGCGGTGTACATCACTCCCACGTGGCAAACTCCTAACCTTTTACAATTTGTAAGTTTGGCAGATGAACTTTGTAGGCACAACACGGTTGAATATATAAAAATCTATGCTTTATTAAAAGGGATCTACAATATCACAGGCATCTTTGCTGTCCAGAGGGCTGTCACCCCAAACAGAGATACTCAAGCAATAATTTAAGACAAGATACTCCTTGAGGCACACTATCCTATGGATCTTGGCCATGTCTGATAATAGGGAAATCTTACTCTAAATTGCAAGCGTCAGGCTGGTGGGCAGTTTACTAGCCCCCTAAAAATTGGGGATCTTTGATGACCCCATCCGCTGTACCTTGTTTTTAAGTTTGTTTCCCTTAGCTTTGAAGTCAATTTGAGGACAAACCCATGGTTGTTTTGCCGATTGCGTTCTCCGTGTGCTGCTCTCACCGTTTATCTCCTGAATAATTTGCATTAAAACTCCTGAGGAAGCGTTCTCCACGCGCAACATGTCAAGTTAAGCAGTATGCGACACACCGCCTTTGTTAATAACCGCACTATTAGTATACTCTATTACAGGAAGCGACCTTGTGTCCTCGTTTTCAGTATACTATAAGAATCTCCTTATGTAGCACTACCCCTGAAGGAGCTGCTGGTTTAGATTTGGGCCTGTTACCTTTCTGTTCCTTGTGCTTGTCTCAGGGGTTCTCCTTGAAGAGGTGGTTAAATAAATGTCTGTGCCAAACACACAGTCTCTTTCTCCCTCCTGCAGAGAGGGTTTTTTTTTTTTTAAGTAAACTTCAGAAAAGAGGGATGGAGGCTTAGGGGAGATTCAGGCATCTTGCTTGCGAATCGCAGATATTCTCCTAGGTCCAGAGGAACAACTGTCTCCACACTGGACTCAGCGACCACCAAATAGGCCCACTCTCACTGGACTAGCAGCCGGTGCGAAGCTCGATCAAAAGATAGTCTCTGCCACAGACTTGGTGAAAGTAGAATTGGTTCAATAGTCTCTGCCACAGACTTGGTGAAAGTAGAATTGGTTCAATAGTCTCTGCCACAGACTTGTGTAACTACACACTGGGTTAACTTCTGAAGAAAAGAGCACAGCTCACAGTGCCAGGATCTCTTAGCCGTTCCGGCAGCATTGTTAGGGAACAGTCTATACATCCCTGAGGCCAGGAGGGCCCTCAGCTCCGGATCAGGCAAAACCCACAAAATGGTGTCTGCCCCTTAAGTACCCTCTCCCAGAATGCACCGCGGGTTAACCATGCCCCCTGAGCCACTTCTGAAAAAGGAATACCCAATACATTCAACCTGTTGCATTTCCAACCTTGACCAGTGGTGACAGTGACACCTACTGTCAAGTGGACAAACGTGCAACCCAGTTGAACTGAAACAGAACCACAATTTGAATACAATCTTTCTGAGCCAAACTAATGCTCAGACAACTATAATTTTAACATTTAGCACCCACTCATTGGGAGCAGGGTGCTACACTTTTATGGTTTTTCTAGGTGGTGTGTTACTGTTATTCCAAGTTTTATTTTGTCATTATTAATGGTCAATGTTGTTATTTTTCATTCTGTATTGTATATCCCTTTTAATAAAGCATAGATATTTATATATTCAACTGTGTTGTGCCTACAAAGTCCATCTGCCAAACTTACCAATTTTAATAACTTACTATTTCTTGATGTGGCACTGTGTACTTTTTATCATTACCACAGTACCACTCTGATGTGACCCCCAATCATGCAAACTCATAACCCTTTCAAGGCCATAAAAAAAGATGACATGTTACCCACATGATGGTGCTTGAAATGTTGACACATTCGATAAGCCCTTGTCTGTAAAATATGAGGCACCAAGGTCTTCCTTGGTTCGTGGGCTCCAGCTGCCAAAACGGGCAGGCCGTGATGACAGCCTTGGCACACAACTTTGAAGGAACAGCATGAATATGCTGTTCCATTAGAGCGCATGCACAAGTGACACCACCAGCTGCCAAACAAGTGAATAGCTCCTAAACTGTGCACGTTTAGGAGATATTAATTTTACCTTCATGTAAGCTTTATTATAAGCTTAACTGTAGGTTAAAAAAAAAAAAATCACAAAGTGGCATTTACTGCCATTTTAAAAAGTTTTAGCTGAAGTCTACCCCCAATTTGTTTAGTATAAAAATCTGCTAGTACATGAAACACTACCCTCCCACCAGTCTGACAACGTTGATATCCAAAAGGGGTCTCCATTGTTCCATCACCCAGAGTGTAGGCACCAATACAAGTGGTGTATTATTGGCCAGATTACTAGGGGGAAAAGGGCCCCAAAAAATTGTTTAACCACTTAAGGACCTTGCCTGTTTTTCAGACTTGGTATTTACAAGGTAAAACATTTTTTTTGCTAGAAAATTTAGAACCCCCAAACATTATATATTTTTTTTCTAACACCCTAAATAATAAAATGGCGGTCATTGCAATACTTTGTCACACCCTATTTGCGCAGTGGTCTTACAAGCACACTTTTTTTGGAAAAAATTCACTTTTTTTTTAATTAAAAAATAAGACAACAGTAAAGTTAGCATAATTTTTATTTTTTATATTGTGAAAGATAATGTTACGCCGAGTAAAATTATAGCCAACATGTCACACTTCAAAACTGCGCCCGATCGTGAAATGGTGTTAAACTTTTACCCTTAAAAATCCATAGGCGAGGTTTAAAAAATTCTATAGGTTGCATCTTTTGAGTTACAGAGGAGGTCTAGGGCTAGAATTATTGTTCTGTAAACATCCCTTGTAATAGAAAAAAGCATGACAGGTCCTCTTAAATATGAGATCTAGGGTCAAAAAGACCTCAGATCTCATATTTAGACTAAAATGCAATAAAAATTAAAAATAAATTGTCATTTGAAAAAATGCCTTTAAAGCGGTGGTTCACCCTAATGAAACTTTTTTTTTTATAGCATTAAATTATGCATAGCAGCGCGAGCTACAGTATGCCTGTATTGATTTTTTTAGCCCCGTACTCACTGTGCAATCCTCTATAGAAGATTCCGACTCCCCGCGGGGAATGGGCGTTCCTATCAAGAGGGAGGATGATTGACGGCCGGCTATGGCACGTCACACTTCTCCGGAAATAGCCGAAATAGGACTTGGCGCTTCACGGCGCCTGCGCATAGTCTGTGCGCAGGCGCCGTATAGCACCGTGAAGAGCCGAGACCTGTTCCGGCTATCTTCGGGGAGCGTGACGTGCCATAGCCGGCCGTCAATCATCCTCCCTCTTGATAGGAACGCCCATTCCCCGCGGGGAGTCGGAATCTTCTATAGAGGATTGCACAGTGAGTACGGGGCAAAAAAAATCAATACAGGCATACTGTAGCTCGCGCTACTATGCCTAATTTAATGCTCAAATGTTGTTAGTGTGGGTGAACCACCGCTTTAAGAAGCATGGGCGGAAGTGACGTTTTGGCGTCGCTTCCACCCTGCTATACTATGGAGACGGGTGGGGGCCATCTTGCCCTCACTCGTATCCCAGCCATGCAGGATGAAGGACCCAATCGCCTCGGCTGCTGCTGGAGGCTCCGGTTAATCGGCGGAGGGCGCAGGAGAGCGGCGGGAGGGGTGGCCCCTCTCCCGCCACCGTTATCGCCGCAGAGACCACTGTTATCGTTAACAGGACCGCTCACAGGAAAGATGGATATCTTGGTTGTGGCAGAAGCCGCTGCCGTTACCGAGATTTCTTTAAAGTGCTGATGTATATATACACGTGAGTGGGTCCTTAAATGGATAATATCACTTAAAAGGGATCAATACAGGGCAAAGGAGGGCAAATCCAGGAAGATCCGATAAAACTGAAGTGGGAATGCAAGACATCTTGGGTGGAATACTTTTAAAAAAGCCTTTTAAAGTTTAACCTTTTAAAGTTTTTAGTGAACACAAAGGGCCTGTGGTGTAAAAGATGGGATAAGGGCAAGCATGTGTATTGCCTGTACTTCCTTTCATCTTGGTAATTGACACTTGCCTCAAGTCCTATATCAATTGCTACATGACTGATCAATGCCACAATAGAAACACCAATTAACCACTGCTGCTCTCCTCAATTCTATGTCTATGTGTAAAGAGCATGGCATCTGATTGTGAATTGGATCCATGCCTCCTGGGTCTGCCATCAGTAGCCTCTGGGTCAGCACTTGCAGATTGCATTATTGCCTTGATGGTATTTGAAGACTGAGGGGAAAAAATAAATAAAAAAATCTCACCTCGCTGGTTGTAATGGTCTTCATAAGCATCCAACCAATAAAACCTAAAGACTTGATCTCCATCTTCACCCGTTACTAAAGGAAGGAGGCTGGAGTCTAACTGAACTTCGGTTGTCATAGGTTCGGTCTCATTTGCCATTTGGTCCCAGCAAGACTCGGAGGCTGTACAATTTCTGAAAAAGAAAAAAAAAAAAAGTAACAAATGTATTTGATGTGGGTTAGATGACCCGACATCTTTAACAGGTAAAATTGTATTAAGTTTCTTTCCTTAGAATAGGAAACAACAGTAGTCTCAAAAGTAAAAATCAGCATATGCTCCATTTTCTGAAAAACAGTAAACATTTAAAAAGGGTAAAACTAAAAAAGGAGATGAATAAGCTGGTGTTCGACAGAAGAAAAAAAGTGAGAGAACAGAGCAGAATTTAAAGGCACCAACAGCGCCACATTTAAAGCGTTAAAGCTGAATTCTGGGCGTTTCAGTGCGGGTACAGCCCCACTAAAATGTTAACTTTTACCGCGCACTTTTTTCCTCTTAAAATAAGGGGAAAATCGTGGGTGCGCGATATACCCGCGCTCCGTTTGAACACCTCCGCCGACATATACCGAGCGCAGTACACTCTGGTACATTCGGCCAGGCTCGGCTTTGCTCGTGGTCACGCTCTGACGTTTATGCGTGAGAAGCTGAGCGTGGCCGAACATGCCCGAGTGTACTGTGCTCGGTATAGGTCGGCGGAGGCGTTCAAACTGAGCGCGGGAAGCGGGGATTCGACTCGGAGACATCGCGGGAGAAGCCGGGAGGACACCACTGAGGCCGCAGATGGACCAGACAAGGCCGCCGAGCAAGACACCAAAACTGCACCAAGTAATAAAATGATTTTTTTTTACAGGAATTTCGGGTCTACGTTACGGGTGCACGCTATACGCCGGAGCGCCCAATACCCCGATAAATACGAATATATATATATATTTTTTGTTTTGTTTTATCGCATACTGCTAAAAACGCATCTCATTTAAAAAGTCCCATAACCTCCCCCCCTTCTATCCATTTACAGGGATGGAGGCCTGTGGTAGTTCTATCATAGGCCTCATGTAAAGTCCCAACCCTATCCCCCCTTTTTTTGTCTAAAGGAGAGAAGAGTGGCGATATACTTGCCTAATCCCCTAATGTTCCCAAAATACTGGTCACTACAGCTCCTGCCCACCCACGGTCTTGTGTGGTGGACTGTTCCTAAAGTCATCATGCCCATAGAGATGCTGTGGACATGAAGACTTTAGGAACAGGCCACCTCTGGATTGTGAGAGAGTGCAGTTTGCAGCTGGAGCAGGGGATCAGTTGATTATACAGCTTTTTGCTCACCTCTTGGCAAAACGAGCAGTTAACCATTGTAATACAAACACAGCCCCACTGTACGGGGGGAATGGAGTTTGAGCTTTAAAAATAAACACAACCATAAGACATTTGCATTTTTTACGCTAAAATTACAGGGCAGAAACGACTGTCTATACTGCCATGAAAAAACTCACATGCCTGCCAAGTAGCGTTCTCATTCTGCAGAGCCAATACATTGTGGTTGATTTCCTTAAGATGCTGTGTATCTAATCCCACTGCTGTGGGATTGCCTGCCTTTGACCAGCACCAGCAACTTCAAGAGGTGGAAAACATAAGCATGGCGGGATATAGTCCATACAGTGTGGCAAGCAAAACAAGATGAGCACTACCTAGATAATAGGTGGACGTGCATAGCTGTCACCCTTTTCCAGAAATTAGCTATAAGTGTCAGAATCAGGTATTGCTTGTAGGATTAAAACATTTTCGTACTCCCTCATTCACTTTTGTTAATAATACCCTCTACAAAAGCATTGGACACTAGCAAACATAACTGCAGGCCAGCACAGGATAAAACCCTCCTACTTCCGGCTTCAGTTTTAAAATCGAGAGGATGATCATGAACAGAGGTGGGGCCTGTGTCCCTCAATGGACTCCAGGAAAATATTTTATTGCAAAAATACTACTTTCTTTCTTGTCTATTGTGGAGCAAATCCAAATATAACTGAAGTGTGGTAACATTGCAAACAAATGTTAACTGGCCCAAAAAGAAAAAGCTTATTCCCAAAGCTGGAATCATAAAAGACCTGGCAAAAATTAAAGAATGTGTAAACAGAAGACAAGCCTTGTAAATCTGGAAAAAAAAGTTGCTAGATGTCAAAAAGCCCAAGTACTCACAAAATCTGGTAGAGTGCATCATAACAGGAAAGGCTAGAACCTGACCCGTGAGACCATATATTTGAATGATGGTCTGTTTAAGGCACCTAGAAATGATGGAATGAGAAGCAGGTGCATCCATCCAGAATAACAAACGGAATTAATCTTTCTAAAGGGAGTAAACTCACTAATCCACATCTAGATAATGTAGGAAAATTTCCTTTTAGTGAATTGCAGAGAGGACTAACAATGCCCTGGTTAAGGTAAAGGGCAGAAAATACCTTTGGCAAGAAGGAGGTCCTATGCCTTTTGTTTGCATGCAAAACTAGAAAGGATTCCTTACAAGACAAGGCCATCAAGTTCAAACACTCAACTCGCAAAAGTAAAAGTACAACTATAGGCAAATCTTTTTCTCTTGTTTTGGATAGAGTAATGGATAACACCTGTTTTTTTGCCATGTCTCATTATGGAGATGTGCCTTCACTTCTTGTTCAAAAGCCATAGCAAGTGGGAGAAAATCCCCAAAAATTAAAGGGAATACCCCTTGGACAATTTGGGATTTACATTTACTTTTAATGGTAAACAGGAGAAATAGAGATGGCAACATTTCCCTAATGTAGACAGAGATGGCAATAAAACCATAAGGTTTTCTAATCCCTTTCCAATATCCCCCCAAAAAAAAAAAAAAAAGTTGCCTTTAGTTGTACTTTGGGCCAGCAACCCTGAAGCAGGATGGTAAATCAGCCCTCAAAACAGAAGATCCAAACAATCTCAAAAGAGCCCGAAGAGGCTCATCAGTTCAAAAATGCCACATCCACCTAGGCCAATCCAGAGCAATGAAAATTACCAGAGTAATAAGAATGAAGCTTCAGACGAGGAAATGCACAGATCAAGGTGTGCTAATCTCAGAAGATTGATGTACACCAGTGCTAGGGCGGTGTCTGACTGCAACGACAGGCTGACTAGTACTACTCCCAGCCCAACAGGTTGGCATCAGTGGTGAAAATTTTCCAAAATACAGGAAGAAAAGGACTTCTGATTCCAGAGCCAGATTCCTGAGACACCAGACGAGGGACAACATAGTACCAGAGGTCAACAGATATGAGTTTTTCTCAGGCCGGTGCCGATATATGATGCAGATATTTTAGGCCAATTTTTTATTTTTTTAAACTCACCCACTCCCCCTGCTTGCTCCCGTCACTCTACCACACACTTGATGTCCTCAGTACCGATGGCACTGGCAGATAGCACTGGCAGGTCGCAGTGGTTGGCAGGTGGCACCGATTGGCACTGGCAGATGGCACATCAAAAACACACCAGAATACATCTAAACCAGGGTTTGACAAATTTATGAATCTAGGAGCCAGCTAAAAAAGTTAGGAGCCAGAAAACGCACCCCGTCCCGACGAGCTTGCGCGCAGAAGCGAACACATACGTGAGCAGCGCCCGCATATGTAAACGGAGTTCAAACTAGGGCCGAAACAACTAATCGATTAATCGACAACTAATCGATTATGAAATTAATCGATTACAATTTTCATAATCGATTAATCGGCCAGTAACATAATGGGGTTAAAAAAACAAAAGTAATCCCTTTATAGTACAAAAAAGCAAATCGCTACTGTAAATATTACTTTCACTGTCCCACAGTAAAAAAATTAACCCCTTACAGTAGCAATTGTTTGCTCTTTTTGTACTTTTTTTTTTTTTTTAACCCCATTAAGTTACTAAACATCTCAGGCCTGGGTTCACACCTCAGTTTTTTGGTGCTTTTTGCAGAAACACACTACAGTTCATTTACATGTCTTCCTATGGGACACATTCCAAATACGCAGCAGCTGAAAAAAAAATCATGGATGTGAAAGGGCAAGGACTTTTTAACGCAAAACGGTGCTATTTTGTTTTGTTTTTTGTTTCAATATACTTCAATGGAGAAGCTGCAGAAAAACATGTAATGTGTTTTTGCGGAAATTCGTGTTTTGTAATCTGCCCAACAACAAATTGGCCCAAAAAAATAAAAAAAATGCTATTTTTTTTTTTAAGGCCATTATCCGATTAATCGAAACAATAATCGGCCAACTAATCGATTATGAAAATAATCGTTAGTTGCAGCCCTAGTTCAAACCACACGTGATTGGTAGAGCGAGAGCAATAATTCTAGCCCTAGACCTCCTCTGTAACTCAAAACATGCAACCTGTAGATTTTTTTTAAACGTCGCCTATGAAGATTTTAAAGGGTAAAAGTTTGTCGGCATTCCACGAGCGGACGCAATTTGAAGCGTGACATGTTGGGTATGAATTTACTCGGCGTAACATTATCTTTCATAATATTAAAAAAAAAAAAAATGGGGATAACTTAACTGTTGTCTTATTTTTTTAAATTAAAAAAAGTGTAATTTTCCCAAAAAAGTGCGCTTGTAAGACCACTGAGCAAAAGAAAGTATTGCAACAATCGCCATTTTATTCTCTAGGGCAGGGGTGTGCAATTAGCGGACCTCCAGCTGTTGCAAAACTACTAAGTCCCATCATGCCTGTGCCTCTGGATGTCATGCTTGTGTCTGGCAGAATCTTGCTATGCCTCATGGGACTTGTAGTTCTGCAACAGCTGGAGGTCCACTAATTGCATATCCCTGCTCTAGGATAGATATATATATATATATATATATATATATATATATATATATATATATATATATATATATATATATATATATATATATATATATATATATATATATATAATGTTTGGGGGGTTCTAATTAGAGGGAAGAAGATGGCAGTGAAAATAGTGAAAAATGACATTAGAATTGCCGTTTAAAGCGGGGGTTCACCCAAAAAAAAAAAATGTAATATTACATCTAGCAGAGCCAGCATAGTAAAGGCATTTACTTACGGCGGTTCCGATGACTGCGGGACTGGGCGTTATTATCCTTCCGTTCGATGATTGGCGGCTTGTGAAACAGGTGACCTGTCGCACAACGCGCGTCACCAGATGTCGGGAAATAGCCGAGCTGCGAGTCGGCACTATACGGCGCCTGCGCAGTCAGCTCTACACGGCGGGCGCAGGCGCCGTATAGTGCCGACTCGCAGCTCGGACATTTACGGAAATCTGGTGACGCGCGTTGGTCACCTGTTTCACAAGCTTGTTTCACAAGCCGTCAATCATCGAACAGAAGGATAGGAACGCCCAGTCCCGCAGTCATCGGAACCTTGAGGCAAGGATAGGAACGCCCAGTCCCGGAGTAATCAGAACGCGGAAGCCCTGGACCAAATCAGAATATAAGGGTAAGTACGAAGAAAAAAAAAAAAAAAACCTGCCGAAAGTATATGCCCTTACTATGCTGGCTCTAATGTTAAAAAAATCGTTTTTAGGATGAACCTCCACTTTAACTTGTAATGCTAACGGCCACCACCAGAAGGCGCCAGCTCACACAAGGAAGAGCTGGGGACTTCACAAGGCTGCAAAGCCACGGCCTCAATTATCAGACATCACGGGTCCCCGGCGATCGAGCGGCGGCCGAAGATATTTTAGGGGGGTATTTTATTTTTTTTCAAAATTGTCGCTCTATTTTCATTAATAGCGCAAAAAAAAAAAAAACCTGCCGAGGTGATCAAATACCACCAAAAGAAAGCTCTATTTGTGGGGGGGGGGGGGGGGACACACAATTTTGTTTGTCGCACGACCGTGCAATCATCAGTCAAAGCAAGGCAGTGCCGATTCACAAAAAGTTCTCTGGTCTTTGGCCAGCCAAATGGCCTGGGCTTAAGTGGTTAAACAAGCTTTGCACTCCCCTTACTACAGGATGGGATTATTTAATGTCTTTAGGGTGCAAGTGGCATAATCTGCAGTGTTGCATTCAACAACTACAATTCCGGCCTATCCCCGATTGGTTGATATAGAAGAGGCCAGAGCTTACATTTACCGTATTTATCGGCGTATAACGCGCACTTTTTTGCCCTGAAAATCAGGGCAAAATCGTGGGTGCGCGATATGCGCCGATACCCGCTTTCCCAGGGCCGAGTTTGAATACTGCGCCGGCATATGCCGAGCGCAGTACACTCGTGTATAGTCGGGCAGTTTCGGCTCCTCTCGCGCTGACGTCCTGGACGTACAGGACGTGAGCGCGAGTGTAGCCGAGACTGCCCGACTATACACGAGTGTACTGCGCTCGGTATATGCTGGCGCAGTATTCAAACTCGGCACGGGAAAGCGGGAAACGAGCGGGGAAGACGCCACACCCGACGAAGAGGACACCCGCAGACGGACGCTGGACCCGACGAGGCCGCCGCGCAAGACACCAAACTAAGTACAAAAATCTTTTTTCCACATGAATTTCAGGGCAACTTTAGGGGGTGCGCGCTATAAGCGGGAGCGCGCTATACCCCAATAAATACTGTACTTATTTGGAACTGCGGTGCAGAAGATCACTTTGTATGCACCCCACAGACATTAAATGGACCCTTTAAAACCCCCTGCTGAACAAATGGGGTCCCAGTAAGTTGCTGCAGGGCTGTGCCGTAACGCAGCCCCCACAGACAGTTACCATTTCATAATTTTCCTGGAATTCTGCCTTAGACCCCGCCCACACTTGGCGATTTGGAATGGCCTGGCAGAAATGGTGCGATTCTGCCTGCGATTCCAAATCATGGGAAAATGTGAAGCAAGCATTCGGATTATTCTTAATTGCACCCCAAACATGGTAAGATCCTGTCACATGACAGAATCGCATGGCAATAGATCAAAAACGTGCAGGGGACAATTTTTTCATTTTTTGGGGGTAATTTCGGCTGTCTTGAAAACCCCTAGTGAGGGAAACTTCCCTTCCTGCCAATATCGGGGTGCACATCATTTTTATTTTCTCCCACAAGTTTCTCCACCTTGATCTAAATCGGTCCCCCGGTCCTGATCTCTTCTATATCAATCCACCGCAACAATTGGAGGGATTACAATAAAAGAGGCTGGGTGTTTAATAAGAAACAGAAGCACTGCAGATTACTCCACTGTACCCGCAAGTGAAGAATCAGTCCCCTTTCTGACTCCATTCATTTTAGTGGGTCGGCATAACTGCCAGGCAACCAGAATTTTTATATGAAGGTCAACATTGGTCATCCCCGTGTCCCTGTCATGTTGGGTTTATTTATTGTGCCTGATTCTGGAATGTTGAACTTTTCTCTCTATAAATTTGATGTTGTATAAAAAATAAATATATATGAAATGTAGGTGAAGGTGCCAAATCCGATTCTTCTTTTTAAATCGCAGATGTACGCGCTATTTACTGCAGACACAACTCACAAGGCAGGTCTGCCCCAGTGAGCAAGACAGAATGCAATGTTCACATGGAGGCTCCACCAGCATGCATTGTTCACAAAGAATCTTCCAGAATGTGACATTCATGTTGAGACTCGAGCACAATGTACCGCTTATGTTGAGAACCCACCAAAATACCAGGGCAGCCATAGGAATATCTCATCCCATGGAGATAAGGGAAAGCTTACAGAAAAGGATAGCCAGATCCTGGTGGTAGGGGGATTCGGTTATTAGGAGGGACAGAGAGCAATTTGTCAGAATGAGCCCAAATCGACGAACAGTATATGGTTTCCCGGGTTTGGGACATTGCAGATCGGATGGACAGATTGTTAGATGGGGCTGGGGAAGACCCAGCTGTCATAGTACATATTGACACCGACGGCAATATTAGAAGAAAATGGAATGCCCTACCAAATGATTTCAGGGACTTGGGCGCTTTATTGAAGATAAGAACCTCAAAAAGTTGTACACTGCCTGTACAGCGAGCCACACCAAGGAGACAGCAGGCGCTTAATAAGTAGCTGAAACTGGTGCAGGATGAAGGGGGTTTGGCTTCATGGAGACCTGGACTGACTTTTCAATTGGTTACTTACTCTACAGCAAGGATGGATTGCACTTAAATGAGTAGGGTGTAGCTCTGTTGGGAAAGAAAATAACTAAAAAGTTGGAAAAAGTGATTTGCTAGTGAACATGAGGGAGAGGATATTCAAGTCAAGCCATCATCACCGGAGAGTACACCAACTACGTCATCACTTTGAAAGATTCTCATCTCTTCTCACCAACAGGAGTGCCTCAGTATCTTTTCTGGCTAGCCCAAGTTTTGTGTGTGGAGGATAGGGAGTGTTAGGGAATATCTACCCTCAGGAGGTACCGTCCCCAATACGGTAAATACTAGAACCCAAAAATGTCCATCGTAATCACCTGGAAAAAAAAAGTGCCCGAGATGTTGGTGGTAAACAGCCTGCCAGGCCTGGGGGGAACCAAACCAAATCATCCAAAAGCTACATCATATGCAAGAGTCGCCAAGAGTGTAAACGTAGACATGAAGATTTACGGTTCATCAAAAATATCACATTCTAAAAAGGGAAAAGTAGAACAAGGGGGAGAGGAGGAGGGGAAGGGAAGGAGAGGTTGGAGGAAAGGGGGTGAGGGTTGGGGGGAACCCCTACACCCCTTCCTTTACCCCAACCCCCCTCCTTTCCTCCGTCTCTCTTCCACACACCCCCCTGTTCTACCTTGCCCTTTCCAATGTGATATTTTTGATTAACCTTAAATCTACATTTACACGCTTGGCAGCTCTTGGATATAAGGCAGCTTTTGAAGGCCTTGGTTCAGTGCCCCCTGGGCCTAGCAGGATGTTTACCACCAACATCTCAGGCACTTTTTTTTATAGGTGATTATATTTGATTGATGTATTGTCAATCGACATTAAGTAGTTGATTACGTTGTGAAGTTTGGAGTCCAGTAGATTTTTTGGGCATGTGTTGCACCGGCTATAAGAGGGTTGGAAGCCGGTATGTTTTTGAGGTGTGTACGTACTTACATACATACATACATACATACATACATACATATAAAAATTGTGGTTTAGGTTAAGTTTGGATTTCTTCTGTAGGTGCTTTGAGTGGACATAACTGATGTACCCCGCTCTGTGGGGGCGGGCCTTAGAGAACAGAGGCTACATATGGGCAGCACAGAGGCTTAGTGGTTAGCCTTGAAGCACAGGGGTCCTTGATCCAAACCCTGGCCAGGACACTATCTGCATGGAGTTTGCATGTTCCCCCTGTGTTTGCATGGGCAGCTATGCTCACCACTGCACCACCAACGAAAGGCAGCATGTCTTTGTAGTGTGGGAGGAAACCGGAGGATACTCCTGCAGCTGCCCCGGGTTCGATTCCCGGCCAACACCATCTCCAAGTACTTGGAGTCCACAGAGAAAAGCACTATAACAAGGTCAATGCTGAATATACATTAGCAGTAGAATAAAGAATGAATGCATCAAAAATACACCAGAGAGCATCCATGCATACACCAGAGAGCATCTAAATGCATCCAAAATACATCAGAAAGCACCCATATGTATCAACAACACACCAGAGTGCATCTAAACACATCGAAAATACACCAGAGAGCAGCTAAATGCATCACATATACACTCAACTGCATCTAAACTAGGGGTAGACAACTAGGGGTAGACCGATATGGGTTTTCCTCTGGCTGATGCCGATATTTAGAAATTGGGACGGCCGATATATGATGCCGATTTTTATAATAAAAAAAAAAAAAACACACACCACCTCACCCACTCTACTCCTCCCTGCTTGCTCCTGTCACTACCACACACTTTATGTCATTGGTGTAGTTGGGACTGACTGTTACTGGCCGGTGGCACTGGTTTGGAACCGACAGATGGCACTAGCAGGTTTCACACTAAGCCGATAATGTAATGGTGTGTAAAACTGACATGTAACAGAGAGGAGATAGAAGCTGTCAATATTGAACTTGATGTCGGGGTGGGCCAATGATTGAGCTTCTTAAGGGGTGAAGCTACATACAAGTAGCGTTCCGCCCAGATCCCATTGACTGGTGTTTGATAGCTGCTGGGTGCTGCCCACCCCCCAACATCAAGCTCAATTTTGACAGCTCCTCTCTCCCTGCATTCAGTTACGTGTCAGTTTCACACACTCAGCAGCTCTGGCAAGCATTACCTGCTGCGCCGAGTGTGGAGAAGGGAGGAGGAACACTTGTGGGTGCGGTCAGTGTTAAATATCGGCCTAATTTGGATAATTATCGGCCGATGCATCAAAAATCGACCGATAGTTGGCACTGGCAGGTGGCACCCATCGGCACTGGCGGGTATGAAACTGACAAATAACTGAATGTAGAGAGAAGCCGTCAAATTCAGCGGTAATGACGGGGTGGGCGGGACCCAGCAGCTATCAAACACAAGACAATGATTGGGTCGCTTAAGAAAGTGGGCGGGGCCACATACACGTAGCAGCCCGCCCAGATCCCAATGGCTGTTGCTTGATAGCTGTGGTCTCGCCCACCCCCGACATCAATGGTCAATTTTGACAGCTCCTCTCTCTTTCTGCATTCAGTTAAGTGTCAGTTTCACTCAGTGGCTCTGGCAAGCATCAAGCGCCACTCTGCCAACGGAGTGTGGAGAAGAGAGGAACACTTGTGGGCACGGTGTTGAAATATCGGGCTCATCTGGATATTAAAATCGGCAGATGACGATCAAAAGTGGCCAAATATCGGCTGGCTGATATATCAGTCGACCTCTACATAGTACGCAGTGCTAGTCAAATTGGTCAAGGACTAAACTGACTTGCCCCACAATAATAGAACATTGCTGTGCAGGTGTCTGAGCCACAAGTAGAAAGTTTTGGGGAATCACAAAGTGTAAGAAAGCCTGGAAATATGAGGACATACAGGTACATTTCCTAGATGCAACAGAAGCCAGGAAGTCTCCCCGGTGAAGAGAAGCAATGACAAACCTGGAGGATTCCATGTGCTGCCACAAAACTGAGACGACACCTTAGCCACTTCAGTACCATCTTATTGCTGAAAGATGTCTAAAAACGCCCCTCTCAAGTTCATCCATAGACAGCCTCCCAAAACCCTGCCTCCTGCGTGCCCTGGGGGCACAGCAGATCACAGATCGTAGTAAAGGCACAATCACGAAAGGAGAGCCAATAACTGGCAAGACTCTTAGTACATTCTTTACACCGATAACCAGGGCACTGATCAGTGGCGCATATCAGTGAAGAAGAAAACTGACTTTCTATAACAAACTAGGAAAGCCTTGTGCTGCCAAGTGCGTAATACGTAAAAGATATTACCATAGTTATACATCAACATATGCAAGATGGGAATGGAAATGCATTCATCACCGATATGAACAATTCTACCTATATGACCAGTTAGAGCAGTGGTTCTCAACCTTTCTAGTGTCGTGACCCCTTGATAAAAGTTCCCAAGTTGTGGGGACCCCTAACAGTAAAATAATTTTTGTAGCGTGGGTTGTCAGTACCCAAAGCAAGACAAGTAATTTGCACCCCTAACCCACAGACATTTAGCGCTCCCCGAGTCCCTTCCACCCCCACAGTATTAAAACCCCTTATGGTACATTTTCGGATGTACCACTCTTTCTTTCTGTTTTATCTCTCTATCCTAATTTCTTTTTTCCCCCCATCCCTCTCTCTAGCCATCTTTCATTTTTTTTGCTCTCCCCTTTTCTTTGTTCCTCCCCCTCTATCCTCTCCCTTCCATGTATTCTCTATTTTTTCTTTCCCTTTCTTACTCCTTGGTGGCGGTGGGGGGATTATGGCATGAGTGGCAGTGCTGGCGTGAGTTGGGATGAGTGGCAATGCTGCGGGCGTGTTCTGATCGGCCAACTTAGGTGCACTTGATCAAGGTCATCTGCTGATCTGAGAACTGTAGTGGGGACTTTAAACGGCAACTATAATCACAGGTAGTGTTACTCACTGGGTCTCCGACTTTGTGGTGTCTCGTAGCAATGACACCTATGCCGAAATCAGGAGATTGGGTCTCCTTTAGCCCCTCCCACTTCACATTGCTCACCAGTCAGCTGACCTCTAGTCTCTGCCCCCCAGCCATGCTGTGAACTGAATGGGCGGCTGCGAAGAGGAACAACCTAGCTGGGCGGCCGCAAAAAGGCTGGGAGAGCGTCGCGGGCTTCAAGAACAGCCCAGGATTCGGTGACCCCTGACAAATCATCATTCGGCCCCAGAGGGGGTCCCGACCCCCAGGTTGAGAACCACTGCTTTAAGGGCAGGTGTTCTTGGAAGGAGCCGAACCCTCCTTAAAAAAGGCACAGGCCAGCATAAGCACTATGGCAGTGGTTCTCAACATTCCTAGTGCCGTGACCCCTTGATAAAATTTCCCAAATTGTGGGGACCCCTAACAGTAAAATTATTTTCGTATAGTGGGTTGTCAGCACCCAAGGCAAGACAAGTAATTTGCGCCCCTAACCCACAGACATTTAGCGCTCCCTGAGTGCCTTCCACTTGTACAGTATTAAAACCCCTTATGGTACATTTTAGGATATACAACTCTCTCTCTTTGTTCTCCTTTCTTTCCATTTTATCTTTCTCTATCCTAATTTCTTGTTTGTTATCCCCATCCCTCTCTAGACCTCTTTCTTGTTCTCTTATTCTTTCTCTCCCTTTTTCTTTGTCCCCCCCCCCCCCCTCTTTTCCAATCCCTTCCATGTATTCTCTATTTTTATTCCTTCTCTTATTCCTTGGTGTTTAGGGTGGGGGGGTTTAAGTGGCAGTGCTGGTGGGGGATGGGATCAGCAGCAGTGTTGGGGGGAGTTCTGAAAAGCCAACTTAGGTGCTCTCGATCAAGGTCATCTGCTGATCTGAGAACTGTAGTGGGGACCTTTAATGGCAACTATAATCACAGGTAGTGTTACTCACTGTGTCTCCAGCTTCACTCTGTCTTGCACTTTGTGGCATCTCGTAGCAGTGACAAAATGTTGAAATCAGGAGATAGGGTCACCCTCCCACTTCACATTCCTCACCAGTCAGTTGACCTCTTGTGTCTGCCACCCAGCCATGCCATGAACTGAATGGGCGGCTGCAAAGAGGCCAAGTGGGCGGCCGCTGATTTCAGGAACAGCCCAGCTGAGCGGCAGAGAAAAGGCTGGGAGAGCGGTGCGGGCTTCAGGAACAGCCCAGGATTCAGTGACCCCTGGCAAATCATCATTCGACCCCCAGGTTGAGAGCAACTGAGTTAGAGCAACTGAGTTAGAGCAACTGAGTTAGAGCAACTGAGTTAGAGCAACTGAGTCCCCCCCCCCCCCATATAAACACTTTTTTAAAATATATTTTATTAACTCACGTGTAAGATTTCTCATCGACTTTCACATCCTCTTTATAATGCTTTTCATCTTTCACAGTAATGCCAGCATTGGATTTGACTTCCATATCCTCCATAGGTTCATCAAAATCCCCATCATCAAACTCAACCATTTCTTGATCCTCTTCTGAAATAAAGGAAAGGTTTATCCTGGTACTAGTCCTGCATAGAGTATCAACATTGATGTTAATGTAACATGAAATGCTTTTGAAAGAGAATGCTCCAAATCCGGCCCAGTCAGGCAGTTTTTCTCTCTCTCTCTCTCCTACAAATGCCTTCAACAGGAGAACCTTACCACCTCCCCCCTTTCCTGGAATGCTGGAAAAAAAGATCACGGACCCTCACCCCAACACTTATTCTTGCTCTAGCCATTAAATCTGGGTATAAATTCTTAAAGTAAAACTTTAGCAGACCTGGGTATAAATTCTTAAAAAGCAGAAATTTACCGGAAAAGTTCTTTAGCAAGGAACATGCCTTCCACATTAATAATTATTCTACCAAAGTGTGTGCTGTAAAATTGCCTCCAGCATTGTCCCAGTTTCTTCTTGCCGAAGGCTGTCAGCATCAGTAAATCTTTAGGCTTTCAGCAGATCAGCCTCTAATGGCTCCAATTTTTTTCGGCAAAAGACCAAAAATGGAGAGCAACTGAGCATGTGCATTACTGCATTTCAAAAACAGTATAAATAAGCACTTATTTCTAATGTTTTACCTAGCTATACCTGCAAAAGAGGCCAGCCTGAAGTAATCTAGCAGAACTTAAAGTGTAACTTTAGTCAGAAAATTAACATGATGGTACCAGACACCCCACATACACTACTGTGTTTTTTCCTCAAATACCTCAGCTCTCTCCCGAAGCCTCCATATTTTTCTTTGGCCTTGCCCAAAACTCAACTGATTTTGGCATCAAATCCATATTATCCCTCAGAAATGTACCGATCATGTAGTGCCCAAATCCCCCAAGTTCTTTTAACTCCATCACAATACCATTTAGAAAATATAAAAAATTCTGTTTTAATACATACGGTAAATGTGGCTCATGCATACCTGCAATTTGAAAACAATTCACTTCACCTTCCAAACAAAGATTGGGCAGAATAAATAAGACTATGCTTCTATAAAAGAACTTGCCTCATAGTCACCACTTTAATATGCCACAATACTGTTTCATTGTCTCTTTTCTCACTTAACATCTCGCTTCCCACCCCTTCTGCTTTTATTGTATAACTTAACAGGTCTTTGCAAACTATACTATATGATGTTGCAAATATAAAATTTTTGTTACTTACGTGCATGATTGTCACAAACACACCATTACATGCGTTATGGAGATTTTTTTTTATTGATTTTTTTTTATCTGTACTGCAACTCTTACCAAATAAAGAATTTAGATGTAGCACTACCACCATAGGGGCGGCTTGTATTTTCCCTGGTCTTCCTTTGTTTCAGCCCTGCAGCCAGGAGCACAACACTTGTTACTCCAATGAACAGTCTAGGAGTTTGTGTTTTTTTTTGTTGTTTTAGTTTAGGAACTTGAATAGGAGAAGAGGATATAGTGGGATACTCTAATGAAAGGGACTATATACACAGGCTTTCATTTCCATCAGAACTTCCATTTCCCTATACAAGTCAATGGAAAAGCAAAACAAGCTTGAAGCAGCTTAGGAGGTGGTCAACTAAAAGTCTTAAGCTTGTGTAAAGGAACATGGAAGCCTCTAAAACATTATTTAAAAACGCAAGCAGAATGCACCAGAAGTATGATGCAATATATCCCTACAGGGATCTCCAAACTATGGCCCTCTAATTGTTACGGAACTACACATCCCATGAGGAATTGTAAAACACAACATTCACAGACATGACTAAGCATGGTGGGAATTGTAGTTCCTGAACAACTGGACAGCCATAGTTTGGAGACACTCGGTCCAGAATATACCACACAAACCATCTAGTACATATACTACTGCACAGGGTGAACCTTCTGCTACATTTTACAGTGAAACCTTGGATTACGAGCATAATCTGTTCCAGGAAAATGCTCGTAATCCAAAGTACTCGCATATCAAAGCGAGTTTCCCCATTGAAGTAAATGGAAACAAAAATAATTTGTTCCGCATTGACTTCAATGGCATGCAATATCGCATGCGGCCCGAGGCGGGGGCGCTGGAGAGCCTCGGAAACGGCCAGAAAGGCCAGAGGACAGTTCGGCTGACCTCAGCAAACCTTGGAAAGATTATTTTTACGAGCCTGAGGTTAACCGAACTGTCCTCTGCCCTTTCCGCCTGTTGCTGAACAGCACTGATCGTCGCCGTTCAGCTCTGGTCCCCCCCCCCCACCTCAGGCCAAATGCGGTACTGCAGGCCCCATTAGCTTGAATTCTGCTCATTTTGCGAGACACTCGCCAACAGAGTCAGAATTATTAAAAAAAAAGTTGCTTGTCTTTCAACAAGCTTGTTAACCGAGTTACTCGTAAACCGAGGTTCCACTTTATTTTCATGAATTCTGAACTGTAAACTCTTTCTGCACACTGTTAATCCCAACTTTTATCTACTAAAATAACATATGCTTAATTCATGCATGGTCTACCATTCGATGGTTCTTCCCCTGTAATCATGCTTCCACTGTGTTCAGATTTTGTAACCGACTCTTTTTTAATCTCCACTTTTTTAGAAGATAACTTGCAGGGTACTTCAGAAGGAGAAACCGATTTATGTTCTTGCTTTGCCACATTGGACACTTTCCTAACACTTGCTGGTGAGGCCTACAAAAAAAACAAAAAAAAAACAAGAAAACTGTTTAAGAGAATCAGCTGACCTAAAAGCAAACTGACCTGGCACATTGTCAGATTTGTCAATATCTATGTTCAAGTCCACAAATATTGTCTTCTCTGTGAATTCCCTTGGGTTGTTTGTACAGTCATAACATAGGAACTTCCCTTCTGACCAAGTCTAGTTTAGGCCCACCCCTCCAAGTTCCATCAGATCCCTGAAATTTTTACTGCCAATTGAGTTCTGCCAATTGGCAGCATCATAGCAGGGTTTGGCTTAGCAATGCCAAGGCTTGGCTCAAATTAGACCTGGTCAGAAGACAATACCCAGTGTAGAGCCTTGGCCTGTAATCCAAAGGAGCTCTGCAAGAGGTAAAACTTAAAGATTAGCACAAATACTTCCAGGCATCCTATTATTCAGTAAAGAAAACAAAAATAAAGTTTAGCGCTATGGACTAGATGAACTATTAATAGCTGCTGCCTCCCAGTGGCAGTGCATCCATAAGGGTGCACAGGTGCCGCCCCCTCTATCACAAATAGAGCATGCCACTCCCACCATTTAGGCCCCCGGCCACTATTCAGGTGCCGGGCGCCTGAATTACAGCGGTGGGGGCGATTTTGAAGCGCCCGATTAGAGCCATAGGCTCTAATAGGCGTTCGCATTTCAACCAGCTGTGTTAGAAAAGCGAATGAATATTCACTTTCCAAACACTGAACCGCCTCTACGCCAATCAGGTGCGCAGGTCTGTCAATGGTCACCCGATTGGCTGAAACGACAGGCACTGTGATTGGACGCTTTTCAGGGTCCAATCATAGCAGAGGATAGGTGGAGCGGACCGGAGAAGAAATCGAGGACATCGCTCGCCGCCGTCACCCCGAGACAGGGTAAGTGTCGGGCAGCTGATGGGCAGGGGAAGCACATTGGTGGCGTTTGATGGGGCACAGTGAGGCTGCAATCAATTATTTATTTTTTTTCAGAATTTCTCATAAAGGTTTTACTTGTTGCGCAAATAAATATATCAAACGCTATGGGTCCAATTATCTTTCCATGACACTACGGTGACGGAGGAGAGCATTGGAGGCAATCAAGGAACTTCCCATTACAGCCACTGGTACAGTGGAGGCGTGTGACCCTGTGAAGGGGATTGCCATTTGGTGAGGGCAGCATAAGACGGGGGCACGAGTGTGACACAAAGCCACTGTCAGAATGCAAGCACGTTTTTAGCAGCACTTATTTCTAAATGTTTGATATGAACTGATGGACTCTCATTGAATTTATGCACATGAAGAATCAATAACGCATATTTGTTGGACATTACAACATTTTGATTGATTTTATGCACTTTGGCACTTATTTGGATATACATTCTGGATTTTACATTTCAATTTACAGTATGCATATGATATATTAATAATGCTCGATTGTTACATTATAGCACTTTGATTTCATGCACTTTGCCACTATGAATTTTTGTATGTGGACGTAGCACTTTACTCATTTCCTGCTGCCGATTATTTTCAAGTTTTTTGGTATATACTGTGATACACCAGATTATACCTTACACTAGCAGCTCCAATTCCACTTGCCCCCAATATTAATTTTCATCCTATTATTCAGCGCCGTTTTAAGCTCCCTTTAAAATTAAAACATTCATTTTTTTTAGTTATGATTGGTACCTTAGGGGCTGAATGAGCAGCAGGTATGGAAAACGGGTTGAGTGGTGCACCAGCAGGCCTCCTCTTCTTTAGTGTCACAATTGGTGGTGGTGTGATCTGTGCAGGCTAAGCAGATAGTTAAAGATTATAAAATAACTTGGGGGAAAAAAACACACACACACACAGGTTTGCAACTAGTTCATAGACTTTTAAACTTATTAGAAAGGCAGCGAATTCTTAATAAACAATTCTAGGCGAAAAGTGAAATAATTCTGTAAGCTCATAAACGGTATCCAGTAATCCCAGTAATTGTGCTCAAGATAAAAAAAAAAAGTAACACATTTAAGCCTGAGCTCTGTATAAATCCCAGGAGGACACATACACAACTCCATAAAGGGCCAGCAGGGATATAATTATTGAAACATGTACACATTCAAAACAGGCCTGGTATTTAAAAAAAAAAAAAAAAAAATTGTACTGAATCTTTTTTTTTTTTTCACATCTAGTATTCTGTGAGAGGCAGCAAGGAGCGAGTTCCTTCCAGCATCACCAGGATAAAGACAAAAGAGAATGAGAAGACCTGGACTGTACAGCAGTGTCTGGATGAAAACATTTAACTATTCAGCATGTGGACTGTGCTTCCTGGGAGGCAAAACTTCTCCATCTGTAGAAGAGTGAAAGCCAGTCCGGAATTTTAAAAATATAAATACCGTATATCGGCGTATAACACACACACACACACACACCTTAATTTTAAGAGGGAAGTTTCAGGAAAAACAAAGAACTTTGAAGCAAGACAAGGGTAGCTCAAAAATAGTATTTTTTGTACTCACCGTAAAATCCTTTTCTCCGACGTCCATGGACGGACACAGCTCCTTAAATCTTGACAAGTGGGTTATGTTCCCTGTTTACAGGAGAGGACTAGGCAGAAACATGTTAAATAGTTAACCACTTCCCTACCGGCCCATAGTAAAATGACGTCCACAAAGAACTTCTGCCGTTCAGAGTGGACGTCATATGACGTCCTGGGCTTTCCGGGTGGATATCTGAATGATGCCTGCAGCTAAGAGGCATCATTCAGATATCCTTCTAAACTGCCGGCGATTCTGCACAACGTAAGAACGATCATAGCGGCGGTTCCGCCGCTAGATCGTTCTTACAGGCGGCGGGAGGGGACATCCCCCCCCTCCCGCCGCCATCCGGTGCTTCTCCGGGCTCTCCCGTGCCATCGGGGGCCCGGAGAACGAATCGTCCGGCGCTCGCAGGAAGCATAGAGATGACTGGTGACCAGATGGTCACCAGTCATCTCTATGACCGTCGGAGGACCCGGGCGCGATGTGATGACGTCACGCCCGGGTCCCGTTAGTAAACAAAGCCGCGATTGCGGCTGCTAAGCAACCACAAGCATGAGATCGGTGAATTTTTTTTCACCGATTTCATGCTTTCCAGCCTGGAGGAGAGATGTGGGGTCTTACTGACCCCGCATCTCTCCATAAAGAGTACCTGTCACACACATTCCTATTACAAGGGATGTTTACATTCCTTGTAATAGGAATAAAAGTGATAAAAAAAAAAAAAAAATTAAAAAAAAAAGTGTAAAAAAGAAATAAATATATATAAAAAAAAAAAGAAATAAAAATTTATTTTTTTAACGCCCCTGTCCCCGGTAGCTTGCGCGCAGAAGCGAACGCACACGCAAGTCCCGCCGACATATGTAAACGCCGTTTAAACCACATATGTGAGGTATCGCCGCGTGCGTTAGAGTGCCAGCAACAATTCTAGCACTAGATCTCCTCTGTAAATCTAAACTGGTAACCTGTAAAAAATTTCAAATCGTTGCCTATGGAGATTTTTAAGTACCGAAGTTTGGCGCCATTCCATGAGTGTGCGCAATTTTAAAGCGTGACATGTTAGGTATCTATTTACTCGGTGTAACATCATATTTCATATTTTACAAAAAAATTGGGCTAACTTTACTGTTTTTAAATTTTTTTAATTCATGAAACAATTTTTTTCCCAAAAAAAGGCGTTTGAAAAATTATTGCGCAAATACCGTGCAAGATAAAAGGTTTCAATGACCGTCGTTTTATTCCCTAGGGTGTCTGCTAAAAAAAACATATATAATGTTTGGGGGTTCTGCGTAATTTTCTAGCAAAAAAATTATGATTTGTACATGTAGGAGAGAAGTGCCAGAATAGGCCCGGTATGGATGGGTGTATAACTGCCCGGTATGGAAGAGGTTAAATATATGTTACATTAACAGAGTTGAACAGCCCCGCCCAGGGGGCAGTCCCTCCAGACATAACCCTCCTCGCTGCAGCATGCAGCCTCAGTTCGTAACAAGCAGTACAAACCTAAAAAGGAGGGGTGGGAGCTGTGTCCGTCCATGGACGTCAGAGAAAATGATTTTACGGTGAGTACAAAAAATACTATTTTCTCTTATCGTCCATGGACGGACAGCTTCTTAAATCTTGACAAATGGGACGTCCCCAAGTAGTGTGAAAAACGAGGGGTGGGAAATACATCAGTAAAACCATTTTTAATTTCACCCCAAAACAAGCAGAGCTCCTCAACGGAGAAGGTGCAACTTTAAAACAGCCACCTGCAAAAAAACTGGCAGGCAAAAGAAACATCAGGAGATGCACTCACAGTAACCATGTAAATTCTGGAAAAAAACGTGAACCGACGACCAAGTTGCCGTCTCGCATATCTCTGAAACCGACGCATTATGTCGGACAAAAAAAACCCCCAGGAAACACCAATTGCCCTGGTCGAAAGTGCCGTGATCGGAAAGGGAGGCCGCCCCTTAAGAACATAGGCCTGTGTAACAGTCTACCTAAACCACCGAGAAATGGTGGTCGACGAGACCGCCAGGCCCTTTTGTGGACCAGACACCGACACAAAAGAGTCAGAACTTCAAAACTGAGCCGTAGCAGGCTGGTCCACCCGCGAAGCACGTACCACGCCTAAAGTATGAAAGACAATTTCCATAGGATGCGCCGGCCGAGGACAGAAGGATGGAAGAACAATGTCCTCATTCCTGCGAAAGGCCGAAACCACCTTCGGAAGAAGGGAAGGTCGCGGGTGCACCAGCACCTAATCCTTATGGAGGATCAAGCATGGCGGCTTGCAAGACAAGACTGCCGCCTCAGAAACCCCTCTAACAGAGGTAAAGGCCACTAAAGGGGCCACCTTCTGAGATAGTGTCGAGAGAATCTCTCTGACGTTACCAAAAGGAAGGTTCCAGAAGAACCGAGAGCACCAGCGTCAAAACTCATGGGAGGAGAGATGGGCCAAGAGGGGAAAGTATATGACAACCCCCTGCACAAACAAGGGACCCACCAGGGACCGGGCCGCAAAAAAGGTCACTGAAAACACAGCCAAGGCTGAAATCTGCCCCCAAACGGTGCTTTAAGCAACTTTCAGATCCACTCAAAGCTGTAAAAACAGCAGGATCCTGAACACCGAGTACGTCCTTGGATGCCACTTCATCTCCTCGCACCAAGAGATGCAAGCCTGCCAGGCGCAACTGGAGATCCCCCGGAAGAAGACTACCGTGCCCTCAGCATTGTGGAGATGACAGAGTCTGACAGACCCTGGTCTCTTAAAGTCCGGCCTCCAATAGCCATGTTGAGCAAGTCAGTGACTATACAACAGGATAAAACATGGGACCTTGAGACAGAGGTACCTCCCGCCCTGGCAACCGTCAGGGTAGACAAGCCAAGGATGCCGAGGCCAGGCTGGAGCGATTAGAGGCATCGGGATCTCCTAAAACTCCACTCAGTGGAGCAGCCGAGGGAGCACTACAATAGCGGGACGGCAAAAAAATTGACGATACAGATCCTACAGGGCCACCAGCGTGAATGGCGCGACTGTACCAGATCACTAGACCTGGCCACTAGCTTTGGCACCCTTGCGGTGGAGGCGAGCGGCCAGGTGATCCATGCCTTGTGAGGCTCACCTGCAAGGGAGCCCAGCACCAAGACCAGACACCCTGGTCCAGCATCTGGCGACTCCAGTAGCCCGCCTGCTGGTATACCTGAAGGTAGACCAAAGTCACTGCCGTGGCATTGTCCGGCTGAAACCAGATCGGACAACCTTGTAACCTCCCCGACCACAAGGAGAGACATAGCCTGATCGCCTAAAATAGGACAAAGACCAGTAGACAGGGTACACAATACCTGGTGGACCCAGTCAGTCACCCACCCAGGCACTAGCCAGGGCCGACCCTGGGTAACTACCGAGATCAGACGAGAGCGGGCACATACAGGGAGGTGTGGTCGCAGATCCACGCAAGTCCAGCGACTCAGACCCGACGGGACCCCCCAGGCCCACAACCCTTGAGACTGACACCCGTCGTAAATACTGACCACTGGAAGGAAGAAAAAAACTTCTCGGACCGAAGAGTCGGGGATCTCCGTCACCAACTCAGAAAGACTGACTAGGCGGTGCACCGGAATCTGATGATTTCACAGACAAGCGATTTTTAACACCTGGACAGTATGTCCCCCGGAAAACCCGAGTGTGGAACTGGGTATACAGTACCGCTTCGAAGGAGGCTACCCACAGGCCCCAGACAAGCAGGTGTCCGAAGAGAAGACTGATTGCGTGATGCCAATACCTTCCTGCAGAATGAAGCGTCTGCAATTTCTCCAGGGAAACAAGGACCATTGCCACTGAGGATTCCGGATCAACCCTAGATACTCCAACACTGAGTCGGAACCTAGCATGCCCAGGAGTTGAACCCTGAGTCGCACACATGGTAGGCAGGCTTGCTGCCACTGAGCTACACCTTCCGGTGTCTAACACCCACCCGAGTCTGCTGAGGGTCCAAATGGGAATAGCACATCCACTAGGTCCGAGACAGAAGTTGCTCTCAGAAGAAAGTCGTTCAAACAGCCAACGAAGCAAAGCCCCGCTGTCCCAACAGAGTTAGGATAAGTGCGAGGTCCTAGCTGGAAACCCATGGTGCTGACGCCAGATCGACAGGGAGGGCCACAGGCTGACCAAGACCCTCTCACACCATAAAGCACAGAAAGAACACCGAAATGCGCAAAACGGGACATGCATGTATGCATCCCTGATGTCCAAGGACGCCTCCAGGATGGAGCGCAGCTACCAAACGAATGGTTACATGCAGAACTAGCCGACGTTCACAAAGGTATTCAGGGCCTAAGGCTCCTAGAAAAACTCCAAACCTCCCGTCCTGCAGGAAAAGTAAAATTACCCCGCAGCTTAGCAAGTCCCACACTGCCCTAGGCAGACCGACGGGCCGGGAGAGGAAGACGCAAGGAAAGAACTTTGTTCTGTGGATAGGAGGAACCCTATCTAGTACTGCGAAGAGACCTCGCAGACCCACTGGTCAAAGAGCAGGAAGGTTTTACCGAATTGTGAACCTGCAAGCTGCCCCCCCACCTAGAGACAGGGAGGGAAGGCTACATACATTGGCAGGCTTTTGGGTGCCGGCGTGATTGCATACGCACCCAGGAACGGATTAGGCCCCCAACTGGGCCTTTGACCCCAACATGGAAACGGTCAATACTTCTGATCTGCCATCAGTCAGATCCATACAAGCGGGGGTCCCCTGCAAAAGTGAGAATGGTCACCTAGACATGCCCGGAGGGTCCACCACCAGAGAAGAAGCCCACCTCTTAAAAAGGGCTCCCCTCAAAGGGGCACTGAACTGCCCGGCGGTGAGGGACTACAAAAGCCCTCAGCAGCTTTTCTCATTCCGCATCTAAGAAATTATCAAAGAAGGGCACAGAAGGAAAAAACCTACACAGAACGGTCTGAATTGTGAACCAAAAATCGTGAGGAAGCTGTAGGTGCTGTGTGAGAAGAACGGCGCTGCGCGCCGTAGGAATCAACGCTAGAAGCCGAGAACTCCGGCAAGATGGCCACCGAGCGCAGCATATGGAGCCTGGCGCGCCACAGGAAAATGGCCGACCGCCGAAATATGCTGTATCATGGCGGGCGACAACAAAATGGGCGCCAATGGGATTTTCAATAGGAACTAAAAATCCACAAAAAAAATGGTGCCAGCGCCGCCCGAACGGCGGCAAAACACAGAAATTTAAAAGGGGAATACCTAGAAAGGCTGCCCAGCACCCCAAAACGTCCAGAAAAGCGGACCCCCAGCAGTAAAATACACATAGGCCAGGCCCACAGTCCCCTCACCCAGGTGTCCTCATCCCGACAGCAATAGTAAAACAGCAGAGGGAAGAAAAGGGAGCAGGGAAGGGAGGATACCCAAACCCCAGGAATGCTCAGCCGTACCACCCACCCTAACAGGGAGGCACTGTACTTACCTGTCCATGCGACGACTCACTGACGCATTCCAGACAGGCATACAACCGCAATGGAGGTAGCCGTCGGCCCAGTCCACTGTGAGTGAGACAACACCACAGCCCAGTCATGTGCGGACCTCGGAGCAAAGCTCACTGGCCACCCCAGGAGTCATGGGGCATATCGTGGCAGACCCAGCCTCTTTGCAAAGGTGTGCTCACTGGCCGAACTGAGAAGACTACAAAAATCTATAATATCCAGCCTGTCTCTCAGCCGACAGTTGATAGAAGTAAAAAAATATATATATATATCTTTTCCTCATGGCGCTGGGCCACAAGGGGAGCCATACATCCTTTTCCTTTGCTAGGCAGAACGAAACTGAGGCTGCATGCTGCAGTGAGGAGGGTTATGTCTGGAGGGACCGCCCCCTGGGCGGGGCTGTTCAACTCTGTTAATGCAACATGTATTTAACTATTTAACATGTTTCTGCCTAGTCCTCTCCTGTAAACAGGGAACATAACTCACTTATCAAGATTTAAGGAGCGGTGTCCGTCCATGGACGATAAGAGAAAAACTTTTTTTTATTAATATTTAGGCATTTATAAAAAAGGTACATAACGTAACATGACAGTTCGGACATGAATCGGATTGCATAGGTGTGATCCGATTCTGGTACGGACCACAAAAATGGTCCTGTGCGAGTTTGGTCAGAATGCGATGTGTGAAATCTCATCGCACCAACATCGCATGCGATTTACACTGCAGTGCAAACTACATGCAATATCGTAGAGCGCATAAATGTGAACCAAACTGAGATAACATTTTTTTACATTCTCTCATTTCATTAATGACAATTTCATATTTCCCCCCATTATTGGGAACTAACAATGCTTTTATATTATTTCGTGGTTTTTTTTTTTTTTTTTTTGAATAATTTTGAGGATTTATTCAGGGCTTGGACAATGGGTTGTATCATTGCTCAAACAGGGGGGGTTGGGGAATAAAAAGGGCCTTTACAGGAGAGAGAGAAGATCACCGCTCAAGGTAGGTCTATTGTAGGGTCGTTTCAAAAATATAGGACTCCAAGGGTGCAGGCAATGCACTAAGGCAAATATTGGTAAAAATATGAGGGATGGACAGCCGCACTCCAAACCAAACAGGTTGTCTTTATTCAAATCAACAGCAAGAACACAGCAGATCACAGCAATAGGAACAGGAGAATACCGACGTTTCGCACTGGCTTCAGTGCTTATTCATGGCTTCAGTGCTTATTCATGGCAGCCATGAATAAGCACTGAAGCCAGTGCGAAACGTCGGTATTCTCCTGTTCCTATTGCTGTGATCTGCTGTTGATTTGAATAAAGACAACCTGTTTGGTTTGGAGTGCGGCTGTCCATCCCTCATCTTTTTACCAACCTTTACAGGAGACCTTGCATGTATATATATATATATATATATATATATATATATATATATATATATATATATATATATATATATATATATATATATATATATATATATATATATATATATATATATATATATATACACACATACATACATACATACATACATACATACATACATACACACACACACACACACACACACACACACACACACACAGATGATTTCTACTGTTACTTCATACATGGATGGAAACTATGCTCCTCTATACACCCAACAATGTGTTCTACCTAGGCCTCTTTCATAAATGCCAGGCACTTCCCCCTGCTGTTCTTATGGTGGCAGTCCATTAATAAGCTCTACAAAGCCTGCTTCCAGGGTTCACGTTCCTCTTCAGAGTCCCTGGGACTACTTCAGCGAGTTCAGGGAAAGTGAAGGAGATTTGTGATGTTCACATATCTTCTCTAGGCTAGGCGAGTAAACGCTGAAGCTCTCGAACACCGATTTACTTCCATATTCACAGCTCTTAGAATCCCAGCAGAAGAAGTTCAAAGACTGTATCCAAGGAGGCAGGCTTGCATAGTGTGAAGAGCTCCCAAGTCATAGCTGCTAACACCCATTCAACACATACGTAAAGAAAACACTAACGGCTAGGAGGGAAAATAAATAGTAAACTTACCTGGGATTTTAAATCTTGCAATAAATCGCCCAATAAATCATCCTTTGAAAGGTCCACTGACTTCTGCAAAGACAGATATTAATGCTTGCATCAAAGCTATAGTTTAAAGATACTATATTAAATTGGCAAGAAATACTTGATATAAAGCAAAAAGAGCCTTATACAATAGAACGGACATGAAGCAAAGTGCTGATGGTAAACAATAAGAATTTACCTTGCCGACTTTACAATAGTACCAAATGAGCATTGTTGGTAGGAGAGGGTACTGTACTTTACATTTAAAGCAACTTTTATTTTTAAAACATGTAGCTCCCCCTTTCTTTCCGTTTGGGCGCTACGCTAAAGTTAATGGGAGAATAGGAGAGTTATTTTGCTCCCATTCCTAATTTCTTAAATTTGGGCTGCTGTCATTCCTGAACTGTCCTGTAGGTCAGTCTGCGCTCCAGGGGTGCCGATCCCACCCCTGGGCGACAGATGGCGCTAGAGGGGTTCTGTCAGAGCCAATTTTCCCCCAGCAGCCAATTAGAGGAGTTTCCCCTCGCGGGGCATGCTGGGGGAGAGTATATCTGTGGCAGACGCCATTTTCTTCGGTTCTCTGCGGGTTCCAGGTGCGGCACCCACCTTTAGGGTGTGCGCATCCAACGGACCCCGGCGATATGGTATACCAGGCCAGGGTCGCATACTACTCGGAGCTCCATGTTGCTGAAAGGGGGCCCAGTGACTTGCTGGGTCCCCAGCTTTATTGAAGAGATCCCCAGCTGTGTGCCGGAGGCAGGTTATCCGAGGAGCTTGAACGAACCATCGGGGATCTGGTGACCAGGACATTGACAGGTACACTTCAACTGTCACCCGGTGACCCTAACCTAATCTACTGGGAGGATTCGCTCAATCCATTTAGCTCATCCAAATACTAGGCCTGTGGCAGAGGTCCCTACAGCCAGGTCTGTGGCAGAGACCTGTTCCTCCCAGCAACTTAAAGTGGCGCTCCGGCTGCCAGGCTCGTGGCAGGAGTCTGTCCGGAGGCACTTCACCCACTCTGGCTAGAGCGGCGACGAACTGTGTCTACTACTACTACTACTACTACTGAGAGCAGGATTGCTCTTTTCATATCCAGGCCTGATGAAGCGAGAGAGAACTTCGCAGTATCAACCTTTTCTCTCTACCTCATGTTGATGTTGGTCCGAGAAATAAAGCATTCGGAAAATCTCATTCGCTGTTTGGACATTCTTTACTACTCTACTCACTACAATCACCCTAGACAACGATAAGAGGTAACTTAATACGCTGATCCCAAAAGAACCAGCGGCTCCTGAGGGGGTAGCGCTACAAACATATTTACCTGTTGTGTAATGGCTTTGTACAGAGAAGCAATGGGGCTCAGGTAAGTATTAGGGGTACTGATGCACACTGAAGGTTTTTTACCTTAATGCATAGAATACATAAAGGTAAAAAAAAACTTGAGCCTTTGGAACCACTTTAACATTCTGTTCTTTTCCCTATTGAACCATCCTTCCCATTTTCAAAATCAATGTGATGCTAAACAACCAATCACACACACAAAAATGATAAACATTACATCAGAATCGGTTTGTGAACTGTTGCAAGTGACTCACATCTGTAGCTTTTTTCCCGGCGCTGGCCATAAACATGGACTTGATATTATTTGGTTTGGATACAGAAGACTTCTTCACATTGGTTTTAGCGTTCACTGACCCCTTGGTTCCTTTTCCTGCAAAGAAAAACTGTTCAATGCACTCAAGCACAAAATTACCTGTATATCATTTCTGCTTCAAGCCTGAAAAGTGAAGCAAGACTAAGAGAATCTTTAATCATATCCTTACTGAGAAAACAAGTAATAGGGTAAGAAACTAAAGTAAACATGACAAACTGCCACACACAAAGTCAATAATGAATACTAACTAGATCAGGGATCCGCAAACTATGGCCCTCCATCTGTTGCGGAACTACACATCCCATGAGGCATTGTAACACACTGACATTCACAGACATGACTAGGCATGATGGGAATTGTAGTTTCTGAACAACTGGAGGGCTGTAGTTTGAAGACCCCTGAACTAGACTATCACAAGTTAAGGTTCACCTTTATTGGGAAGCACATCATCTTCAAGGTCATCATCAAAAATTTCTCGCCCATCCTCTACATATCCTTCCCCATCTGCAAAACAATGTACAATATACATTTTTAGCTCGTATGCAAGACCTGGAGTTCATTCTTGTAAGGAATACATTTTGCAAACTGAATATCTTAACATGGTGAGAGAGAAGTTGGTGTTTACCATTACCATCTTTATTACCATTGATTTGTATATGTGTCCCCCCCCCCCCTCCTTTCCCTCTGAGATTTTATATTCTATTTTTCTTGTTTTGTTTTAACATTCTGCCAAAAAAAAAAATTGTGAATCAGTACTGCTTGGACCTTGAAGAAGGGTTAATACCCCGAAAGCTTGCCCTGAAAAATTGTATGTTAGTGCAAATAAAAAAAGTATCACGGACAGTACTCAATTTTCTCTGTCACCATTACGATCAACATGCTGACTTTCAAACCTAAAATATTACTGACAAGCCAATGAAGTATTTAGCTAAATTTATATTTTTACAATGCTTCAGAATTCGACTTTTTCAGATAAAGCTTTCATTCCTGCTTCAAAAAGGCAACATTTTATTTCACTGAAAATTGCCACCTGTTTTCACCAATTTATGGAAGTTCTGAAAGTGAACCTGTCAGGAAAATAAAGAGAACTTTCCTTGCAAGTTTCCTGGTTGATATGCTGACCACTGGCATCAGTACTCAAAGTCAGTGACTTAGCAGAAACCGAGATTAAAAAGGTCAGAAGCCTTTAAATGTATATTTGTTAAATGTCAATGTACAAAAATATTGAAGCCAGTAAGGAAGCATGACAGCTATGCAACAGCATTTCCAGAGTCCAGACTCGTATCCAACCTTGCTAGTGAAAATGTACTCACTTCTCAGTATAGTAACCAGTTTTTTGGTGTACGTGTCATTTAATATACTTTGATGCTAAACTCAGGGTAAAAAAGGTTGACTGGTCCTTGCAGTGCAAGGGATAATTTTTCATTTTTGTCTATGGGAAACAAACAGCAGTGTTATTTTTACTAGCTTTGAAACAACTAATCAACACAATCGTTTATAAAAATAGTTGTCAACTATTTTCATTATTGATTAGTTGGTCAGCTGATTTCATTGGCCTGCATACAGAATGCATTATTTGTTTACATGTCAGTATAAACAGTGCAGCACACATACAGCTCAGTACACCACCCATACATGTAAGTAGGTGCCTGAGAAATTGTGAATGTGAGGAGCAACGCCTCATGGGACATGCAGCCTGGGGCAGAAGGAAGCGATTCTAAAAAAAGACAGGAGTTTTTTTCACCTTGCAATAGGAGCATTCTATACTTTACAGCTTGCTATGGGGGGCACACCGAGGACAGGAGGAGCCAATAGCAAAGGCGGGGGACCCCATAAAAGGAAGATATGGGCTGCCCTGTGAAATACCATTGCATGGAGCAGGCAAGTATTACAAGCTTGTTATTTAAAAAAACAATCCAACTTAAAAATCACTTTAACCGCTTCAATACTGGACACTTATGCCCCCTTCCTGCCCAGGCCAATTTTCAGCACTGTCACACTTTGAATGACAATTGCGCGGTCATGCAAAGCTGTACCCAAATTAAATTGCCAATTGCTTAGATTTTCACACAAATAGAGCTTTCTTTTGGTGCTTTTTAATCACTGTACATGTTGGGGAAAAAAAGTGGTTTGTTGGAGAAATTTTGTAAATATGTACATTCTCGTGCGCTGATGAGGCTGCACGGATGGGCACTGTTGGGGCTGCACTGATGATCAGTACAGCCCTGATCATCTGTACAGGTCTCCCCTGTGAGGAAATGTCACTGATCGACTCTCCTCCCCTCTCACACTGTGTGTGAGGCGAGAAAATCCAATAACTGGCATTTCCTTTCCTTGATGTGATCAGCTATGATTGGACACAGCTGATCACATGGGTAAAGAGCCTCATCATCAGCTCTTTACCGAGATTGGGATTCCGCCATATTGTTTGAAGTCGTCAAAGAACAAGAGAGCACCCCACCTGCCATTTGCCTATACGGCAGGTGAATTTGGTTAAGAGCTCTGTTCAGGGAAGAACAGAACAGCATCAGAACCCAGAGAAGCTGGAAGCCGATAGACTGGAGATAATATAAAGGCATTACCATTCAATTTAAAGCAAGAGCCCGTTCACACCACAAAAACGTCCTCCAGATCCGTTCCAAATTTTTTAACACTCTTGATGCATTCCCGTGCCATTTTAATGCTTTTTTTTATGGGTTTTTGGATGCATTACAGATGTTTTTTTCTCTCTACTGAATTGGGGGTCTGGAGCATTATGCTTTTAGCATGTCCCAGAACAGTTCTATGCAGGAAACACACACACACACACACACACACACACACACACACACACACACACACACACACACGTTGTAAATTTTCAATTTTTTTCTGGAATGCACTGGTGTGAACTAGTGATGCACTGAAATGTCAGCCGTTGAAAATTATCGGCTGAAAATAGGGTTTTGCCTTGCTTATGGTGTGTTTTTTTCATAGGTATGTGACAAAAAAAAATGATCAAAAATGCAACAGCTGCATTTTTGATGCGTTCTTAATGTATTTCAAAGGGGGAAGTTTTTTTTACTGACCAAATATGCACCAAAAATGCAGCCAGCTTCAAATAGTGTTGATAATGGGCGATGATAAATAAATGTAATTATAGGTCTCTAATCTTTCTTTGGCACTGCCCCATGGATTCTCTATGGGGTTCAGGTCAGATGAGTTTGCTGGCCAATCAAGCACAGTAATCCCACGGTCATTGAACCAGGTTTTAGTGCTTTTGGCAGTGTGGGCAGGTGCCAAGTGGGGGTATAGAAGAGGGGGTAAGGAGAAGGGGAGAGCCGTGCTGAGTGGGTTGCTGCGGCGGCTTGTCCTGAAAAGGATGGCCCTGAGAAACAGGGGCTTGCCTGTTGGCTTCCCTGGAGAAGGGCAGAAGGAGGGAGCCAGGGGACGTCAGGGTAGGCCGGGGGAAGCCAGGTGGTGAGTCTGCGGAGGAGAGCTGGCAAACAGAGGCCGGGGAGAGCAGACAGCAGTGACAGGGGGTGGAACAGAGGCTGAAACTGGGGGTGGAAGCCCTGCCTGTCTGGCTCCAGGAGCCGTACGTCCTACTGCTAGGATCCGCACGCCGATTACTACTGGAGCTCAGTTCTAGCCCTGGGGAGGAGTCACTCTTTCAGACTCAATCTGCCCCGTGAACCTCCGTTTGCTCAGCAGGTATCGCTCCGTTGATCCCCGCTGAGCCGGCGGATGACAGGGCGGTCCCCGCACACTGTGCAGGGACAGCCCTCCCCTATGGCGATCTCATAGGGACATTTGTAGGTCCCTTTTTCATCCGCACACGGATGGATGAAAAAGCGGAGATACGGTCCGCAAGTGTGAAAGGGGCCTAACAACTGCAAAGAGTTCTCACAGCTGGATAAATACAGGGAGTGCAGAATTATTAGGCAAGTTGTATTTTTGAGGATTAATTTTATTATTGAACAACAACCATGTTCTCAATGAACCCAAAAAACTCATTAATATCAAAGCTGAATATTTTTGGAAGTAGTTTTTAGTTTGTTTTTAGTTTTAGCTATTTTAGGGGGATATCTGTGTGTGCAGGTGACTATTACTGTGCATAATTATTAGGCAACTTAACAAAAAAAATATATATACCCATTTCAATTATTTATTTTTACCAGTGAAACCAATATAACATCTCAACATTCACAAATATACATTTCTGACATTCAAAAACAAAACAAAAACAAATCAGTGACCAATATAGCCACCTTTCTTTGCAAGGACACTCAAAAGCCTGCCATCCATGGATTCTGTCAGTGTTTTGATCTGTTCACCATCAACATTGCGTGCAGCAGCAACCACAGCCTCCCAGACACTGTTCAGAGAGGTGTACTGTTTTCCCTCCTTGTAAATCTCACATTTGATGATGGACCACAGGTTCTCAATGGGGTTCAGATCAGGTGAACAAGGCGGCCATGTCATTAGTTTTTCTTCTTTTATACCCTTTCTTGCCAGCCACGCTGTGGAGTACTTGGACGCGTGTGATGGCGCATTGTCCTGCATGAAAATCATGTTTTTCTTGAAGGATGCAGACTTCTTCCAGTACCACTTGAAGAAGGTGTCTTCCAGAAACTGGCAGTAGGACTGGGAGTTGAGCTTGACTCCATCCTCAACCCGAAAAGGCCCCACAAGCTCATCTTTCATGATACCAGCCCAAACCAGTACTCCACCTCCACCTTGCTGGCGTCTGAGTCGGACTGGAGCTCTCTGCCCTTTACCAATCCAGCCACGGGCCCATCCATCTGGCCCATCAAGACTCACTCTCATTTCATCAGTCCATAAAACCTTAGAAAAATCAGTCTTCAGATATTTCTTGGCCCAGTCTTGACGTTTCAGCTTGTGTGTCTTGTTCAGTGGTGGTCGTCTTTCAGCCTTTCTTACCTTGGCCATGTCTCTGAGTATTGCACACCTTGTGCTTTTGGGCACTCCAGTGATGTTGCAGCTCTGAAATATGGCCAAACTGGTGGCAAGTGGCATCTTGGCAGCTGCACGCTTGACTTTTCTCAGTTCATGGGCAGTTATTTTGCGCCTTGGTTTTTCCACACGCTTCTTGCGACCCTGTTGACTATTTTGAATGAAACGCTTGATTGCTCGATGATCATGCTTCAGAAGCTTTGCAATTTTAAGAGTGCTGCATCCCTCTGCAAGATATCTCACTATTTTTGACTTTTCTGAGCCTGTCAAGTCCTTCTTTTGACCCATTTTGCCAAAGGAAAGGAAGTTGACTAATAATTATGCACACCTGATATAGGGTGTTGATGTCATTAGACCACACACCTTCTCATTACAGAGATGCACATCACCTAATATGCTTAATTGGTAGTAGGCTTTCGAGCCTATACAGCTTGGAGTAAGACAACATGCATAAAGAGGATGATGTGGTCAAAATACTAATTTGCCTAATAATTCTGCACTCCCTGTAAAATCCAGGCAGCCTGCCAAGTTTTAATACAACACACAAATAAGTGGAAACAAAGTATCTCTTCGTTCTTTTATCAATGCAAAGAACTTGGCGTGTAGATGAGGAAGTTTAACCATTTAACCACTTAAGGACCGCCTCCTGCACATTTACGTCGGCAGAATGGCACATGCACGTCCTGTGCTAGTGCCCAGCCGTGGGTCACGGGCGCGCTTCGAAGCTCCGGGACCAGATCGCCGTTGGTGTCCCGCGATCGGTCTCCGGAGCTGAAGAACGGGGAGAGCTGTATGTAAACACAGCATCCCCGTTCTTCACTGTGGCTCCGTCATCGATCGTGTGATCCCTTTTATAGGGATACACAATCGATGACGTCACACCTACAGCCACACCCCCCCCTACAGTTAGAAACACATATTAGGTCATACATAACCCCTTCACCGCCCCCTTGTGGTTAACTCCCAAACTGCAATTGTCATTTTCACAGTAAACAATGCATTTTAAATGCATTTCTTGCTGTGAAAATGACAATGGTCCCAAAAATGTGTCAAAATTGTACCAACATTTAGTACAGCTTGAGGTTTGTACATTTTAAACTGGTACAAACCAGACAGAATACAGAGCAACCAGTGTGTACAGCCAACCAACCTACAGAAGAAAAAAAAAACTAGTACAACGTAGTGAAGTCACAGCTTTCAGAAAAGATAAAACAAAAAAAAACACCCGGTATTATAGACATGGCAGGCAGATCTGGGCAGATATGGAGGGCTACACTCATGAGACATAGTATGGAGGTAATTATAACAATCTGTACATTAACCAAGCGGGCCAAGACCTAGGGTAGCCAACTAGGCTTCCTAAAGTTTTCCAAACTTGCCAGGGCACCCGCGGTGTAAGTAAATTAACCTGTCATACCACAAGATGGTTTTAAGGCTCGATTTACACCAATGCGTTTTTTGGTGCATTTTGCAGAAAAGCAGGGAAATTTTTTAACATGGGTTCCTATGGAACATGTTCACATCAATGCTTTTTTCTGCCTCTGCGTTTTTGGAAAGGGTCAGGGACTTTTTTTCCCGCAAAAAGCAGCGTTTTGCATGTAATAGAAGTCAATGGACCCACATCCAAAACGCAAGTACCACGTTTTTACTGCGATTTTACCTGTTTATAAGCTGGTTGTTAAATGAAAAAAAAAAATTTAAAACGCAAATCGCGTGAAAATCGCGGTAAAACCGCAAGTCAAAATACGCAGCAAGCACCGCAAAAACGCTCAAAAGCAACATGCATAGGTGTGAATCGAGCCTCCAACTTCCAACATCCAGAATCAAGGTTACTCAATGGGCAGATTTACAATTCCAACTTCTTGCCGAGTTCAAAGATCAAGTTCCCTTTTACAAATTAAGAATGCTGGGCTCCCATAGAGTTTACAAACAAATAGTACCTCTAGGTGCCCGCTTTAACTAGGGCAACTTGAATCACTTTGTAAAAGCTTTAATGTAAAGGTACCTCTATATTTACGCAGTATTTAGAACATATTATGCAGCAATTATTCAATATTAGCTTTAACAAGGAAACTCACCATCATCCACTATCCAGTCGTCATCTTGACGTTCTCGGACAATCTTTGAATAGGATTCTTCATCCATTTCTTCATAAACACTTGTCATTTCTTCCACCTTAAGGTAAAAGGGAAAAATTCACACACATATACATATATACACATATATACACATACACACATATACAGTACAGACCAAAAGTTTTAGACACACCTTCTCAAAGAGTTTTCTTTATTTTCATGACTATGAAAATTGTAGATTCACACTGAAGGCATCAAAACTATGAATTAACACATGTGGAATTATACATAACAAAAAAGTGTGAAACAACTGAAAATATATTTCATGTTCTAGGTTCTTCAAAGTAGCCACCTTTTGCTTTGATTACTGCTTGGCACACTCTTGGCATTCTCTTGATGATCTTCAAGAGGTAGTCACCTGGCGCAGCACCCCATCACTCTCCTTCTTGGTCAAATAGCCCTTACACAGCCTGGAGGTGTGTTTGGGGTCATCTTCCTGTTGAAAAATAAATGATGATCCAACTAAACGCAAACCGGATGGAATAGCATGCCGCTGCAAGATGCTGTGGTAGCCATGCTGGTTCAGTATGCCTTCAATTTTGAATAAATCCCCAACAGTGTCACCAGCAAAGCACCCCCACACCATCACACCTCCTCCTCCATGCTTCACGGTGGGAACCAGGCATGTAGAGTCCATCCGTTCACCTTTTCTGCGTCACACAAAGACACGGGGGTTGGAACCAAAGATCTCAAGTTTGGACTCATCAGACCAAAGCACAGATTTCCACTGGTCTAATGTCCATTCCTTGTGTTCTTTAGCCCAAACAAGTCTCTTCTGCTTGTTGCCTTTCTTTAGCAGTGGTTTCCTAGCAGATATTCTACCATGAAGGCCTGATTCACACAGTCTCCTCTTAACAGTTCTAGAGATGTGTCTGCTGCAAAAAGGTGGCTACTTTGAAGAACCTAGAATATGAAATATATTTTCAGTTGTTTCACACTTTTTTGTTATGCATAATTCCAAGTGTTAATTCATAGTTTTGATGCCTTCAATGTGAATCTACAATGTTCATAGTCATGAAAATAAAGAAAACTCTTTGAATGAGAAGGTGTCCAAACTTTTACTTTTGGGGGTGTGTGTGTGTGTGTTATATATATATAAAACTCAACGTGTGTGTGTGTATGTATGTATGTATGTATGTTCCAGCATCACGTCCAAACGGCTAAAGATATTAACATGAAACTTGGCAAACATGTTACTTATATGTCAGCAACAAACATAGGATAGGTGGTTTAACCCTTAACCACCCCCATTTGCCATGGTCGGGGTTTTTCTTTAAAGTCCCATTCAACTCTATGGGAAATACATGTTACTTCATAACTTCCAAACGGCTGTAGATATTTCGATAACACTTGGTCACATGTTACTTATATGTCCACTTAAACTATAGGATAGTTAATTTATCCCTTAACTACCCCCATTTGTGAGGGTCGGGGTTTTTGTTTAAAGTCCCATGCAAATCAATGGGAAATGTATGTTCCCACATAACTTCTGTACGCCTGGAGATATTTCAATAATACCTGGTACACATATTACTTATATGCCAAATAAAAATATATGAGTTAAATTAACCCTTATATAAAAGATGGGTATATTTATATTACTATGATCTTCCTCCCCAAAAGGTTAAGATAGGAAGACCGGGCAACGCCGGGTATTCAGCTTATATATATATATATATACACATACACACGTACTAAGGTTCAGCAGAGTCTGACTTGTTCTTTTTATTGTATACTTGTCTTGCACTGTGCGCCCAAGTACAACCCCCACCCCCCCTTCTGATCTGTATTCACATTGTGCTATGCCCAAACATGCTTACATCACCTCTGCCAACCAGACCATAGTGATCCCCGTTTCCATGTCCCATGAGTAAAGATATAGTTGGCCACATATAGGAGTCTGATCAGTGGCAGTGGACAGTGAAGAACAAAAGCCTTTTTTTTTTTTTTTTAACAGGACATACACATGCCCAATTGTAAATGGCAGCCGATATCCCTATATTATACATATATAGCAGTAACCAGGCGCACTGGGATCCCTACCGATGTCTCTTATCAGCCGGAATAAACGGAATTATTGTATGGAAAAAAAAAAAAATCTTAACAGCATGAACGGTTACACCAGATGCAGACAGCGGATATGGGAAGGTTACAACACCAAAAATAATGTGCAATAATCTCTACCCCTCAAGGCACTGGATCTTCATTATAAGGCCAAGCAAAATGTGATGTATAAACTTTCTCAATCAGCCTATAGCCTAAACAAAACAGTCCGGTGACATTACAGAAATATGTGGGCTGCCATTTGATCACCTCTGGGGTTTTTATTTTTCGATATACAAATAAAAAAGAAAGAAAAAAAAGAAAATTTTGAAAAAAAAAAATACGTTTCTTTTTTTCTGTTCTAAAATTTTGTAAATACATTTTCTCCTTCACTGATGTGGCGACACTGATGGGCACTGAAAGGCTGCACTGATATGTATCCCTGGTGGGGGGCACTGGTTGGCACGGGCAGGGATTTTGGGTGGGCACTGGTTGGCAGCTGCCTTGGCACAGATTGGCATTCCGTGGTGGTCTAGGGGGCATACCTGGTGGTCCAGTGTGGATGCCCATCCCTAGTGGTCTTGGGCGGCATACTGGTGGTCCTGGGCGGTATCTGAGGGAGGGCGGGGCGGGGCTGGGCTGCCCCCCCCATCAGGAGAGCAGCCGATCGGCTCTCCTCGCGTCTGTCAGGCGCGAGTGAGGAAAAGCCAATCAGAGGCTCTTCCTGTTTACATTGTGATCAGCTGTGATTGGACACGGCTGATGACATGGTAAAGAGCCTCTGCCGGAGGCTCTTTACCAAGATCGGTGTGTCAGACAGACCGGTGTGCCCGGTCATTGAGCAGCCAAATCTTCCGGGGCTAAAGTGGTTAGGATATGCCTGCTTTTGTTGTTTTCGACTGCCATGACCTGAAAGACAGCCATGACTTTTGCAGTCAAAGGGTAAAAAATATACAATATAAAAAAAAAAATTATGCTACAATGTACAAATGAAAAGACTGGCGTTTACTTACTTCATACTTCACTTTTCCACCAGCTTTTACTTTTTTCAACATCTCCAAGGCTTCCTTACGGCCTTTCTTTTCAGTTTTCTCACGTCGTGAACGCGAAGCTGCAAAACTTCCAGAACCCGCCATGTCTGAAACCAAAATACACAAACAGAATATACCATGCAATTGAAAATCAAGAGGAAAGGAAACTCAAACTTTACAAGATACAAGTCACACAAAAAAAAAAAAAAAAAAGGGAGTTATGAAGTATGACACAAAAACATCTATACCCCTCAGTCATAGAATACAGAAGAACTGTAGCACAGCACCCTGCATCTGTGTATGAATGGAATGAAAATTGAATGATGGAGTTCAGTTTTTCCTTTTGCGTGCTGTTGGGGAGATTTTATTTCACTGCCCTTTCTTCTCCTGAGACACGAGGAGTGGGGCAAATCGCTCCAAAGTAAAGGAAAATCAAGGCAACAGATGTCCCATTGGTAGATTTCCCCACACCTCCTTTTCCGGCGAAATGGTACAATGGTAACCAGGACAAATGGAGGGTTACAATTTCCCCAGCGACAATGTAGACAGCAATAAAACGTTGACAGAGGTTCTAACCTTTCCCCATTATAGCCGAAACCAAGTAGCAACGTTTTGGCGCAAAATTTACTTTGACCTAGTTTATCTTTCTAACCATGTTTTGTGGTACAAAAATCACAGTCACATTCCCCAAATACTCACATAGACACCCATACCCTTAGCTAAATCATAAGGTGCTTCTTCCTGGAGCATCCTATTTATTTTTAATCTTTTTCTTCCCCCTCACACAGCTGCATTATCCACTCAGATTCTTTGACAGAAATCTGTCTGAGAAGACTACAAGTCCCATATTCCACCACGGCAGAGGGGCTGGTGGATCACGCCAATACAAACGTGCTTACATCCATTCACTTGTGAACAGTTTACATTCTCTAGCCCCAAACAGTAAGTTCCTAGTTTCATACAGATCTAGGGATGGGAAGTAAACAACACAGAAGCATGTGCATTAAAACTGTAATCCACCGATCATAGTTGCAAAGCGCTGCAGGCTTCAGTGAGTTAATTTACCTATATGTCCTCCCACATCAGCTGTTCGTTCGTGCGTGCTTTCTAGATCATCGCACCAGACTGCTGTGAAGTGCCCTGGTACCATGTGCTCACTGTGGCCGATCACAGTTGCAATAGTAAACAGGGCTGTCATTCATGACACCTGGTTTAATACGGTGTGATCACTTGGTACCGGGGCACTTCACAGCAGTCTGGCGCAAAGATGGATGATCTCTACAAAGCACGCACGAACTGGGAAACCTGCATCCAATTTGCATACAGGGCTGTGGAGTCGGTAGATAAATGTTCGGACTCCTCAGTTTTATGTACTTCCGACTCCGACTCCCCGACTCCTCTGTATTAATATGCGAATGTATTTTATACATTCCTTGAGGGAAAGAAACGCAACCTACCACAGGACTACTGGCTGGGAAGCCAACAGTCTACTGTATTGCACAGTTTAAGCAAAAGACAAACACAATGAAAACAAAGTTTTTTATTCTAAAACATGATTTTCCTAGGAGAATCCCATAGTCATGTTTAACCACTTCCCGCCCGGCCTATGGCCGATTTACGTCCGGGAAGTGGTTATGAAATCCTGACAGGACGTTCTAGAACGTCCTGCAGGATTTCATGCCGCGCGCGCCCGTGGGGGCGCGCATCGCGGCGATCGGTGATGCGGGGTGTCAGTCTGACACCCTGCATCTCCGATCTCGGTAAAGAGCCTCCGGCGGAGACTCTTTACCACGTGATCAGCCGTGTCCAACCACGGCTGATCACGATGTAAACAGGAAGAGCCGCCGATGGCTCTTCCTCACTCGCGTCTGACAGACGCGAGGAGAGGATAGCCGATCGGCGGCTCTCCTGACAGGGGGGGTTAGCGCTGATTGTTTATCAGCGCAGCCCCCCCTCGGATCGCCACACTGGACCACCAGGGATGCCCACCCTGGAGCACCAGGGGGGGAAAAAAAAAAAAAAATGAAAAAAAAAAAAAAAAAAAAAAGCATAAAGAAAAAAAAAAAGTTGCCAGTCAGTGCCCACAAATGGGCACTGACTGGCAACCTGGCAAAAATCAGTGCTGCCACCCCAGTGTCCATCAGCGCCACCCCAGTGTCCATCAGTGCCACCCCAGTGCCACCCCACAGTGCCCATCCATGCCCAGTGCCCACCTATCAGTGCCCATCTGTGCCACCCATAAGTATCCATCAGTGCCGCCCATGAGTGCCCATCTGTGCCGCCCATGAGTGCCCATCAGTGCCGCCTATGTGTGCCCATCAGTGCCGCCTATGTGTGCCCATCAGTGCCGCCTATGTGTGCCCATCAGTGCCGCCTATGTGTGCCCATCAGTGCCGCCTATGTGTGCCCATCAGTGTCGCATACCAGCGCCGCCAATCAGTGCCACCTCATCTGTGCCCGTCAGTACTACCTCATCGATGTCCATCAGTGCCATCTCATCGGTGCCCATTAGTGCCGCCATATCAGTGCCCGTAATTGAAAGAGAAAACTTATTTACAAAAAAATTAACAGAAAAAAATAAAAACTTAATTTTTTTTCCAAATTTTCAGCCTTTTTTTAGTTGTTGCGCAAAAAAAAAAAAATCGCAGAGGTGATCGAATACCACCAAAAGAAAGCTCTATTTGTGGGGAAAAAAGGACGCCAATTTTGTTTGGGTACAGTGTAGCATGACCGCGCAATTGCCATTCAAAGTGCGACAGTGCTGAAAGCTGAAAATTGGCTTGGGCGGGAAGCTGCGTAAGTACCTGGTATGGAAGTGGTTAAAGTTTAAGCTAACAATCAGAGTTTACAAGTTTTTATAGCCTTAGCTAAATGACAGCAGTTTTTCCAATGGTTTACAGCTTCAGTCTTGAACTATTCCCTCCACTTATACAAGTGTCTCACTCTCTAGTCCTGCAAAAAACATATTTATTTAATCCCTTATCAGTGAGGCTAGGTTACCCATGGGCGCTGTGTTCCCTGTAAAAGCAGAACACAACACTATGGAAAGTATAAGTATTGCAGCTCCTAATTGTGCTTTGCGTGCCATATAGTGAAGCACATGAAAAGCATGCTTCTTCACGGTCACTTAACGTGTTCGTTTTGCGGTTACGTGAGGCACTGCATGCATTGGTCTTTATTCTTACAGTAGAGAAGTCATTAATTATAACTTTTTGTGAATTGGGACATTTAAACTTGCTTTTTTTTTTTTATTCCAATCTAAATTTAGTAGGAGTCGGAGCATTGTTTTCCGACTCCAGGTACCCAAAATTTCCCCCGACTCCGACTCCTCGACTCCGACTCCACAGCCCTGTTTGCATATATGTGAACCAAGCTTCAAGAATAAATGTACCTTTCATAACATGTTACATCCATCTTCAGGGTGTAATATGTAACATGTTATGAAAGCACCAGCCCCCGCACTACCCCTCACCCCCACCCCTGTGAAAGTAAACCAGGGATCTTCTCCCCGTGTCTGCTGCCAAAACTAAAAAACACACGAGCTCTATGGTAGGTGACAGGGTCTTCCTGTCAGAATGTATCGTCTTCCTCATACGAAGTACAAGGAAGCCTAAACATTGAAAGATCTGCAAAAAAGGGCTTTTTTTTCCCAAGTGAACTTATCCTTTAAAGCAAAAACATGTTTTGCCTTTAGAACTCCTTTAAAGTACAGTAGTATTAAACCCAAAAGTGAACATTATATTGCAGATTACAATTTCTTGTAATGGTTGCATTCGTTTCCTTTTCTAGGCTCTTTTATTTCCATCTAGTGATCAAGCCTAAAATTTAATTTTTCAAAAGCAACTTTTTTTTATTTTTAGCAGAATGCATCAGTTACCTTCATGAGAAACCATTTAGCACTGACAAGAGGGTGCTTACAATGATCAGCTTTTATTTACGTAAAACCGTTTGCTGTAACTGCTTATTAGGTGTGAGCCAACACGCCCCTCCCCCCAGACTGACAAAGCTGCTGTCAAAAGGTGCCCCTCTGCTCCTACATTCAGAGCGGGGGCGCTCTAATTTAGGAGGCGAGTTACTGGCTGGAGGATGAGGTGAAAAGACTCTAACGATTGGTAAGCGGCAATATATTACATTGGTGGTTTTGGGTTTAAAGTGATACTAAACCCACAACAGTAAAATCAGTGTGTATATGCAGCAAAGCATGCTTGTTACACTCAATGTTGAACCTAAGGGGTTAATCCTCTGCATTGTGTAAAAAGGCTGTTTGATCCCATCTTATCTGATTCTCCCCTTCTTTTACTGTCCCCAAACCATTTCTTGATAGTGCAGAGCCTTGAGGGCAAGCTGTACATGCTCAGTTTATAGAGTTTCTTTTTTTGCAATATTGCATGTGATCGGCACAGGGCCAATCATCACTGTCCAGATAGAGGGTCAGGGGTCATGCAGCCTCATAGGACAATAAGAGTAGAATTAAAACTTCTCCTACAAGCAAACCGTTTGTGTACCGGAGTGTATACGGTTGCTGGGCATTGTGTCAAAACAGCAACTCGTCAAAATCTCCTGATGGTTCACAGTAATCGGAAGTGACGTAATTGGAGATCTCGATGAATTGGCTATTTTGACAGAACATCTGACCTTCAGAACGCATGCGCTAGTGATGTCACTGGCTGAATACCTCCTAAGCGGCGCACATTTAGGAGATATTCATTTTATCTACAGGTAAGCTTTATTATAGGTTTACTTTTAGGTAAAAATGACCAAGCGGGTGATACAACCAGACACTGATCAAAGTCACAAGACTGCTATGTAGCAGTTCATCTTTTCTAAAAAAAAATGCATTTCTATGTTCTGTGTGAAACCAGATATAGTGAATGCAGGGTCCTGGGTTTAGCAACACTTTAATACCACAAAAAAAAAAAGGGGGGGGGGGGAACACAACCTGTTTGGCATGGAAAGTTGTAATTTAACACACGCATGCTAATGCATCACACACCAGGATGTATGACTGGGTCCTATACACCACACACACAGCAATGTGTCAGATTAATTGTCAGTCTGCAGATCTCTCATTGATGCTAAGGTCAATACACACACACAGTGCTAGGGCAACACACACAGCAATGTGTCAGATTACTTCTGTCAGTCTGCAGATCTCTCATCGATGTGGAGGTCAATACACACAGTGCTAGGCCAACACACACACACACACAGTGCTAGGGCGACACCCACACACACAGTGCTAGGGCGACACCCACAGTGCTAAGGCGACACACACAGTGCTAGGGCAACACACACACAGTGCTAGGGCAACACACACACAGTGCTAGGGCAACACACACACACACACAGTGCTAGGGCAACACACACACACACACAGTGCTAGGGCAACACACACACACACACAGTGCTAGGGCAACACACACACACACACAGTGCTAGGGCAACACACACACACAGTGCTAGGGCAACACACACACACACAGTGCTAGGGCAACACACACACACACAGTGCTAGGGCAACACACACACACACAGTGCTAGGGCAACACACACACACAGTGCTAGGGCAACACACACACACACACACAGTGCTAGGGCAACACACACACACACACACAGTGCTAGGGCAACACACACACACACACAGTGCTAGGGCAACACACACACACACAGTGCTAGGGCAACACACACACACACAGTGCTAGGGCAACACACACACACACAGTGCTAGGGCAACACACACACACAGTGCTAGGGCAACACACACACACACACAGTGCTAGGGCAACACACACACACACAGTGCTAGGGCAACACACACACAGTGCTAGGGCAACACACACACACACACAGTGCTAGGGCAACACACACACACACACAGTGCTAGGGCAACACACACACACAGTGCTAGGGCAACACACACACACACACAGTGCTAGGGCAACACACACACACACAGTGCTAGGGCAACACACAAACACACAGTGCTAGGGCAACACACACACACAGTGCTAGGGCAACACACACACACAGTGCTAGGGCAACACACACACACACACAGTGCTAGGGCAACACACACACAGTGCTAGGGCAACACACACACACACAGTGCTAGGGCAACACATGGGCACAATTTCTCCTATCAGCACTGGGAAGTGAACTGTGATTGGCTGCTGCCAGGGGGCTGTATGTCACTTCCTGTGCCCGGTGTGGGTGATGTACAGGGCACAATACAGGTGTCCTATCCAGAACTACACATCCCTTGCACTGACATCCATCACAGCGGAGCCCTAATAAAGGAACATCACCAAAGGCACTTCCGAGTATAGGTTACAAAGAAGAGCTCGCCATGGACTAGAGGAAACACACAGAGGTCATTTATTGAAGAGAAAGGCATGCTCCTTCATATATCACCCCGCCACCCTCCCGGTTACCGTGCGGCGGGCTGTCTCCATTAGACACAGGAGCCATGTTCTCAGGACTTGTCTACCGACAGCTGAAGGAAACCTCCTGGCGCCAAAACTGCCACAACCCGGATACACACAGCTGCAATCAAACTGGCGCGACCCTACAGACCAATCAGGGAATGCAGGAAAAGGCCATTCTCCAATCACAAGCGAAGCGTTCTTTCGCTCTCAGCACACGTGCGCGTTCCAGAGTTCTTGGGGGCACGCGCTGTGTGTGCGGTAAAGCGCATGCGCGGCTTAAAGATAGCCTCAAGTTAAAGGAGATATCCACTAGTAATGACACTGACCTAAATGCAACTCAAACCATTTGTTATTTATTCATATTATAAATTGCATCTGACTCTAAAGCCTGTGTTACAAACTATAAGGTTCTTTTTTCTTTTTTTTTCGTTCAACCCAAAACGGATAAAAAAGTGGACAGATCGCTGTACACAAGCGATGTTAGTACAGCGATCTTCTCCACTATGCAATTGTGTTCTGACAAGAGGACTGCCCCCCCCCCTGCAGGACACACATAGGAAACGCCCCCTGACACACATTCTTAAAGGGGAATTAACAAAAAAAATGTTAATTAAGTCCACAAGTGCTTTTTTTGCCACTATTATTCCTTTATATTGGCTTTAAAAATATACAAATGCAGCAATTTAGAAATTGGATGAAAAGGTTTAGCACTGGGAAACAGTTTTTGAAAGATAAAAAGTGCATTTTATATACAACTATGTAGATCAGACCAAAATGAGGGACAAATATGGAGGAAAGAGGGACAGAGACATTGTTCAAAATCAGGGACAGTCACTCAAAATCAGGGACAGTTGGGAGCTATGCCCTCTGTCCCTCTTTCCTCCTCATTCCCTCAGTTTTGTTTGTTTTTGTTCTGTGTCTCTCTCTATTTCACAGAAACATAAAACCAGTTTAAAAACGAAAGTAAAACTGCAGGCACATTATATGATTGATTTTTATCTATTTTTAATCATTTTTAAAAGGAATTAGTTAACTTTTATGTCTCTATACCCTGTAAACAGTCATTTCAGCAAAAAATGTTTTTCCTTTAGTGACCCTTTAACCTCCCTGGCGGTATGATTCTTTCAGAAAAAACATGCTGAAAGCGGTACCATTATTTGCAAGGAAATTTGGTGTTTTATATTGTAGGTCTGTAATTTTTAGAAATAACTCACTTAAATCTGACCAAACAAGATTCTAATAGGCATCCCGGGTATAACATTTTTTTAAAAACAAAATTATAAATTATAATATAATAAATAATTATAAATAATTATAACAAATAATAATATAATTATAATAAAAATTATTCAATAATGTAATCAAATCAAAATCACTGAAATTTGCTCAGTTGCAGAATTGTTGCTGTCATTATTTTTTTTTTTTTATGACGAATTTCCCCGCAAATCGCTATCGCACAATTCTGCAAGTGATTATAATTTATTATCGCTGTTTTTTAGCTGATCTAAAACTATTTTTGACATAAAGGGACACTTTTGGTTGCTATGGACAATCTACAGTTTGCAGGGAGAAAGAAACGTTTTTATTATATAAAATGACATGCAGGGCACTGGACAGACCACTAGGGACAAGGGGGGTGTGTTTTTTTTACATACAGTACTGTAATCTATAAGATTACAGTATACTGTATGCATAGTGTTTGTTTACTTTTTTGAATTTGGCGCCGTTCTCCATCCCCGTGCGTCGTAACGTCGCAGGGAACGGAGATCGGCGTCACACGGAGGCACTGTGTGAATCGAGCGAGGTCCTGCTCGCTCACACAGCGCGGTGGCATCGCTGGATCCAGGGACAAGGTAAGTAAAACTCCCTGTACATCCAGCGAGGCGAGCCCGAGTCTGACTCGGGGTTACCGATCCTTGCCCAAAAATCTCACCCCGAGTCAGACTCGGGAACACCGCCCAGGAGGTTAAAAAACATTTTGTTAATTCCCCTTTAAGGGGGTGTGGCAAGAGGCATTTTCTATGCCTACATATGTTTGGTAGTAGTTGTCCCTCATTCCTATCTAAAAATGTTGGGAGGTATGACAGAGGGACATTGCTCCAAATCAGGGACAGTTGGGAGCTATGCCGGTACAGTAGAAACCAGATGACTTTCAGCTAGGGTGACCACGTGTCCCGGATTGCCCGGGACAGTCCCGCATTTTGCAGGTCTGTCCCGGGCACCTTCATTCCAGCACAATACAGTGTCCCGGAATGAAACTGACACAGCCACCCCTCAAGCCAAACGAATATAGCTTTACTCACTGACAGTACTTTTCCTGGCCGGGAATGCTTGGAGGAGCACAGTCCCCGCCCCCTGCTTGTGATTGGAGAAATCATAAATCCCGCCTCTTGTGTCCAATCACTGTGCTGTGATTCGTTGCAGCACAAGCTCATTTTTGGGAATATGGTTGTCCATGAATGGTAGTTTGGAAATGTGGTCACCCTACTTTCAGCCTGTGTGTACAGCCCCCTGTCTGATAGAAGTCAGTCTCACGGACAACCTCTGTCGAACGAGCATGCTGGGAAACCAACAGACATCTAATTAGTGTTGAACCAGTGTGTCCTGCAGGGGGGGCAGTGCTCTTGTCATAACACAATTGCATAGTGGGGAAGATCGCTGTACTAACATCGCTTGTGTACATCGATCTGTCCGCTTTTTTATCCGTTCAGCCCGCTGGGTTGAACGGAAAAAAAAGAACCTTGTAGTGTGTAACACAGGCTTTAGAGTCAGATGCAATTTATAATATGAATAAATAACAAATGGTTTGAGTTGCATTTAGGTCAGTGTCATTACTAGTTGTTATCTCCTTTAACTTGAGGCTATCTTTAAGCCGCGCATGCGCTTTACCGCACACACAGCACGTGCCCCGAGAACTCTGGAACGCGCACGTGTGCTGAGAGCGAAAGAGTGCTTCGCTTGTGATTGGAGAATAGCTTTTTTCTGCATTCCCTGATTGGTCTGCAGGGTCGCGCTTTTTTTTTACCGGATTTAATTAACTTTTTTTTGTTTAATTCTCTTTTAAGGGGGTGTGGCAGGGGGTGTGTCCTATGCCTACATATGTTTGTTAGTACGTGTCCCTCATTCCCATCTCAAAATGTTGGGAGGTATGTACTGGTGTTCTGACAAAATGTCGATCCTGGCAGAATGAGCAACCCATGTCACTTCCGTTTTCTAAACCATCATGAATTGCAGATTTTGACAAATTGCTGTTTATTTTCACAAATTGCTTTTTGGACACAACAACGGCAACCAAATAGAGTCCGGTGCACGATATTATCAACGGAGATTGTTAGGCCTAGTACACACGAGAGGATTTATCCGCGGATACGGTCCAACGTACTCACCATAGGATCGAAATCCGCACCAAAATCCCATCGCGATGACGTGTCACGCCGTCGCCGCGATGATGACGCGGCGACGTGCGCGACGCGGTCATATAAGGAATTCCACGCATGCGTCGAATCATTACGACGCATGCGGGGGATCCATTCGGACAGATTGATCCGGTGAGTCTGTACAGACCAGCGGATCAATCCGTTGGGATGGATTCAAGCGGATAGATTTGAAAGCATGTCTTCAAATTTTTATCCGCTTGAAATCCATCCCAGGGGATAAAAATCCGCAGAAACAGATCCGCTGGGTTGTACACACCAGCGGATCTATCCGCTGGAACTGATCCGCAGATCAATTCCAGCGGATAGATCCTCTCGTGTGTACGGGGCCTTACTCTGCTCCAAACCAAGACAATGACCACCTCCGAGGCCGAGACAACTTTGTCCTCGTTAGCCGCTGTGCTGTGAAAACAGCAAAATCTTCCTATCGGATAGTATTCGGTAGCCAGTGTTGTGTCCAAACACCAATTACTGATGGTTTAAAGAAAGCGGAAGTGACGTGGTTCGATTTTCTGCCGAGTTGCCTATTTTATCAGGACATCGGCTGATTTTGCCCCGTGTGTACCTGGCATTAAAGTATAACTAAAGGCAAAACTTTTTTTTTTTTCTTGTTTTGGATAGAGTGGGGAGTTAAAGTCTATGTTACACCTTCTGTTTAAAAAAAAAAAAAAGTCTATGGGACACGAACGTAAAAAATCAAAAGTGCTAATCTTACATGTATCAATGCAAAAAAAGTTTTAAAAACTGACGTTTTTTCGGGAGCAGTGATTTTAATAATGCTTAAAGTGAAACAATAAAAGTGAAATATTCCTTTAAATTTCGTACCTAGGGGGTATCTATAGTATGCCTGTAAAGTGGCGCATTTTTCCTGTGTGTAGAACAGTCCCTGCACAAAATTAAATTTCTAAGGGAAAAAAAGTCATTTAAAACTACTCGCGGCTATAATGAATTGTCGGGTCCCGGCAATACAGATAAAAATCATTGAAAAAACGGCATGGGTCCCCCCCTTAGTCCATTACCAGGCTCTTTGGGTCTGGTATGAATATTAAGGGCTTTTTTCCTTTAGAAATGTCATTTTGTGCAGGGACTGTTCTAAACACGACAAAAATGCACCACTTTACAGGCTCCACAGCAGCTCCATTTGGCTGTGACGCACTGCAGCCCGCCTCCTGCTACCACCTCAGCCAGTAGCTGACTCAAGTTGTCTGCTACATCTCTCCCTCTCACTCCATCACCCAGTCCTGACTACCAGCCCACCCAGCTTACTATGTGGGAGGCCAGGGATGACACCGGGTGACGACGGAGTGGTGCGACATTTCTTATGGAGGATCAGACACCCCAGCCCAGTCCACCCCTGCTCAGGACAAAATCTATTTTCTGTGATTTGGGCCGGGACATGCTCAGTCCGGGACATGAATCTAAATTCCTGTGAATGTCCCAGCCAAATCAGGACTGTTGGCAACTATGATATCATCAAATGATTCAGAGAATCTCAGAAGTGTCAATTAACTTAATTCATTTCTTCTACTTAATTCTTTTAAAACCAGATTATTTTTTGGAATACTATATTCGTAAAGATTATCAGGTATCAAAAAACGTCAGACCAAATACACAGGTCATTGAACTTTATATCAGCAGTCCACTGATGTTGGGACCCTCCTCTGACCAGACGAGCTATGTTGCTATTATTGGACCTCCACAAAGCCTTTGATAGCCTTGAGATTATAGATTCTGTTCTAGAAACTATGGGGCAGATCCACAGAGCAAGTACGCTGGCGTATCTACTGATACGCCGGCGTACTTTCAAATTTCCCGCGTCGTATCTTTAGTTTGAATCCTCAAACCAAGATACGACGGCATCTGGGTAAGATCCGACAGGCGTACGGCTTTGTACGCCTTCGGATCTTAGATGCAATACTTCGGCGCCCGCTGGGTGGAGTTCGCATCGTTTTCCACGTCGGGTATGAAAATTATGGATTTTCGGCGATTCACAAACGTACACGCGGCCGTCGCATTTTCTAACATCGTCTGTAGTCGGCTTTTTCCGGTGTATAGTTAAAGCTGTTATTTTGCTGCGTCGTTCCCGCGTCGAAATTTGAAATTTTTTTTTTTTTTTGCGTAAGTCGTCCGTGAATAGGGATGGACGTAACTTCGACGCATGAGCGGGATTTCGGTCCGCTGGTTAGACGTACTAACCAGAGGACATGTCTGACGGACAGGTTTCCAGCGGACAAGTTTCTTAGCATGCTAAGAAACTTTTGTCCGCTGGAAACCTGTCCGCTAGGCCGGAAAAATGTCCGCTAGGCCCTACACATGGTCGGACATGTCCGCGGACCAGTTTCAGCGGACATGTTCGGTCGTGTGTACAAGGCCTAACACTTATGACGACCTGGGAATCCCCAATTTTACTGCTTATCATCAAGCTGCACAAATAGCCCAATTATCACTTTACAGGCTAAACTCCACAATGGATCGATATGGAGGCATTATTATGCACTGCATGTTTGATCTCAGCCTTGATGTGGATCCCTAGTAGGTTGCGTCCCTCCATACTATATCCTATGCTTTCTTTTTCATTAGCTGTATGGGACAGACATCAGGCAAAGAAGAAACTGTGCTCGTCACACACACCCCTACCCTCCTGTTAGATAACCTGGAGTTTCTATGGGGACTTTCTCCACAGTTTTTCAGATGGTGAGAGAATAAGGGATTGCTACACATAGGTAATTTTATATCTGGAGATAAGCTACACTCTTTAGAATACTACAAATTTACCTTAAAATCACAGACAACCTTGTATCTGAAAGATAAATTTAGAAAGGGTCCTTTCACACGGAGCGGACCGTTTCTGTGTCCGCTCCGTGTGTCCGCCAAAGCTCAGCGGGGATCATCCGTCATCCCCGCAGAGCTGACGGCGGATAGGGCAGTCCCCGCACACAGTGCAGAGACCGCCCTGTCTCTGCTCCGCTCTCCCCTATGGGGGATCGGATGCAGACGGACCATCTGTCCGTCTGCATCCGATCCGTTCCACCAGACGGAAGAAAAATAGGGTTTCTTCCGTTCGCAAAAGCAGATCCCGACGGACGCGGATGGTCGCGGACGCTAGCGGATGCTCCATCCGCTAACGGACGCGATTCCATAGGGATTCATTACAGTCCAATAAAGCTGTATGTTAATTGTATACAAATATTTAACTGACCCAGATCATAAGCTTCCATATTTGGCCTTTCCATTGTGTAAAATGGTGGTTTACACCAAGTTTTCTGGGTAGCAAGCACACGAATGGCTCAGGCGTGTTCTGCATTCATTTTAAAGCCAGTGGTAAGAGCTCAGAGTCCCACCCTCTTGAAGTGGTCAGTGTCTGTAAGAGAAACCAGGTTGCATGTGTGCACCATGGTGTCCAGCTCAGGACAGAGGAAGGCCCTAACCTTAGAGAGAGGAACAGATAGGAAGCTGTAAGGAAGATGCAGAGTTAAGGTGCAGCATCTGTGCATAAACACGTTTCATGGACAGGAGCACCACAAAGGTACTAAAGTTGTCCAGCCAGAAGAGAGCCAAGAGGCTAAATGTTAGGCCTCGTACAGACGAGCGGACCTGTCCGATGAAAACGGTCCGCGGACCGTTTTCATCGGACATGTCCGCTGGGATCATTTGGTCTAATGGCTGTACACACCATCAGACCAAATTTCCCGCGGACAGACGACGCGGTGATGATGCGGTTACGACGCAGTGACGTGGTGGCGACGATGACGCGGTGACGTCCGCAAACCTGTAAGTTCAATGCTTCCACGCATGCGTCAAATCACTTCGACGTCATGCGCGGGTTCTCGGGCCAGCGGACATGTCCGATGAGTCATACTGACCATCGGACATGTCCGGCGGACATGGTTCCAGCGGACATGTTCAGAACCCAAGAAGACCAGGCCATAATTGGAGGTTTTAATGTCTACTGCTAGAATTCCTGTGATGGACCCTCTTTTTTGCTGATTTTTGCAAGCTCTTTACAGACACGATAATGTCATGGTTGTTGGCTCACTGCAGCTTACTTCGACAATCCATCTCTCTGTGTGTTTTTAGTGCCAAGCCATTATGGGTGTGGGAGTCCTCCAGGAAAAAAAATATTATTCTGTATTACATACTCTGGCAATCCATGCACCTTCACTACTATAGCCTGATAAAGATTATTTGATAATCGAAACGTGTTGGGGGCTTTGTGGCTTATCAAAATCTTGCTTGATACATATTGATGTTTCATATGCCTATTTTGTGAGGGTGCATTTTTTTCACATGTACTGTTTAGAGACCAGAGTTTTATTACTCCGCTTTTTTATTTTTTTCACATGTACAATTTGCTCTTTTATATTTACTGTTGTTATTTTTAGGCTGCAACAAAGTCCTGAGGGAGATATTTCTTCTTTTACTCGACTTTGCAAATACTAAATTCTGTATATCGATCTGGATAGCAAAGTGACATCTACTGTATGTACATTATATTATGCCCTTCTTCCTATAACATCTCTTGTACAGCTTTACTATGCTGAGAAAACTGTTTCTCTTGTAAACTTTGATGTAACATATCTGCCTATATACAGTATGTCCCTTGGATACTATTGATACTCTTGCATTATGAAAGGATATCCCTCACTAACGGTGATATTGCCACCTTTTTGTTTCTTTTCTAGACATGTTCTTCTTGTTATTCCTTTATTGTACAATTGACTAACGGTGTGATATCTGACCACATACAGGTTATCACATTTTTACTCTTTTTGTGCATTACACAAAAAACAATAAAAGGAATGAAATATAAAGGATTGAGAGAATCTGGAGAAATCTTTGTGCACTAAGGACAAAGCCAAAATGCAATACTGAATGCCCGTAAACTTCGGTCCCTCAGATGGCACTGCCTTAAAAACAGGCATTATTCTGTGATGAACATTATTGCTTGGGCTCAGAAATACTTTAAAAAATCACTGTTTACAAACACAGCTTTGCATATTTTAGTAGGACATCCTAAACTGCATACTGCATCTATAACAACTGCATGGATTTATAGTTAAAAAGTCTGGGTGCTTAGCTTAACTGGCCTGCATGCAGTCCAGACCTTTCACCAACTGAAAATATTTGGTGCATCTTGAACCAAAAGATACAACAAAGAATACCAAGGATTGTTGAGCAGGTAGGATCCTATACAGTATGACGCAAGCATGCAACAACATTCCTCTTCCAAAAATCGAGCAACTGGTCTCCTCAGTTCTCAGAAGTTTACAGATGTTTATTAAAAGAAGAGGGGACATGACCCTGTGCCAACTTGTTTGGGATATGTTGCAAAATCACCCTTTTTTAATTATTTTTTTTAAATGGTACATTTTCCCAATTTAAACATTTAATATGTTTTCTGTTTTCAATTGTGAATAACATATGGACTTATGAGATTTATAGCATTGCATTCTGTTTTTATGTAAATTTTAGCAACGTGATGGGATTTATCTTTCTCTGTGGTCTAAACAAAGTCCTTTCACTAAGAATTAAATAGACCGAGCAGTTCAGGACACCAGACACTAGGACCCCGTTAAACATGCTGGCCCAGATTCTCAAAGACTTACGATGGCGTATCTCCAGATACGGCGTCATAAGTCCGAATGGGCGCCGTTGTATCTATGCGCCTGATTCATAGAATCAGTTACGCATAAATTCTGCCAAGATACGAGCGGCGTAAGTCACCTACGCCGTCGTATCTTGGGTGCATATTTACGCTGGCCGCTAGGTGGCGCTTCCGTTGATTTCCGCGTCAAATATGTAAATGAGCAAGATACGCCGATTCACGAACGTACATACGCCCGTCGCAATTAGTTACGCCATTTACGTAAGACATACGCCGGCGTAAAGATAAAGCTGGTCTCTAGGTGGCGCAGCCCATGCAAGGTATGGACGTCGGAACAAGCGTATCTTTTTACGTAAGTCGTACGTGAATGAGGCTGTGCGTAGGTTACGTTCACGTCACAGGCATTGAGCCGGCGTATCTTTGGGCGTAAATACGACGTGATACTGAGCATGCGCGCGCATGCGCCGTTCGTTCGGCCATGCATCTACATGGCGTCACGCTTCATTTAAATACAACACGCCCACGACCTGCCTACTTTGAAATACGCGCGCTTACGCCGGCCCATTTACGATACGCCGCCGTAACTTAGGACGCAAGTGCTTTGTGAATACAGCACTTGCCTCTCTAATTTGCGGCGGCGTAGCGTAAATAAGATACGCTACGCCCGCACATAGTTACGCCGCCCTACGTGAATCTGGGCCGCTGACTTTAGCACAAGAGGGATGGCAACACAAGAGTCTGTACTTACAATTATCTTTGGAAAACTTGGTTGCTTCCTTCCAGTATTCTTGAGACACTTTCACCAGGTGGTACCAGACTAGATCCATAGACAACAGCCCCTCAGTCAGCTTCAGCAACTCTCAGGAAAATAGGCCTCCAGGTAGTCCAACTAAGGCTGCAGCAACCTGCAAGCACATATTAGAATTACCTAGGGGGCTAGTAGCCCCCCAGAGTTGTGATCTTCTCCTCAGGGAAAATAGGAAAAACACCAGGCTGCTCTTAGTAGATATACAGACTCCCAGTCACCATATAGTTAACTCTCCCCAGGGATTGGCCAGAGCTGTATGAATATTCAGCTGCCAATTAGTCTCTTCCTACCCACTAACTTCTAGAACATTTATGGACCAACCAGAGGGAAGAAGTCGGTCCTGCAGCCACTGAGACATAAAAAAGGCCAGAACAATAAACACATCCACACTGATTACAGTGAGCCCAAACTAAATTTGACTAACAATGAAATGCAGCTCCACTGCATACAGTGAGTCAGAACTAAATTTACCTAATCCTAGCACCTACTGTATCTAGAAGGGTGCTACACATTATGAACACACTAATGTGGCCAGTTCCCGTCTTCATATTGGGTTGAGATCATGTGTAATCAGTTTTGCTGCACCTTTCAATATTTTATCAGAAAAATTTGTTTAAGTTTGTCAAAATATGGCTTTATCTAATAAGTATTTAAAAAAAAAAAAAATTCCTAAAGCATTTCTGTAATGTAACTAGGTCAGTTATATCTCAGCAATACAAATTGACAGTGTAAAAAAAAATACAGTAAAATACAAAGACATAATTTTAAGCATTTGGAAAAGGAAGCTTAGTTACTATAGTGATACAACCTGTAAAGATGGCTTGCAACTGTGATTTTGTCAGCATAAAGGCTTTTTTTTGTAGGTGTGTTGAACAAGATTTATGACATTTGATCAGTTGGAATCATTATGTTTTTTCCCTATAAAATCAAATCATATAACATTCACAACTTTATCAATGATGCACAAAATATTAGACAGTAAAACCAATATACTATATGCTTTTGTGTGTTTTTGTACAAACTAAAAGAATGTCAGAGCCAAGTGATGCCATTGTGCCTCTATTTCCATTTGTGGCATTGTCATAATAGCTTATTTCGTAAAGTGCTCAGTTTCATTTCATATACATCATAAATGAATCAAAAGAGCATGGAGACATTACTTTAATCTTACTGTGAATAAAAAAAATCTACTATACCTTTTAGCATTTATATTTTACTGGATGTGTATGTACCTTTGTGCTTTTGTGTCTGTTTGTCAGAGCTTAAAATGCCTGCTATACCTCAATGCAAACAGGTCACCATCTTCAAACACCGGCATTTCTGGAGGTCAAATGCTTGTGAGACCTTTCTTTATACCTACTGTATTCAGAAACCAGGGAGCAACCTAATTATTCCACTTCTTATGGAAGTACATCACATCACTTTATATTTTTTTATCTTTCTTTTAAACTTCAGAAAAAAATATTTTCACAGCAGTTAGGCTGGATTCACACCTATGTGTTGCAGCAACCCACAAAGTGTGCAACGTGCATTTGTGGGCTGCGGTTCCCAGGGCCGGATTAACAATGGGGCTGATGGAGCTGCAGCTCCAGGCCCCTTTCTCAAGATAGGCCCATTTGCCAAAAAAAAAAAATTATTTTTTTTTTTTTTAAGATTTTTTTTTTCTAAGATCGAATTTGGGGGGTTGTAGCTCGATGACCAGAGGTCACAGAAACCCCACATTTGGGGGTAGGCATGGGAAGAGCTAATCCACAACTGGTTAAAATATGGGACGGCTATCATTTATGGTTCCGGAGATACGGGCCTGCTTGCACAGCCTGTCAGAAGCTACATTCAGAGCGGCCAATATAAATACAAGCTGACACACTACAGCAGACTGATAGGATCACAGTGCTTATAATAATTATTTGTATATTACTCATGGTAATTAACCCCTTGCCACCCAGGCCAATTCTGACACTTCTCTACTACATGTAAAAATCATCATTTGTTTTTTGCTAGAAAATTACTCTATGGTGGTCTTTGCACTTTTTATGTTGCACGGTACAGAGCTGCACGATTCTGGCTAAAATGAGAATTGCAATTTTTTTGCTTAGAAGATAGATCACGATTCTCTCACGATTGTTGCGTCGTAACATCATCTTTCACATAAAAAAAAAAAATGGGCTAACTTCACTGTTTTGTTTTTATGGTTTTTATTATTCATTGAAGTGGGAAAATGCAGTGTGACATAAAATATTGCAGCAATAGCCATTGTATTCCCTAGAGTCTCTGCTAAAATATATATAATGTTTGGCAGTTCCAAGTAATTTTCTAGCAAATAATATTGCTTTCTAACTTAAGAAACAAGTGTTGGACTTTAAGTGGTTAAATTTAGTTACAATGTTAGTTACAATGTTTCATTTTGTTTACAAACTTCGCAGACTGCCCAGATTTGTTCTTTACACACAGAAGTTTATCCCTTTGATCTGAGAAGGAAGTGTTAGTTACAATGTTTCCTGTTAAAAACTTGGCAGACTGCCCAGATATTTTCTTTTGACAGCTGAAAGTCTCTCCACTTGTTATATGAAAGAATCAGCAAACTCTGCATTGAAGATCGTCAGGGGGGTTGAATCGAGATCACGATTTTTTTAACGATTAATTGTGCAGCTCTAGCACGGTATTTGCGCAGCAATTTTTCAAACATGTTTTTTTGGAAAAAAATGTTTCATTCATTAAAAAAACAGTTAGTTAGTTAAGTTAGCACAATTTTTTTTGGTATCCTAAGCGATGCTTTACATTTTTTTAGGTTACATGTTTAGAGTTACAGAGGAGGTCTAGTACTAGAATTATTGTTCTCGCTCTAACGATCGTGGCGTATGTAACCTGTGTGTATCTGGCTCTGATACTACCAGTGCCTACCCAGCCACTGACTAATATCTCTCCCCAGCCTGTCCCCACACACCCTCTCACCTGCTGACCTGTGGATGGGGGAATCACTCCTGCAGTGTTATTGTGTTCTGCCAGTGCGTACAATGATCAGTGTTGCTAACTTTAGCTGGCAGCACTGATTGTTTTAAGAAAAAAAAACAGGCTGGTTGTACTCAAGTTGATTAATAGATTGACTTGTGTAAAACCAGCTAGCCCATACATAGATTGACTATGGCTGGTCTCTGCATAATTGGTGTAATTTCAATCCATGTATGACCCGCTTAACCACTACTCAGTCCCTAAATATCCTTCCACTCCTGTACACAGTGCTCACTGTCATACTCTCCACACTCCTCTCCTGTACATAGTGCCCACTGTCATACTCTCCACACTTCTCTCCTATACATAGTACCCACTGTCATACCCTACACACTCCTCTCCTGTACATAGTGCCCACTGTCATACCCTCCACACTCCTCTCCTATACATAGCGCCCACTGTCATACCCTTCACACTCCTCTCCTGTACATAGTGCCTGCTGTCATACACTTCTCTCCTGTACTTAGTGCCCACTGTCGCACCCTCCACACTCCTCTCCTGTACATAGTGCCCACTGTCATACCCTCCACACTCCTCTCCTATACATAGTGTTCACTGTCATACCCTCCACACTCCTCTCCTATACATAGAGCCCACTATCATACCGTCTACATTCCTCTCCTGTACATACTGCCCACTGTCATACCCTCCACACTCCTCTCCTGTACATACTGCCCCATCATACCCTCCACACTTCTCTCTGGTACGTACTACCCTCTGTCATACCCCCTCACTCTTCCTGTACATACTGCCCATTGTCATACCCTTCACACTCCTCTCCTGTACATAGTGCTTTTTTCCGTACCCTTTGTACTCCTCTCCTGTACATAGTGCCCACTGTTAGACCCTCCACAGTCCTCTCCCTCACCTGCACATACTTCCCACTTATATACCGTCCATACTCCTCCCCTATGTCGCTTACCCACAAAAACAGTTCTTTAAAATTATACTGAATATCCTCAATGTTACCAGCTCTAGAATGGACACACTTTTGTTAGTTCAACTAAAGGAAATATCAGTTCTCATATTTGTTCTGCCCCATTATTAGTACTCATTTAATTTTGTGATTACTACTATGATGTATAGAGGAACATCGGGGATCTCAGCTACTCTAAATATAGCACTTATATAAAAAAGTGGCCTTGAAAATATTTTTTAAATGTTGGCAACTGTGCACTTAGGCACTGCCCAAGGGCCACCGTCCACCGGGTCAGTAGGGGGCCCCATGAGAGGCTCCTGGGATCCTGTGATAATAAAGCGGTAGTAAACTTTCCTGACATTACTACTTTTTAGAGGCCCTGGGGTAGGTTATGCCACAACGTACAAGTATGCACAGCATATTAGCACATTAGTGTACACTTCAATTTTCAGACTGAGCCCTCCAGTGCTGCGATGAATCAGGCGGGGCCTGGACACTTCCATCTTCACCCGGTCTTCCTTCTGGGTTCTGTGCCTTTGGTCACTTGCCTTGGCTGGGCTGCGTTCATGTCATTCCCACGCATTTATTTATTATTTATTACACCCCATTCACACCTCCGCGACAAAACGCCCGACGCCAGCCGCTCGTGCCGCTGGAGGGGAGAATTCCCATTGCTGTCTATGAGATGGTTCACCTGCGGCATGAAAAAAAGTCCCGGACCCTTTTTTTCAGGCGGCATTGGCGTTCGGCCATACAAAGCAATAGGAAGGATTTGTAAAAAAAAAGTTACACTATTAGCTGCAAAATACGCCGCGTACGCGGCGTTACTTGTCACGGAGGTGTGAATGCAGCCTAAAAGGCCCCACCAAAGTCCTCAGCACCAGGCCCATGATGTTCTTAATCTGGGCCTGGCGGTTCCATTCATTTGTAATGGCACCCCAATGCAGCTGCATTGCACTGCACTACAATACAGGGAAAGGAGGGAAAGATCTTCTGTAGTCCAGCATAAGGGAACAAGGCAAGGCTGAAAACACTGCTTGGGATTTTTTTTTCAAATCATTGATCTGGTTCAACCTTCTTCTGAGGGCACTGGGCTTGGAAATGTCCCGGGTTCTCCACAGCGAAAGCAATTTTTTAGATCAGGGTTAGCCATATTTTTGCCTGCACCTCAATTGCTCACAGTATGGTTTGTTGTATGTTGTCCTGATGGGGAAAGAAAACCAGGTGAATAGCCAGTAGAAGAAGAAGAGCAAACACAGCGTCCCTCAAATAGCTGACTCGCCTCAATAAGGTGTGATCCTGGTAATCAGCCAAGCATACATAAAAAAAAAGGTGAAAAGAGAGCCTCACCTGCAGTAATTACTGAGGATCATGCAGTTTATAGATAAGGGAACTTTATTACACAAAAATATCAAATGATATTCCAAAAGACACCGAAAAAAACACATCACCAGCACCTCAGTTGTTTTTCCTAATTTTTTTGTTCCTCTCTCTGCCATGTGGCCTGCCCACCTCCTCTCCCTCCCTAACATGGATTAAACTTAATGTCTTGGCTTGCCATTTAAGAAACATGCTTCCCTGCTATCTCCTGCTACCTATTTGCCTCCTTTTAATTTTAATTTTTACTGGGGTTAAACTTGATTGATGAAAGCCAGCTGCAGATTAATTGTATGTGGCGTTGATGGTTAAGGTGGCTTCTAGTGGTGGAAGCAAATAATTGCACTTCCTTCCATGCTTTTTGGAGAGTATAAATAAAAGCCCACCACTAGCCCCCCCCCCCCCCCCCCATCCCAGAAGAATTTTAAGCTGATTGGGCGAAACTAGTCGGTTTTCATGACAACACAATGAATGACGCACTGACGACACCATTGATTTTGCCTTGCTAGCCCCCACATGCTCAATCTGCGAGTACCATGGCATTCATTTTAACTAAGCGACACTAAACCACTAAGGGACTGGACCACATAAAACTGCACCCGGCGCTGACCTAGTGCCTGACTGGCAACATGGCCACATCCCTGATCCAAATGCAACGGATGTGCAGGCAAGAAAGCTACATCCAGTTTCCATGCAAATCCACACTGCTTTCAGGCTGGGTAAGCGAACCTGTTGGTCCATGCACTATCCTCTCATGCTGTGTCTTTTTGCACTGCAGTGAACACTGGTCACACTAAGAACAATATCCCATGCTGTACACTGGACTGATATCCTAACCACTGTTACAGTGTTAACTATATATGACCTTACTGCATTAATACTTCCCAGCTTTACCCTCCTGTGGAAAATGTTGGACTTGGGATACATACTTGCACTACATATGACACGTTAGTGCCCGGAGTTGCTATGCACGGTGGTCATAAGAAAAACTTTCTTCCCTACACCTCTTTCTGCACTCGCAGAGCCCCCATTTTTTGCTCAACCATCCCACACACTGTGGGAATATTCCTTATCTATGGTTGTATTAACAGTGATTTCGGGGCGTGGCCAGGACAGGCATGTGAGAGGACGCATCTCTCACAGCTCCCAGTGCTGATCCGGTATTGATCCTCCCCCGGCCGTTATTCCGGTTCGAGACCGCCATATGCTGGAAGCCAGCACTCCCGGGACCACAGCGGTACCACCACCGGCGTTGTGCACCAGGGGAAAGACCCGCAAAGGACAGGCGGAGATCGCGGGGATGGAGGCCCAAGATGGCGCCGCCGCGCCAACTGCAAGAGGGACGCCTCGTGGAGCGGACAAAACAGGCCCCAAACACGGTAAGCCTGCCAAGACCCAGGGAAAAGACCCCCCCAGGGACATGCTCTACTACGCCCAAAAGATGTCTGGAACGGGGGGGCCAGAACAACCGTCCCGATCGGGTGCCGCGCACCAGTTTAGGCCTGCAGCACAGGGCGAAAGTGTCCCACTTTACTGGGGGGAGGAGGAGGACAGAGAAGGAGCAGGCCAGGGACCGGAGGACGAGCAGGCCCCAGACGCACAAGCTGAGAATACTGTGCAACCCACGCTGGCAGACATACTTAAAGCAGTTAATAAATGTACTGCAAAAGAACAAAAACATACAGCGCACAAGGGTTAAGTGAATGTCACTTTATAGTCTGTAATGTGTGGAAAAACATATATGCATGAAAAATTGAAAAGTTGAAAAAATTGAAAAAATTTAAAAAATTGAAGTAGCCACAAATAGCACACAGGAAAATAGCACATTAAAATTTTTTAAATTTTTTTAAAAAAAAACTAATAACAATAGTCCGCATAACATAAGCAGCAGTTCACGTGGAGATGGTAGAGTGAAAACACATACACTTCGGGGGAGATGTTAGGAATGAATCCAGGTAGTGTGCATACACTTGTATGCAGAGGTAAAACAATACCTCAATAAAAGCAGCCGCTTCTACGTCTCAATGCAGGGAGATGGAATCCGTTGGTGGGATGATGACAGCCACACTGGGAGCAGATGTAGAAGTTATATCCATGCAGAGATGGATACTGCCGTTTAAAGACCACTAGCTCAGGGGCTGATGGAAAGGAAACCTTCCTCGCAAACAGAAATCTCCAGCGGCAGGGGAAGTCCTGGAGGGGAGCCACCAAGCCGGTTCAGTGACGCAGCCGCGTCACACGGGAGCGAGGAAAGGGGGATGGTAGCCTGATGGAGTCACACAGAGAGCAGGAGGTCTATTGTTATTCGTTTTTTTAAAAAAAATTTAAAAAATTTTAATGTGCTATTTTCCTGTGTGCTATTTGTGGCTACTTCAATTTTTTCAATTTTTTCAACTTTTCAATTTTTCATGCATATATGTTTTTCCACACATTACAGACTATAAAGTGACATTCACTTAACCCTTGTGCGCTGTATGTTTTTGTTCTTTTGCTTTTTGCCCATGTCTCCTTAGTGGTTGACAGCTGCACGGATTGTGTTTTAGTGAAACTTCTTTAACCACTGACAACACTGTGGTTTACCGTCCTTATGGTGTAGCGCTTCATGCGGGTGTTTCTTTGAATAAATGTACTGCATCTGTGGACACTTTGAAGGAGCAGTTTGGATTACTAAGGCAGGATATGCAAAAGATTCGTGAACGTACTACTGCAGTGGAAAGCAGAGTCAGTGAGGTGGAGGACCAGCTGCAGCCCATGGCCCAAGACACTAGAGCTGCCCTGCAGATGGCTAGAGACGCTTATGACCGCGTGGAAGACATGGAGAACCGTCTCAGACGCAATAATGTCCGTATAGTAGGGCTGCCGGAGAGGGTGGAAGGTAAAGACCCCACCATGTTTGTAGAGAACTGGCTTATTGAACTTTTTGGCAAAAATACGTTGTCACCATTTTTTGCAGTGGAAAGGGCCCACCGAGTACCTTCGCGCCCACCGCAGCAGGGGGGCCCCCCTAGATCCATCCTGGCAAAACTACTCCACTACCGGGACAGGGAAGCGGTGCTGCGTCAGGCTCGGGAGCGAGCTAACATCCAACATAATGGCGTCCGGGTGTCATTTTACCCAGATTTTTCGCAGGAAGTACAAAGGCGCCGGGCTAAATTCCTTGATGTAAAGAGACGACTGAGACGTATACAACTCCCATATGCTATGCTCTACCCAGCGAAGCTCCGGGTGGTGGTGCGGGGTCAAGCCCAATTCTTTGAGTCTGCAAAGGAGGCCATGTCATGGCTGGATAGAAACGAACAATCTCTACAACGCCAAGCGCAGGAGGAGGGGGAGTGAGTCTTGAGCAAGTTATTTTTATTTTATTATTTCTTTGGTTTTGCCTCCAGACACTGAATATGCAAGATTAGGAATGTTTCTATGCTTCACTGCTGTCTTTTAGGGGGGCTCCCCTACTTTTTGCCAGTTTGAATACTTTTTTCATTTACCCTTTGGCCGGGGGACATTATGATTGGCAGCACATCGTGAGGAAAGCTGTTCTTAGTATGATGATTACTGTGACTGGAGTAAGCCGACGTTTAGTCGCACAACGTGCTGGAACCGCCCTGTTGGCGGGCATTGATGATTCGGGACCCGTTTGGTCCGCAAGTTATGCTAACTTTTGTTTTTCTAGCTACCATATGAAGACAGAGGTACAACTCAACAGACCTGGGCCGTTGGCCCTTATGCAAGATATTGTGCAGGAGTGGACAGAGATGGGGGGAGGCCCTTTTTCCCGACAGTGGGGTCAGAATGTATATTTTTGCCCACAAGTATATTGCTTTTTGATGTTAAAGGAAGACACCCATGGCTAAGGTATCTATTGTGTCATGGAACGTGAGGGGTATGCATTCTCCACTGAAACGCACGATGCTATTTATGTGCTTAAAAAAATTTCTGCCAGGGGTGATCTGTTTTCAGGAAACGCACCTGACAGCGGAAACTGTGTGCTTTCTGAAATATGTGTGGGTGGGTAAGGCATATCACTCTACACACACCTCCTTCTCTAGGGGGGTGAGTGTACTAGTGCACAATGCCCTGGATTTCCAGGAAATTGACAGTGCTGTAGACTCTGAGGGTCGCTATGTATTCATCCATTGCAAAATTGGTACATTGATTTGTGTATTGGCGTGTGTTTATATCCCCCCGCCATTCACGGCAGCGGTGCTCAGGCTCCTCCTCTCTTTTTTGGAGGGCAAGCCGGAAGTTCCGTTGCTCGTGCTCGGCGACTTTAATTGTTGTCTGGACCAGGTGGCGGATAGACATCCGGGCCCTAGACCCTCTGCCCTCGCTAGGAGTACTCCCCTGGCGCGGTTGTTGCAAGAGGTGGGCTGGGTGGATATCTGGAGGCACCGTAATCCCGGGGGCAGGCAGTTCACGTGCTTTTCGAAGACGCATGGATGCCTGTCCAGGATAGACCTGGGGGTGGGTAACGCAAGCATGCTTCCACTGATAGCGGACCTGTCGCACAGGCCCCGTAGTGTGTCGGATCACTCGGCCCTGGTGGTGCAGCTCTGCGTGGCACCGCAGGGGAACCTGATTAAGGCACCATGGAAGCTGAATGCATTTTGGTTGAAACTGATTAGATCACATGCCGAAATAGAGAAGAGTATACGGAGGTATTTTGTTGCGGAGAAGGGGGTGGAACGAAATGTGCTACAGTGGGATGCCTTCAAGGCATATATTAGGGGCCTCCTCATACGGGAAGTGACTGGGGTGAAGAGGGCCTCTGCTGCATTATTGATAGAAGTGGAAAACAGGGTCCAGGAAATGGAGCGGGCTTACATTGCAGATCCTTCTGACTTGGCCAGGGAGTCCTGGCAGGCGGCTCAATCCGCCTACCAGCAGTTGCTCTCCTCATCAGCAGAAAAGAAGAGATTCTTTGCCAAACAGGCGTTCTTTGAGGAGGGTGAGAAAACCGGCCGTATACTGGCACGGATTGCGAACTCCCATCAACGTTCACCTGAGATAGGGGCTATTAGAGCTAGGTCAGGAGGGGTAGTCTCTCAGCCAGACCAGATTATGCAGGAACTGGCGGGTTTCTATGAGGCCCTGTACAGTTCCGGCGCGGCGTATACCCAGGAGGATCTGGAGTTATATTTGACTCAATTGACCTTCCCGGGACTGTCCGCTAATCAGCGTACTTTGCTGGAGAAACCGGTTACTGTCGAGGAATTGCAAGAGGCAGTCAGTGCCTTCCCTAACTGTAAAGCTCCGGGGGAGGATGGGCTGCCCATGGAGGTATACAAACAGTACTCGGGGGTGTTGCTGCCACAGCTTTTGCAGGTTTTTAACAGCGCCAGGGAGGGGGGGACTTTGCCCCCTTCCATGTCCAAAGCAAATATAGTATTGTTACTTAAGCCAGGCAAGGATCCCGTGGACCCGGGGGCCTACCGTCCCATTTCCTTACTACAGAGTGACGTTAAGATCCTGGCCAAGGTGCTCGCCATTCGGCTAAATGGGGTGGTGACTTCTATAGTACATGGAGACCAAGCCGGGTTCATGCCTAACAAATCGACGGCGGTTAATTTGAGAAGGCTGTTCCTTAATATACAGGCGCGGGCGGACAACATGGGCAGTAGGGCTCTATTATCCTTAGACGCAACAAAAGCCTTCGATAGTATTGATTGGAATTATCTCTGGACCGTGTTGCGGAAATTCGGATTTGGCCCTGTCTACATTTCCTGGGTGCGGCTGCTGTACAGCCAGCCGCAGGCGGCGATACGGACATTTGGCTCGTTGTCGGCGGGCTTTGCACTGAGGAGGGGGACGCGGCAGGGTTGTCCCCTGTCCCCCCTCCTCTTTGCCCTGGCTATTGAGCCGCTGGCCATTAGTATCAGGGCTAACCCTCGCATCACCGGTTTTTGTTATGGCGACATGCAGGAAAAGGTGATGTTGTATGCTGACGACACGCTTCTTCTGCTGGGAGACACGGATTCCTCCCTTAGAGAGGCTATGATGGCAATCACAGAGTTTAGAAAATTCTCTGGCCTGCTCATAAACTGGGCAAAGTCAGCATTGCTTTTGTTGGACGGTGATGACACACAAGTAATTAACTCGGTCTGCCCCATATCCATTACTTCATCCTTTAAATATCTAGGGGTACAGATAACGGCTCGGCCACGAGATTTCATACGTCTAAATATCTCCCCCCTGTTGCTGCGGTTTAGGGACAAAGTTAAAACTTGGAAGGCCCTGCTTCTGTCGGTTGCTGGGAGGGTGAATCTTATCAAGATGATACTCATGCCGCAACTATTATACTTTCTCCACAACACCCCCATGGTCATCCCCCTGAAAGTTTTCCATACAGTGAACAGTATTTTTCGGGGTCTCATCTGGAAGGATAAGAATCCTAGGATTAAGTTGGAACACCTGCAGAGACCCAAAGATAGCGGGGGATTGGCGTTGCCAAACCCCTGGCTATACTACTTGGCGGCTCAGATGCAGCAGCTGGTTGGCATGTTTCGGCCGACGGTGCGGTCCTCGGCTCAGAGGCTTATGGAGCACACCGTGGGCGGAGGTCCGATCCCTGAGGCATTGGAGGCGCAGGCATTTGCTAGACCGCACAAGAAGCTCCCCACATTTAGTCTGATTCAGAAGATATGGAATAAGGTTAAATATGTCCAAAACGCAGAGGGTTACACGAAGTACAGTCCTATATGGCAAAATGACACGTACACTGAACTGGCTAAACTGCAGTCCGGTGCCAGGTGGAAACATTATGGGATTACACACCTTACACACATATTCCGTAACGGGGTACTTCGCACGTTTCCGGAATTGCGGGAGGCGTTTGGCCTGCCACAGTCCATGCACTTCTCATACATACAGTTGAGACACGCAGTGGCGGCACAGGGTCGCTCCTCTGAGTGGTGCCTGTCGCCGACCCCTGCTTTTGAACTTCTGGGGGATGCTGGGACGTCTAAGGGCTTTATCTCCCAATGCTATGCCATCCTGTTACAGTATGTGATGAAGCAGCATCCCCTGAAGATACGGGAAAGGTGGGAAGCAGATGCAGGGGACTTGGACGGTGAACAATGGGAGGAAATTTTTCAGGCAGTAGGCAAGTGCTCACTGAATGTCTCACAGAGGCTCACGCAACTGTACATTTTGTTACGAACCTATTATACCCCTCACAGACTCCATAGAATGAATCCACAGCTCGACCCTACCTGCACCAGGTGCAAGAGAGACCATGGAGATCTGATACATATGCTGTGGAGATGCCCAAAGCTCCACACGTATTGGGCGGGAGTCGTGAGTACCATCAATTCAGCATTTGGAGTGTCTCTTCCGCAGGACCCGAGGGCTTGTCTCTTGGGGGCTCTGGAGGAGTACGAATGGGAGGAGGCGGACAGGGAGGCGGTGCAAAGGGTCTTGTTCCAAGCTAGGAAGCTTATTATGGTTCACTGGAGGGCCGAGGCTCCTCCGACTCTAGCTGAATGGATCAATAACATTGGGATAGTGCTGAGGATGGAGAAGGTGATATATCAACACAGGGGTAATGCCCAAAAATTTGAGAAGTTATGGGCAAAGTGGCTGGATGTGCCGGGTCTGGCCCCTGTGGACCTGGTGATGGACAGGCTTCTGGGCGTCAATATTGGGTGAGGTGGGCATTGAGCTAATTGTCGGGAGGGAAATGTTTGACTTGCTGGGGGGGGGAGGGTCACCTCCTGTTCATAGATGTATTGTGAGTAGTGGTTATCTCATTGCAGTTCTTTATCTTTCCCCGCAATGTTAAGGGGACCTTGCATACCTTGTACCTCTGTAAACTAAATAAAATTTTGTTGGATTAAAAAAAAAAAAAAACAGTGATTTCAATTCACCATACTGTCAGGTGGTTTATTAACCCAGGGATGTTATGTTGACATATGTATGTGTGTGTTTTTTTATGACGCAGCTGCATCTTGATCAGACAACGTTGTCTATTTAAATACATTTTTTACCAAGGTGTGGGTGATGGGATTTTTTTTTTTCAAAATAATTTATTGAAGAATTAAACATACATGTAATAAATCCGCTCGCAATGAGAAACACTCCGCGTTGCCAGTAATGTAGAATTTTAACAGGTAAGGACATAAAGCAATGGATCCAGTGAACACCTGTGACAGAATCCAGACAATGCAACACACATCTGAACTGGATGGATCACTATGACAGTTCGGTATATCTAGAAAATTAACAGATAAAAGAACAGGGCAAGGAAGGAGGGCAGAGGGGAAGGGAGGAGAAAAGAGAAAGAGTGGAAGGGGAGGTAACCTGCGACATTTTTCCCTTAGAGCATAGTCCGATAAGTAGTCCGACAGGCAATAAATAAAAGAGACCTTGCTGATAGGAGGAAACCGAATCAACCCACTGGTGGGTGCATGGAAGGGGACTGGTGGGTGCGTGGAAGGGGAGTATGAGGCTCAGAGAGCTCAGGGCGGGGCGTCTTTATCTTTTTGTGAAAGGAGAGATTTGTAGTAGACGAAAGGACAGTGTAGGGACTTATAGGGGTCTGATTGATTTGTTGCGGTCATAAAAGCTCCCTATCTTGAGAAAAAATGCTGCTTTGCGGCCAAGTGGTTGAAACCTGTTGTAATTTTTTCCTTGTGGAGTTGCTTGGAAAGCTCTTGTTTGACGAGTGATATCATTGGGGAGGAAGAGGAGGTCCAATTTTTTCAGAATTGCTCTCCTTGCTGGTTCTGGGTCTTCTTCTTCGAGGGTGGCACCCACCTTTAGGGTGACCATACCCCGGCGTTATGGCCTACCTGGCGTTGGAGGACCAAGTTAGAAGTTGCTTGTCCCAGTAGCTAAAAATCAGAAGTAGGGGGTCTTTAGGGAGATGTAACAGGGTGACGCCCTTAATGAAAGAAATGATTTGCTGCCAGAAGGAAGATATGAAGGAACATGACCAGAAGCGGTGAGTTATGGTAGGCTTCGGCTGGTTGCAGAGTGGACATAGAGCAGACTGGGTGTTACTTTTGTCCTTGAGAAAGGGAATATAGGCACGGTGTAATATTTTCATCTGGGTTTCTCGCCAGTGTTCACAGGGTATCAGTTTGACGACTTTGTTGTATCCTTGTGTAGTGCCTGGTTACTTTAGGTACCGGTGTTATCTAAATTTAGAGGGAGATCAGAGTGTAGTTCAATTCTGATCCAAATTGTTATGTGCAAAACAAGGTCTCTGTCTCAGCTTGGCTGTGCTGTAGGCTATTCTGTTGCATTGGGGTGTTCTTCCAACCCCCGGTGCTGCAGGTGGCAGCAGTGGAGTCAAGGTTTGGGTGTTCTTTCCCAGCAGCCAATCAGGAGGGTTTGGTCTCGCTGTTCATGCTGGGGAGGGGTATTTATGGGGCAGACGCCGTTGGTTCTGGGTCTTCTTCTTCGAGGGTGGCACCCACCTTTAGGGTGACCATACCCCGGCGTTATGGCCTACCTGGCCGGGGGGTGCGTGCCATGCGGTGTTCCTGGTTCCAGGACCATATTGGCCCGGAGCATCTGAACAGCGACAGAAGCCCAGTGAGCGACTGGGTTCCCACTTTCGAGGATCCCAAGCTGTATTGCTGTTCGGTGGGGAGTCCGTCTGAGGAGCGCGATTGAGAGGCTGGCGATCCAAATGGGCCTCGACAAACCACCGGGGATCAAGGTAGCCGGACACTGAAGGATTGATCACCTGTCAGTCGGTACCTGAGTGACAAGTTGAAGGAGATCCAGGCGTAATTCATCTAAGGAGGATTGCCTCCGTAACTACAAGTCAGAGAGGGCCTGTGGCAGAGGTGTCTCCCTCAAGTTCACCAAGGAGGGTCTGTGGCAGGTACTTTATCCTACAAATGTTCGAGTGATACTCCGGCTGCCAGGTCAGTGAGAGAGGCCTGTCCGGGTACACTAAACCCACTCAGGCAGGAGTGGTGCAGAGAAGTGTTACGCTTGGGAGCAGGACTGTTTCCCTATTATCACGCCTGAATCTGCTGTTCTCCTTTGTTCTTCAACTTTACTTTCCTCACCACAAGTTTATTGTTTTTACCCGGCTGGGTAATAAAGAGCACAGCAAAGAGCACCTGTTGCGGACATTCCTTTACTTCTACCAAATGCAATACGCATCATTCACCTCTAGGAATTCGGGGGAGCCATGAGGTAAATGTGCCACCCAAAACAACCAGCAGCTCCTCTGGACACATTGCCAATAGTAAAACAGATGAGCATTTGGTAGGGCAAATTGACGGGCTTTGGCTGACAAGGCCAATGGTTGACCGGTATCCGTGTCACAGAGGGATGAAAAGTTTTTAAGACCATTTTTCAACCAATCGTTGTAGATATGGCAATCCAATCCCGGGGAGAAACTGGGATTCCCTTGGATAGGTGTGTGTCTGGATAGGAAGGGAGAGAGTTTTTTCACTTTTCTGTGTTTCTCTCTATGCTATAACGGTGTCCCGAAGGAGGAGATTATGTTGTAAGTCAGGGCGTAAAGATTTCTATTGAGAGTGTAGTAGAGCCACCAGAGAATAAGGATGAGCCATTGACGATTCAAGAAGGAAATTTGAGTATCGGAAAGTTTGTTGTATCCAGTCAAGACTTATCCTTAACAAGCAAGCTACACTCTAAAAAGTAATTCGAGAGACCTGTTACCACCACTTAATTAAATGCATATTTCCAAGGTAAAAATTCAAATTTATTGTTTTAAATAAACTTTTTACGTTGAAAACCTATTTTAATAAGTTCTGTTGATATTATAATGTTGGAAATTACAGCAACCTAATTTTGTGTGTTGTGTACAGTCCCATTTCTGCATTCATTGATGTAAAAGGAAATTTAAGTTGTGGTAACTTAATAAAATGGACTTGGTAACTCAATTTTGTTATATCTTGAGTTATTGCAAGTCTCCTCCCCCACCAACATAACGCAGAAAAAGCTGAGACATGTTGGAAGGAAGACCTGCTGCTGCGCAGAAAAATGAAAGACATTTTCAAAGGTGAAAATAATTTGCTTTACGAAGAAATTTGGAACTATTACTGTTTGTAATCCCTTATAGCCTATAGCTCGAGAACTAGGTGTTAAAAGGCAACACCAACTAACAAACTTTGTCCTAATATAGTGCTGGTTGTTTTTAGCCTTGTGAACATCATTGCCTCATGTCAGTGGGTAGCATTGATAGTGCGCCATTTGTAAAATCTGCTAAGCTTGAAAAAGTTTTTGTTTTGTTTTTTTGTGCCAGGGGAGTCAGTGTATTATAGATTTTAGCTTCTATGGCAAACTATATTCAAGACTTCATGGTTTGTTTAAAATATTTACTAAAGGCAAATCCACTTTGCACTGAAGGTGCACTTGGAAGTGCAGTCACTGTAGATCTGAGGGGGACATGCAAGGAAAATAAAAACAGCATTTTCGCTTGCACATGATTGGATGATAAAATCAGCAGAGCTTCCCCTAATGTCAGATCTTTCAGATTTGCCTTTAGTAAATAAACCCCAATAGTCTGATTGTTTATTGTCTTCTTTCCTTGGAGACGGAGGGACTGTTTTCCTCTCTCCCCTCCAACCTATGGCCACTATTGTGGTATTCCTATTTGTCTGTTTTTCTTCTTTTTTTTCTTTTTTTTTGATGCTCTTTCCCCCTTATCAGCTCCCTCTTCCCTCTTCCTACTTGCCCTAAGGCCGCTTTCACACTGAGGCGCCATCAGTAGTAAAGCGCAGCTATTTTTAGCGGTGCTATTCGGCCGCTAGCGGGGTGTTTTTAACAACCACTAGCGGGCAAAAAAGGGTTAAAACTGCCGGCAAAGTGCCGCTGCCGGTGGTGCTGCCCAATAATTTCAATGGGCAGGGGTGCTGTAGGAGCGGTGTATCCATGAGAATTTCCCACACCATTTTTAAAATGCACTGCAGCTGTGTTCTGCAGTGAGTGTCAATTTTAAGCTAATGACACCCCAAATGCAGATCACAAATGCAGTGTGTTTGCTCACACTGGATCAAGTGGTACAGAAGTACCATGTGATCCGGTTGCAATGAGTTTCCAATTGTAGATACACTGGCCCAGATTTACAGCGGAGATACGACGGAGTATCTCAGATACTCCGCCGTATCTCTCAGAGTATCTATGCGACTGATTCATAGAATCAGTTACGCATAGATAGCCCTAAGATCCGACAGGTGTAATTGTTTTACACTGTCGGATCTTAGGATGCAATACCGCGGCCGCCGCTGGGGGGAGTACTGGGGGAGTAGCTGGGGGTAAAGTGCCGCTCCAATGTAAAAGCCCTTGGCCTTTCACACTGGAGACAAAGCTTTAGGGTCACTGAAGACACAGTTTAGGGTCGGTTTGCAGGCGCTATTTTAAGCGCAATAGCGCCTTCAAACCACTCCAGTGTGAAAGGGGTCTAATTGTTTAACAATTGTGTTGTTGAATGAATTCATTTTTAAAAGCTAGTATAAAAACAAAGCTAAACACTAATAGAGAAAATAACTTTGGACCAACTTGAGTTTAGCTGTTTATTAACCTAAAGAAAGTGTGCTCATAATTGTAGAAATGAAGTACATGTGACTTAAAAAAATGATTGTAGAAACTGGAAAAACTAATTGGAGCAACTTAATATTGTTGACTACTCAACTTAAAAACATGTGTTTATAATGCCAGTAATTAAGTGGATGGTAAATAAAAATGCATTTATATCTAGCAGAAAAGCTAATTACCTCAACACAATGTAGGTTGTTGCTTCCACTTAATTTTACCTGACATTGTCATAACTTAAAAAGCTTGATGCAAACTGTTGCGTTATTTTTTTTTGTTGAGCCAAGACATTATTTTTTAGAGTGTAGATTATATAGCCTAATATTTGGTAACCCTATGCCACCCTTGCCCCTGGGAAGGTGCAGTTTAATCATAGCTATGCGTGGCTCCCTTTGCCTCCAGATAAATTTGGAGGTGGCTTTGTTTAACAACTGTATGTCTTTGTGCTTTGAGAGTATGGTTTGGAGCGGATAGAGAAGCCAAGCAAAGCTGACTATTTTAAATAGGTGGCATCTTCCCAGTAGCGAGAGAGGCAGATCCATCCAGCTCTGGAGTTCCCGTAGGATTTTGTTTATTAGAGGAGGATAGTTTAAAGTTTACAAAGAAGAAGGAAGTCTACCAATCTTGACACCTAGTTAGGTACTGTGAGATTTGGCTATGGTAAATGGTGAAATCGCAGCCCAGGGAGGGTTTGAGGTGGGACCTAGAAGAAGAATCTCGCTTTTATTATTATGTATTCGTAAACCAGAGCATAATCTGAAGTTATCGAAGATTTGTTTAATAGTGGTCATGTCGGAGACAGGGTTGCTAGGAAATATGAGTATATCATCCGCAAAAAGGGCAGATCTCAGCTCATGTTCACCTAATTGAATTCCATGCAGAGAGTCCTCTGAGTTTAGAAATCTAGATAAAGGTTCCAGTGCCAAGTTGAAGAGCAAAGGAGATAAAGGGCAACCCTGTCTCATTCCTTTGAATAGACGTAATTCTTCAGAGAGGAGATCTGCCACCACCAGTCTGGCTGCGGGAGCAGTGTACATAGATTTAACAAGATGGTGAAAAGGACCCGTGAGGCCCATCCTCGATAAGACTAGTGCGAGCCAGTCAAAGCTGACGTTGTCAAACGCTTTCTCTGCGTCCAGAGTGATAATGGCAAAATCACCCTCCCTGCGTTGCCTTGCATGGTCTAAAACTATTAGAACCTTGCGGATGTTAAGCGAGGCTGTTCTCCCCTTTACAAAACCTGATTGCGCTGGGTGGACTAAGGAGGGAATGATATTGGCGAGTCTTGTGGCAATTATTTTTCACAGGATCTTAAAGTCCAAGTTCAAAATGGAAATGGGTCTATACGAACCCGGGTCTAGTGGGTCTTTCCCTTTTTTCGAGATTAGTTTTACAATGGCTTGGTTGCCAGAGGGTAGGTAGTGCCCACCTTTCTAAATGTGATTGTAGACATCAAGGAGGATGGGTTCAACATTCCTATAAAGGGTTTTATAAAATTTCCCCAAGAGACCATCCAGGCCTGGGGCCTTACCAAGGGCAATATTATTTATGGCAGTGGAAATCTCGGAGGAGGATATAGGCTCATTGAGGGTCTGGAGTCGGGAAGGATTAACCAAAATAAGTTTAACCTTGTCTAGGAAATTGTTGGCTACGCTGGTGTCTATGGGGTCTGGAGCGTACAGCCAAGAATAGAAGGATTCCATGATTTTATTGACCTCTTGTGGTGTCTTTTTGATGTTGCCGGGTGAGTCTCGAAGAGATGTGATATGTGTGGGTTTATACGGGCCATTGCAAAGTCTAGCTAGAAGATTGCCTGATTGATTGCCAAACTTGTATAGGTGAGCGTCAACATGAGCATGTTTGGTAATTTCCAAAATGTCCGCCCAAGTGTCAAAGTCACATTTGGCTTTATGCCAATCGTCTCTGTTCCTAGGGGAGTCTAGAGCAGTCAGGGTTAATTGTGCTTGTTTAAGTCGGGAGCTGGCTGCTATATAACTAGTTAGGGAATGTTTCTTGTAGGAGGTGGCATACGATATAATTCGGCCCCTTAGATACGCTTTTCCTGTGTCTCAGTAAAGATTGGGGTTGGCAGCGTGGGAGCAATTCGCCTCAGCGAACTCCCTCCATGCCCTCTCCATGCTCTGTATAGGTCTGAAAAATCGGCGTTCTTGTACAGGTAATATGGGAAGCGCCATAGGCGGGCATTGCAATTAGAAGTCCTGTCATTTAAGGAAATAGAGATTGTAGCATGGTCAGAAATGGCTATTTCATGTATTTCAGTCTCTGAGATCCAGGGGATCACATTGTCAGTGCCGAAGAAGAAATCTATTCTAGTGAACACCTTGTGGGGGATGGAGTAGAATGTGTATTCTCTGTCTAGAGGGTGAAATGTCGCCACAAGTCAGAGAAGAGAAGGGAGTCCATGGTGGAGGCCAGATGAGTTTGGTCTGGGTTTGATGCTAACTTTGGGAACTTTTTAGTGGAGGATCTGTCTTCCGACAAATGTAGGGTAGAGTTAAGTCCCCTCCGACAATGTGCAGAATGAGGGGGTGTTTTAGGAGTCTGGTAGACAGGTCTCCCAGGAACTGATTACCAGGGTTGTTGGATCCCTGTCACCTATTTGGGCGTGGATAGTGAGGAATCTACCCTGGTCATCTGCAGTGTTCGAGAGTATTTTGCAAGAAAGACGTTTGTGGATCAGAATGTTTGCGGCCCACCGCGTCAGATCCTAGAACTGATCCCACCCACAATTTTTGCATGCGATGGAAGTCAGAGTGAGTCAGATGGGTTTCCTGGAGTAGAGCTATGTCAGTTTTGAGTCACTTTAGGTGCCTTAAGATCTTTAATCTCTTGATAGGGAACCGTAGTCCCTTTACATTCCATGTGATAATTCTCATGGGGGAGTGTGAAGTTTATGAAAATGTGCGGATGTTAGAAATCTGTAAGTAGAAGTTGGATAAAGGGAGACTGATACTCGTAGGGTGGGGAAAGCATAATGCTTGGGTGGTTTGATATGTGCCTGGCATGCATGTGGGCAAAGGACGCTGTAAAGAAGTAAAGAAGTGCAGGTTAGAAAACAGAGGAAGATGGTAACAGAACAAAACAATCCAACATAATAAACAGAGGACTTTTCTTTTTTCCTCATGGGACTCGGCAAAAGCCAGCTCCCTACCCCTGACCCTTTGAACGGAATACATGGCTGCCCCTCGGGTACAAGGATTCAGTGTGGCGTGTATAGACTACCGGCAGAGGAGGGTGAGCAGAGCTAGAGTAGAGGCCTATGGTAGAAGTTATGAAGAAAAATATGAGGATTCGCACATAATACTTGAGGCGAAGGGTAGCTAGGCCAGCGTGAATTTCACTTGTAGCTGGTGGAGGGATGAGCAGATATGCCAGAATGCATTCCTTTTCTGTGAGACATTGATCAAATAGTCAGCGTATATTAGTATTTTTACACTGTCGATTTGAAGACATCTGGTTTGATGGTATTTCTGTAGGATGGCTGCTTTATCAGCATAATTCAAGTACTTGGCAATGATCGTACGTGGGGTGGATCGTTCAGGGATGCAAACCCCCATGCGATGAGCTCTTTCGACCATGCAAGGACTGGGTAGTCCTAAGGCTTCAGGAATGCGACGGGAGCAGAATTCCACTAAAGCTGAGGATTGAAGCGATTCAGGCACTCCAACGAATTGCAGGTTGCCTCTTCTAGATCTGTTTTCCAAATCTTCTAATTTTTGCAGGACATATTGATTTGTCTTATCCTGAGCCTCTTCAACAGCCTGGGCCTTGTAAAGATCTTCCTCTAAGCTGGTAATTTTATCCTCGGCTTCATTGAGGCGAGAGGAGTGTTCACTTAGATCCTTTTTATGAGCTGCATGCCTGCTGTAACTGCCTTCTCCATAGAGGCCAAAATGGTGGGGGCCAGGATAGCTGCCACAGTCTAAGCAATAAGCTCAATTTCATTTGTCCCCCGCTGAGCTGTTGGAGAGGGTTGATGTGGAGGTGTGGGTTGGCTGCCGTTTACCTCCTTATCAGGTGTGTCTGCCGCGCTGAAAGACAAGGCCGCATCCCTGTACTTGCGGGCCGCTCTTTTCCACAAACCGATCCATCGGTTGAGTGACCGGGTGTAAGGGGGAGGTCCGCGGGCAGTTAGTCGGAGGAGATGGGTGGCGGTGCCAAATTTATAAGCAGGTAAACCGCAGGGGTAGAGGGAGCTGAGAGGGATTACCGCTCCACCATGAGGCGCCGGAACCGGAAGTTTGTGATGGGATTTTTATCCAGTGTCTTTTGTATTATCATTTGATATTTTTGGGTATTAAGTTCCCTTATCTATAAGCTGCATTATCCCTAGTAATTACTGCAGGTGAGGCTCTCTTTTCACCTTTTTCTTTTGTATGCATGTTGTCCTGAACCTGAATCACTTGTGTCTCAGTACAATTGGGTGATTAGGTCTAGCACCCTGCAGAATTTATTCCAAACTGATGTTGTCAGCATCACAGGGATCAAACCCTTGCTCAACAGGGTTTAGGTTTGGAAACATGCTTGGCCAGTCCATCACCTTTACCCTCAGCTTCTTTAGCAAGGCAGTGGTTGTCTTGGAGGTGTATTTGTGGTCGTTATCATGTTGAAATACTGCCCTGCGGCCCAGTCTCTGAAGTGAGGGGATCATGCTCTGCTTCAGTATGTCACAGTACATGTTGGCATTCATGGTTCCCTCAATGAACTGTAGCTCCCCAGTGTCGGCAACACTCAAGCAGCCCCAGACCCTGACACTCCCACCACCATGCTTGACTGTAGGCAAGACACACTTGTCTTTGTACTCCTCACCTGGTTGCCGCCGCACACGGTTGACACCATCTGAACCAGATAAGTTTATCTTGGTCTCATCAGACCACAGGACATTGTTCCAGTAATCCATGTCCTTAGTCTGCTTGTCTTCAGCAAACCCACCCCTTCAACCTCTGCAGAAATGCTGGCTATATATGTCTATTTCCCCAAAGACAGTCTCTGAATATGACTCTGAGCATGTGCACTCAACTTCTTTGGTCGACCGTGGCGAGGTCTGTTCTGAGTGGAACCTGTCCTGTTAAACCGCTGTATGGTCTTGGCCACCATGCTGCAGCTCAGTTTCAGGGTCTTGTGAATATTCTTATAGCCTAGGCCATCTTTATGTAGAGAAACAATTCTTTTTTTCAGATCCTCAGAGAGTTCTTTGCCATGAGGTGCCATATTGAACTTCCAGTGACCAGTATGAGAGATTGAGAGCGAAAACACCAAATTTAACACACCTGCTCTCCATTCACACCCAAGACCTTGTAACACGAACGACTCAAATGACACAGGGGAGGGAAAATGGCTAATTGGGCCCAATTTGGACATTTTCACTTAGGGGTGTACTCACTTTTGTTACCAGTGGTTTAGACATTAATGGCTGTGTGTTGAGTTATTTTGAAGGGACAGCAAATTGACACTGTTATACAAGATGTACACGCACTACTTTACATTTCTTCAGTGTTGTCACATGAAAAGTTATAATAAAATATTAATAAAAACATGTGAGGGGTGTATTCACTTTTGTGAGATACTGGATAGTCCAGAGGATATATAGTGCTCTGAAATAAAGCTTTCTCCGACAATATGTAAAAGTGTGTACATCCGGTGGAGGGTGCACAAAGCACAAATTGTATTGTGAGCTGTGTTGTGAGATTCAACAAGGAGTCACGCATAAATGTGTTTACTGATTAATTTCAAGTGGACACTTTTTGACACATCTGTATATTGTAGTTACAAATCCATGGACTTGTTTTATGAATTTATATTTTATGTTTTCACTTAAGCTTGTTGATATATGTTAATTATAGCCACAAAGGTTAAAGGGTCACTAAAGGAATTTTTTTTTTTTTGCTAAATAGCTTCCTTTACCTTACTGCAGTCCTGGTTTCATGTCCTCATTGTTCGTTTTTGCTTTGAAGTAGCTGTAATCCTTCTCTGATCTCCACACTTCCTGCTTGTATGGCTCCTTATGAAAAAACTCATGCAAGCTTCTCACTGTGGTCCATGATCAAGAAGGTGTGATTACTGTGTGTCTAAAACTCCTCAGAATTCATTTTAAAAACACACTGCCCTGTGTTTGTTTGTTTTTGTTCTGTGTGTCTCTGTACTTCACAGAAACATGAAACGAAACTAAACTGCAGGTACATTATATGATTGATTTTTATCTATTTTTAATCATTTTTAAAAGGAATCAGTTAACTATTATGTACCCTGTAAACAGTCATTTCCACAAAAAAAATGTTTTCCTTTACTGCTCCTTTAAGGCCCCGTACACACAAGAGGATCCATCCGCTGAAAAATCTCAGCGGATCGGTTTCAGCGGATAGATCCCCTGGTGTGTACGTTGCAGCGGATATTTATCCGCGGATATTTCCGATTTCCAGCAGATAAAAATTTGTTAGCATGCTAACAAATCTATCCGCTGGAATCGGCTCCAGCGGATCGATCCGGTGGTCTGTACAGATCGATCCGTCCCTCGCATGCGTCGTAATGATTCGACGCATGCGTGGATTTCCTTATATGACAGCGTCGCGCACGTCGCCGCGTCATCATCGCGGCGACGGCGCGACACGTCACCGCGGTTGAATTCCCCGCAGATTTGGATCCGATGGTGAGTACATGCCAACGGATCCAAATCCGCTAGAGGATTTATCCGCGGATACGGTCCGGAGGACCGTATCCGCGGATCAATCCTATCGTGTGTACCAGGCCTTAGTGTAACTACACAAGTTTATTATGATGGTTTTTCATTCCACTTATTATTGTGGCTTTATGATATAATAGGAGAATTTATATTTGATTTGTTTATTAACCACTTAAGACCCGGACCAATATGCAGGTAAAGGACCAGGCACCTTTTTGCAAATTCAGCACTGCGTCGCTTTAACTGACAATTGCGCGGTCGTGCGACGTGGCTCCCAAACAAAATTGGCGTTCTTTTTTTCCCACAAGTAGAGCTTTCTTTTGGTGGAATTTGATCACCTCTACGGTTTTTATTTTTTGCGCTATAAACAAAAATAGAGCGACAATTTTGAAAAAAATCAATATTTTTTACTTTTTGCTATAATAAATATCCCCCAAAAATATATATATAAAATTTCCTCAGTTTAGGCCGATACATATTCTTCTACATATTTTTGGTAAAAAAAATCGCAATAAGCGTTTATCGATTGGTTTGCGCAAAATTTATAGCGTTTTCAAAATAGGGGATTGTTTTTTTGCATTTTCATTAATATTTTTTTTTTTACTACTAATGGCGGCGATTAGCGATTTCTTTCATGACTGCGACATTATGGCGGACACATGGGACAATGTTGACACATTTTTGGGACCACAGCAAAAAATGCTATAAAAATGCATTGATTACTGTGAAAATGACAATTGCAGTTTGCAAGTTAACCACTAGGGGGCGCTGTAAGTGTTATGTGTGCCCTCATATGTGTTTCTAACTGTAGGGGGGCGGGGCTGGACATGTGACGTCATTTATCGCCTTTCCCTAGATCAGGGAACAGATGATCAATAACAGCGCTACTGTGAAGAACGGGAAAGGTGTGTTTACACACACCTCTCCCCGTTCTTCAGCTCCAGGGACCGATCGCGGGACTCCGGCTGCGATCGGGTTCGCGGGTTCCGCAGCCGCGGTCACGGAGTTTCGGACCGGGACGCGGAGCGCGCCCGCGACCCACGGCTGGGCATTTAACAATCACATACAGGTATGTGATTGTGCCCAGCCGTGCCATTCTGCCAACGTATATCGGCGTTAGGCGGTCCTTGAGTGGTTAAGTATAGCACAATTACACAAGAGTGTGCCGGGTGTGAGCAATTCACCAAATATATACAGTAGGTATACACATCAAAATATTTTATTTATTTTTACATAAATACCATAGCTGCTCGCAAGGACCCAACCCATTTTGCAAAATACACCAGATTGTAGCAAAGCAAATTCGTATTTTACTAAGGCTTTTTATGTCAACAGAGAGAAAGCCGTGTTAATGAAGATATCTTTCCAATTTCAAGCTTTATGCCGCGTACACACGACCGTTTTTCATGACGTGAATTTTTTTTTTTTAATAGCATTAAAAACGATCGTGTGTGGGCTCCAGAGCATTTTTCACGTAGAATCACGTAGAAAAAAACTCTGGCCCGGATTCACATACATCGGCGCATATTTATGCGGGCGTAGCGTATCTAATATACGCTATGCCGACGCAGCGCACAGAGGCAAGCACTGGATTCTCAAAGCACTTGCCTCCAAATCTAAGCTGGGTTTCTTAGTCGTAACTCGTCGTAAGTGGAAGTGGGCGTAAGCAATGAAAATGAGGCGTGACCCCATGTAAATGATGGATTGAGCGTCATAAAGATACGAATAACGTACGGCGCATGCACCGTCCCGTGGACGCATCCCAGTGCGCATGCTCAGAATCACGTCGAAACAACTGCCTAAGATACGTCGAATCACTGCCTACGACATGAAAGTAACCTACGCCTAGCCATATTCACAAACTACGTAAACAACGTAAAATACGACGGCTCTGTTCCCTGGTCCATACCTTTGCATGAGTTGCGCCTCCTATATGGGGAATAACTTTACGCCAGATGTAAGTCTTACGCAAACCGCGTATATTATGCGCCGGGCGCAACTACGTTCGTGAATCGCCATATTTCACTCATTTGCATATTTGAATCGAAAATCAATGGGCGCGCCAGCATAAATATGCGCCCACGATACGCCGGCGTAGGAAAGTTACGTTGGTCGGATGCAGCCTATTTTTTAGGCGTATCTTGGTTTCTGGTTCGGCGCATAGATACGACGGCGCACATTTGTACATTTACGACGGTGTATCTCAAGATACGTCGGCGTAAGTGCTTTGTGAATCCAGGCCTTTGTTTTTTCGAGACCATTCAAAATGGTCGTGTGTACGCGGCATCAGTATTAGCAGGTAAAATGGGGATATACAATGCAAAAGAAATCACAATAAATCAACAGTAATAACCAATAGGCCCTGGAAGAACCTATGACCCCAGGTAAAAAAGGAAGGAGCAAGACTTTTTGGTGTCAAACAGTTCCCTTATAATCCTGATGCCACAGGCCAAAAAAGCAAACGGCACAAATTACAAGTTATATAGAATGCAGTTTGCTGGTTCTGAGTTAGGCCTCGTACACACGACAGAGATTCTCGGCAGAATTCGCCGAGAAACTCGGTCAAAACCCGGATTCTGCCGAGAATCTCTGTCGTCTGTACAGTTTTGGCTCGATGGAGCCGCCGAGGAGCTCGACGAGAAAATAGAGAACATGTTCTCTATTTTCTCGTTGGCCGCGTTGTTCTATAGGAGAAGCCGGCCCGCCGAGCTCTTCGGCGGCTTCATCCCAAAACGAGACGAGGAACTCGACGTGCCAAGCACGTCGAGTTTCTCTGTCGTGTGTACGAGGCCTCAGAGTTCCCCTTAATGCACATAGCTGTTATGAAAGGAGTCTTTGCAGTGTTGATGTTCAAAATCAAAAAAGGGCCTGGGGTGAGGGTTCTGTGCAATGGCGACAAGCAATAGCGAATAGCATATACAATGAGCTAGATTCAGGTAGCTTGGCGCTTCTTTTGGCCGGCGTAGTGCATCTCATATGCGCTACGCGGACGTAAAACAGGGAGCCCAGACCAGTATTCTCAAACATCTGGTGCCGTACGTTGCGCCGGCGTAGTGTAAATAGGGCGGCGGAAGCCCACCTAATTCAAACTAGGCAGGTAGTGGGCGTGCTTCATTTAAATAAGGCGTGACCCCATGTATATGAATGGCCGTTCGTACGGCGCATGCGCGCGCATGCTCAGAATCACGTCGCAAATACTCCATAAGAAACTTCGGCTCAATGCTTTCGACGTGAACGTAACCTACGCACAGCCCCATTCACGTACCACTTACGTAAACGACGGCGGCTGTTCCAATGTCCATACCTTAACATTGGCTGCGCCTCATATAGCAGGGATAACTATACGCCGGACGTAAGCCTTGCGTAAACGGCGTAGCGGGCGCAAGTTTGTTCGTGAATCGGCGTATCTAGCTCATTTACATATTCTACGCGTAAATCTACGGAAGCGCCCCTAGCGGCAATAGCGCGCATAGATACGACGGCGCATCTTTCAACTTACGCGGCGTATTAATAGATACGCCGACGTAAAGGGTTTGTGAATCTAGCTCAATGTGTTTCCTGCTAGAAGCTTTAGTGTAAAGAGATGGGGTAAAGGTCTTTCGTAAGATTTACCAAGGCTGTGCTTCTGCCCGCTCGATGCCAAGGTTCAAGGGAAAAGGAATTCCAGGAATAGGCTCTTGAAGAATCAACCACCAGTGAAGGGTACAGGCCGTGCACCTGGTATCGCAGGGATTCACATGGCTCTGTGACCCCAGACAGTCACTCGTCAACAGGAAGCTGGCGATTTCGTATCTGCCTGCAGGTGTATGGCTCACTCACTGAAGACTCTCTACGCCATCCAGGCTGCGCCACCTACTCGAATCCCCCAGAGCAGCTGGGTCCCTGCTTTCAGTGAACAATGATAAATTACTTGCACTGTAATAATAGAATAAAGTACAATAACATAGAAAAACGTGAATTGCAGCTGCTGTACAAAAAGTGCTAATCACCAAAAACAGTATGATATAATTACAGCGCTTACAACTAAATAATAGAAAAATAAAAAACAGTCCAAAAGTGTTTACTGCCAAAAAAAGTCCCAAATAAAGTGCTCTTGTGCTCCGATCTTCATAAAAGTGCCGAAGTGCTCCAAACTTCCCTCTGTGATGTGACACACACCCCTTCTTGTATCCCTACTCGCCAGAAATCATGGACTCCCAGCTTTTCAGTCTGGGGGTCAAATAGACTTTAATCTGGTGATGGGCAATAGATGACACAGTCCAACAGGGATTTCCCCCTCAACGTGATTCACCAGGACTTAAGATGATCACCAAACTTAGAACAAGAAAGGGGACCAATAGTATAATAAAGTATTGCAAAGCTGGGCAATTTATTACGCATAAAATATTGTACTTACAGGACACCAGTAAAATCAGGCTTGTAGAAAGCATATAATCTAATCTAGGAAAGCCATAACCAGTGTGTCTTTCACTGCAACCAGTAGTGATGTCGCTTGGACCAGAAATTGCATCAACATGTTTCGCCTTCCCACAGGGCATCATCAAGGACATCCTGCTCTCAGCTGAAGGCTGTGGTCCCATGAGGAAGCTCTCCTCCCTGGACCAGGCTATTTATGTCCTCACCCAATCAAGGGCGTACCTAGAGAATTTGGCACCCGGGGCGGATCCTACATCTGGCACCCCCCCCACCTTAAAATGTAAAAAACACCCCACTGTGCCCCCTGCATACCTCTGCATCCTTCAATATCTTTTTGTCATTTCTGTGTACCCTCCTCTCCACAACTGCACCTCTGGAATCCTTCACATTACACAGCCCTTGTACATCTGGACCTCTTTACATTACACAGCACCCTGCACCACTGGACCCCTTTACATTTCACTGCACCCTGCACCACTGGACCCCTTTACATTACACTGCACCCTGCACCTCGGGACCCCTTTACATTACACTGCACCCTGCACCTCTGGACCCCTTTACATTACACTGCACCCTGCACCTCTGGACCCCTTTACATTATACAGCCCTTGTACCTCTGGACCCTTTACATTACACAGCACCCTGCACACCTTTACACTACACTGCACCCCTTTACATTACACAGCACTCTGGACCCCTTTACATTACACTGCACCCTGTACCTCTGGACCCCTTTACATTACACAGCACCTCTGGACCCCTTTACATTACACTGCATCTTTGGACCCCTTTACATTACACAGCCCTTGTACCTCTGGAGCCCTTTACATTACACAGCACCCTGCACCTCTTGGCCCCTTTACATTACACTGCACCCTGCACCTCTGGACCCCTTTACATTACACTGCACCTCTGGACCCCTTTACATTACACAGCCCTTGTACCTCTGGACCCTTTACATTACACAGCACTCTGCACCCCTTTACACTACACTGCACCTCTGGACCCCTTTACATTACACAGCACCCTGCACCTCTGGACCCCTTTACATTACACAGCACTCTGGACCCCTTTACATTACACTACACCCTGTACTTCTGGACCCCTTTACATTATACAACCCTTGTACCTCTGGACCCCTTTAAATTACACAGCACCCTGCACCTTTGGACCCCTTTACATTTCACTGCACCCTGCACCCCTTTACATTACACATCCCTTGTACCTCTGGACCCCTTTACATTACACTGCACTCTGGACCCCTTAACATTACACAGCCCTTGTACCTCTGGGCCCCTTTACATTACACAGCACCCTGCACCCCTTTACATTATACAGTCATTGCAACTCTGGACCTCTTTACATTACACAGCCCTTGCACCTCTGGACCCTTTACATTACATGGCATCTTGCACCTAAGGACCTCTTTACATTACACAGCATCCTGCACCTCTAGACCCCTTTACATTACACAGCCCCCCACAGCTCTGGACCCCTTTACATTACACAGTACCCTCCACCTCTAGACGCCTGTATGTTACACAGACCCCCCTACAGTGCAGACCCCCGCTACAGTACAGGCCTCTGCTATAGTGCAGGTCCACCTGCAGTGCAGACCCCCACTACAGTGCAGACCCCCGCTACAGTGCAGACCCCCGCTACAGTGAAGACTGTTCAGACCCCCCTACAATACAGACCCCCCCTTCCTACAATACAGACCCCCCCATTCAGACCCATAATGTAACAGGCTCAGAACACACACCACAGACAGAGAGCCCAAGGTAGTGGCTTGGCAAGGGGGGGGGGAGTGCGAGCTGCACCCGAGTCAGTCGGGACATCTGGAACCGGAGCAAAGATCTCCTTCACTCACGGCTCTGATCAGTCTCGGGCAGGAGCTGTCAGCCGAGCAGAGAAGCCGCCTCCCCCTCCATGCACAGCACAGTATAGACATAAAGGAGGAGGGGGAGGCGGCATCTCTGCTCGGCTGAGAGAAGGGGATCATTGCGCCGGTCCCAGATGTGCCCCCCCCTCCTGCAAAGCCACTACCTGCTCCGCTCGGGCACTCCATATCTATTCTGTTAAACCCGCGGCAGCGCTGTCTCCTTTTATTGGCGGAGGGGGGGAGCTGGCCTGACACCCCCCCCCCCCAGTGTGCAGCAGCACTTGCTCTATGGAAATTCCATCTCTCTGTACCACATGTCCCACAATCCCCTGCTTTCAGTAGTAGTCTCTCTCTCTCTCTCTCTCTCTCTCTCTCTTTGCCTTCAGGAAATGATGGCACTATGTCCAGGCTGAACACTAGAGGGAAACAAACTCAAGGTAGCCTTTGTTAAGAATGTCCCACAATGACAAAGGCAGACTAGCCAGCAGCGCCTGGCTATATTATTATGAATAGAAATGGAAATTGATGGCAGCACAAGCTTATTAAAATACGTTTCAAATGTCTTTGTAGGAGAGAGACCTGCACACGTTCCACTGGAAAATGGAGTACTGGCATTTCTTACAATAAGGAATGCTAACAATCTTACCTTACATAAGGGAGCAGTCCTGGCATTATCTCCCAAAGGGGAGCTCACACTAAGATGACCTCAGACTACATTGTCTATATTGAAAATGACTTGCCATAGAAGAAGAACCTCTCATATGCATTGTGGGTTTGTCAAATACCCTACACTCATCCTCTTGCTTCCTTACACTGTATGTCTTCTCACAAGTGAAACCCAAGAGGCACAGAGCTAAATGGTTTAGGCAGGGTCCCTTAACCCAAAAGGGTCTACTAACTCCATTACGACATTTCTTACAAGCTCTGAAGCCCTGGAGCGATTTTAATCCAAAGAGCTGAAAATTTCTGCCCCTGGGCTTAGTGCTAAGTGGTGGCCATTGCTAACTGTCAGAGGTTCCAGTCTGCATACTGGCTTGGAGACACTGGGTCAGATCCACATGTAATTGGATAGGCGCAGCGTATCAGAGATACGCTACGCTGCTGTATCTTACCTGGCTTTAAGTCAAATCCAGGAAGATTTTGCGCTGTAAGTTACGGCGGCGTAGTGTATCTCTGGCGGCGGAATTCAAATCGGCGGGTAGGGGGCGTGATTCATTTAAATGAAGCGCGTCCCGCACCGATTGAACTGCGCATGCTCCATTTCGAAATTTTCCGTTGTGCTTTGCGCAAAATGACATCGCAACGACGTAATTTTTTGAACTTAGACGTGACCTACGTCATCCCTATTCACGGACGACTTACGCAAAAAAAATAATAATTCAAATTTCGATGCGGGAACGATGGCCATACTTTAACATGGCAAGTCTATCTATACTCCGCAAAATAGCAGCTTTAACTATACGCCGGAAAAAGCCGACTAGAGACGACGTAAGAGAATGCGACGGCCGCGCGTACGTTCTTGGATCGTCGGAAAAAGCTAATTTGCATACCCGATGCGGAAAACGGCGCGAACTCCACCCAGCGGGCGCCGAAGTATTGCACCTACGATCCTAAGGCGTACGAAGCCGTACGCCTGTCGGATCGAACCCAGAAGCCGTCGTATCTTGGTTTGAGAATTCAAACTAAAGATACGACGCGGGTAATTTGAAAGTAGAAAAATAGTGCTGGGATGAGTAACCGCTGTCTCTGTGCTGTTTTAACATTAAATACAGTATAGGACACACAGGATTAAAGAGAATTATGGTACAGCAAAATCATTTATATATTACAATAGACCACACTCTCCTGTGAGATATAAATATAAAATATAGTTTGAAATATTATATACCAATTCCAAAGAATATCAATTTTGAGTGATTGGTAAAACTGACAGATTTATTAACCTTCTTCAAAAGCCGTGCATTGTAAGTCACAGTCAAAGAACTATTTTTTTTTAAATTGAATCTAATTAAAGAAATATCATAGATGTAGGTATTGATTATTTTACGCATTACACTTCTCTATCCTGTAGATATCAAAGGTCAGTTTCTGTGGAGTACAGGAATTGTGTATGCATTTGCGCTTGAAATGAAAGCTTGCATAAAGATAGGAGAGGGAGAGGAAATGGGCTATACAAAAGGTGTTAAATATATTATATTAAATGATTCACGTCAGTAATGTACTTTCACAGGGTATTATTTATAACATTTTCTTTGAGCCTTGGAGCGAGACTTATAATTGAGAATAAATAGCTTTAAAATGATGGTGTAGTGAAGAACTCTATGACATCATAGGCTGTAATGTGAACTTTTCCTGCAAAAGTAATTTAAATATACATAAATAAAATGCAGTTATGGTGAAACTAAAGTGTTAGAATAGTTCATATATCTGTATTTATATCAGCATTACCAAAAATTTGCCAATTTATTGAACAACATCATGTATCAGTTGGGAAAAACTTGTATTTGCAAAGAAGAGTATATTGCAAAATCTCTGAGGGAAAAATGTGTATAATGTACATGTAAATTGTGCAGTTTCAGTAAATAAACTGACACTAAACTATGGTTTCTAAAAAATACAATTTTATTCAAGCATATATTTTTAACTCAAAAAAGTACATTCTAATGCTCTTGCTCCCTCCAAATATTTAAATTCCTTTTTTTTTTTGCTGCTGTGATCTAACTTCCTGTTACAGGGCGGCTAAGTTCATTCTCCATGGTCCCACTGTATGTAGGACCATAGCCACCCCTCGTTGCTCACTCCCTAGATCAGGGTTCTCAAACTGGCGGCCCTCCAGCTGTTGCAGAACTACAATTCCCATGAGGCATTGCAAGACTGACAGTTACAAGCATGACTCCCACAGACAGAGGCCTGCTGGGACTTGTAGTTCCGCAACAGCTGGAGGGCAGCCAGTATGAGACCCCTGCCCTAGATGGACTAAGGACTATGGACTAAAGGATGTGTAGTGGCCAAACAGTAGTGTACATGGCTAAAACTTATGTACACTGCTCATTTCAAGCAAACAAAAGTCAATGTGAAAAGGAGAGGTTTGGAAGTTCATGGAGGATGTTACATGGAGGCTGAAAAACACAGTAGAAATCAATTTAAAGAAAACTAACTTACAGGGCTGTTAAGTAATTGATGAGTATGACATATTTTTGAATAATAAGGATATCTTATAGTGTCACTTTAAAGCCCATGTCACCTACATGGTTGGATGCCAAGGTAACAGGATGTCTTCCTTTGTGGCTCTGGTCTTAACAACCCTGGATATGGTCGCAGGGCATGTAAGGCACAAAGCATGGGTGCCAGGGATAGTGGTTGTTAATAGTTGCTAATGTTGGTGGTCAGAATGGACTGTATCTAGATAGCAGACCGGATTCTCAGAGGAGTCCTGAGGGGGCCTTTAAACCCATGGTAGGATGATGCAGAGCAGGACCCATAAGTAGGGTCTGGAAGACAGTGGTGTTGAGGTCCAGGTCAGGAGCCAAGGCAAGGTCATACACAGGTAAGCAACAAGAAATGGACGAGGGAGATCTTGAGCGGAGTTGAGGTTATGCACAAGTGAGCAGTTCACCTGGAGACAGTAGAGCGGTCAGGGGCCAGGCCAGGGTCATACACGGTAGATCAAATGGATGCAACAAGCTGAGGTCACGATCAGGATTCAGGCAGAGAGAAGTCCAACGACAAGCTAAGTTGGTAACAGGCAATTAGAGAAACACAGTATCACAATACACAGAAAAACAGATCATCCAGCAATTACCAGTTATTTCTCCTTTCCTTAAATAGGGTGTTTTGGCCACAGTTCTGGAATTGGACAAGCACAAATGTGTGCAGAAGTCAATGCAACATGCGTACACACATTGCCGCAAAAGTGCATCTGCCCATGCAGGTAACTGGCAGAAGTTTCCAACCTCTGTATTGGCGCATGTGCACCTCTGTTCCGGTTAGCATCTTGACAGCCCAATTCCAGGCAGTTTAAGCAGCACATCCCTCTCCCACTCCCTGCTGTCCTCGGGTCTTTTGATCTACATCTGTCCTTTAATTTAGGTTGAACATCCCTTAGGCCACGTTCACACTGAGGCCCTTCTAAACTGCCAGTAAAAACACTAAACGCGTTTGAAGAGCTTTTCAGGCGCTTTTGAAGAGCTTTTTAGGCACTTTTGAAGAGCTTTCCATTCATTTCAATGGAGAGGGGAGTTTTTCACAGCCCTGCAAGCACACTGCCCCAGTGTTAAAGCATTAATTGATTTTAGCGGAAATAAGTTTTCGTGAGCTTTTTTGGAGCTGTTTTTAGCCTGAAAGCACCTGAAAAGAGCCTAATGCCACGTACAGGCGGTCGTTTTTTGTGATGAAAAAAAACGAAGTTTTTGAAACGTCATTTAAAATGACCGTGTGTGGGGAAAACGTTGTTTTATGTCTTCTGAAAAACGCAAAAAAAAAAATTCGAACATGCTCGAATTTTTTGTGTCGTTTTTCAAAACGTCGTTTTTTGTGTCAATGAAAATGATAGTGTGTGGGCAAAACGACATTTCAAAACAACGTTTTTAAACCCGCGCATGCTCAGAAGCAAGTTGTGAAGCTAGCTTCAATGGAAAAGAGTGCCGTCGTACGTGCTGAACGTAACCGCGCTTTGCTAGAACATTTTAAAAAACGATGGTGTGTAGGCAACGTCGTTTTTGAAAATTAAGTTTCAAAAACGTCGTTTTATTTCATGATTCAAAACGTCGTTTTTTTTTTTCATCACAAAAAGTACGCGGCATTAGTGTGAAAGTGGTCTTACTGTGGACTTTACATATAGCTGGAAATTTTCAACAAACATCCTATCCTGCCTGACACTTCCAGACATTCCATACCATGTGGCTTAACTAAATTATTTTCAAAGCAAAGTTAATGGTTTTTGGCTCAAAGGGCAGCTCTCTATGCAAAATAATGAGATTACTAATCCAGATAATCAATAATATATATCACACAGCACAGTCTCTCTCTCTATGTTACATAGTTACATAATTATTCTGGGTAAAAAAAAAAAGGACAAAAAGACACAAGTCCACCCAGTTCAACCAACAGAGAAAAACAACAACACACAAATAGAACACCCCCATATACAGTACACTATGAAATACCCACAGTTGATCCAGAGGAAGGCAAAAAAACAAACAATAAAGCATGATCCAATTCGGGACAATTTGGGGGAACAATTCCTTTGTGATCCCCCAATTGGATATTCCCTGATCAGCTTTACCTATAAATTTACCTATAAATATTATAAAACAAAGAAAATGATCTGCACTAAGTGTCATGATCTAAAATCAGTGCTTAATGATTAATAAACAGATGCACTCACGGTATTGCCCATCCCAATACTAAAACATAACAATCAGAAAATTGTGTTGCGCTGTGAATATACTCAACAAACATGTATTAAAAATATTAAAAAAAAAATCTAAATCATGTAGTGCCCATACACTGATCAGAAAAAAGTGCACTTTTTTTATATTCATATAAATTCAATATGTGTGCACAAATGCCTTTCCAAATCCTGATAATTGCTTGTAAACGTAGAACTGTAATCATCACTGTGCTGTATGTAGCCTTGCAGACAGCAGAGCTGTGGGAGGAAGTCAACAGTTTCACCTACTTCAAACTTCCTGCAGAAAACTAAAAGAGGGGGTGGAGACAAGACCAGTTACCCTACACAAAGAAAGCGAGCAGCAGTAACCAGACTTTATTACAGGAAGGAGAAATGAGAGAAATGGACTACCTTCAAGGAATACCTAGACTCAATTGATTAACTGCTATATGTGTCCTAAGATAGGAGCTTTCTTAACCCCCCTGGCGGTATTCCCGAGTCTGACTCGGGGTTACTTTTTTGTGCTGCGATCGGTAACCCTGAGTCAGACTCGGGCTCGCCTCGCAGAATCCACAGGCTTGGTTTACTTACCTTGTCCCTGGATCCAGCGATGCCACCGCGCTGTGTGAGCGAGCGGGTGCTCGCTCGATTCACACAGTGCCTCTGTGTGCCGCCGATCTCCGTTCCCTGAGACGTTACGACGCACGGGGTGGAGAACGGTGCCAAATTCAAAAAGGTAAACAAACACCTTACATACAGTATACTGTAATCTTATAGATTACAGTACTGTATGTAAAAAATACACACCCCCCTTGTCCCTAGTGGTCTGCCCAGTGTCCTACATGTTCTTTTATATAATAAAAACTGTTCTTTCTGCCTGCAAACTGTAGATTGTCCATAGCAACCAAAAGTGTCCCTTTTATGTCAAAAATGGTTTTAGAGCAGCTAGAAAACAGCGATAATAAATTATAATCACTTGCAGAATTGTACGATAGCGATTTGTGGGGAAATTCGTCATAAAAAAATAAAAGTAATGACCGTGACAATTCTGCAACTGAGCAAATTTCAGTGATTTTGAGTTGATTACATTATTGAATAATTTTTATTATAATTGTATTATTATTTGTTATAATTATTTATAATTATTTATTATATTATTATTTATAATTTTGTTTTAAAAAAAAATTCATACCCGGGATGCCTACTAGACTCTTGTTTGGACAGATTTAAGTGAGTTATTCCTAAGGCCTTGTACTCACGACCGGATCTGTGCGCTGGAAACTGTCTGCCCGACAGTTTCCGGCGTACAAGGCTGATTTGTGTTTGGTTCCGCTGGCGTGTACACACCAGCGGACCAAATTACCGTCGTACCGGAACGCGTGCACGTAAACTACGTACGACGTCACTATAAAGGGGAAGACCAAACTTAATGGCGCCGCCCTCTGTTCCTCTTTTGCTAGTTACGGGTTTGCTCGTGTTAGTGAAGGTTTGGTTAGAGCTGATTCGCGCTTCTCGGTCTCCAGGCTTTGACAGCGTGTATTCACGGGTTCAGTGCGTGTGCTTGCGGTAACGTAGTTGTCATTCAGCTATAGGCTAGCAGGTTGTTTCTGCTTTAGCAGTTGCATCCTGTGCGCTCGTATCTGTTTGTCACGCGTTTGTCGCAGGTAGTGCTGGATTTGCGAGTGCTTTCTGTTTCAGTGTGTTCTTGACTGACCAGCCGGCCGGTTTGAAGCCATGATGGAGCAGCAGCGTAAATTTTCGCGAGTTGGTGCTGTTTATGGGATGGCTGCTGGATATGTTCATTTGTCCAGTACTTTGGCCAGAAACAGGGGGCGGAGGCGTTTCTGGACCAAGAATTGGTTGCGCCAGCGTGACCAGTTCTCACATATGCCTCTGCTTAGGGAACTCCAGGAGAATAATCCTAATGACTTTAGGAATTTTCTCCGCATGACGGACCCCGTATTCAACCGTCTGCTGGATCTTCTGTCCCCCTATATCACGAGGCAGGACACTGTGATGCGCCAAGCCATCACGGCCGAGCAGAGGCTTATTGCCACGTTGCGGTACCTGGCGACTGGGAGGAGCCTGCAGGACCTCAAGTTCTCGACAGGCATCTCTCCGCAGGCGCTTGGGGTCATCATACCGGACACGTGTGCTGCCATCATCAAAGTTATGCATGAGGAGTATATTAAGGTAAGTTTCCTGGCTGTAATAATGTGGCTAACTAACTTTATTTTTAATTTCCCAGATATGCTGTGTGTTTAACTAACGTTCCCTTTTCTCCCTATGCATGTTGATATAAGCTTTACATGTTTTATTCTTGACCTACCTGCATATTTGTCCCTTACCCAATATTAACCTGTCCAGCATGCTATCCTAGGGACAAACCCACCTTGCCATTTTTTAAAACAGGACTTTTTGGTTTTTGTGTCCCCCCCCCCCTTCAAACTTTTATTGTCCCCATCAGAGGGCTGTGGAGTCTCTTAATGAAGTGGCCCTATATATTTCATTTCCCAAATTCTCCATGCACATTTTTCAAATGCAATTTTAATACTGTGAACTGTCACAAGGATGCTTGTAGGATGTTTTTGTTACAAAGTACTAAATCTCTTTTTTTGTTTGTCCCCACAGCTACCCTCCACACCACAGGAATGGCAGTCTGTGGCTTCCCAATTTGCCCAGCGGTGGGATTTTCCAAACTGCGGTGGAGCAATAGATGGGAAACACGTCCGCATTGTGCCCCCACCCCGCTCGGGGTCCTACTATTATAATTACAAGGGTTATCATAGTATTGTGTTGATGGCGGTGGTGTCGGCACAGTATGAGTTTCTATATGTGGACGTGGGGAAGAACGGCCGGATGTCTGATGGGGGAGTGTTCGCACGGACTGATTTCTATGATCGTCTCCAAGCTGGTGGTCTGGCATTGCCACCAGATGAAGATAATGTGGAAGGACTTCCGTTTGTGTTCCTAGCGGACGAGGCTTTCGGGCTTGGTCCTCACCTCATGCGGCCTTTTCCCCAGAGGACCCTCACCTCAGAGAGGAGTGTGTTTAATTTTCGGTTGGCCAGGGCTCGGAGGGTAGTCGAGAATGCCTTTGGGATACTCACCAACCGGTTCCGCCTGTTCAGGACATCGATACATCTGGCGGAATATAAATTGGACACCGTTGTATTTGCCTGCTGCATTTTGCACAACTTTTTACGCAGGCACTCCCAGACGTACCTACCCGACATCGGTTCTGAGGCAAGACTACCCTCAGATCCCCTTCCCGGGCTGGACACTGGTCGCGCTGGCTTGGCCCCCCAATCAGCTCGTGAGGTACGCGACAAATATGTTGAGTACTTCATGGGTCGGGGGGCCATTGCTATGCCAGATCATATTTCTTTCTAATTCGGCCCCCAAAGAAAGGAATATTCTCACAACTAATAAATAATTAGACCATTGGACTTTATACAGTTGTTTGTCATTAATGCTTTTTCTCTTTTTATCTGTCTTCCTGGTTCTCTAACTAACTTCTGCCATTTTAATGCATAATTGATTTCTCCACTTTTAGTAACTAACCACATTTTGCACAGTATTCACTCATCTACAAACAGGGTATTGAGTCTAGAAATAAGAAGCAACTCCATTTGTAAATTTTGAGGTCAAGTATTTTAATTTTTGCTTGTTCATGACCCCAAAAATTATTTTATATTTTTTTCATTACTCCCTGCTTTTGTACTTAGGAGTCTACAAAAATTTTTTTTTTTTTTTTTTTTTCATCTAATTCTACCAAAAATATTATGCAGATTATACATTTTTTAACAAGTTCACATTTTTTTTTATAAAATATAGTTAGATTTATTGTTTACATATATATATATATATATATATATAGACTATTTTTGGTGGGGTGTTTACCGCCTTTTTATTTTTTTTTTTCGGCATATTTTTTATGCACAAAAACCAATATTTTTTTAAGCATTTTTTTTGGTGTGTTTTTCAATAAGCAAATTTTTTGGGGAGATTTTGGAGTCAAATCTCGACTTCACTAAATTCAGTGATTAGAGAGATTTATAATTCTATATATATATCTTTTTTATTTTTTGGCGTTGTTTATTCTTTATGGTCTAAACTTTATAGTATCCCAAAATGTTCAACATGGTCAAAAAGTAACAAAATCCAATTCTAAAAATATAAAAAATCACAACAGCAGTCAGTCATGGTGTGCTTTCACACTGGAACACGCCAAAATTTGAAGATACACACATTCAGTGCAAACTCGCCAAATGTCATTGGTTCAACAGACAAATGGCCACATGTGCTATCTGACATCATGGGTGATCAATGTCTGTGTTTTGTGGGAGCAAACCCTTCCTCTCAACTACTTGAGGATGGAGGAGGGGGTTGGACCCACAAAGCACAGACACTAGATATTCTGTGATGGCAGATAGCACATGTTGGCACACTGTGTGTGTATCTTCAAATTTTGGCGTATTCATTATTAAAACAGTAAAAATGTTTGTGGGGGCGGGGGATGGGCGGGGGGTGTTTCAGTCTTTGACACGGCCCATCATGTCAATAATATTTTTAAAATTAGATTCGATGACCATCATTCTTTGCCGCATATTGTCCATTTCCGTGCAGCATTCCAAAAGGACATTTGTTAAATTCTCTTCCATGACAACCATCCTTTCACGCATATTGTGCATTTCAGTGCTGCACTCCATTACCTGCTGAATAATTATAGCAGCACTTGCACGTGAAAATATTGGCACACCATCCTCCTCCCCTAAAAAAAAAAAAAAAATTGTCATTTACAACATTATTTTTCGATGAGGCCTATCTACATATGTTTTTTTGAATCAAGCTAGGGTGACACTGACCTGATGGGCTTCTCCTTTCCACCTCTTCGACATCTTCTATCACTCCTCCTTCTTCCACCACCTCCCCATCATCTTCTATCACTCCTCCTTCTTCCACCACTTCCCCATCATCTTGGACTCCTCCTTCATCCATCAATCCACCTTCTTTCAATTCGCCAAATTGTTCTTCCGCCACTTGCCCTTCATCTGCTATAAATTCTAAGTCCAAAATTACTTCTTCCTCCTCTCTTCCTTCCTCCTTTCTTCCTTCCTCCTCTCCTTCCACATCCTCTTCTCCTTCCACATCCTCTTCTCCTTCCACATCCTCTTCTCCTTCCACATCCTCTTCTCCTTCCACATCCTCCTCCTCCTCCACATGTTGAGATGGCAGATTTTGGCCTTGTCTGGCCCTCTCTGCCTCCTCCAAATGCTGGCGACTTCTTTCCCCTGAAATAAACAAAAAAAAATGTAGACTCATCAGCACACAGATATTGGAGAGCATAAATCGCACACATTGCTTAGAAGATGCTTTCATTTAGTTACTTTTATCTTTCACCAAACCTACATTTTGCAATTACTTCTATATGGCAAGCTCTGATCCTGCCCCTTTTTAGCAAAGTGACACACATGGATGTCCCCCCTAAACAATATTTCTGGGAGACCCTACCAAAACCCATTTTTGGTTTGGGGAGACACAGGTGCCCTGCATTGCAGATGTGAAAACATCTGCTTTATTACCACTGTTTTTAGAATGAATCCTGTTTGCCTTTGCCTTACCCATTCTCATAATTTTATTTTCTAGAACTAGCTTTTACACAATGTTTACAAACAAAGTTTTTGGCCAGTGAGCCATGTCCAGGTGTGTTGTTCCTGGAATAACCGAGCCTTTCTGAGAAACTATGTGATGTTACGTGGTTTACTAAGAACACTATTTGTAAATATGTAGGTATTTATGTCATAAAAAATAAATGACAACATGTCTTTAAAATTACAAGCAGGCCAAGGAGGCAGATGGTGAAATATACATGGCAACACATTATTGCAGACAATCACCCACCCCCCCCCCCAACCCCAATATATATTTACTTACTTTTACGCAGAATTTTAAGTATTTTCTTCATCTGATGTGGCTCCCTCAATTTTAAGTCTGACCATCGTTTCCTCAGCTGTTCCTTGGACCTGGTGATCCCAAACATCCTCTGCATTCTCCTCGCCACCTTGTCCATAATATGTGCCTTTCGCCGGTTAGGGGTCTTGTATGGCCCTAATTCCCCATCATAGTCCTTCTTTCGCATGATGTAAACTAACTCCACCATTTCCTGGAACCGCATATTAGTGGCTTTGTATCTTCTTGGCCTTGATCGGGACGTCCCTGCCTCTGTCCCTTCACTTGTGGCATGAGAGCATCGTGCCCGCTCGTGTGACATCGCCATCTTTACTTTCCCACAGAGATTATGGGCGTGGAAAAGATGAATTCTTACGCCATGGGCGGAGAAGAGGGCGGCGTTTAATACATACGCGGAGTGTAGAGAATGCAAACAACGTGTTTACGTCGTTTACGCAGAGAATCTTCGAGCGCATCCAGAACATACACAGTTAACGCCATATTTCCTAAACTCATTGATTAGGGGCCTCGCAAAGGTGACGAGGGCGGGGTTTAATAAATACGCGGAGTGTTTAAAAGGTGCACGCCGTGATTACGCATCTTACGCGGTAATTAGGCGAGCGTGAGAAACGAGGAGCGAGAGACAGGAAGGTAAGGAAATTAAAAATGTGATCAGCAGAGGCCTTGAAAATGTAGACACATGGGATGGGGGTTTGGGCTGTTGGTTACACCCTTTTTAAGCTATTCTGTCTATGGGGTACCACAATGTTATTTTGGTATCCAAATGCTTTTGGACACCTCACAAAATAGAGATGTGAACAATGCTGTACCTCATTGACAAGTTTTTGAATTCAGATCAGGCAAAGTATTGTTCAAGTGTTGGTTGTACAGAGGTCATTAGGAAGTGTCTTTTATGTCATCCATTGTCAGGGGCATGAAATTTACACATGAAAGAGTGCCTAGATGAATACTGTCATTTGTAAGCATTGTTTATTTTTCTATATTAAAAATATTTACTGCAATGTTAACAATGGCTCTGCATCTAGCAAATCAATGTTTGGTACAAGCAATGCGGCCGAGCTGCCAATCATTGTTTAAACAAGAGAGACTGTGTTTGTAATTAGATATAGGTAATAAATTTGAAGACACATATTAGATCAAGGTCAACGCTGATCCTTTTGAATATTTTTTTTTCTGTGGTTTATGTTTTTGGAATCTAGACTCAAAAAGAAATATAATTTTTCAAACAATTCAATGGACCAACTACAAACCAAGGAAGCTATAGAGCCCTTACTTCAAAAATATCAGGACACGCCCATCCTGTGGAATTCAAAACACGCATTATATTGCAATAAAGAGGTACGAGCAGCAGCACTAGAAGAGCTAGCAAACTATATGCAAACTTGGGTGCCAGGATGCACTGCCAACATGGTGAAGGATAAACTTGCCAACCTCAGAAGCACATACAGGAGAGCATACAAAGCTAATAAAAGCAAAAAATCGGGAGCAGCAGCAAGACAAGCAAAGGAACCCAAACTGTGGTATTATAAACAGATGGCTTTTTTGCGGGACGAAATGGAAGGCAGGAAAACGATGTCGAGTCTTTCTTCCAACCTTTCCTCCATGCTACCTTCCAGCGGACATTCCCCAGATGACCACAGCCCTGCAGAGTCGGAGGAAGAGGGCCTGGCTGACAGAGATGCAGATCTGCCACCCTTCGATGAGGAGGTATAGTAGTTTCCTCTATATTTCTGGCGTAAATAATTCTTGGTGGATTAATGATTTGATATTGTTAAAAAAAAGCCAAGCTGGGAAAAAGCAAAAAAAAAGGTGTTCAGACAAATAGGTGTCAGAGATGACAACTGCAGGGGTCAGAAGTAGAGTGTATTCAAGTAATAATGAACAGAAAATACTAAACGAAAAACATGAAAATGAGTGTGGTTTTATTTAGCGAAATTGTAAAAAATGTCCTTTTTTTTCCACACAGGAAGAAGAGATCAGCCAGGAGGTGGCAGATCCTCACGTCTCTGTCAGCCAGGAGGAGGCCGGGGTCAGTGGCAGCCAGGAGGAGGCCGGGGTCAGTGGCAGCCAGGAGGAGGCCGGGGTCAGTGGCAGCCAGGAGGAGGCTGGGCCCAGTGGCCTGCAGCAGGTCCCCCCGGCCAGGAGAACCACCACCAGCCAGTCTTCTCCCCCCCAGGTGAGGCCATCAGGCCGAAGGAGGCAGTTGAGGCCTGTGGAGGAGGCAAGCCTCCGCATGATACAGGAGGCAAGCGCCATCATGAGGGCCCCCCTCAACCCCACAGAGGCCTTCAGTGCCTCATTGGCCCACGATTTAAATGAAGGGGAGGAGGACCAGAGAAGACTGGCAAAGGCCCTGATGAACCAGGTCCTTTGGTGGATGCAGAGGGGCCTGCTGACCCCAGAGACTGGGCTATGTGACCCGGCCCGGCTTGCGGAACACCATCCTCCTGCTGCCACATCGACCCCACCTGCAAGACCCCGTGTTAGATCCGCTGGAAGGCTGCCTGGAGGGAAGGCTGGAAAGAGGAAGAAACGTTGATTTTCTGCCTTCCATTTCCTTCCACATAAAGGACATATTGTTTGTACTACCACAGTTTGGGTTCCTTTGTTTGTGTGCTGCTGCTTCATATTTTTGTGTGTTGGCTCCTGAGGCTTGGAAGTTTATCCTTCACCATGTTGGAAATGCAAGTTTGCATATAGTTTGCTATCTATTCTAGTGCTGCCGTTCTGTTTATTTTTTTTATGACATTTGCCTGAATAAAAGGCTTTTTGCTTTCATTTGAAAACATGTCTATTGTTTGTTATACTGTGGGGATTATTAGGCAGCAAACCTTTAATAAATATACAATGGGTAATTTACAAAGGACACACTCCTTGGGGGGGGGGGACATTTGGTGTGCCAACATGGTTTAATATTCTCTAATGAAACACAAAAAAAAAAAAAAAAAAGAAAAAAACATGTAAAAAAAATATATTTTAAATGGTGACATAACTAGAAACAACAAAAAAAACAAAAAAAATTGCACATTCCTTTACAAAAATGACTACTATAAATTATGGAGGACCACCAACCAAAACACACGTCTGGCATAGAAAACATTATTAAAGGATTACATCACAAGCAAGAAATGTGACATTTCAGTATGGGACAACTCTATTGAAATTGCATCAGCAAGAGAACGGGGTTATTCTAGCAAGAGAAGAATTAATAAAACGAGGCAAGAAAATGTGGTTTAGTGCGCCTTTTTAAGACATTGTTCTCTTGCTAGAATAAAAGGTTTCTAATGACGAATGTGCCATATCCCAAACAAACGCGAGTTTTACCTGAACGAGCGCTCCCGTCTCCTCATTTGGACTGAGCATGCGCGGGGTTTTTGTACGCTGCTTTTGTGTACAGACGACCGAACATGTCTGACGGACACGATTCCATCAGACTGTTTTAAAGCAAGACCAGGAAACAGTTGTTCGTTGGAAAACGGTCTGGCCGACGATTGTTTGCTGGAATCCTGTACGTTACTGCCTACACACGAACGAACATGTCCGCTGAAACTGGTCCGCGGACCAGTTTCAGCAGACATGTTTGGTCGTGAGTACGGGGCCTTAGAATTACAGGCCTACAGTATAAAACGCCAAACTTCCTTGCAAATAATGGTACCGCTTTCAGCACCTTTTTTTCTGAAATAATCATACCGCCAGGGAGGTTAATGGGGAGTAAGGAACCACACGTGGCAGAGGTGCCTGGGTACAGTAATGTGGCTTTCACATATATTTGTTAATATTTGTTAACGTATGCGTCAAAACCTTTTTTTTTTATGCAAATTGTTAAAGCAGCCTTGACTTTTTTTTCTGCCTAGCAGATAATTTTGCATGGGTAATTTTTGTATTGTATTATTCCATGAGCTCCCCTGCCCAAGTACACCTGGGTGGTTGTAATTTTAGTTTCTTACAGGAAGCTCCTGCACAGTGGCAATGTACAGGAGTTGTTTCATACTGCATTATTGCACAGGTCTAGAAGAAGTACACAAAGGACACCAAGATTTAAGTAAGAATATGCATGCTTTTTGTAATTAGACAATAATGTTTAGCCCAGCTTTAAAGCAGAGTTCCGGCCACAATTTCACTTTTTAAATATAAATACCCCTGTAATACACAAGCTTAACCTCCCTGGCGGTCTTCCCGAGACTGACTCGGGGTTAGATTTTCCTGCTACTATCGGTAACCCCGAGTCAGTCTCGGCTCGCCTCGCTGAATCCACAGGCACTTTTTACTTACCTTGTCCCTGGATCCAGCGATGCCACCGCGCTGTGTGAGCGAGCGGGACCTCGCTCGATTCACATAGTGCCTCCGTGTGACGCCGATCTCCGTTCCCTGCGACGTTACGACGCACGGGGACGGAGAACGGCGCCAAATTCAAAAACGTAAACAAACACCTTACATACAGTATACTGTAATCTTATAGATTACAGTACTGTATGTAAAAAAAACACACCCCCCCTGTCCCTAGTGGTCTGCCCAGTGTCCTGCATGTCATTTTATATAATAAAAACCTTTTTTTCTCCCTGCAAACTGTAGATTGTCCATAGCAACCAAAAGTGTCCCTTTATGTCAAAAATAGTTTTAGATCAGCTAAAAAACAGCGATAATAAATTATAATCACTTGCAGAATTGTGCGATAGCGATTTGTGGGGAAATTCGTCATAAAAAAAAAAAAATAATGACAGCAACAATTCTGCAACTGAGCAAATTTCAGTGATTTTAATTTGATTACATTATTGAATAATTTTTATTATAATTATATTATTATTTGTTATAATTATTTATAATTATTTATTATATTATAATTTATAATTTTGTTTTTAAAAAAATGTAATACACGGGATGCCTATTAGAATCTTGTTTGGTCAGATTTAAGTGAGTTATTTCTAAAAATTACAGACCTACAATATAAAACTCCAAATTTCCTTGCAAATAATGGTACCGCTTTCAGCATGTTTTTTCTGAAAGAATCATACCGCCAGGGAGGTTAATTAATGTATTCTAGTAAAGTTAGTCTGTAAACGAAGGTCCGTTTTGTTAGGCTGTTACAGCATTTAGACACTTTATAAAATAGAAATTGACTGGGGCCATCTTAAGTGTGGGCATCATGAATCCAGACTGTATGACTTCCTGTATTTCAGCCTTGCAGATCTCGCACATGCTCAGTGCTGCACAAGCAGTGTAATGGTGCTGAAACCTGATCTGAAACCTAAGTCACATGATTCTTCGAGACGAAGGGGAGTGCACAGACTCCTGGAAAGTTACACCCACTACATTCCCAGGAGTCTGTGCGGTGTAGGTTAGGAAGCTTAAGCACCTAGGTGCAGGAAGAGGGAAGATTAACTATTCTGCCTAGCAACAACACTTTGAAGGCATCTAAAAAAAAATTCTTAAAGGACTAATGACATTTTTTTAAAACTACTGATGTAATGTTATATTTATGGCTGGAACTCCACTTTAAATATTTCTGATTCATAGACCTGGAACTCTGATAAAAACCCAAATGTCTTACCTTTATACTTGTTTTGTGTCAATGATTTACTGTATAAAGTACTAAAGCCAAAGTACCGGCATAACAGGCAGCCAAACCACATTATCAGAAGGTAAGACCAGCAAAAATAGCCTACATATTTCTCAGGACAATTTTATTTATTTATTATTATCCATTAATTGATTTAAAAGCACAATATAATTTCCTATTGTTTCAGCCAATTGAAATGTTACTAGAGAGTGTTAATCTAATGTAGAAATTTATATTTACTTGGTGAACATTTCCCAACAATAAATCCTAATTAGTTTATCAGCCTCGAGTTGCTTTGGTAAAGAAATATTCATGATTATAGTGGTCAGATTTATGTTTCTATGGTACTGTGTTCATAAACATTATTAGTCCTTTATATATTTGTTATTATGCAGTTATATGTAAAACTGATGTTGAAAGCTGTGTTGCTTTTCACAAATTAGATTTTAACATACAGATAAATCTATGCTGAAAGCTATTGCAATGTGCAAAGATGATGTGAAAGGTGCTGTAACGGTGTAACCCATAGCAGGGAATCCAATTTATGAAGTCACGTGATGAATTTTGAATGGTTGCTTTGCTTCACAGTTCTTTGCTTGTCTGTTAAAAAGGAAAATGTTAACATAATCTGCTGTATTGTGTCTGAGCAGCAAACCAGTATTTACTATCATTTTGCTATTAATATAAAACAATATCAAAATATCTAAATTATCTAAATTAACTTAATTCTAGGTCACTATAAAAATATCATTTTACTAGTTATTTTTTTTTTTGGTGTATTTTATATTTTATTTTTTTGATAGCCATGTCCTACACACATAAAAATATGTCTTAAAATTATGACTTGCTTATCATAAGCACACAGATACCCCAGTTCTACAAATGGTTGAGGGAAACGTTTCTAGATTAAAGGGGTTGTAAAGGTTCGTTTTTTATTTTCTAAATAGGTTCCTATAAGCTAGTGCATTGTTGGTTCACTTACCCTTTCCTTCGATTTCCCTTCTAAATGTCTTTTTTTTCTTTGTCTGAATTCATTGCTTCCTGTTTCTCCTCAGTAAGCTTGCCTCCATCATCCATGGGGGTTAGTCAGCCAGAACAGCTTACTGAGGAGGAACAGGAAATGAGAAATTCAGACATAGAAAACAAAGAAAAAAACATAGAAGGGAAATTGAAGGAAAAGGTAAGTGAACCAACAATGCACTAGCTTAAAGGAACCTATTTAGAAAATAAAAAAACAAACCTTTACAGCCCCTTTAAGTTACTTAAAATGTATACTTGTTGTTCACTATATTAAAAAAACGTATGCCCCGTACACACGATCCGAAAATCGTACGGAAAATGCCGCTTTAGAAAAGGATCGTACGATAATCAGATCATTAGTACAGCGCTTCCGAGAGCCGATCAGGACAGTTCATCCGATTTTATCTATCGGACATGCACGAAAAAAAATTTCGTACGATGCCAGATCGTCCGATTTTCGTATAATCAGTACAGCTGTCGTTCGAAAATGCAATACAAATGCATTACAACACATGACATCACTTCCGATTTTTTATTCTGCCGTACGAGAATTTTCGTAACTTTAGTAAACTCATCAGATTCGACGTGAGATTAGCATACAAAAAAAACCGGACGATCATTCGTCCGATAATCGGATCGTGTGTACCGGGCATTAGACCTGTTTATATCTGTCATTTTTGTGCTACCAAAAAGTTAATATAACCGTTTTATTATAGAAGTATATAGAAGTTTCATTATATCTTTCTTCAGCAGAAATTATTTAATATCTTTTTTTTTTTTTAAAGTAAATATTAAATTAAGTTTTTCTTTTTTTGGATTTAGGATTTTTATTACAATTTCAATATAACAAGGACAATATGTTTAATATATTATCTATCCACCATCTGTCTATGAACATTATGTCTGTTGTAAAGCTATTATTTCAATTGTATTTTTGTCCCTCGTTGTGCTACAGTGTTCCTGTGGTGAAGTGTCCCAGTAGTAATATTTTTTTTTTTGGGGGGGGGGATCCTCACTGGCAGCTACTTTACATTCCTCAACTAATAACATCCCCTCTGCATATGTAGGGTTGCGTCCAAGATATTCACTGTTGGTGGGGCTTGAGGACATATATGAGAAATCTAGTTTCACTTAATGGTATTATCTCATGTTTTACAGTAAGTGTTCTAGTCTGCAAATTGATAAAATGTTATCTCCAAAAAATACCCTTGCCCTTTTTTAAGGAAATTATCTCATTATTGCCGTATCAAGGATGAGATACAGAATAATATATGATTTCTGTGTAGTGGCCATAGAATATAGAAAGAAAAACATATCGTTCTGCACCAAGAAACGAGAAAGAAAGGTAGATGAAGAAATAGTAACTGGGAAAGTGTCGTAAATGGCAACAACTAGAAATATTTTGACTCATCCCCAATCCAGCTATGTCTCCTTTATCTTTCTTCAAAATGCTTTTAACTAATAAGACGCTTTCTCCTTTTGACCATACAAAGCTGCAGACTCCACATATTCAGGTCACACATAGAATGGTGCTGTATTCTTCGCCACACTCTAACATTAACAAAGGTTTTCTCAGTTGAAAGAGGTTCTGAATGATTTGAGCACAGTGGGAGATCACCATTAAGCGCTATTGGGAAGCAATTTCGAATCAGCAAATCAACTAAGTATTTTCAGCTCTATCTTCTATGCTTTTGAATGGCTTATTTACTTTCTAACTAGCCTGCGTGCAGTTTTCCTGATAACGGTACAGCATATCCAGGACGAGGTTACTGTAATGCTCCATTAGTTGCTGGTTTGAGTTCTTTTCAGTGGCAAGCCTTTGAGTTTTCTTTTTCTATACAGCTCTTATTCTGAAACCACAATTGTCCAAATTGTCTTCTAAAATGATGGGTTAACTGTCTGCATGGGCAATCGTATAAAAGAAACCCCTCCAAATTGAAATAAACAGTGATGGATGCGGTGTTAGCCACTCAGCCAATTACAGAAAGGTCAGCTCGCTTTGATCTCAAGTCTAATTTGCCCAGTAGCACCAATCATGGCAGTGCACAGACGTAAAATTGCATTGCAACAAAAAAAGAAAAAAAAAAAAAAAAGAACAGATGCTATAGAATATTGTATAGGATGTTCAGTCATTGGTTTACTAATAGGCTTACTAGTTCGAAACTGCAAGCCGTTGTTGGAATAGGGTTGGGGCACACCGAATATATGTCATTATAATCACATTATTGGCTAAAGAGGGTTTCCAAAAATGTTCTTGAGTGGTAGAATTATAATCAGCAAATCTACAGTACAAATAGGAAAATTTCACCAAGTGTTTCTTTGCTGATATGACATGGCTAGGAAATGCAAAGCACTAATGCATTCCCTGTGGGAAATGGCACAGTGTGAGACAATTCTTAAATTCCCCCCCATCCTTTACATTTATTAAATCATGGTTTGGTCAGGCCTGCTCAGAGTTGACATAATAGTTACTCTAATGCTTTGAAACTGTGTTTTGGAATATTATATTTCTATTAAATCTGTTTCCCTGGAATGAGTTTGAGTACAGTGCACTGCTAAACTGGACTGAAGGTTCATGAAGACCAGTGCTTATGTATGTTTCTGTATGGAAGGAGTTGTGTTCAATTTAAAACGAAAGTCCAGTTACAACCAGCCAGTGGTAGACACAAGCACAAAATAACTGCACTGCATTTGATAAGATCAAGATTTTTTTTTTTTTAGAGTTACATGAGAGTTTGTGCTTTAGATTCAATGTAATATGCTATTTGGCAGCAGGATAATATATACCTAGGAATAGGAAAAATCACTGGATTCCTATTAGGCCCCGTACACACGGCCGAGGAACTCGACGTGCCAAACACGTCGAGTTCCTCATCGAGTTCTGGGATGAAGCCGCCGAGGAGCTCGGCGGGCCGCCTTCTCCCATAGAACAACGAGAAAATAGAGAACATGTTCTCTATTTTCTCGACGAGTTCCTCGGCGGCTCCATCGAGCCAAAAGTGTACAGACGACAGAGTTTCTCGGCAGAATCCGGGTTTTGACCGAGTTTCTCTGTGAATTCTGCCGAGAAACTCTGTCGTGTGTACGAGGCCTCAGGGTTGTCCCGATACCACTTTTTTAAGACCGAGTACCTATACTTTTTTTCAAGTACTCGCCAATATCGATACTTTTTTTTAATCTCATGTGACAGCGGCACATATGTCAGTATGTTTGTGTTTTATTTTAATTTTTTTACATTTATTTATTTTTTTTACAATTTTTTTTATTTATTTATAATGCTTACATTTTTTTAAGGGGGGTGGACCGTGTCAGTGTGTTTTTTTTTTCTTTAATTTTATTTTCTACAATCATTTTTTTTTATTCTTTTGTTTTTTTATTCTTTATTTTTTTATTCATTTTTTCAGCCCTGTTGGGGGGGGCTTTGGTGAGATATCAGGGGTCTTAACAGACCTCTGACATCTTCCCTTTGAGACAGGGAAAGGGACTAGGGACACATATTCCCTTGTCCCTTTCTCAGCAGCATTAGCTGCGCTGAAAATGAATGTAGTGAAGACAGCGGCTTCTCTTCATTCATAAACTGAAACATTTGTAAACACAGGTTACAATGTTTCAGTTATGTGAATGGACAGAGTCAGTGATCACTGACTCTGTCCATTCGGAGCATTAAGGAGCCTGATTTACCGGCTCCTACCCCGCTCTCCATCCTGACATTTCCAGGGGGTGGAGTAGGAGCACGGAAGGGGAGAGAAATTCTGCGGGATACACGGGATACAAGGCTGCATACACGGGATACACGGCGGCTTTCAGCTGCTTTAAAATCAGCGGGGATCGGTGCTTGTAACTTCCCTACGCACTGATCACCGCCGACAGTACAAGTATCTGGTGAAGCATCTGGAGCATTTGCCTGAGTACAAGTACTCGGGCAAATGCTTGGTATCGGTATAGGAATCCTAGTTCCTATAGTGATTTACTATAATGACCACTGGGTATCAAATTATTATTTTTTTAAATACGTTTTTATTTTATTCTTATGTCTACATTTACAACAATCAAATTCATTAAATCTTTTTCCATTTAATAAATACAACCACATGTCAAAAGAAAAAAAGCTCATTATCCCTTACATTCCACCTTGAACAAGTAAAAAAAACACTAAAAGCAAGAAGAAAACAGAAGGAAATACAAAAAAAAAATTAGCGCAAGAGTGGAGGAGGGTAAAGAAGAGAACTCTCTCTCCCCACTCCTCTCCCCATCTCTAGCAAAAATTCAAAATACAATTACCCTGTTACCTTGGTTGCAGCCCCCCCCCTCTTTACTGACTTCCAATAATCAGGATTCCCTTCTATCTGTGCCCCTCTTATACTTATTTACCACTAATCGTTAATACTGAGTTTAACTACTCATCCCAAATTCTATGATATTTCTGGGGTGTTCCTCTATGTTCATACAATAGTTTCTCATATGAGAGTATTTGATTTACCGCTTTAAGCCATTGTTCCTTGAAGGAGGTATTTGTTGCATCCATCTAAGTACAATTTGCTTAGGTGCCATAAATAAAATTTCCTGTAGGCAGGTCTTAGCATATCCATTCCACCTCTGACTCTCAACCAGTCCTGACAGACATACTTCAGGTGAATGGGACACATCCTCCCATCACCTCTGATAGTACATCCAGGACCTGTCTCCAGTATCTACTGATGCCCGGACAAGACCACATTACGTGCTATAAGTCAGCCCATGGTAGGTGACATCTTGCACACTACGCATTTACTACTCGCCCCATCAGGCTTAGTTTATACGGTGTAAGATAAACCTGGTATGTTATATAAAACTGTATCAATCTATTAATACTTGCGTGTGAGACTGTCAAATGTGATTTACATGCTTTCCTCCAGGTCTCATCTGTCATAGATGTACATATCGATTGCCACTTCCTCTTGATCTGAAGCAGGGTATCCCGTATCTTGGCCTGCATCAAATATGTATACAACTTAGATACTAATCCCTTTGGTCCCTTAGTTATTATTTGTTATAGTTTTGGTATTTCGGCAAACAATTAGTACAATATTTTTATTTTTTTATATCAATATAATATTCTCACATCAAGGCTTGGTGAATGTGCGCAGATCATACCACAATTAATATCACTGTCACAGTGAACAAACCTGTTATTGCCATTGTAAATGCCCATCAATACTACATAAATCCAAAGAAAAGTTTATTGAGTTCAACATAAACATACAGAACCAGACTTCATCAACAGTTACATAGCATAGTTTACAAATTCACAGTGCAAATCAGCAGTAGTCACATCGCAGGTGCAGCTCACCAAGGCCTATCCCTGCCCTCAAAGTCTTACCCCTCCAGAGCCACCCTATGTCCCTTCGCCCATAATGTTCAGACCAATAATTTGTACAAGTATACTTTAACCAGCATTCAGACCTGAAAGCTGATTGGTTTCTATGCACAGCTACACCAGATTTTGCACTCTCCAATTTTAGTAAATAACTCCCTTTATGTATCTACTCACTTGGGCTTTGGCTGCATAATATTGCTCTGGCCTGGCTTCCTGATAATTATGGACCAGCAGATTGTAGTCTGCACCAGGGGTCCATGAAACAGGGTTACAACACAGTAGCAGAATTGGAAGTCAGTTGTCACTCCAGGAAACAGAAAATATTCAAACACATTTTTTTTTAAATTGGAATATGCATATTTAAAAAATTGTATAACTGTATAACATATGTCATACGGATATGTTATATATCTATATACTGTAATATATATATATATTACATAAAATAAATATAATCATGTATAATATTTACATCATGTAGGAAACACAAAAAAAAGCATACTTTAATTCCCCCTATATAAATATTACAAAATGTAAAACTAAAGACACCGTTGGACAAGGAAGAAGATTCTTCATCAGTATGTAATTTAGGAAATTGTGCAATCTGCATCATGTCATTGGCAGTTCCTTTTCTTTACACTAGAGGGCCTTTCTCCCATTGCAGCTGTAGGACAAATTATTTTAGGAGCATAAAAGGCTTTCAGGTTGATAATATTTGAGTAAGCAAATCGACAGTAGAGTGCTTGTTCAGTTTGACATTTTAATTTGATTTACATGTTAGCGTCAGAATAAAAAATCAAATTTTTAACAATGCATTGCTCATTTTTTATAACTTTGTTTAAGTGCAGTCTGCACAATACATTTATTTCTAAAGAAAGCTGACAGGGCAGTCACTCTGCTGTCTAAGTATGTTGGGAAATAAACAGCTTTAGAATTGGAATGGTACTCACCAGAGTGAGAATTTTCTTTTTTTTATAACATTACTATGTTTTATGATTTATGTGCAATATTTCTGATGCTGCGTTATCAAGCATGTGAAAGGGAAAAGTTGATAAACTGAGTATTTCCTCCACCCTTGACCTTTGCATTAATAAACTAAGTTTAATGCAGTGGTCCCACTAAAAAAAAAATATATATATATATTTAAAGCCAGCAGCTACAAATACAGCAGTCGCTCGGCTCACGGCTGCCCCCGCCACTATAGTCGGTGAGTAAATCAGGAAATTAAGCGCTGAGGCTTCACTTCCCGGTCCCCTATTGCGCATGCTCGAGTCGTGCTGCGCGTCTTCCCTGGTCCCCGGCGTGTTCTGGGAGCTGTGTGTCTCCCAGAACACAGCGGGGGGTACAGAGTACCGAGGTGATTTATGCCAGGAAGTGGGAGCAAATACCTGTATTAGATAGGTGCCAAATGTGACACCGGAGGGGGGGTTCCAAAAAGTGGAAGTTCCATTTTGGGTGGAACTCCACTTTAACAGTGTACATCAGCACAGCAAAAGTCAATGACCAGCTTGCCTAAGGCCAGTACATTGTTTACCAGTTTAGAGCTCCTTCCTCCCTCTACAATTGATCACATATATCAAGCTGAAGTCGGGGTCTAGCCAATGGCACATGGCAAGCCATAGCCATATACATTCGCTTTCCTAACACACCTGGGGGAACTGCGAGTGCCCAGCATGGTGCTCGCAGTTCACCTATTTTGAAGCCTATTAGAACAACACCAACAGAAACCACAAATAATAACAGTAATAGACCAATATGTATAAGTAATAGGGACAAACCGGAATCACAACAGGGCCAGGCCAGGATCGTCAACGGAAGGTCAGCAGCTGGGAAAAGGGAGCACAAACAGGACAAGGAGGGGAACAGGTATAGGTACAGAGCACAGGGTACAGGATCACAGGATTCCAGGTTCAGGTACAGGTTTCAGGTTCAGGGCGCAAGAAAGATATCAAGGCAAGGTCTAATTGTCACTATATATTGTGTATAGGTTTTATACACATCTCCTGCAATCAGGCTCAGGTGACGCCTGATCGCAGGAGATGTCGGCCCCACACTGCCAAGAACCCCCCGCTGGTGGACGCCAGTACTGCTGCCCAAAGATCACATAATACCACCAGGGGAGAGCTCCCCTGGCAGTTCCAGACTGCCAGGAGACACCTGGTGGTGGACCACAGTACTGCATGCCAAATATCAGGCAGTATCACCAGTGGGAGGAACCTTTCCTGACAGCCTCCACTTTTTACATCTCAGATCCATTTATCATAATTGGTGGTGGAGGTCCTGAGTGCCAATTTTGAAAATGATTTGGTACAGCAGGTTTCAACAAACCACTAACTCCTCCTTCCTAGGAGAGAATAAGACTGCCTGGACTCAGGAAAGATTGGACTCTCAGTCAGCACTAAAGATGACAATGTCTTCTAAATAAGCCAAAGTATATTTCTGATGTGGGCGTAAGGTTTTATCCATCGCTCTCTGAAAAGTAGCCCAGGGTGGAATGCAAGCCGAATTACATCCTTTTTATTGAAAATGACCCACCAGGGGACTGAGAAGTCTTGCTGGGGGTGTAGGGCCTTGGTCCCTGCTGAAATATCCTTCTGTGACCTCTGTTACACTAAGGCAGCAGATAAATAGGAGGGTGCAGACCTGAAGCTGGAGTCTCTAGAAGCCCTGAATTTGGAGGAACCAGTGGTTTACCCTCCGAATCAGAGGAAATTCTTTAAGCAAGTTAATAAGGAACATCAGAATTTCCCCTCTTTTACCAAATTGGGCAAAATCTTCTCAGACGAGTGGAGCAAGGTGGAGAGAAAGAGCTCCATGCTGCATGCTGCCTAAAATATAAAAACGTTATCACTTTAAGGAGGAAGAAGTCAAGCACCTGGAGTCAGCACCCTTGGTAGGGGCAGAATTGATGAGGCTGATAAGATATGTGACCCTTCCTGGAAGACACGGTGTCCTTTAAAGATCCCTGGAGAGACAGATCAACTTCGATCTTAAATGGAGCTACCTGATGGCCGGCATGGCCTGCAAACCGGCCCTGGCCTTAGCCGCAATGTTTAGAGCCGTGGAAATCTGGACGGACAATGTCAACGAGACTCTCAGAGGCATCTCCGGTGAAGTGGCTAAGAGCTCGCTTATCCAGGAACTCAGACTGGCATCCGCCTTTCTGGGGGAGGCTTCCATTGACCGCCAAACCTGCTCTATGGCTGCGGCCATGGCTGGCTGATCCAGCTTCTGAGCAAGTTTGGTGCCAAATTCCCCTGAAGCTGTTCAGCAACAAACTGGATAGCGCAATAAGGTGGCAAGTCGGGGTTCCTCCCTCAGGATCGACGCTTACAGAGCCAGAGACGGGCTGGCTGCAGGCACCTTTTCTGCCACATTCACCCTGTTATTTGTTATTGCTATATGAATCTTTTGTTACATTTTTGAGAGACTGTTTTCTTTGATTTGCCCAAAGACTATTCTTAGTTGTGTAGCGCTACCCCCGCATGAGCCGCTGATTTGTTTTGGGATCGGTGTATTAAGTTACCCGGCAGTATGTCTAGGGGTGATAGCAGTGAGTCAAAACAGTGAGCGAATGTCCAGACAGTGAACAAAGGTTTTTTTTCCAATGCTTTATTCTCCAGGCCAACACGGCCAACATCAACATAAATTGGGAAGGACAAGGTTGATGAAGAGAGAGAGAACCTTGCAGTATCAGGCCTGGATATTGAATGGAGCAGTCAGTACTGCTCTGTATAGTACCAAGTTGTAACTCGTCGCCACTAGTTGGAGTGGGTAAAGTGCCCCCGGACAGACCCCTCTCAAGAGCCTGGCAGCCGAGATGTCACTCAGGATTTCTGGGAGGAACAGGCCTCTCTCACAGACCTGGCTCTATGGCCTCTGCCACAGGCCAATTAAAATAACTGAGCTAGATGGATAAATGGAGCGAATTCTCCCAGTAGATTTCTGCATTGGTTACCAGATGACAGCAAGCATACCTGTCAGTTCTCTGGTCACCAGATCCCCAATTGGTTTGTTCAGGCTCTATTGGACGACCTGCCTCCGGGTCCTCCTCAAACCGACTCCCCAATGAAACGGCACCCAGCCGGGGATCCTTTCAATAGAACCGGGAACCCAGTAAGTCACTGGGGTCCCCTTGTACCTCCGGATGAGGTTCCGTGTAGTCTGCAATTTTGGCCAGGTGGACCGCGCTGGCGGGGTCCATGGATGCGCGCACCCTGAAGGTGGATGGCGCACCTGGAATGGGGACCCCGCGAAGATTTTAGAACATATGACCCCTATCACAGATATACCCCTCCCCAGCATGCCCCGCGAGGGAAAAGCTCCTCTAATTGGCTGCTGGGGAGAACTTGCTCTGCCAGAACCCCTCTGGCGCCAGCTGCTGGCCAGGGATGGTATCCCATCCCTGGAATACAGACTGACCCAGTGGACATTTCTGAAATGACAGAAGTCACAATTTAAACAAATTGTGAATGGGAGCAAAAAAACTCTCCCATTCCCACCAACTTTAGCGTAGTGCCCATGCTGAAAGCTACAGTTGTTAATTCTGAACAATACATTAACATTGAAAGAGCTGATCACATTGACGGGCTGTCTGGTCACCTGGGCTGTGCTGTGTTAATTAACATGCTAATTATATAGTTGTCTGCTAAAGGTGTTGGGAGAGGGGAGGGGGGAGTGTCCATGAGTCAGCTCTATCTCGTTATCCAACCCATTGTGTTAAAGTGTATTAAAAGTCTGGATTCTGCCAATAAACCTTGCGAAATGCTACAAGCTATTTCCGGCTAGACTTGTATTCAATGCAGCTATAATAATATATCTCTCTGATGGTCAGACTGAAGGAAGCGGTATTACTGATGGAAGCACTCAGCCGAGTGTGGGATAGGATCCGTCACACGGGCCTTCAAAAAATAAACAAAATACTGAACATGCCAGAGAGACGCGCAGCTACAACCCTGGCTGCGAATTTGCGAGATCCTGGAAATCTTTCAAGAAATTCGTTAAAGGCGGTTCCACTGGCAACCGAGAGCCCACAGTCTTTTTGAGATTGGGCCCGCTCAGGCATGCCAGGTGGAAGCACGCCTTTTACACTTTCGGCGTGTCTGGGCAGCCTCAATCCGGACTTCTGGACCCTATTAGTCTACGTAAACTCTTTGTTGGAGCAAGGGGCGGCTATTCCTGTACCAGACGACGAGCGAGGCCAGGGCATATATTCTCCTCTGTTCATGGTACAGAAGAAGAACGGCACATGGAGACTGGTCATAGATTTGTTAAACCGTTTAAAAAAAAATTTTTTTTTTCAAAATGGAATCTCAATACACAATCCAGCAGTCGGTCCAACCAGGAGACTGGTTAGTGTCTATCGATGTAAAAGATGCTTACTTCCTTTCAACAGTTTCTCCAGTTTGCCATAGGCCAGCTGCACTTACAGTTCACCTGTCTCCCATTTGGGCTAACGGCATCTCCTCATGTCTTCTCCAAAGTCTTGTTGGCTGTCGTGGCTCGGCTGCGAGTCAAGGATATTCATCTCCATCACTACTTAGATGATCTCCTCCTTCTGTCATGCAAGACAGAAATCATCCTATGGAACACAGAGACCTGGTAATTTCTACTCTTCAAGATTTCGGGTGGCTCCTGAATCTAGAGAAGAGTCACCTTGGTTATTCCCATCACATGGGTTACTATAACATCAGACGCCAGCAACAGGGGCTGGGGCACTCATTGCCTGGCGGAAGTGACACAGGGCAGGTGGACTCTCCTTCTTATAGGATAGTGTCCAACATTCTGGAAGTCTGGGCCACGTTCCAGGCGTTACTAGCCTTTCGTCAACTAACAGGTCTTCTGTGATGCTCAGGTTGGACAACACAACCGCAGTGGCCTACATTAGAAAGCAGGGTGGAACTCGCAGCATGCTATGGGAGGTAGAGCCAATTATGAGCTGGGCTCAGAAGAACTTGTCCAGCAATTCAGCAGTCTACATACACGGGATCCAGAATGTTCAGGCAGATTTCCTTTCTCGTGTTCGGGTGGGCTCTCTACAAAGAGGTGTTTGAGTGGCTCTTGACCCTGGGGGTTTTGCCAGAGGTCGAACCTCTTTGCCTCTCCATGCAACAACAAGTTGGCAAAGTATTATTCAAGGTTCTGAGACCCTCAGGCCTACAGGATAGATGCCCTCACGGATCAATGGAGGTTCCACAGGGCCTATGCCTTTCCTCCAGTGTCTGTGATTCTCCAGTTATTACAGAGACTCAGAACCCAGTTCCCTTGCCGCTCAGACCAAACCTACTGCCTCAGGGCATGACCCTGCACCCCTTTACATCTCATCTGCACCTTAGGGCTTGGTTCTTGAGAGGGGAAGCTTGAGGCTCTAGGCTGCTCAGAAGAGGTCACCCCTACCCTCCTGAACACTAGAAGAAGGAGCATCAACAGGGTCTATGAGCGAATATGGGCCAGATTCTCGCATCACATGTTTTCCAGGACCAACCCATGTAGTGCCCCTGCAAACCAGGACATTCTAAGCTTATTGGAAACAGGCCTAGACCTGACCCTATCGACCCTAGACCTGGCCCTAATAGTGAATGAATATTTACTATTGTCACACTGATTCTCCTCCCAGCCAATTAGGAAGCGGGTCTGAGACCCATTTCCCAATTGTCCTGAAAGAAGAAGCGTTCCAATTGGCCTAGGAGGTGTGAGGAGATGCACAACGGAAGCCATGATGCCTTCGGAGGAGAGCAGAGGAAGGGGAAGCCCCGGGCACAACGCTGCCCGCCATAGATTGGGTAAGTGCCGGTGCTCCTGATGACCTGACAGATTGGACCTGTGCTGTGGGTGAACTGTTTGCCGCCGCCCCCCCAAAATATGAAAACAAATTATAATTTTTTAAACATAAAAGTTTATTAATTTTCAACAAAAAACAACAGGCAATGGTACATTCACAGCAGTCAGTGAGAGTAGTTCAAATAATACAAAGAATGGGAAGCCATTTGTAAAGGACAGTAAGACAGTATCATAAAGTCAGTAGTTTAAATTGAGGGATGGCTAATCCTACACCCAGTTATGGAGACAAATGTGTAAATAAAAACAGAATGGATGTGGAATGGGGAGAGTGGAAGGATCACTATCCACAGTGAAGGTAGTATGCACCCGGTTTCATACAGAAAAGCACAGAGAAGGAAAATAAAATAAAGTGGGGGGGGGGGGGCACTTGCAGAAGAACAGGAAAAAAACTGCATGTACTGTACATTTAAAAATTAAATAATTTGCCGCCACTGAACAAGACAGAGACCCACAGACCAAGGTTGCCGAACTATATAGTCGAGAGGAGTGGGCGTTGATCCAGCAGAAAGACCCAGACCTGATACAGGTTTAGCGCTACCCATCTGGGAAGTACAAGCCCACTTCCCCAGAGTGACAGAAGTTATACCGTGTGGCTCGGGCTATCCCCGAGATATTGGGACCAGCTAGCATCGCAGAACAAGGTTGTAAGAGAAACCCGGGTAACAAACGCGCATTGGCACACAGGCACGGGCATACCAGGATGTGCACAAGAAAGGGCATGCAATGGCACGCATGCGTAAGCACGCACGCACGCACACACGTGCGCGCATTGGTGCCAGTACACCTATTTAAACCAGGCAATGACATACACACTTTGCTGAGTGGTCTTTCAGCTTGTTTCCTGTAACCAGACCTGTTCCTTGTGTCTGACCCTGCTTTATCTGTACCTGTCTTGGATCTCCACCTGCCTACCTGTGACCTCGGCTTGTGTTGACTCTGCTTCTGCCTTATATTCTTGTACCTCGCTGCCCGACTGTGTACCAGACGTGGCCTGTTTCCTGACTTAGTCTCTGCCTCACGTCTCGGTACCTGCTCTGCTCGACTGTTGATGACCCCCTGGCTTCTGTTCTGGTTACGCATCCGCCTGCTGTTCCAGCAACATGGAGTAACTGTCTTCAGTACCTACCCAGTGATCTCCAGCCATCAGATCTCTGCCAAGGCCCAGCCAGAGCCATCTACTACATCGGCCCTCATGCCACTCTGTGTCCTCTGCTCCCTGTCATCTTTACCAGGGGTGTTGGACAGGAGGTGCAAGAGAAGTCCCCTCTACTGCTCGATCTCCACCAGGTACGTGACAAAGGTGCTCTGCCGTCACGCATGTATCCCCTCTGAGCAGTGGGATATTCTGCAAGTTGTGGTCCCCCAGTTACAGATCTGCCACATACGCCACAGAACAGCCATTTAGGGGAAGATCATACTGAAATTGCTGGTTCACTGGTACTTCTTATGCCCCCATCTGTCAGACAGGGTGCACAAAGCTTGTCAGGAGTGCAAAAGTTGTGCTAAACACAAGGATCCCTTTGGAAAAGACCACTCAGAGGACAATTACCACCACTGAGCCTTTTGAAATGGTGACCATGAACTTCCTGCCGATCTTCATTGCACCCTCTGGCTATCAATATGCGCTGGCCTTCATCAACCACTTTACCAAATTCACGGTTGTGGTGCCTACTAAGGACCAGAGAGCTGTCACCACTGCCTTTTCTGGGAGCACATTTTCCAACCATATGGCTGCCCGAAGCGGATCCTATCGGACCAAGGCCCAAACTTTAAGTCTGTAATCATGACCGAATTATGTTGCCTAAGTGGCATACAAAAATCTCACACCACTCCTAAGGCAATGGTCTTGGTGAGCAATTCAATCACACCCTGCTGGTAATGCTGTGGACTCTGGTACTGAGTTACCAGGGTCAGTGGTACCAACATGTGGGGGCTGTGGTATGGGCCTATAACAACACATTCCACCAGGCACAAGTCCTTCTTTTTGATGTATGAGCGGTAAGGCCAGATGCCGGTGGACCCCCTGTTGGGGACACCAAAACACCTCTCGCTCCAGAACATCTAGTTCTTGGATACAGGAACATTGGAAGCGAATGCAAAAGTACAAGCAGCAGGTGCTGGACAAGCACAAGGAGATGGCTCCTGAACCTGTCATGGAAGAAATACCACTGCGACTCGGTGTTGGTAAAGGATGTCAAGCACACCCATAGAAGCAAGCTGGAGCCTTTACCACCTAGCCCTGTCTATGATCTGGTCTTGGAGGGGCCTGACCTTGTTAAGAAGTGACTACATTGGAATATGCTGAGACCTTGTTTCCTGGACTGCTCCAGGAAACCTACAGATGGCTAGGAGGTGTTTGATGTCTCGGATCTTACCCCGGTGCATGAAGTTCCAACTGGTTCCTTCTGTCCCTCATGCTTGAGTCTCCAGCCTATCACAGTCCTGAGCATGGTGGCGTTGAATTTGGTAGCCTGGAAGAGCTATCCACCCCATTCAGTACCCCAAATTGAACCGATTCATCCAAAGGTTCAACCTGTAACAGCACTGGTGAAGGGAGTGAACCACAACTGCGGTTAGCAAGGATTTCAATGCGCTTCTCTATGTGACAACTCAGTATTGGGCCCCAAGCGTCACTCCTCGCAACAAGAGTTTGGGGGATCTATACATCATCTCTCTGTCACATAAAGAAAGGCGTTGAGCTACTAAGGATGGACGCATTACAACATGCGACCAGAGCTTAGCATTTAAAATTATGGTATGTACTAAAAGATTGCAATGCACAACTGTACGCTTGTGATTATGAGTATTACATAGCGTCGTGCATTAGGCGACTAAGGGAGAAGGTATAGAATACGTCAACCCTTAGCATAGAAAGTTTTAGGTGAACATGTTCCGCAACTTTAGGGCATAGGCCCATATACAAGTAGCACTTATGTCAGCACGTAGCAAATATGCGTTGTAGCGACAACTAATAGTAGCATTTATAGCTTAGGTACTTTGAGAGTACACGTGGTAACTAGGAGTTGTTACGACAACTATTACATGCGTATGAGAGGCAATATAGCGTAGGGTATTTGAGTATAGATGTCTCTCTAAGATATTCCTTAGCAAACAGTCCTTTAGCACAAGAGGATATCCTAAATATGTTGATAGTCCGAAGGCATGATAAACAATAGCAATTGTATAGATGGAACATAAGTAGCAGATCTTACTATAGCACTACAAGTGATACAATAGCTACTTATCCGTTTTGCAGGCTTCAGTATAGGTAATAGGGATTCTGTGGTGAAGGACGTTCAGCAAGGAGGCCTCAAAGGTTGTCCGCAGCAATGCTCTGTTTTGAAGTAGGTGCAATAGCACTAAAGTAGTAGTTGTTGCCTGGAGCGGTGTTGCAGCATGGGGAGCAATAGTAGCCTGGACTCAGTGAGGGTCTGTTGCTAGCTGGCCATAGTGATACGGCGCACTTCCGCATTCCAGGCTGGAACGTATCACGGTGCCGGGCGATGACGTCATCGTGCGAGCACCGTATGCGTTCCAGCATGGAACGCACTACGGCGCTGAAAGCGCCTGATTACAGAAAGTAACAGGCGCGAAGCGGCTGTTACACAACCTTGGGCTAAAGTGAGGAGAAAATAGAGGACACAACTGATTCCCTGCCACCTAAAGCCTTTGAGTCTCTGGCCCAGATTCTTGTACACTGGGCGTATCTCTGCGGCGGCGTAACGTATCCGATTTACGTTATGCCGCCGCAAGTTTTTCAGGCAAGTGCTTTATTCACAAAGCACTTGCCTGTAAAGTTGCGGCGGCGTAGCGTAAATCACCCGGCGGGATTCAAATTTGGCGGGTAGGGGGCGTGTATCATTTAAAAGAAGCGCGTCCCCGCGCCGAACTAACTGCGCATGCGCCGTCCATAAAATATCCCAGTGTGCATTGCTCCAAATTACATCACAAGGGCGTCATTGGTTTCGACGTGAACGTAAATGACGTCCAGCCCCATTCACGGATGACTTACGCAAACGACGTAACTTTTTGAAATTTCGACGCGGGAACGCCGGCCATACTTAACATTGGCTGCGCCTCATATAGCAGGGGCAACTTTACGCCGGGAAAAGCCTAACGTAAACATCGTAACTTTACTGCGTCGGCCGCGCGTACGTTCGGGAATTCGCGTATCTAGCTAATTTGCATAGTCGACGCGGAATTCGACGGAAGCGCCATCTAGCGGGCAAAAAAAATAATTGCAGTTTAGATTCTACGGCGTAAGAGACTTACGCCTGTCGGATCTAATGGATATCTATGCGTAACTGATTCTAAGAATCAGTCGCATAGATACGACGGGTCAGATTAGGACTTACGACGGCGTACATGGCGTAAGTCCTTTGAGAATCTGGGCCACAGTCTGCAGCTGAACCTTTAACAAGTGACTCCACAGAGAATCAAGAGAACTGTCGCCCTTTGCGGTTTAACCACAGGCACCTCCGTGAAAAATATTCTGACTATGTTGTTTGAAATTGTTCTGTCTTACTAATACTTTGATTGTGCTTTTTTCACCATTGCTATTTGTTGTTTCCATGTTGTTTTAAAGCCTGGTAGGGGGGTTTTAAATACCCCTCCAGTGATCACACAAGTACACTTATGTAAGAAAAACATTTGGCTGTTTGACCCTAGTTCCTCGTTTCCACAAACAGCCATACATTTTGTAGTGGATAATGTTTTGCTGGTATCAGTGTGCAAGCCATCACAATTTGATACGTGTTTTTAAAAATGTTATTGTTTAAAATAAAGAATTTGTACATATTTTTTCTTACATAAGTGTACTTGTGTACTTACATAAGTGTCGTTTTGTTGCAATATATTTACTAGGGATGACACCCTCCACTGACAATTTTTTTTTAGTTGATCTCCTCCCCAATATATACCCAGCAAACACACAGAAAAACTTTTTGTTGTTGTAAAGCCGAGGACAGCATCTTTTAAAAATGAGGTGCAGTCTAGTTTCTCTACTTCAGGTGGTGCATTTCCGCAGTGCCACTGCAGTTGGAGGAAGTCCTTGATGGTTTCTTGGGTCACTGGGGAAGCTATCCAATTAAATGTTCCTGACCCATGTGAATCTAGCAGCCTTCTTGGGTCCGGTAGAGCCTATTTAACCACTTAAGGACCCCTTCACGCCGATATACGTAGTCAGAATGGCACGGCTGGGCACAGGCATGTACCTGTACGTCCTCTTTAAGAGCCCAGCCGTGGGGTCACGAGCGTGCCGCCGCTGGCGCGCTCGCTATCCGGTCCGAAGCTCCGTGACCATGCCTGCGGGACCCGCGGACCCGATTGCCGCGGGTCACAGGAGCTGAAGAACGGGGAGAGGTGTGTGTAAACACACCTTCCCCGTTCTTCATTGTGGCAATGTCAGTGATCGTCTGTTCCCTTATATAGGGAAAGACGATCACTGACGTCACACGTCCAGCCCCGCCCCCCCTACAATTAGACTTAACCCCTTTAGCGCCCCCTAGTGGTTAACTCATAAACTGCATTTGTCATTTTCACAGTAATCGGTGCATTTTTATAGCACTTTTCGCTGCGAAAATAACAATGGTCCCAAAAATGTGTCAAAATTGTCCAATGTGTCCGCCATAATGTCGCAGTCATGAAAAAAAAACGCTGATCGCTGCCATTAGTAGTAAAAAAAAATTATTAATAAAAATGCTATAAAACTATCCCCTATTTTGTAAACGCTATAAATTTTGCGCAAACCAATCGATAAATGCTTATTGCGATTTTATTACCAAAAATAGGTAGAAGAATACATATCGGCCTAAACTGAGGAAAAAAATACATTTTTATATCTTTTTTGGGGGATATTTATTATAGCAAAAAGTAAAAAATATTGAATTTTTTTCAAAATTGTCGCTCTATTTTTGTTTATAGCACAAAAAATAAAAACCGCGGTGATCAAATACCACCAAAAGAAAGCTCTATTTGTAGGAAAAAAAGGATGCCAATTTTGTTTGGGAGCCACGTCGCACGACCATGCAATTGTCAGTTAAAGCAACGCAGTGCCAAATCGCAAAAACTGGCCAGGTCCTTTACCTGCATATTGGTCCGGGTCTTAAGTGGTTAAGGTCCTGGCTCCCAGGCTTGGCACGCATTTTGCGAGTGGGTAGAGTAGGGACAGGTACCCAACCTGGTAGAGACAGAACTAGCAGCAGGGAAAAGTCCCTGACAAGAAGGAAAAGCGTAGGGCTTGCAACTTCCCTGGATGTCTTCCTACTTGGGCATGAAGAATCTAGGCCACATTCTGCCTCTCTTAACAGGCACTGTCAATTTGGCTGAAACTTGCTTGCGATATGCTGTTGGACCTGTGAGTGTTCCCAGTTGGGCTGTCTTCCCATCCGGTTTATTGTGAACTGTCTTTGCATTATTTCAATATAAGTTCTTTCATTGCACTTGGATTGTGTGTGATATTGTCAAGAAATTGAGCTTCACCTTATCTACATGTTTGCTCTCAGCGATCCCCTGCATGTAAACTGAGCAGTGCGTGCGCAGCTCAGCCTACAGCGCTTGGCCTGATCCTTGTGCGTTGGAATCAAGGCTTCCTGTACATGCGCAGGAGTGATGTCATCCTACGCCAGTCAGTAAAGATAGCTGAAAACTGGGACACAAAAGAAGGTGCTGATGCCATTGAGGGATGGGACTGTTGGAAGAAGGTGAGTATTTGCTGCCTTCGTAACAACGTAATGGTACATCGCCGCCTCTTTCTGGGTTGGTGGGCGTCCATGCGTGCGCGGTGCACCCTGCTGTCTCATGCTGTCATTGGCTACACTACAGCACAAGCTTTTCAGCAGGCTCTGGCCAAAGGTTGGGACCTGTTGATTGGCTATAGCCAATCACAGAACGATCCTGTGTCTTGTTTGTAAACATAGACACAGGATGTTTTGACTGCTTGTCTTCCGTTTACTGTTATCATGGAAAGTAAAATAAAATCTAAAATTTAGGGGGGATTTTCTTAGAAAATTAACAGAGGGGACATCTTCCAATAGAGACACAGATTCTGGTGACCTGGGGGACCCCAAGGGATTCCCTTAGGCCCCATGCACACGAGACGCTGCTAAACTCGAGTTCAGAGGCATTTGGGCATTTTTTTCAACTGCCCCTGAACACATTTAATGTTATCCTATGTGTCCATGCACACGATCACGTTTTTTGGCGTTTCAAAGCAGTTGGGTTTAGGGCCGTTTTTCCAAACCCAAAATTTTGGGTTCAGAAGCTTTCAGCTTTTGCGTTTTAGACGCAAATCGCGGCAAAACATCGCTAAACGCGGCAAAACGCTGCTAAACGCGGCAAAACGAGGCACAAATAGTTTGATTCTGAGCTTGGGGAGGGTCTACAGTGTTTTGGAGATAAACGCTGACAGCCGCAAATCGCGGTAAAACGCCGTAAATCGCGTCAAAACGCAGCGCAATTCGCGGCAAAAACGGGCGTTTTAAATGCCGGTTTTTGCCTTTGAAAAGCTGAGGCGTTTGTAATAGCGTCTCGTGTGCATGGGGCCTTAGGTTCCAGGGATTTCCTCTCACTTCCTGTTTTGGCTATTATTATTATTATACAGGATTTATATAGCTCCAACAGTTTGCACAGTGCTTTACAACATCAGGGAAGACAGTACAGTTACAATACAATTCAATACAGGGGGGATCAGAGGGCCCTGCTAGTTAGAGCTTACAGTCTAGAAGGGAGGGTCAAGTGGAACAAAGGGTAGTAGATGTGGGGGGTGATCAGATGGACAAAATTTAAAAACAGTTGTTAGATATGGGTAGGATAGGCTTCTCTATAGAGGAGGGTTTTCAGGGATCCTCTAAAAGCTAATAGAGAAGGAGATAGATGGACAGATTGGGGTAAGGAGTTCCATAGGCTTGGAGAGGCTCTGGAAAAGTCCTGTAGACGAGCATGGGAGGAGGTGATAAAAGAGCTAGAGAGCAGGAGGTCTTGAGAAGAACAAAGAGAACGATTAGGTTGGTATTTAGAGACTAGGTCAGTGATGTAGCTGGGGGCAGAGTTGTGGATGGCTTTGTAGGTAGCAGTTAGTATTTTGAATTTAATTTGTTGGGTCGTGGGGCTTGAAGGACAGTTCAGAGTCTAGGACTTCTCCTAGGACCTTGGCATGTGGGGATTGGCTTATGGTTGTGCCATCAATTTTGACAGAGAGATCAGGGGAAGAGGCACGTGGGGGAGGAAAAATTATAAGTTCGGTTTTGGATAGATTGAGTTTGAGGAAGTGGTGTGAAATCCAAACTGATATATCCGATAGTAAATTAGTGATACGTGAGGAGAATGAAGGGGAGAGTTGAGGGGCAGAGAAATAGATTTGAGTGTCGTCAGCGTAGAGATGGTATTGAAAGCCGTGGGAGGCTATAAGCTGACCCAGGGAGGAAGTGTAGATTGAAAATAGGAGGGGTCCAAGAACAGAACCTTGGGGGACCCCAACAGAGAAAGGAAGAGGAGAGGAGGAAGTAGAATTGTAAGTAACGCTAAAAGTGCGGTTGGATAAGTAGGTAGAGAACCAGCGAAGAGTACGGTCACAGAGACCAAAGGTGTGGAGTTTTTGAGGAGGAATGGGTGGTCAACCGTATCAAAGGCAGCAAAGAGGTCCAGGAGTAGGAGTACAGAATAGTGTCCCTTGGTTTTGGCCGTTAGTATATCCTTTGTTTGTTTTAGGAGAGCAGTTTCTGTGGAATGTTGAGGACGAAATCCAGACTGAAGGGGATCAAGAAGGTTATTATCAGCAAGGTAGACGATCAGTCGGTTGTAGACTAGACGTTCAAGGAGTTTGGATAAAAAGGGGAGCAAGGAGATAGGGCGTAGGTTGTCAAGATTGGATGAGCTATGGGACAGGAAGTGAAGGTAAATCTCCTTAATGGGACACAACTGACAGGGGTTATAAGCCTCCCTTACTCTATTGTAAATTACGTTTTGCTTTTAGTTATACTTTAGCCCTTACAAAAGTACAAGAATGTGCAGACATTCACTTCTACGAGGGACAGCGTATTTTGTAGACTGGACATATTTTTAGTCTCTGCTGAGTAGACCCTTGATAAAGTCATTTGGACAGAACATGTTGGAGTGGAGGATAGTAACATGCACAGGAGTTGGCTACAATGGTTAATGCAGAAAAACAAGTTAGGCCTGATTCACACTCATGCAGGTTGCCGTTTGCATATTGCAGGTGCATTTTGCGTTTATCAATACATGCTTTTCATCCATTGAAGTCTAGGGAACCAAAAACCAGATAACAGTCCCTGGCCCTTACCATAAAATGCATATATGTGAACTACATCCATAGGAAACCATGTTAATTGGTCTGTAGTCTTTTTCTGCAAAACTGAAAATGTGCTAAAAAATGCATAGGTGTGAACCAGGCCTAAAGATCTCTGATGCAGGGTGAGTGCTTAGAGTAGATCAACACCAACTGCAGGACATTGGCAGGAGTGGATCTGATAAGCTCCAATGTGTTTGTTGTTATGGTACTATAGTGCGCTAAAAAATGTGAGTGCGATTTTATATATATATATATATATATATATATATATTAAAGTCTGCCAAAGCTTTATTACAATATCTGCAATCCTTCTTTATTTGAACTGGAAGATTATGTATAAAGGTCTGGTAATGAATATGAGAATTATTCAATCAAGTAAGCAGCCTCCTAGATTGGAGAAAGCATGTTTGCCTATTCTGGAAAAGAGGCAAAGGGTGAGCATGGTTTCAGTTTTAGGTGGAGGTGCACTGGTGTGTCGGAGGACACATCGGTGGATACAATTTGTCACTTGTTTAGTTACATGCTGTTACTCCACCTTTTTATATGTTGGAGGATCCCATATTGACACAGCTGTGGATATAGTTTTTTTTTTTTGCATGCACAATGTAATGGAAATTGTTTTATGCACAGTAAGTGGTGTGATGTTTTTTTCTTTAGGGTGAACTCACATTAGCACCAATCCCAGGTTCAGTTCAGTTCCTTGGGTCCGTTTGTTTGTGTAGTGTAAGGCTCGATTCACACCTATGCATGTTGCTTTTTAGCATTTTTGCAGTGCTTTTTGCGGTGCTTGCTGCGTTTTTTGATGTGCATTTTTACCGCGATTTGCGTTTTAATTTTTTTTTTAAATCAATTTTATTTTTTTTACATTTCCTTTAACAACCAGCTATAAACTGGTTAAAAAAAACGCAAAATCGCGGTAAAAACGCAGTACTTGCGTTTTGGATGCAGGTCCATTGAATTCTATTACATGCAAAATGCTGCTTTTTGCAGGAAAAAAAGTCCCTGACCCTTTAAAAAACGCAGAGGCACAAAAAAGCATTGATGTGAACATGTTCCATATGAAACCTTTTTAAAAAATGTCCCTGCATTTCTGCAAAATGCATCAAAAAAAGCATTAGTGTGAATGGAGCCTAAGTGCTTTGAGCCAGGCCTTGGATCAGTTAAGCGTACTGTGCCCAAGACCACTTGGAAGAGGTGGTTACGAAGCGGTTCACTTGTTGTCCAGTACGGTTTGTGCATCTGATTGCAAACCTAGGTGGAGCACAGTTCCCTCCATAGAGGACTGCGTACTGAACAGGGGTCTGGTTAGCAGGGGACTGTTTCCGGGAACACTTCCTTAAGGCCACGATACGAAAATCTGAAGTAAAAATTTTTCTGAACGATTTGCTGATTTTTGGATCGTTCGTATGTTGCTTTCGACAGCCGATTCCGGTTTTTCATCAGACAAAAGCTGGATGCGCAGACTACAAGTTTTTTGTCGTACGTGAACTCAACGTCCGATTTTCGTTTAATTAGTACGGTTTTCGTACGGAAAAAAATTATAAGTGGAAGACTACGAATGCTTAGAAACAAAAGAATATATATAAAGCTAGTCAACACATGACGTCACTTCTGAAGTTGTATTCTGTCATAAGAGAATTTTCGTATGGCGAGTAAACTCTTCACGGGTCCTGTTCATATCAGTGCGGTGGAGTTTTTCTGCGTCAAATTTTTCTGTGTGTTTTAGGAGCACTGCCTTTAAACCATCTTAGAAGGCACATTTTCATGAAAGTCCTGCATGCTGTATATTTTATGTGCTTTCATGAAAATCTTTTTAGGCCTAAAAATTTTAAAAAAATCCACCAAAACAGTATGGGCTAGATTCAGGTAGGACTTACTTGAGATACGCCGCATAAGTCTAAATGTGCGCCATCGTATCTATGCGCCGTACCCACAGAACTAGATACGCCTGAAAATAGGCTTCTCCCAACCGACGTAACTTTCCTCCACCGGCGTATCGTAGGCGCATATTTACGCCGAACGCATCTGGCGCACCCATTGATTTCCTATGCAAATGAGGGAGATACGCCGATTCCCGAACATACACTCATCGGCGCAGGCTACGCGCGGTGCGCGTAAGTTGTACGCCCGGCCTAAAATTACCCCTCATAAAGCAGGGGTAACTTTGCACCAATAAAAGAGAGGAGATGATGGACAGCCGCACTCCAATAAAGTGTAAAATTTGAAAAATGGTGCCTTTTATTCCAGTAAAACGAAAACTACAACAGCAAAAAAAACAGCAAGCAGTGGGGTAACAGAGCTGACACGTTTCACATCGATAACCGATGCTTACTCATAGCTAATAACTTTGCACCAGACTTGCACAAGTCAGCTGGAGAGTAGCTGCAGCAGCACCGTTACGGACGAGCTGAGCAACCACACTTGCAGGAAAACACATGGCAGCCGTGGTCCTAGCACTACTAATGGGTCCACCGCCACGAGGCGATTCAGTTCGCATGTGCAGCGCTATATAAGTTTTTCATTCACTCACTCTAGGAGGGCACGGGAGAGGATATACAGCATCGCGCATGAACGTCTTTGGCATGGGTGATTCGGAGGTGTTTCGCATTTTCAGATTTAACCCTGAAGCCATCCTGGAATTAGCCACAACCCTGCATGATGACATCACCAGCAAGACACAACACTCACATGCAGTGGAGCCACTGGTCAAGGTACTGGCAACACTGCATTTCCTTGCAAGTGGATCTTTTCAGCGTACAAGTGGAGTCGTGGCTGGGATGTCACAATCCACCATGACCAATCCTTATACGCATGTCGCACCACTTCATCAAACCCACCCATGAGCACCTGCGGCAGAAGGCAATGCAGGATTTCTACATGATTGCAGGATTCCCACGCACAGTGGGGGCCATTGATTGCACACATGTGGCACTACGGCCCCCCCGTGCCACAGAGCACATATTCCGCAATCGCAAGCAGTGGCAATCCATCAACGTACAGGTGATAGCCGATGCCCAATGCCTCATATGGCACGTCCGTGCCAAACACCCAGGGTCCAGCCACGACAGCTACATATACGTCAAAGCAACATCCCAACGGAATTCGAACAGAACGTGTACGGAAACAGCTGGCTGGTTGGTGAGTGACATGGGAGTCGGGCATGACTGTCCGACCCCATGATGCAGACATCACGAGGGACACATGCACGACTAACCTCCTCCTGTCTTTTCCCTTCCAGGTGACTCTGCATATGCACTTGGGCCCCATCTCCTGACTCCATTCCGGAATCCCGAAACCAGAGGAGAGAGAAAATACAATGATGCACACATACGTACCCATGCAGTGGTGGAAAGCATATTTGGCCTCCTGAAGTCCCGTTTCCGATGCCTGGATACGCCGGGGGGGGCCCTGTTGTATTCCCCAAACTTTGTGTGCCAGATCATCGGTGCATGTTGCGTGCTGCACAACTACGCCATGAGAAAGGGCCTGGAGATTGACATACATGATGACCTGACCCCCGAACCACACAGTCCCCCCCTAACTGAGGCTACCCCGTCTGCTGAGGGAAGAGCAGTCAGGAGATGCCTCGTGGTAGGCATCTTTGCACGTTAAACACACACATTTATCATGGCACGAGGAGAATGCACGCATGCACACCACTGTGGTCCCTAGCTCACACACACCACATACACTTCACATTGGATTAGCCCAAGTCCACCTTGCAGGACTTGGGAGCAGCAACGCCGCGCCAAGGCCCCAATGGTGTCGCTGACCATTCATACCACATTCACACTGTCGTGGGGATAACTTCTCCCCGATGACCCAGGGTAACACACCTTGCTGGCAGGTATGTCACCCCCACATTCACACACCAGTCACACTGTAGCCTGCACTACTGACTGTGTGCATACATAAATTAAAGAAAAACTCCTCACCGGAGCATAAATTAAAAAAAAAAATCCTCACCGGAGCATAAATAAAACAAAAAACTCCTCACCGGAGCCAACAAAATCCAAAAAAGGCACTCAATTGCCCTGTCGTGGGCTCCGCCATGTGCCACGTCTCTGGCTCCTCACTTGCCTGGGGGGAACTTCAGGTGGGGGTGGGGCATCAGCAGGAGACTCATCCTCAAGTCTAACACTCCTGGCAGGTTCTGGCTGCCTGCCCTCCAACGCCAGGGCTATGTGGGTGAGCACCGCATTGGTCTCTGCCTGCATCCGCAGCTGGCGGGTGGTGGTTAGCTGATGGTGGCGCCTCCTGTGCCTCCCCTCCGCCGCGATGGCAGCCGTATTAGCCTTTACAGCCACTGTGAGGCTCTTGACCTCTGTCACGAGGCGTGACGTCGTGGCCTGCAGCTCCCCAACACAGGTCACAACAGTTGCACAGTTGGCACTTATATTCTGCAGACAGTCGGGTATTTGTGCCGAGGAGGCCAGGCTGTCTGCGAGACGCCGCATGTCCCGAGCAACAGCACCCACATGGTGGGTCTGGCGGGCCTGATCCCTCGCAAGAGTTTCCTGGATGGCTTCAGGAACAGCCCTGGGTTTTTCGGGTGGCCTTCCTGGGGGCAGGAGAGGCTTGGGGCCGTGTATATAGGGATGCCCTTGAGGAGCTTCCCCTGATGGTGGAGGAGGGTGAGGGTCTTTCCCTGAGGGGGAGGAGGGTTGGGAGGGTCCCTTGATGGGGGAGGAAGGTGAGGGGGGTCCCCTGATGGGGGAGGAGGGTTGGGAGGGTCCAGGGATGGTGGGATTTTCCTCCACGAGGTAGAACACGTCCTCCAGGTCCCCGTGCTCCTCCACTACTTCCTCCAGAGGAAAGGTGTGAGCACTCTCATCCCTGGATGGCGTGGGTCGCCCAGCAGCCGACGACGGCCCAGCTCCCTCCAGCACATCTGTGGATGACACAAAGCATTCACATGTTGGTGGACTCACACACTTGTCACATATTCCCTTCCACCCCCTCACATGCTACACACCGTATAGGAGCTAAAACACACTTACCTGACCTCAAGGACTGCTCACCGGAGTCGAATCCCTGTTTGTTGTTCCCCCTAAACAGTGAACAACAAACCAGACAGTGACCCACAAATAAGTATATACAGCAGATGGGGAATACCGGAATGATAAACATAAACATAGCCAGGCCAGGGTCATACACAGGAGATCAGCAGATGGGGGCAAGAAACAAGAAAGACATGAAAAAGGTGGACAGGATCAGGCTGCAGGGCAGGGATGCAGGGTAACAGGAGGTATGGGATCAGGATCATAATCAGATTCACAGGTACACAGCGTAACAGAATCAGGTTCACAGGTTAGCAGATCAGAGCGCAAGGAAGATACCAAGGCAAGTGTGTGAATGCTTGCCGGGTATTAATATACACACCTGTAATTGGCCTCAGGTGACACCTGATCGCAGGAGGTGATATCTGCTCCACACTGCCAGGAGACACCCGCTGGTGGACATTGGTACTGTGATACTGCCCATGGATCTAACAGTGCCACCAGCAGGTGAAACCTTTCATGACATCGCCAGACTGTTAGGAGACACCTGCTGGTGGACACCAATACTGTGGACCAGTTAAGACAGCTTTCATAAGGAAACATTGGTTTTTACATGCCATACGACTTGTGCTCTCAAAGTCGGAGCGATTGACACACCAGTGTAAACTGGGCCTTTAACCACTTAAGGACCGCCTCCTGCACATATACGTCGGCAGAATGGCACGGCTGGTCACAAGCACGTACCTGTACGTCATCTTTAAGTGCCCAGCCGTGGGTCGCGGGCACGCGCCCGTGACCTGGTCCGAAGCTCTGTGACCGCGGCCACGGGACCCGATCGCCGCCGGATTCATGCGAACGGTCCCCGGAGCTGAAGAACGAGGAGAGCTGTGTGTAAACACAGCTTCCCCGTTCTTCACTGTGGCGCTGTCATTGATCGTCTGTTCCCTGATATAGGGAAAGGCGATCAATGACGTCACACGTCCAGCCCCGCCCCCCTACAGTTAGAAACACATACGAGGTCACACTTAACCCCTTCAGCGCCCCCTAGTGGTTAACTCCCAAACTGCAATTGTCATTTTCACAGTAAACAATGCATTTTTTGCTGTGAAAATGACAATGGTTCCAAAAATGTGTCAAAATTGTCCGATGTGTCCGCCATAATGTCGCAGTCATGAAAAAAATCGCTGATCGCCGCTATTGGTAGTAAAAAAAAAAAATTAATAAAAATGCAAAAAAACTATCCCCTATTTTGTAAACGCTATAAATTCTGCGCAAACCAATCGATAAACGCTTATTGCGATTTTTTTTTAACAAAAATAGGTAGAAGAATAAGAATTGTTTTATATATTTTTGGGGGATATGTATTATAGCAAAAAGTAAAAAATATCGCATTTTTTTCAAAATTGTCGTTCTATTTTTGTTCATAGCGCAAAAAATAAAAACCGCAGAGGTGATCAAATACCAAAAAAAAAGGGAAAAAAGGACGCCAATTTTGTTTGGGAGCCACGTCGCACGACCGCGCAATTGCCAATTAAAGCGAGTGCCGAATAGCAAAAAGTGCTCTGGTAAGGAAGGGGGTAAATTCTTACGGGGCTGAAGTGGTTAATGAAAAAACACTAAAGCCGAAAAATGCGGTAAAATACGCAATCACGCTAATTTAAAAACGCAGCTAAACGCGACTGCTTTAGTGCTGGCCTTTTTTTTAAAACGTCCTGTGTGCATGAGCCCTTTATGTACTGCAAAAACGCAAATAGGATGCTAATGCTCTTAAAATGCTACTATAAGCGGGCACAAAAATTGCTATTGCAACAAAGAGAAAAAAAGCGTCACATACAGAGATGAAGAAAAATGTGAAAAAAAAAAAAGGTTTAAAAAAACATGATGACAGATGAGGGATCCACACTGTTCAGCAGATGCGTTTCACACAAAGTGCTTAATCATTGCTATTATCCAACATTTTTCATCCAGCTTTTTTTTTGAGCTTCTGAAAAAATGCTCATGAAGCCTTACTGCAAAAATGACAATAAAGCGCTAACGCTACTATAAAAAGCGATTACCAGCATTTTTTTTTAAGAAAAAAAAAACACTGGAGAAAAAATGCTGGTAATCGCTTTTTATAGTAGCGTTAGCGCTTTATTAGCATTTTTGCAGTAAGGCTTCATGAGCATTTTTTCAGAAGCTCAAAAAAAGCTGGATGAAAAATGTTGTATAAAGCCTTAAAATCCTTTTTTTTTTTTTTTTTTTTTCTAATTGTCGCTTTAATAATAAATGATAAACAAGGCATGTCTTCCCGGAATAAAATCTCAAGGCCAGCAAACTCTCAGTGCTATTGGCAGGATGCATCATCATTTACTTAAAGCTGGACTAGGATGACACGATCCAACCACAAGGCACCATGCAAATGAGGCCAGTGCATTCTGTGCCGTGTGCTTTACTGCTGCCTGGTTGTTATAGTGATAAACCGAGGCCTTGTGCATCACGGCTTCTACTTATAAGATTTAAAAACAAACCCCTTCTGTCTCTTAGGGGAAAAAGGCCATGAAGCTGGGAAAAATCTCCACAGCCTAGAATCCCCAAGAGGAGTTCTCCATCGCTCCGAAGAGCTACGGCGAGCCTCATCTGGCCATGCCAGTTCTCAGCCTTGATGCTGAGTCAGAAACAGGTATCCCATATTCCCGTTGTGGTGATCTTCCCTTAGGAAGCATGGAAGAACTGGAGCATACTTGTCCTCAGCCTCGCCTGGTAAGTACACACGTATGTTCCATGTGCTCGGGAGTGAAGGGAAGGGATTTCAGGAGCTATGGCCCGGTTGTAAACAACTTAGCTGCAGACTAATCCATCTGGGCTGGGTGTCTGGTACAGGATCTGCAGTGAGGAAAGTTGCATTACAAAGCACTATGTCTGTGGCGGTGCTGAGGCAGGATTCCTGAGATTGATTCTCATCCATCCTCCTCTGTACATTGGATGCTGCACGTCAGAGGACCAGCAAACTAGTTCACTGCGCTCTCCAAATTCCTCTATCAAAGGTCATAACAAAGGGACAATTCATCCCGTGTTCCCCACATCTGTGTCTTTTATTGTAACCCGTGACGCTTGTTCTTGTTTACACCAGGGGTCATCATACACAATACAATCTCTGTACAATCAAGGGCCTACCTAATCTATCCAATAATTCTGCAGCCAATCAGGCAGGCTCTTGCGCTACATAGTTGTTGGTAGGAGATCATACAATCAAGATTTTAACGTGCGTGGTGAGCTTAAAGCGGAAGTAAACCCATCGATTTAACAGTTTTAAAAAGCAGTTACATTTCCGGCATTTCGGGATTTCTAACTGTGACATTGGTTGTGCTCTCAACCAAACTGTCAAACCATCCAATGGCTGGTGTCATAACTGATCACATGTGCAGCACCATGGCAGTTGAAGGTTAAACATAGGCCAAGATGGCAGCTTCCTTGGCTGAAAATGATAGGTGGGTTTACTTAGACCCCTTTTACACTGGGGCGTTTTTCGGGCGTTTTTTAGGCGCTTTGGCGTTTAAAAAAAGCCTGTAAAGCGCCTGAAAGAAGCCTCATCTGCATTTCCAATGTGAAAGCCCAAGTGCTTTCAGAGGCCTTTCACACTGCCAGCGCCTGAAAAACGCTGGTAAAGCGCTGCTAAGACCCCTTTCACACTGAGGCGCTTTTCAGGCGCTTTGGCGTTAAAAAAAGCTTCCTCAATGGGAAGAGGGCTTTAGGAGCGGTGTATTAACCGCTCCTAAAGCGCTGCAAAGAAGCTGCATGCAGGACTTTTTTTGACGCCCTGCCAGCTCAGCGCCTCAGTGTGAAAGCACTCAGGCTTTCACATTGGGATTGCAGATGCAGCTTCTTTCAGGCGCTTTTTTTTAACGCTAAGACCACTTTCACACTGGGGTGTTTTTCAGGCGCTTTAGTGTGAAAGCACTCAAGCTTTCACATTGGGATTGCAGATGCAGCTTCTTTCAGGCGTTTTACAGGCGCTTTTTTTAACGCTAAAGCGCTTGAAAAATGCCCCAGTGTGAAAGGGCCCTTACACTTTAAGGGCCCTTTCACACATACGGACAAACGGTCCGTTTATTACAAGTCTGTTTACGGACTTGTAATGTATCCCTATGGGATTGCAGACATTAGCGGATGATGCATCCGCTAACATCCGCAACCATCCGCGTTCGCAAAAATCCGCTTGAGGCGATTAAGTTCGCATTTGTTGCGCTATATAAGTTTCTCACTCACTCACGGAAGAAAACCCTATTTTTCTTCCGTCCGGCAGAACGGATCGGATGAATACGGACACACGGTCCGTATTCATCCGATTCCCCATAGGGGAGAGCGGAGGAGAGACAGGGCGGTCTCTGCACTGTGTGCGGGGACCGCGCTGTCCGCCGACAGCTCAGCGGGGATTAACGGAGGAATCCCCGCTGAGCCAAACGGGCTAGCGGAGCGGATCAATACGGATCCGCTCCGTGTGAAAGAGCCCTAAAGAGGTTGTAAAGGTTTTTTATTTTCTAAATAGGTTCCCTTAGGGCCCGTACACACGAGAGGATCTATCCGCTGGAATTGATCTGCGGATCAGTTCCAGCGGATAGATCCGCTGGTGTGTACAACCCAGCGGATATTTTTCCGCGGATTTTTTTCGGGCCGACCGATTTCCAGCGGATAAAAATTTCTTAGCATGCTAAGAAACCTATCCGCTGGAATCGGCTTCAGCGGATCGATCCGGTGGTCTGTACAGACTCACCGGATCGATCCGCCCGATTCCCTACCTCGCATGCGTCGTAATGATTCGACGCATGCGTGGATATCCTTATATGACAGCATCGCGCACGTCGCCACGTCATCATCGCGGCGACGGCGCGACGCGTCACCGCGGACGAAATTCCGCGGGGATTTTGATCTCCTGGTTAGTACAACCAGGAGATCAAAATCCGCCAGAGGATTTATCCGCGGATACGGTCCGGAGGACCGTTTCCGCGGATAAATCCTCTCGTCTGTACCCGGCATTAGGCTAGTGCATTGTTGGTTCACTTACCTTTTCCTTCGATTTCCCTTTTAAATGTTTTTTTTTTCTTTGTCTGAATTTCTCACTTCCGGTTTCTCCTCAGTAAGCTTGCCCCCATCACCCATGGGGGTTAGTCAGCCAGAACAGCTTACTGAGGAGGAACAGGAAGTGAGAAATTCAGACAAAGAAAACAAAGAAAAAAAACATTTAAAAGGGAAATCGAAGGAAAAGTTTAGTGAACCAACAATGCACTAGCTTAAAGAGGAAGTAAACCCTGATGGGATTACTTCCTCTTTGTTTCCCTGCAAGGTAAAACATAATGGGCTACTATGCATAGTAGCCCATTATGTGACACTTACCTGCAGGAGAAGCCCGCGATGTCCCGGTCTTCCTCGCTAGTAGCGAGTGGCTATTCTTCACCCCTCTTCTTCGGGGGTCCGCGAACTCCGGCTCTGTGACTGGCCGGAGTCGCGTGACACGCGGGAGCCGTCACTTACAGCATGACCCCATTCATAAAACGGCACGCTCAGTGTGCCTGCGCATGCGCTGTAGACAATCAGTACAATCTTTTCTGCAAATATCACCTAAACCGTGTAGGTTATGGAGATATTGCAAACACCTACAGGTAAGCCTTAGGCCCCTTTCACATTGAGGAGTTTTTTCAGGCGGTACAGCGCTAAAAATAGCGCTGCTATCCCGCCTGAAAAACTCCTTCACTGCAGACTCAATGTGAAAGCCTGAGGGCTTTCACACTGAGGCGATGCGCTGGCGGGAGACGAAAAAATCTCCTGTCAGCAGCATCTTTGGAGCGGTGAGAGGTGCGGCATGTATACGGCTCCTTCACCGCTCCTTCCCATTGAAAACAATGGGAAACCGCGGCAATACCGCCCACAATGCGCCTCTATAGAGGCGCATTGCGGGTGGTATTAACCCTTTATCGGCCGCTAGCGGGGGTTAATACCGCACCGCTAGCGTCTGATTCCCGCTGAAATCCCGGCGGTATAGCGCCGCAATTTTTAGCGGCGTTATACCGCCACCGCGGCTCCCGCCCCAGTCTGAAAGGGGCCTTAATCTAGGCTTACCTGTAGGTGAAAGTTCTACCTGAGTGTTTACAACCACTTTTAGACCCCTTTCACACAGAAGCGTTTTTACAGCGTTTTAGCGTTAAAAATATCGCTATTAAAACGCTCATAAAACGCTCTCCATGCATCTCAATGGACCCTTTCACACTGAGACCTGCAAGCAGCATCTTTAGAGCAGCTTTTGGGCGCTGAAAAAAACACTCCAAAAACGCCCCTCTCCATTGAAATGAATTGAAAGCGCTGTAAAAACGCCTTACCCTTTCACACTGAGGCACTGCAAAAACGCCCTAAAACGTTAGGGTCTTAGCGGTGCTCTACCAGCACATTGGGATTGCAGATGAGGCTTCGCTCGAATAACGCTGTAATAACGTTCGAAAAACGCTCAAATAACGCTGTAATAACGCTCGAAAAACGCCCCAGTGTGAAAGGGGCCTTAGGACGTTGCTAAGAGACTCCAGTTGTTACTGTTCGCCTTCATCATCACAGGAGCGAGCTCTGAAACACTGAGCTCTGAGCTACTGCATCAGGGGAGAGGGCACATGAGGGGGTATGAATCAGGCTCGCTCCTGTGATGGTGGAGGTGAACAGCAAATCTAGCCATAGATGGTTAGAATCTCGGGTGGTTCAGCAGGAACCGGCCAAGATTCGAACCATGTATGGGCAGGCTGAATGTACCCAGGTTGATCAACTTTGGTACAACCAGCCTGTCAGATTTTACATGCGATTATTGCTAGCGATTATTGCTAGTCTCCCGGCGGGGACTCCTTCCCCCGTCTCCTCCCGCTGGGAGAACACAGCGACTCTGCCAGAGGGATTCCCCCATCAACAATGACTGTTGATGGGGGAATCAAGCAGTTTTCTTTCCTGCAACACATTGTTGCGGGATAGAAAATCGCCTCATCATAGGCCGGCTTAACAGCTATCTGTCTCTTAGCAATGTCCTGGGAGTTTTCTGGTCAGGCTTCATGAGGTAGCCAGGGCATTATTCAAGTTTGGTTTAAGTTGCACAGTTTGGCCCGGATTCACAGACATCGACGCAGCGTAGAGAGACAAGCACAGAATTCACAAAGCACTTGCTCCCAAAACTGCGCTGGGTTTCCAAGGCGTAAGTTGGCGTAAGTGGAAGTGGGCGTGAGCCATGCAAATGAGGCGTGACCCCATGCAAATGATGGGCCGAGCGCCAGACAGATACGAATAACGAACGGCGCATGCGCCGTCCCGTGGACGCATCCCAGTGCGCATGCTCATAATCACATCGGAACAACTGCCTAAGATACGCCGGATCACTGCCTACGGCGTGAACGTAACCTACGCCTAGTCATATTCACGTACAACGTGAACTACGTAAAATACGCGGGCTTGAGTTCCCTGGTGCAGACCTTTCCATGTCTGCTGCTGAGTTACACCTGCTTTATGGGGCTTAACTTTATGCCGGACGTACAACTTACGCGCACCAGTCGTAGCCTGCGTCGGGCGGACGTACGATCGTGAATCGGCGCATCTCCCTTATTTGCATATTTGAATAGAAAATCAATGGGAGCGCCAAATGCGTCCAGCGTAAATATGCGCCCACAATACGCCGGCGTAGGCAAGTTACGTTGGTCGGATGAAGCCTATTTTTAGGCGTATCTTAGTTTGTGGGTCGGCGCATAGATACGACGGCGCACATTTGTACTTACGACGGCGTATCTTGAGATACGTCGGCGCAAGTGCTTTGTGAATCTGGGCCATTGTTTTTATCTACAGACGTCTCTTAGGCCGGCCAAAGGTGGATACAAATGATGCCAGTTCAGCAGGAACCGGGTGAATTTTCATCCGTCTATGAGCAGGTTGGTTGTACTAAAGTTGAGGGAAAGGATACATGACAGGTATCTACACTCCCCTTACAAATTGGCCCGGGCAGGAAGGAGGTAAAAATGCCCTGTAGGCAAGTGGCAAAGTAATATTATAGTTTTGTGTTATTTTTTTTAAAGTGGAGGTTCACCCTAAAACAATTATCTAACATTACATCCAGCATACTAACGACATGTACAGTATGCAGGTATTTTTTTTTTTTCGCCGTACATACCGTTATATTGTTATTTTCCCCCCGGCTTCCGGGTTCTGATTCCCGCGGGACTGGGCGTTCCTGTCCCTGGGTTAGATGATTGACATCTGGTGAAAAACTTCCCATGGCGCACAAGGCACGTCACCAGTTTTCCGTAAATAGCCGACCTGCGAGACGGCTCTATATGGCACCTGCACAGTCATCTTTACACGGCGGGCGCATACATGTTGTTAGTATGCTGGATGTAATGTTAGATAATTGTTTTAGGGTGATCCTCCACTTTAATAAAAATAATAAACATGTCATATTTACCTGCTCTGTGTAATGGTTTTGCAAAGAGCGGCCCTGATCCTCTTCTGCTCAAGTTCCCCTCCGGCGCTCCTGGCTCCTCCCCCCTTGACCAATGCCCCCAATAGCAAGTCGCTTGCTATGGAATCACTGGTGCATGCTCGCTCCCGAGCCCCACTCTATGCGCCCGTAAGACACATGCAGTGCTGACTCAGCCCCGTCCCCTGCTCTCTTCTCATTGGCTCACTGACGGTGATTCCCATCCACTAAGGAGAGAGAAGCCCAGGACAGCCGAAGTCCCCATGAAAATTGATGGATCAAGAGGGGGCTCTGGTGAGTGTTAAGCCTCGTACACACGGTTGGACTTTTCTGTGGATTTTTGTCTGAAGGGAGTTGGCCGGGCATACCCATAGCATAGTGTAACAGGTGCCTGTACTTAATAGTGAAAAACGCAGTGACATATAATCAAATTCAGGTAAATTGGTGCATTTTAATAAAACCTAATTTTGAAATCCTAGTACGGAAAGTACTGTATTTGATTGTATGTCACTGCGTTTTTCACTATTTAGTACAGGCGCCTGTAACACTATTTACCACATCAGCACTGCACTTTAAAGGCTAGCGCCATTCGTACTTCCATCCTCTCTCAAATCATTATATCACCTAGGTGAAATAAATCAGGTAGGGGCAGCTGCCTAAATTAATTAAGGGCGTAAAAACTTTATACTCACTCACAGGCAATATTTGGTCCTATTGCGCGGATTCATTTTTCACTTTCACGCCCATAGCATACACATGGCAGGACTTTTCTGCAAACTTTCCCAAAACTTTCCCAACATCATGTGGTTTTCTGCTCTTTATCGCCACCCTTTGGTCAACTTCTGCTATTGTTGGTTGATTTTAACATTGGTTCTGGGCATCCGTATTTGTACTTCGGACAAAAGTCCGATGGATTTCTGTACACACGATAGGACTTTGCACCGTAGGACTTTTGTTGCCGAAAAGTTTGTCTGTTTGCAGAGCAAACTTTTGTCCAATGAAAACCAAAAAAATTTGTCTGATGGAGCGTACACATGGTAGTATTTTTTTTGAAAACTTGCTCATTTTGAAGTCCCACCGTGTGTATGGGGCTTTAGGGGGGCTGTGGAGGGAGCAACACACAGTTAACCACTAGCCGACCAGCCGCCACAGTTAAACGGCGGCAGGTCGGCTCGGCTGCACGAAATCACGTAGGTATACATCATTTCGCATTTCAGCCATTAGGGGCACGTGCGCGCCGCCGGAGGCATGCACACGCGCCCCCCTGCTCACCCCTGCTGCCGACGCGTGTGCCCGGCAGGCGCAATCACCGCCAGGCACCCGCGATCGCTCGTTACAGAGCAAGAACCGCGAGCTGTGTGTGTAAACACACAGCTCCCAGTCCTGTCCGGGGGAGAAATGACTGTCCGTCTGTTCATAGAATGTATGAACAGCGATCTGTCATTTCCCCTAGTCCTAGTCACTCCCCCTTCAGTGAGAACACACCTAGGGAACATAATTAACCCCTTCCTCGCCCCCTAGTGTTAACCCCTTCCCTGCCAGTGGCATTTTTACAGTAATCAATGTATTTTTATAGCACTGATCGCTATAAAAATGGCAATGGTCCCAAAAATGTGTCAAAAGTGTCCGAAGTGTCCGCCATAAGGTCGCAGTACCGATAAAAATCGCTGATCGCCGCCATTACTAGTAAAAAAAAATTATTAATAAAAATGCTATAAAACTATCCCCTATTTTGTAGACGCTATAACTTTTGCGCAAACCAATCAATAAACGCTTATTGTAATTTTTTTTACGAAAAATAGGTAGAAGAATACGTATCGGCCTAAACTGAGGAAAAAAAATGTTTTTTTATATATTTTTGGGGGATATTTATTACAGCAAAATGTAAAAAATATTCATTTTTTTTCAAAATTGTCGCTCTATTTTTGTTTATAGCGCAAAAAATAAAAACCGCAGAGGTGATCAAATACTACAAAAAGAAAGCTCTATTTGTGGGGAAAAAAGGACGCCAATTTTGTTTGGGAGCCACGTCGCACGACCGCGCAATTGTCAGTTAAAGCGGCGCAGTTCCGAATCACAAAAAGTACTCTGGTCTTTGGGCAGCAATATGGTCCGGGGGGTAAGTGGTTAATAAAATCCTTGTGCTACAAAGGCTAGTGATATCCACTCCAAAGGTGTGAGAAATGACAAAGAAAAAATTAATTAAGTGCCAATAATTATAAATAAATTAAATAATAAAAAAAAAAAATTAGAAAAAGTGCTTCATGCTGTTGTGAACGTCTAGTTCTATGCTTCACACAGTGATCCACTCCAATCTGTGCTCCTAGATGGACCGCACTCACCAGATTTGTGCCCCCTCTTGGGGTTTGCAGCATTCACAGTGTATGCCACTGTGCAGCACTCTGGCAAAGGCACGTCCTGTTGTGGTCCTGGTGGTGCTCTCAGTGTTTATCCCATATACAGGAAAAAAGAAGAAGGAAGATGTCCCAAGATAGTGTAGTACCGTTTAAAAATTCAGCTTTTATTGGTAAAAGACAAATGGGTACTCACAATTTTGTTGAAATGACAGAGCATTACTTTAGCATGCAGAAAACGGAAGTGTTGTGGCGTTCTGAATTTTTAAACGGATCATTTAAAAAAAAAAAAAATCCACACATATTACAATTCAGATTTTTTTGGGCTTAAAGGGGTTGTAAACCTTTGTGTTTTTTCACTTTAATGCATCCTATGTCAGGAAAACTGCCATGACAGCTTTTGGCCAGGAAAACTGGCCGTGTGTATGCTCCATCTCTGGCCCAGATTCAGGTAGATTTGCCCCTTTTTTACGGAGGCGCAGGGCAGCGTTTTTGCCCTGCGCCCCCGCAAATTTCCTGCGCTACCCGCGATTCACGGAGCAGTAGCTCCGTAAATTGCGTGTGCGCTGTGTAAACTTGCCCTGTGTAAGGGCGCCTAATGTAAATGATCCCGTAGGGGGCGGGAATCATTTAAATTAGGCGCGCTCCCGCGGCGGGCGTAGAGCGCATGCTCCGTCGGGAACTTTCCCGACGTGCATTGCGGCAAATGACGTCGCAAGGACGTCATTTGCTTCCAAGTGAACGTGAATGGCGTCCAGCGCCATTCACGAATCACTTACGCAAACGACGTGAAATTCAAATTTCGCGACGCGGGAACGACGGGTATACTTTAGCATTGGCTGCCCCTACTATTAGAAGGGGCAGCCTTACGCTAAACACGCCGTACGGAAACGACGTAACTTGCGTACGCAGGGCTCGCGCAACATTGTGAATCGATGTTAGTATGCAATTTGCATACTATACACTGAGCACAATGGGAGCGCCCCCTAGCGGCCATCGCAAGAATGCAGCCTAAGATATGCGTGGCATAAGAGCCTTATGCCACGCAGATTTTAGGCTGCAGTCGGCGTTACGATATTCCTGAATCAGGAGCATTCGTAACGCCGGAGCAAGTAAGCAATTGCGCTGTGTAACCTATGGTTACACAGGCGCAATTGCTACTTGAATCTGGGCCTCTGTTCTCATGTTCTCTTTTTTCCCACTGGGATTCCCAGCGGGTTTTAAGCCGGTAGTTTTCCCTATCGGAGCATACACACGGCCGGGGTTTCCCAACCAAAGCTCTCATGGCAGTTTTCCTACCGGGAAACCCGACTGTGTGTAGGGGGAAAAAGCTACCGAGCAGGTTCTCGGTTTTCCCCTCAGTTTTCCCGTTGGACTTTTTACTGCCGGGAAAACCGATCGTGTGTACAAGGCATTAAAGGAGGAATTAGTGCAGGCCTGAGGAGGTGAGCAGGAGGCCTCCTAAACCAGTCTGACTTTGCTTTCAGCCCCCCTGCCTATGTGGACACAAAAGGCATCAGCACTGTCTATACGGGTGCCAAGTGACATGATTGGTCATGCTTGAAGGAGGTCCATTTGAGGATCTCTGGGCCTTTGGTGGGAGTCTGGCACAGTCCAACCTTGATGAGCACACAGAAAGTAATGACAATCTGACAGATGGCTTGACCCTTACCCAACACACAAGCCTTATATAAAAACATTTGAACATTTCCTTTGTTAGTAGGAACACCTAGAAATGTTATTTGAACCTAAGCGGTTCCCTGAAAAAATTAACCTTTGGACCTGGTATATGAGTATGTGTAGGCACTCCTGTGCCTACAGCATCATAGTTGGTAATCTGCAGTGTGAGATATCAGGTGCTGCTGCCTCTGACCATTAGTTTTCAGAGATTTAGGCTAAGATTTAGCGATGCCACTGCTGTGCTGCTCATTGTTCTCTTTCAAAATGGCTTTTTGTAGAGATGCACAGTACAGAACAAGACATTGTAAGTCAGTGATAGGGCAAATATTAGCTGCAGGGTGACCCCGAGTAACACTGGTGTCTAGTTCTTTACCTTCTTCCTACCTTTTTTTGGGCACAGCTTCCACAGTTTCTGTGCACTTTAATGTTCTCAAATCAGATTTTCTTAACAATACATTGTGGTCCGCTGTTAACCACTAACCGACCAGCCGCAGGTCGGCTCGGCTGCAGGTATACGCAGGTATACGTCATTTCGCATTTCAGCCATTAGGGGCGCCGCCGGAGGCGTGCGCGTGCCCCTTGATCACCCCTGCTGCCATCACGTGTGCCCGGCAGGCACGATCACCGCTGGGTACCCGCGATCGCTTGTTACAGAGCGAGAACCGGGAGCTGTGTGTGTAAACATAATTAACCCCTGTGTGTGTGTGTGTGTGTGAACATAATTAACCCCTTCCTCGCCCCCCTAGTGTTAACCCCTTCCCTGCCAGTGGCATTTTTACAGTAATCGATGCATTTTTATAGCACTGATCGCTATAAAAATGCCAATGGTCCCAAAAATGTGTCAAAAGTGTCCCAAGTGTCCACCATAAGGTCGCAGTCCCGATAAAAATCGCTGATCGCCGCCATTACTAGTAAAAAAAAATATTAATTATTTAATACAAATGCCATAAAATGATCCCCTATTTTGTAGACGCTATAACTTTTGCGCAAACCAATCAATAAACGCTTATTGTAAAAAAAAAATACGAAAAATATGTAGAAGAATAAGTTTTGGCCTAAACTGAGGAAAAAAAAAATGTTTTTTATATATTTCTGAGGGATATTTATTACAGCAAAAAGTAAAAAATATTAATTTTTTTCAAAATTGACGCTCTATTTTTGTTTATAGCACAAAAAAATAAAAACGCAGAGGTGATCAAATACCACCAAAAGAAAGCTCTATTTGTGGGGAAAAAAATCTCGCCAATTTTGTTTGGGAGCCACGTCGCACGATCGCGCAATTGTCAGTTAAAGTGACGCAATGCTGAATCGCAAAAAGTCGCAAAAAGTGGCCCGGTCGTTGACCAGCAAAATTGTCCGGGGCTGAAGTGGTTAAAGCTGTAGTAAACCGCATCGCATACTAGCATGAGAAAATTGCCTTAAAACAAAGTCCTCCACCCCTGATCGGGCTTCCATCTTCACCTGTTCTTCCTTCCGGTTTCGTGGCCTCCGGCTACACGAGTGGCCTGAGGTGCGATGACGTCACGTTAACGGCACAGGCTCTGAGGGTCCGGCGCTGTATGTCGGACCTTCAGAGCGCATGCGCCGTTGACGTCAACTGTGCAAGTTTAGGAGATATTCACAGTACCTATAAGTAAGCTTTATTATAGGCTTGCCTGTAGGTATAAGTGGTGTAAAAGTTTACTACCACTTTTTCAAAAAATACCCTCTTCATTAATTTTAACCTCTCTCAGTTTTTATTATGAAAGAATGGATTGAATTTATAATTTGAGATGTAATATTTCTGAACAGACTGTCAATGAGTCAGTGCTATTTTCTTCACCAGTGTATAAACATATCTGCCAAGTTTAAACCTCATTTTAGATTCCATTCCAACAATCTGTGCTAAATATTGGAGACTGTTGATTGTAAAGCAAGTATAAAAAGAAAAAAATGTGTTTTTTGAGAGGTAATAAAAACCTTTACAGGACTAGAACAAGTCTTGCAAGATTAGAAAAGCTGGTCTATCTATCCAGCGAATGTAAGTCAAAATTTATATATAGGGGTTGATTTACTAAAGGCAAGTAGATTGTTAACTCTGCAAAGGACTTTACACTTTGCAAGGGAAATTGCCCCAGAGCTTAGTGAATGAGGTGAAGTTTTACTGACTCCCATCGTCCAATCATATGCAAACAAAACTGCTTGTAGGTGGGTGCAGTATGCACAGTCCAGGTGCAATTTAACTTAGCGCTGGCGCTTACCAGACTCTTTAAACGTTTTATGACGCCAGGAGGCTGTCTGAACACTTTTGGTTAGGTGATGGTAACTGTGCCAGGAGCGCGCACTCAGCACAGGTGTATAGGCAGCAATCCATGCAAATATGCGGCCCTGCTAATGACAAGGCGCCAAGAGGCCGTATCTTTGCGTACGGCAGGCGCCAAGAAGATAAAATACTTGTATTAAAGTAAAGCAAAGACAGTTCACATCAAACCTAGTGGGAAAACAGTCCAACCGGGAACACTCATAAATTCCAACAGCATGTAGAGAAGCAGGTCTTAGCTGAACTGACAGCACCTGTTAGGAGGGACAGAATGTGGCCAAAAAAGAGAATAGAAAGGGCACACCAGCCTTGTGCATTATCCTTTGATATATTTATTAAAAGAAGAAGTGATAAAAACTACGCACAAGCATGGAAATTTAACCACAATATAACAGTCTTAGGCCTCGTACACACCACAGGACATGTCCGATGAAAACGGTCCGCGGACCGTTTTCATCGGACATGTCCGCTCTGAGATTTCGGTCTGATGGCTGTACACACCATCAAACCGAAATCCCAGCGGACAGAGAACGCGGTGACGTAGACGACACTGACGTTCTCTATCGCGCAAGTTCAATGCTTCCACGCATGCGTCGAATCAATTCGATGCATGCGCGAGATTTCGGTCCGCTGGTTAGACGTACTAACCAGCGGACATGTCCGACGGACAGCTCTCCAGCGGACAAGTTTCTTAGCATGCTAAGAAACTTTTGTCCGTGGAAATCTGTCCGCTAGCCTGTACACACGATCGGATCTGTCCTCTGAAACTGGTCCGCGGACCAGTTTCAGCGGACATGTCCGGTCGTGTGTACGAGGCCTCAGGCTCGTGGCGATCTATCTACTGGTAGCATTCTCCAGATCCTAAAGAGAGGACGTGCGAACCACTGCTGGCTGATGCATTTCGAAGGGTTACCTTCTTCCTCTGAGCCTAGCAATGTTACCTCCCTTAGCTACTTATATAGGTATGTTCATCTACAAGACATCGTGAACCCTACACTTTCCCTTCTTATCTGGAACCTTTCCTTGTCACTAGTATTGTCCCCGACTGTCCCTACACTACCCAATCGCAATTGTGCATCAAAACCTGGAGGGCAGGGACTTAAAAAGACTTTGCTTACCCAAGAGGGCCACCAAGTCTCATCTGGATCCAGTGCAGCCAACCGGAACGCTGTCTCCCATAACCAGAAAACCACAGTGAAACCATGTTTCCCCTGGCTTCCTCTCCAGGCTGTGATGCCGCCCTGCCGCCACATTCACTAAGCTCTGGGGCAAGTTCCCTTGCAAAGTGAACAGCTTATTTGCTTTTAGTAATTAAACCCCATCATGTTTTGCATAAATTTCCTTAAAGCGGTAGTAAATCCGCAGATTTTTTTTTTAAACCTGTAAGGCAAAATGCATAATGAGCTAGTATGCACCGCATACTAGCTCATTATGAAATACTTACCTTAGAACTAGACGTCAGCATGTGATCTCGGTCCACGCTGAGGGAGCTGACATTTTCCCTTGGCGTGTCTTTTGGGTATCGCAGCTACGGAATGTCCACGACAGGTGTTTTTTTCTGTGCTCTTTATTACCCAGCCGGGTAAAAACAATAAAACTTGTGGTGAAAGGTAAAGATTCAGTAGAAGGAGAGATAGCAGATTCAGGCGTAGCAATAGGGAAACAGTCCTGCTTCCAACAACACTTTCTGGTTCGCCACTCCAGCCTGAGTGGGAATAGTGTACCTGGACAGGCCTCTCTCACTTGCCTGGCAGTCAGAGTATCACTCGGAACTTAAGGGAAAAGTCTCTGCCACAGACCCTCCTTAGAATTGAGATAGCGGAGATGATCCTCCTTGATAGACTTTACACCTGGATCTCCTTCAGGTAGTTTGCAGTTAGATTACCGACTGATAGGTGACCAACATCCAACCTTTCAGTACCCGGTTACCTTGATCCCCGGTGGATGGTCGAGACCCTATTGGATTGCCAGCCTCTCTTGGCTCTCCTCAGGCGGACTCCCCACCGAACAGCTTCCTCTCAAAGGAACAACGCCTGGGATCTTCTCAAGATTGGGGACCCAGTCGATCACTGGGGCCCAACCACAGCTTAAACGTTTCGGACCAACGTGGTCCCGGAACCAGGAACACTGCGTGGCACGTGCACCCTGGCCTGGAAGGCCATTTCACTGTGGTACCGTGGCGTGGTCACCCTAAAGGTGGGTGCCACGCTGGATGAAGACCCAGACCAATGGCGTCTGCCTCATAAATACCCTCCCTCAGCATGCACAGCGAGGAAAACCCCTCCTGATTGGCTGCTGGGGAAAAGCACCCAAACCTCGACTCCACTGCTGCCACCTATCGTCCTGGAGTGAGATCAGCACCCCAGAAGCAACAGAATGAGCCCACAGCACAGCCAAGCTGAGACAGAGACTCAAATTTGAACAATTCAAACTGGTCAGAACTAACTAACTCTCTGACCCCCTCTAAATTTAAATTAGCACCGTTTTTTAGAAGTAACCAGGCGCTACACTTCTTTCCGGCAAGGTCCCGCAACGTCTGCCGGACCTTCATCCGGGAACTCAGAGCGCATGCGCCGCTGTAGTCATACCATCGCTGTAGGCTTACCTGTAGGTCAAAGTGAAAAAAAAAAAAGACTTTACTACCACTTTCATTTTGTAAATACATTCAGGAAATGTATGAAAAATATTTTGTATTTAGACGTAAGTGTTTTTATTTACGTTTTAGCATCCAGCAGAAGGTGCAGTCCTGGTAGAATATAGTTTTTGATCTCCTGCTGTTCAGGGACAAGGGACAATCGGTGGAGGGACAATCACCTTACTTGTCTTTAGCTCTTAACCCTGGTTCACACCAGTGCGACTTGTCGTGTGGCTTGACAGCTCAAAGTGACATGACAAGAAGCAATGCATTTGTGGCAATGGAACCGTTCAAATCGCAACGACTCAAGTTACAGCAACTTTGAAATAGGTTCCTACACTATTTCTGTGCGATTTCATGTGCGACTTGCATTGACATTTGTGTTAATGAAGTCGCACAGATGTCAGCAAGCTGCACATTAAATCACACTGGTCGGCGGCTTTAAAATCGCACTAAACTGAAGTGTGAACCAGGGCTTAAAGTAGAACTAATATAATAGTGTGAAAGGATAGGAATAGTGGCGCTGCCTAGGTGTGTTGCTACACCTGAAGGTCCCGGTGCGAGTCTCCCTAGACCAAACAGTGGTGTAAGTATGTTCCACTTATTGCAGTTGAACTGACTGAAGTCTATGTAGGTGGAGATCCCACAGAGTCAGAGGACTAAGGGAGCGTGAGCTCAATGAACAACAGCTACACTTAGGGTGCTAAGGAAAAGGTGTGACTGGGTGTGGACCCCAACAACTGTACCCCAAAAGTGTGCTGCTGATCAGTAAGGTGTCTGAGCTAGTATGCCTCTATGTTATGAGTACTAACACAGTGTGCAGACATCAGTGAAAAACATACACAGATAACAATATATACTGGTAAACAGAGGCAACTAGTAAGAGCCCTCTAGTGGTCCGGCAAGCATACTATATGCAAATAAAAGCTATGAATGACTAAAAGAACCAAAAACTGGCATTAGCAAAAAAGCAATTGTAGAAATGACTCATGCATAAATGTAATATAATCAACCAGCAACACCGGTCCACCCTGTGGTCTGCACAGGACGGTGCTGGATGGCACTATATACGGCTAAGTGACAGCCTAAGTGAGCCGGTAATATGCAATGTCTATAAGTGTCCACAAGGAAAAATAAATAGAAATGGATGTGGAGATCTTGATGGAATATTTGGAGTCCAGTGAAAGGTTCTGGGTGGTGGAAAGGGGTGCTCCTATGACACACTCCGACGTGCTCCCGGTGCTCCCCTCCAGGTTCCCCACTCACCAGACAGAGGTCCCCTCTTGGGGTAACAGGCACGTATTTAGACGTTCCTCCGCTCCAGTTTTTTCCCCTCCTTCCGATGGGTTTCAGGCTTCCAGTGTCTCCACTCCTTAGCTGTCTCGATTCCTCAAAAGGGACAAAATCAGGGGCTCCAATGGTATAATAACATATGGCCAAAAAGTATCATCAAAAGTTCAAAAAATATTTATTAAAATAAACAATATAGCATAGCCTGCTGTGTGTCTGGCTGCTATTAAAATATGTAAAGAAAAACAAAACAAAAAAGCGGGGCCGTTGTCTGCAAGTAGCAGCTCAGAAGGCTGCTAGTAGCCGGCGTTGGGTACCGTCGCCTAGCTGTTGAGCACGACAGCGTGTGCTGTCTGAGTGTTTGGCTTGCGTTCCAGCCGAACCACCCGACGTTCACCCGGAAGTGACGTAGCACGTGACGCAGCCTGACGTATGTTTCGAATGTTGATTCGTCCTCGGAGGCTCCGAGGACGAATCAACATTCGAAATGTACGTCAGGCTGCGTCACGTGCTACGTCACTTCCGGGTGAACGTCGGGTGGTTCGGCTGGAACGCAAGCCAAACACTCAGACAGCACACGCTGTCGTGCTCAACAGCTAGGCGACGGTACCCAACGCCGGCTACTAGCAGCCTTCTGAGCTGCTACTTGCAGACAACGGCCCCGCTTTTTTGTTTTGTTTTTCTTTACATATTTTAATATATATTTTTACCTGTTACCCAATATTAGTGTGGCCCCTGTATACTCTGGCATCGGAGTCACATGTGAACTTTTTATATCTGCTGCAGCAGCCAGACACACAGCAGGCTATGCTATATTGTTTATTTTAATAAATATTTTTTGAACTTTTGATGAAACTTTTTGGCCATACGTTATTATACCATTGGAGCCCCTGATTTTGTCCCTTTTGAGGAATCGAGACAGCTAAGGAGTGGAGACACTGGAAGCCTGAAACCCATCGGAAGGAGGGGAAAAAACTGGAGCGGAGGAACGTCTAAATACGTGCCTGTTACCCCAAGAGGGGACCTCTGTCTGGTGAGTGGGGAACCTGGAGGGGAGCACCGGGAGCACGTCGGAGTGTGTCATAGGAGCACCCCTTTCCACCACCCAGAACCTTTCACTGGACTCCAAATATTCCATCAAGATCTCCACATCCATTTCTATTTATTTTTCCTTGTGGACACTTATAGACATTGCATATTACCGGCTCACTTAGGCTGTCACTTAGCCGTATATAGTGCCATCCAGCACCGTCCTGTGCAGACCACAGGGTGGACCGGTGTTGCTGGTTGATTATATTACATTTATGCATGAGTCATTTCTACAATTGCTTTTTTGCTAATGCCAGTTTTTGGTTCTTTTAGTCATTCATAGCTTTTATTTGCATATAGTATGCTTGCCGGACCACTAGAGGGCTCTTACTAGTTGCCTCTGTTTACCAGTATGTATTGTTATCTGTGTATGTTTTTCACTGATGTCTGCACACTGTGTTAGTACTCATAACATAGAGGCATACTAGCTCAGACACCTTACTGATCAGCAGCACACTTTTGGGGTACAGTTGTTGGGGTCCACACCCAGTCACACCTTTTCCTTAGCACCCTAAGTGTAGCTGTTGTTCATTGAGCTCACGCTCCCTTAGTCCTCTGACTCTGTGGGATCTCCACCTACATAGACTTCAGTCAGTTCAACTGCAATAAGTGGAACATACTTACACCACTGTTTGGTCTAGGGAGACTCGCACCGGGACCTTCAGGTGTAGCAACACACCTAGGCAGCGCCACTATTCCTATCCTTTCACACTATTATATTTATTCTGCCCTCTAGGGGACAGTCTTTTAGGAAGGCAGCAGCCTCTTTACCTCAGATATCCCAGCGCAGGTTTCTTTACATATTTAAAGTAGAACTACACTGCTTCTGAGCACCACAAACCAAAAATGCTATTTATAAAAGAAGTATGGGGTTTGGGTTTTTTGCAGATTTATACATACCTAGGTGGATGTAGCACCGCAGATCGCTTGGTTCTCACAGCTCCCCAAGCAGAGAGCTGGTGACTGTCAGTCATCACGCTCTGCTCTGCCTTCTTCTCGCTCTATGGAGCGCTGGCTGTGGAGGAGGCGGGGTGGCGGGCTCAGGCTCGCTGAGAGGCTGAGCTGGTGCCGATCCAGGCATGTGAGCAGATCTCGACTCCAGTGTCGCGATCTTGCCCAAGGACTGGCTTTGTGATGTCACCTGACAGTGGACTTCAGCCTACTGTCTGCTGGAAACGGGTCGCAGGAGTGCAGAACAAACTGCAGTCCTGTTATCCACAGAAGTACAGCCAAACTAAACGTTGGCTGTACTTCTTCTTTAATACATTTTTAATATTCAAAGCAAATGCGTCTCTTCATCCATCCATCCATCCATGTCTCCATGCTTTATTTTGCTAAGAAATAACTTTGAAAAACACCACCCTAGCATTTGTGGCCATCTTGATTAAGGGCAGATGATTTATGTGGCATTTATGCCTTTGGGAGCATCTCCCCAAAATAACATTTTTGTTGCAGGGGATGCTGAAAATCTGATTTGGTATCTTAGTGCAGATGTCTGGGAAAATCAGTGAGCCAATCACAGAAGCAGATAATGACATTTTCAGGGGGCGTTCTGTACACCCTCTGTGTACAGGACACCCCCAGGTAGCCATATTCCATACACCATCTGTGTACAGGACACCTCCTGGCAGCCATAATCCATACACCATTTGTGTACAGGACACCCTCAGGTAGCCATATTCCATACACCATCTGTGTACAGGACACTCCCAGGTAGCCATATTCCATACACCATTTGTGTACAGGACACCTCCAAAAAGCCATATTCCGTACACCATCTGTGTACAGGACACCTCCAGGTAGTCATATTCCATACACCATCTGTGTACAGGACACCTCCAGGTAGCCATATTCCATACCCCATCTGTGTACAGGACACCCCCAGGTAGCCATATTCCATACACCATCTGTGTACAGGACACCTCCAGGTAGCCATATTCCATACCCCATCTGTGTACAGGACACCCCCAGGTAGCCATATTCCATACACCATCTGTGTACAGGACACCTCCAGGTAGCCATATTCTATACACCATCTGTGTACAGGACACCTCCAGGTAGCCATATTCCATACACCATCTGTGTACAGGACACCTCCAGATAGCCATATTCCATACACCCTCTGTGTACAGGACACCTCCAGTTAGCCATACAGTATTCCATACACCATCTGTGTACAGGATGTCTCCAGGTAGCCATATTCCATACACCATCTGTGTACAGGACACCTCCAGGTAGCCATATTCCATACACCATCTGTGTACAGGACACCTCCAGGTAGCCATATTTCATACACCATCGGTGTACAGGACACATCCAGGTAGCCATATTTCATACACCATCTGTGTACAGGACACCCCCCAGGTAGCCATATTCCATACACCATCTTTGTACAGGACACCTCCAGGTAGCCATATTCTATACACCATCTGTGTACAGGATACCTCCAGGTAGCCATATTCCATGCACCCTCTGTGTACAGGACACCTCCAGTTATCCATACAGTATTCCATACACCATCTGTGTACAGGATGTCTCCAGGTAGCCATATTCCATACACCATCTGTGTACAGGACACCTCCAGGTAGCCATATTCCATACACCATCTGTGTACAGGACACCTCCAGGTAGCCATATTCCATACACCTTCTGTGTACAGGACACCTCCAGTTAGCCATACCGTATTCCATACACCATCTGTGTACAGGATGCCTCCAGGTAGCTATATTCCATACACCATCTGTGTACAGGACACCTCCAGGTAGCCATATTCCATGCACCATCTGTGTACAGGACACCTCCAGGTAGCCATATTCCATACACCATCTGTGTACAGGACACCTCCAGGTAGCCATATTCCATACACCATCTGTGTACAGGACACCTCCAGGTAGCCATATTTCATACACCATCTGTGTACAGGACACCTCCAGGTAGCCATATTCCATACATCCTCTGTGTACAGGACACCTCCAGGTAGCCATATTCCATACACCATCTGTGAACAGGACACCTCCAGGTAGCCATATTCCATACACCATCTGTGAACAGGACACCTCCAGGTAGCCATATTCGATACACCTTTTGTGTACAGGACACTCCCAGGTAGCCATATTCCACACACCCTCTGTGTACAGGACACCTCCAGGTAGCCATATTCCATACACCTTTTGTGTACAGGACACTCCCAGGTAGCCATATTCCATACACCATCTGTGTACAGGACACCTCCAGTTAGCCATACCGTATTCCATACACCATCTGTGTACAGGATGCCTCCAGGTAGCTATATTCCATACACCATCTGTGTACAGGACACCTCCAGGTAGCCATATTCCATGCACCATCTGTGTACAGGACACCTCCAGGTAGCCATATTCCATACACCATCTGTGTACAGGACACCTCCAGGTAGCCATATTCCATACACCATCTGTGTACAGGACACCTCCAGGTAGCCATATTTCATACACCATCTGTGTACAGGACACCTCCAGGTAGCCATATTCCATACATCCTCTGTGTACAGGACACCTCCAGGTAGCCATATTCCATACACCATCTGTGAACAGGACACCTCCAGGTAGCCATATTCCATACACCATCTGTGAACAGGACACCTCCAGGTAGCCATATTCGATACACCTTTTGTGTACAGGACACTCCCAGGTAGCCATATTCCACACACCCTCTGTGTACAGGACACCTCCAGGTAGCCATATTCCATACACCTTTTGTGTACAGGACACTCCCAGGTAGCCATATTCCATACACCATCTGTGTACAGGACACCTCCAGGTAGCCATATTGAATTGAATTTTACAGATTGAAAAGGAAAGATCATTTATAATAACATTTAATTACAATATGACTTGAGTCGCAATTGTATACGCTATGTTATAATTTTTTTTAACTAATATTTTTCCCACAAAATGGAGTTACTTTAAGTTTAAATTGCGTTTATTTATTTTTCCCTGTCTACTTAGACAATAGTTTGCTATGTTTTATGAAAAGCAAGACAGTGTTTTGTGTTTTATCTGCTTCCCCTTAAATTGCTTCAGTGCTATATAAATGGTTCATGTCCTCCGGCACAAATGGCAGCTGATAAAATCCCAGTTCCTATAAATGGATCAGCAGTTAGTCCAATATATTCCAGGGAAGTCTCCTCGAGGTAAATGTTCAGTCCCACCTAGCAAATGATACTGGGATGTCTGGCTTCCTGAATTATTTCTACTTAGCCCTACAGATAAATCTTTTTTTAGAATAGAAAAATAGCCCCAAATAATGCCGTGGTGATTTGCTCGGTTTGAAAACAAAGGTTAGATCCAAGGCCTATTTTCTTTCAATAATCCCCCAGGGTGCATCCTCTGCCTGGCTACAAACTGATTACTAGCTGCAGACCCCAAAACTATACTTATTATTAGTTTAAGTTTCCAGCCTTCCCCTTTATCCCAGCATGTACGGGTCTACCAGATATCTCCTACAACCTGACCTTGCTTGGAGATAAAGACACGCTTTGAGGACTATTCATAAAGCAAGCGAAGAAAAATATAGTCATTATGTAATAAAACAATTGTAACTGCAAACTCCGGGTTCAGGTAAGAAGTATAGATATTAGACCACTGGCAGTGTGTAGTTCAAATCATGAATTCATTGTGGTGCATAAATATCATTTTTTTTTTATGTGCTTTTTACGTATCTAAAAAAAAAAAAAAAAACACGATTATCCTTCTTTTTTAATAGGAACTTTACATTTTTAGCAAACTGATATTCTATAGAAATGCCCAGCTGTGCCTGCCTGTATAATTCAGCAGTTACTGACTCTGCTTAATCTAAAACAATAGGGGTTCTGTGTTACTAAAATGATTGTCAACACTCCATATAATAAAGGCTTGAGATTACAAATTCACAGTATTTTACAAACTATGAGATGTGTCACTCATATTTTTAGATTTAAACAATTCAAAGGCATATGTTTATTGGTGTGCAGAGTATAATATCGAAATATAGAATTTGATTTGAAATAGTAATTTTTCTACTTGCCTGTTGTTTCGGAATAGCAATTTTGCGATTTAACTCTTGCTTCCAAAACAGCCCAGTTTTTTGAGGAGACAAAAAATGTGCTTTCCATTTTGTCAGCCTAATAAAGACAGCTAAACTCTATAACTGAAAATTTAGATGCAATGATACAACAGAATAGTGATTTCATGAAATGTAATAGACACCTCAATTTAATTGCATCTTAACCACTTCAGGCCCGAAAGATTTGGCTGCTCAATGACCAGGCCATCTTTTGCGATACGGCACCGCGTCACTTTAACTGACAATTGCGTGATCGTGTGACGCTATACCCAAACAAAATTTATGTCCGTTTCCCCCCACAAATAGAGCTTTCTTTTGTTGGTATGTGATCATCTCTGCAATTTTTTTTTTTTTGCGTTATAAACAAAAGAGTACAATCTTGAAAAAAAAAAACACAATGGCCCGGATTCACGTAGAATCGCGTATCTTTGTGCGGGCGTAACGTATCCTATTTACGTTACGCCTCCGCAACTTTTACAGGCAAGTGCCGTATTCTCAAACGAAAGTTGCGGCGGCGTAGCGTAAATAGGCCGGCGTAAGCCCGCCTAATTCAAATGTGATAGATGTGGGCATGTGTTATGTAAATTTTAGGTGACCCCACGTAAATGACGCTTTTTATGAACGGCGCATGCACCATCCATGAAAGTATCCCAGTGCGCATGCTCCAAATTAACCCGTAAGAAGCCAATGCTTTTGACGTGAGCGTAAATGACGCCCAGCCCTATTCGCGAACGACTTACGCAAACAACGTCAAATTTAAAAAATTTGACGCGGGAACGACGTCCATACTTAACATTGGTACGCCTCATGTACGCCTCATATAGCAGGGGTAACTTTAAGCCGGGAAAAGCCTAACGTAAACGGCGTATCTGTACTGCGTCGGCCGGGCGTACGTTCGTGAATTCGCGTATCTAGCTGATTTACATATTTCTAGGTGTAAATCAGCGTACACGCCCCTAGCAGCCAGCTTAATATGCAGTTAAGATCCGACGACGTAAGAGACTTACGCCGGTCGGATCTAATACAAATCTATGCGTAACTGATTCTAAGAATCAGGCGCATAGATACGACAGCTCAGACTCAGAGTTATGGCGTTACAGCGATTATTGCTATACAAATGCACTGATTACTGTGTACATGTCACTGGCAGGCAAGGGGTTAACACTAGGCGGTCAAGGGTTAACTGTGTTCCCTAGTGTGTTTTCTAACTGTAGGGGGGTGGGACTGACTAGAGGAGATGACAGATCACTGTTCCTAGCTAGTATCTGCCTCTCCTCACAGAACAGGGATTTGTGTGTTTACACATACATGTTCCTGTTCTGCCTCCCATGCCCGCAATCGCGTGTGGTTGGCAGTCATAGGGACATAGCACATCAGCACCCCCGTAGTGCAGCGGGCCTGCTATTTCAGCTTAAAGGAGCTGACATACAGCTACGACTGTTTGCGGGATCGTGCCGACCTGCCGCCGTATAATGACGGCGGCTGGTCGGCAAGTGGTTAAAGAATAATTTTAGGCATGGATAGGTATGGTCCAGCTTGGACCAATGTAACTAGGCATGTAGGCAGGTTGTAATGTTCTTGCCTTAGTGTGCTTGGCCCAGGCTGGGGGAAAGGGTTAAAATGGAAGTCTAGCCTAACACTAAAATCGGTACATCTACAGACATCCACGATCAAAGAATAAACTATCTAGCCCTGTAATCACTTTTTCTTTATTAAGACAAATTCCAACATAAAGATACACATTGCACAAAATATCTACTGTATATAACTTTTTCGCTGTACATACCGTTTTATCATTCTTTTTCTTTTCTGACTCCCGCGGGGAATAGGCGGTCCTATGAAGAGGCGTAGATGTTTGACGTGCAGCTAAGGCGCGTCACGCGTTCCGAAAATAGCCGATATGGGACTCGGCTATATACGGCGCCTGCGCAGTCAGCTCCTAGTCTGTGCGTAGGGGCCGTATAGCGCCGTATAGAGCCGAGTCCCAGTCCGGCTATTTTCATTACATTAAAATCAATACATTAAAATCAATGGGCTGCGCCTCCGAACCGCCGGCAAACAGTGTCTCTGCAACGGCGCTTTGCGAGCGGTTTTAACCCTTTTTCGGCCACTAGCAGGGGTTAAAAGCACCCCACTAGTGGCCGCAACGCCCCAGTGTGAAAGTAGCCTAAAGCCCTGTACACACGATCGGATATCTGATGGAATCTAATCCGATGGATTTTTTCGTCGGATATCCGATGAAGCTGACTTTCATCAGTCTTGCCTTCACACCATCAGTCAAAAATCTGACTGTGTCCAACGCGGTGACGTAAAACGCTACGACGTGCTGAGAAAAATGATTTTCAATGCTTCCGAGCATGCGTCGACTTGATTCTAAGCATGCGTGGATTTTTGACCGATGGACTTCCACACAGACGATAGTTTTTTTCTATCGTTTTTTTTTATCCATAGGAAAATTTTATAACATGTTCCATTTTTTTTCCACCGATGGAAAACAAACTGTTTTCATCAGACAAACCGATCGTGTGTGGGCTTAAGTGTCAATTTCTTAATCCGAGGAGATATCTCCTCCCAGAAAACTTTATTCTTTGGGCAATGCCACCATAAATACAAATGAATAGAAATGTACCCCTTTGGTTACATCCCCTCCAGCAGTTAACATCCGCCGATAGATATATCTGAGCCAATCGAGCCGATGTACAATGCCATCTTGTCAAGGACTTATAAGATATCTCCTGTTTATGGGAACCATAGTTTAGATCATATAGGCACTTTACATCTGAAGAGATATAGATCCCTAAATAAAATATAGAATTAAGGTGCCAAAAAAAGGAAAATATTGTTGCAGAGTGATCCTCATCCTCAAAGGCACATGGCTCGGCATCAACACTGAATTCTCAATAATAGGCCTGGGCTTTTTAGTCTGAGCAGCCGGGGGGGGGGGGGGGTGGCGTCGGCGGTTAATAATGGGATGTGGGGTTCCAGCACCTTGTACCTCTGGACCCCTTTACATTACACAGCACCCTGCACCTCTAGACCCCTTTATATTACGCAGCACCTTGCACCTCTGGACCCCTTTACATTACACAGCACCCTGGACCCCTTTACATTACATAGCACCGCACCTCTGGACCCTTTTACATCACACAGCACCCTGCACCTCTGGGCCTCTTTATATTACACAGCACCCTGCACCTCTGGACCCCTTTACATTACACAGCACCCTGTACCTCTGGGCCCCTTTACATTACACAGCACCCTGCACCTCTGGAACCCTTTATATTACACAGCACCTTGCACCTCTGGACCCCTTTACATTACACAGCACCTCTGGACCCCTTTACATTACATAGCACCGCACCTCTGGACCCTTTTACATTATACAGCACCCTGCACCTCTGGGCCCCTTTACATTACACAGCACCTCTGGGCCCCTTTACATTACACAACACCCTGCACCTCTGGACCCCTTTATATTACACAGCACCCTGCACCTCTGGACCCTTTTACATTACACAGCACCCTGCACCTCTGGACCCCTTTACATTACATAGCACCGCACCTCTGGACCCCTTTAAATTACACAGCCCCCCACAGTTTGTTACACAGACACCCCCCTAACAGTTCTGGATCCCCTGCATGTTACACAGACCTCCCTACAATACAGACCCCCTCCCTACAATACAGACCCCCTCCCTACAGTGCAGACCCCCTCCCTATGTTACAGACCCGCTCTACAATACAGACCCCCCTACATTACAGACCCCCTCTATAATACAGACCCCCTACAATACAGCCCCCCTCTACAATACAGCCCATACAGACCCCCCTACATTACAGAGACGCGGCCCGCCGCGGCCCACCGGGCATATGCCGGTATGCCCCATGGCCAGTCCGGGCCTGATTTTAAGTGTAACTGTTTTCCCATTCCGGGTTGCTACAACCTTAAGGGGATCTCTCCAATGATATTTAACATCAGCTGCATGTAGAACTTCCAATAAAGGTTTAATTATTTTGCGTTGTATAAGAGTCCTATATGATTAATCTGGAAATAAGGCTATTTGTGCACCTTCAAAATCAACCGTGGATTTATTGTGGACTGCTTTCATGGTGGCTTCTTTCACTTGATATCTATGTAATTTACAAATGACATCTCTTGTTTTTTTCTGCATTTTGGGGGGTAGGGGCGAGGGCACTGTGGACTTCAATCTTATCCGGTAAAGATGGCCCCAGAATTAACTGGAACAGACTGGTCACCTTTGGAAGCAATTCAAGATGTTGTTTTATTTCAGGCAGGCTCCTTATACGTCTGTTTTGCCTACGATCTCTATTTTCTTGATTATCTATCTGATCCAGCCGATAATTCAGCACTTCCTCATGATGTTTTGTCATATCTTGGATATCAGCCACTCCTTGTCTAATATTACTCCTGGCCCATCTCCATTTCCTCCACTCTGTGTCCCAGTGCTCCTATATCCTCCCTTAACCCCTCCACAGCCTGTTTGACTGATGATTCAACAGCAGTTATAAGTAATTGAATGTCTTTGGAAGTGCTCTCAAATGTTCTCTTTAGTCCCAATCTACTATTAATTCTGATTGAGATGTACTTAGTTCATTTTAAGATCACAATACAAAGGGTTAACATACTGTACCTGCCCTGTAGAGGCTGTCTCTGGTTTCATCACAAGTCCTTTGCTGATTTTTGCAGATTCACTGCTGGGTTTTGTAGTACCAATACTTTCAACTACCAGGGATTGAACCATCCCTCCTGGGATTCCTTCCACCTCCTGAAGACTAGGTCCCCTCCAATACACTACCCCTCCGGACCCTCCATTTTACCGGCATAAAACGAGGAGTCTCTCCCTTCTCCTGGGAGAACCCTTTCCAGGGTTGTACAGCTCTGCCTTGGGCTCAGGGGTATTTGGCCACTTCCAGGTGCTGCAACAACCCTTCTGAAGCCCATCACTCCTCGGCCCCTGTACAGGGGGATCACATTCGACCCTCCCTGGCCCCCCCCTCAGATCAGGGGAGCTGAAAATTCCTTCCCTCCTGGAGGGGTTCTTTTAATTGCACTCCCTGGATCTGCACTCTTCACCAAGTGGTAAGCTCTAAGCCTGTTAGCCTGGCTCTTTCCACCACCACCAGGCTGGAGTGCAGCTGTACAGCGGTGTGTGGACATGTTTTAGCCGGTCTGGAGCTTACTGAACACCGCAGCCTATCTTCCTGAAGCCTGGGGGTTAACTAAGCAGCACACTCGGAGTGTCTGTTCATGCCACGCCCCCTCAAACTCACACTCTAACCAGTACCTTGTATATTATCTAGCCCTGTAATGAAGAAATTGCTATACATAACTTTTCTGAAGCCTGGTTTCCAGCGGCAAAAGCTCTGCAGAGGACACAGCCGACTGTGAAATGAATGGGAAGTGATGTCACCTACAGACTTACTATGGAACTTCCGTTGTCGGCTGTGTCCTCTGCACTCACCTTCACAGAAAAGCCACCGCTGACAGCTCAGCGTGGGACCGGAGCGGTTTCAGAAAAGGAATGTATACTGATTTCTTCTTTGCAGGGCTAGATAGGTTAGTGTTAGATCGTGGATGTCTATAGATGTAGCGATTTTAGTGTTAGGCTGGACTTCTCCGTGACCACGGCCGCGGGACCCGCGGACCCGATCGCTGTCGGAGTCCCGCGATCGGTCCCCGGAGCTGAAGAACGGTGAGAGGTGTGTGTAAACCTTCCCTATTCTTTGTTGTGGCGCTGTCATTGATCATCTGTTCCCTGATATAGGGAAAGTCGATCAATGACACGTCCAGCCCCGCCCCCCTACAGTTAGAAACACATATGAGGTCACACTTAACCCCTACAGCGCCCCCTAGTGGTTAACTCCCAAACTGCAATTGACCTTTTTACAGTAAACAATGCATTTTTATAGAATTTTTTGCTGTGAAAATGACAATGGTCCCAAAAATGTGTCAAAATTGCCCGATGTGTCCGCCATAATGTGGCAGTCATGAAAAAAAATCGCTGATCGCCGCCATTAGTAGCAAAAAAAAAAAAATGATAAAACCATACCCTATTTTGTAAACGCTATAAATTTTGCGCAAACCAATCGATAAACGCTTATTGCGATTTTTTTATATATTCTTGGGGGATATTTAATAAAGCAAAAAGTAAAAAATATTGCATTTTTTTTAAAATTGTCGCTCTATTTTTGTTTATAGCGCAAAAAATAAAAACCGCAGAGGTGATCAAATACCACCAAAAGAAAGCTCTATTTGTGGGGAAAAAATTACGCCAATTTTGTTTGGGAGCCACGTCGCACGACCGCGCAATTGCCAGTTAAAGCGACACAGTGCCGAATCGCAAAAAGGGGCCTGGTCCTTTACCTGCATTTTGGTCCGGGTCTTAAGTGGTTAAATTATGTGGCTCAGTTCCTGGGCTTTATTGTCCCAGCTAGCCCACCTGTGGTATAAAAAGGAGGAAGGCTGAGGTCCAGAGATTTCAGCTCGGCACGCGTTTTTGGCCCACGCTGTGAAAAGGGGCTTCTGCCCCTTGTATTCCATTGTAGTCACCGGTGTTCCAAAGAACATCCAAGCATGAGAAAAAACAGTATGGAATACTACCTTGTGGAGGTATGTCTGGGCACCCACACAGCTATAGATAGGGTTAGGGATTGGACTCTGTTTACATTGGACTGTAATATTGAAGTCTCTTCAGTAAAGTTGCATCAACTGTTCTGAGCCTGGTCTGAAGTTATTAACCACCTCAATACCGGGCAATTTCACCCCTTCATTCCAAGGCCAATTTTACGTTTTCAGCGCTGTCGCACTTTGAATGACAATAGCACAGTCATCGAAACACTGTACCTTTATGACATTTAATGATTTTTTCACACAAATAGAGCTTTCTTTTGGTGGTATTTATTAATCACTACTGGGTTTATTTTTTGCTAAATAAACAAAAAAAGACTCTAAATGTTAAACAACAAGCGTGTTTTTGTTTGTTTCTGTTATAACATTTTGCAAATAAGTAATTTATCTTTATAAATTTTGACAAAAATGTATACTGCTACATTTCTTTGGTAAAAAATAACCCAAATCAGTGCAAATTATTTGGTCTGTGTGAAAATTATAGTCTGGTGCCAATTGCTGAAAATTGATCACACCTGATGTACTGACAGCCTATCTCATTTCTTGAGGCCCTAATATGCCAAGACAATACAAATACCCCTTAAATTACCCCTTTTTGGAAAGTAGTCAGTTCAAGGTATTTACTAAAAGGCATGGTGAGTTTTTTTTAAGTTTTTTTTCCCACAATTCTTTGCAAAATAACAAAATTAAATAAAATTGTTTTTACTTTTTTACAAAAATGTCTTAATGCTATTTCTCACACATGGCATAGTCATACTTGTAACTACACCCCAAAACACATTCTGCTGCTCCTCCTGAGTATGGCATTATCCACTTTAAGCCCAGGCCTTCTTCTGACAGTAAAAATCTGTATTTTTACTAGAAAATTACTTAGACCCCCCAAACATATATTTTTTAGCAGAGGCCCTAGCAAATAAAATAGTGGGTTTTGCACATTTTTATGTCACACAGTATTTGCGCAGTGGTTTTTCAAACACAATTTTACACACTAATACAAAACTATAATTTAATGAATTTTAATGCACACAAACACAATAAAATATTCATGTTTTTGGGTAAAATATAAAATATGGTGATGCGATCCATCTATGGCCAGCTCTAGTGTCAGATTGCCCTGCCTCCTTCCGGCCCTCCCTTTTTACACAAGAAATCTTTTGTGCTGAGCGAGCCCCATGCATGCGCAAAGATGACTATTAAAGTCTGAAGCTATGTTTCAACATGAGTGGGGAATCTTCTGTGCATCCACAGATGTGTCAAAGGTCTCTGCCACTAAAGAGGGAACTGAAGAAAAAGTGTCCTGCCCTGCCAAACAGTGTTGTGCTGCGTTACAGATCTTTGTAAATCTCTGGACTGGATGGACAAAATTAAATATCCTTTGACAGGTGAAACAGTGTATATATATCTATATATCTATATAGATATATCTATACCAAAATATATTACCAAAGTGTTGGGACTTCTGCCTTTATACACACATTGAACTTTAATGCATTCCAGTCTTAGTATGTAGGGTTCAATATTGAGTTGGCCCCACCCTTTGCCGCTATAACAGCTTCAACTCTTCTGGGAAGCCTGTCCACAAGATTTAGGACTGTGTCTATGGGAATGTTTGACCATTCTTCCAGAAGCGCATTTGTGAGGTCAGGTACTGATGTTGGATGAGAAGGCCTGGCTCGTAGTCTCTGCGCCAATTCATCCCAAAGGTGTTCTGTCTGGTTGAGGTGCAGGCCAGTCAAGTTCCTCCAGCACAAACTCGCTCATCCACGTCTTTATGAACTTTGCATTTGTGCACTGGTCCAAATCATTTGGTGGAGGGGGGGTTATGGTGTGGGGCTGTTTTTCAGGGGTTGGGCTTGATCCCTTAGTTCCAGTGAAGGGAACTCTTAAGGTGTCAGCATTACAAGACATATTGAACAATTTCATGCTCCCAACTTTGTGGGAACAGTTTGGCCCCTTCCTGTTCCAACATGACTGCGCACCAGTGCACAAAGATCAGTGCCTGACCTCACAAATGCTCTTCTAGAAGAATGGTCAAACATTCCCATAGACACACTCCTAAACCTCGTGGACAGCCTTCCCAGAAGAGTTGGAGCTGTTATAGCTGCAAGGGTGGGCCAACTCAATAACCCTATGGACTAAGACTGGGATGCCATTAAAGTGCCATTAAATGTGCGTGTAAAGGCAAGCGACCCAATACTTTTGACAATATAGTGTCTGTGTGTGTGTGTATATATATATATATATATATATATATATATATATATATATATACAGTGCCTTGAAAAAGTATTCATATCCCCCTGACATTTTTTGAATTTTGTCATGTTACAACCAAAAACATAAATGTATTTTATTGGGATTTTATGTGATAGACCAAACACAAAGTAGTATATAATTGTGAAGAAAGGAAAATGATAAATGGTTTTCAATTTTTTTCCCCAAATAAATATGTGAAAAGTGTGGCCTGCATTTGTATTCAGCCCCCTTTACTCTGGTACCCCTAACTAAAATCTAGTGGAATCAATTGCCTTCAGAAGTCATCTAATTAGTAAATAGATTTCACATTTGTGTAATTTAATCTCAGTATAAATACAGCTGTTCTGTGAAGCCCTCAGAGGTTTGTTAGAGAACCTTACTGAACAAACAGCATCAGGCCAAGAAACACACCAGACAGGTCAGGGATAAAGTTGTGGACAAGTTTAACGTAGAGTTAGGTTATAAAGAAATATCCCAAGCTTTGAACATCTCACAGAACACTGTTCAATCCATCATCCAAAAATGGAAAGAGCATGGCCCAACTGTAAACCTACCAAGACATGGCTGTCCACCTAAATCTACAGGCTGGGCAAGAAGAGAATTAATCAGAGAAGCAGTCAAGAGGCCCATAGTAACTCTGGAGGAGCTGCAGAGATCCACAGCTCAGGTGGGAGAATATGTCCACAGGACAACTATTAGTTGTGCACTCCACAAATCTGGCCTTTATAGAAGAGTGTCAAGAAGAAAGCCAATGTTGAAAGAAAACCATAAGAAGTCCCATTTGCAGTTTGTGAGAAGCCATGTGGGGGACACAGCAAACATGTGGAAGAAGGTGCTCTGTTCAGATGAGACCAAAATTTTACTTTTTGGCCTAAAAGCAAAACGCTATGTGTGGCAGAAAACTAACACTGCATATCACCCTGAACACACCATCCCCATCGTGAAACATGGTGGTGGCAGCATTATGTCGTGGGGATGCTTTTCTTCATCAGGGACAGGGAAGCTGGTAAGAGTTAATGGGAAGATGGATGGAGCCAAATTCAGTCTGCAAAAAACTTGAGACTGGGGCGGAGATTCATCTTCCAGCAGGACAACAACCCTAAACATACAGCCAGAGCTACAATGGAATAATGTATGTGAAAGCATATTCATGTGTTAGAATGGTCCAGTCAAAGTCCAGACAAATGAGAATCGGTGGCAAGACTTGAAAATTACTGTTCACAGACATTCTCCATCCAATCTGACAGAGCTTGAGCTATTTAGCAAAGAAGAATGGGCAAAAATTTCACTCTGTAGATGTGCAAAGCTGGTAGACATCCCCAAAAATTCTTGCAGCTGTAATTGCAGCGAAAGGTGGTTCTACAAAGTATTGACTCAGGGGGGCTAAATACAAATGCACGCCACACTTTTCACATATTTATTTGTAAAAAACTTGGAAAAACATTTATAATTGTCCTTCTAATTCACAATTATGTGCCACTTTGTGTTGATCTTTCACATACCTGTAAAAAAATTCCAATAAAATACGGTACATTTGTTTTTGGTTGTAACATGACAAAATGAGTAAAATGTCAAGGGGTGTGAATACTTTTTTAAGGCACTGTGTGTGTGTATATATATATATATATATATATATATATATATATATATATATATATACACATATATATATATATATATATATATATATATGGTTGTCCCGTCGAGACCGATACTGAGCATTTGCGCAAGTACTTGTACTCGCGCAAATGCTCCCGATGCTTCACCCGGTACTTTTTTTTGTGACCGGAGAGCCGGCTGAGAGGAGGCTGAAAGGGGTAGAGAGGGGCACAGAGTGGGCGGAGAGCAGAGCAGTCCTCGGGTATGTAAAATATAATGTCACTAATGGAGGAGAGGAGAGCTGCTGCTGCCGCCGTCTAGTTGATCAAAGTGTGGGGAACATATCAGCTTTCATTTCAATAGCTGTGTGTTCCCCGCCCGCGTCGCCATATATAGCCCCTCCCCCTTGTCCGGGCACTTTGATAGACAGATCACCCATCCCAGGATTGGACGGGTGATCTGTCTATCAAAGTGCCCTGACAAGGGGGTGGGGCTATATATGACGAAGCGCGACGGGGAACACACAGCTATTGAAATGAAAGCTGTTGTGTTCCCCGAGGGGCTGATCACCTAGACGCCGGCCACTGGGGACCTACACAAAGCTGCATTTGGGGACATGGCTTTATCTGGGGACATGGCTGCATTTGGGGACATGGCTGCATTTGGGGACACATGGCTGTATCTGGGGACATATGGCTGCATTTGGGGACACAAGGCTACACATGGCTGCATTTGGGGACACAAGGCTACACATGGCTGCATTTGGGGACACATGGACACATTTAAAAAAATAGTATCGGCGAGTACATGAAAAAAGTATCGGTACTTATACTCGGTCCTAAAAAAGTGGTATCGGGACAAACCTATATATATATATATATATATATATATATATATATATATATATATATATATATATATATATATATATATATATATATATATATATATAATGCAGATAGATACAATTCTGAATTTACCTGCTTGTTTAAAGGGACTCTTCCAAGCTGCTTTTATAACTTATTTATGTGCATTAATGTTTACAAGGTAAAACGCGTGTGAAGTAACATGCTAGTACGTAGGTTTGTATGTCTCACAGGCAGCCTAAGATTTGCATTTTCTATTTTGCTATGTGCATTCTATAAATGTTTGTTTTTTCAAGACTTAGGGAGACAAGAAAATGCTGTGCTAATATATCTATAAATATGATATCATGGGAAGAAAACTGATTATTCTAGTGAGTCTTCCCTAATTTAGAATGGATGAAAGCAAACAGTCAAGGGATGTACTCAGCAAATAGCTAATGTAAGTGATTCTGTATGGGAATGAACACAAAAGATTGTGAACAATATTAGCATTTCTGTTATAGAAGATAACTTGAATTTGGATCAGGCTATTACTGGCACTTTATAATTTATTCACAATATTTTGTTCCACCATTTCAAATTTCTGCACACATACATTGATTATATAAAGCAGTATTTATTTTGTATTGTTTCTTTTAATTATGAAATAAAGGGCCAGATCCTCAAAAGGGATACGCCGGCGTATCTACTGATACGCCGTCGTATCCCTGTTTCTATCTTTGGAACTGATCCACAGAATCAGTTTCCAAGAGATAGACAGAAGATCCGACATGTGTAAGGGACTTACACTGCCGGATCTTAGGATGCAGTACCGCATCCGCCGCTGGGGGCATTTCGCGTCGAAATGCCGCCTCGGGTATGCAAATTAGCACTTACGGAGATACACAAAGCTTTTCAGCTTTGTTTTTTCTCCGTAAGTTTTAGTTTGCAATCGTAAAATTAGGGCTGCTTTTACAAAGTGTAAACTGTTTACACCTTGTAAAAGCAGACCCTTCTGTCGAGCGACGCGTTTTTTTTTTTTGTTTTAAATTTTTTTTTTTCGCTGTATCTTTTTTTTTTCCCAACGCAACTTTATTGACCCGGCGCGATCCACAAAGCTTGGCGTAACGTAATTTCGCGCTATGCACGTCGGGAAAATGACGTCACAAGCATGTGCAGTACGGCCGGCACGGGAGCGCGCCTAATTTAAATGGGAATCGCCCCGATTTTGAAGAGGAACGCCTTGCGCCGGCGGAATTTAAGTTACACAGCCAAAAATTTCTAGGTAAGTGCTTTGTGGATCGGGCACTTAGGTAGAAATTTTAAGGCAGTGTAACTTAAATGGGAATTTTTACTTTACGCCGGCTCTTTGTGGATCTGGCCTATATGTCTCACTGCCCTTCACTAAACAATTCTTTTGATCGTGAACTCACTCACTGCAGAAGGCCCTTTATTGATAGCTGGAGATTATAACACAGTCCTTGACAACGCTCTAGACAGGTTTCAATGCTCCACTGTACCCCCTACTCCCTTAGGCACTTATCTGACCCAATATGACCTAGTAGAGGCCTGGAGATGGAACCATGTGGATGGGAGGGAGTATTCCTGTCAATCTGACTCTCATGGTACGCTATAACGTATTGATCTGTGTTTACTATCCTCTGATTTACTCGGCATGGTGAGCAATGTCAGATACCTCCCTAGGGTGGTGTCTGATCACTCTCCACTGTTGCTGGACCTAGCTTTGGGGATATCGCCCACCTTTCGCCCACTATGGCTGGCAGACCAGACTGTCACAGATCAGGGAACGGCTGACCTGAACTCCTATTGGGCTATTAATACATATAGCGCATCCGTCCCTGTGGTCTGGGGTGCCTTCAGGGCTATAATGCGTGGCTTGTTTGCTGCGGCCATAGGACAGGCCCACAAGGCATCTCACTCCAGATCGGTAGATGCGGAGGGAGAGCTTTGAGTGGCGGAGGCGGCCTACTCTGCATCCCCTACACCTGAAAAACACGCTGCTTGGCGACACAAGGCCAGGGAATTAGACATGGTACTACTCGAGCGCACCCATAAATCGACATCGGCTGGTCCAAGAGAAACCGTCCGACATTTGACCCATATGTACTGCAGCCGGTCAAACAGAAGCCGGCTATTCGGTCGGCTTATGCCAACGGGGCATGACCAAAAAAGGTCTGCTGATCACCTCCCAATCAGCACTCTCAGCCAATGGAGTTTGTTGTCAGTTTTTGTTCATTCATCCTGCTGGGTTGAACAAAAAAACAAAAAAACTAGTAGTGTGTATGAGGCCTTAGTTGCAGTATATTCTGAAGTAAGTTCAGGGGACCTGGCTATATGATTGTTTTTAGATCATGGCTAAACAGGATTTTAAGAGTTTAAAAAACGTCCAGCTCTACCATAAAGTCCATCTATAAATTAGTACTTCTTCACGTTTGGAGGTGTTGGTGACAGTATATCTTCTGGCAAGGAGGAATTGAATTTCGTTCTGGATATCTTTATGGACTTTATTTTAGTTATAATGCACTATGGACTCTATTGATTTAATTATTTGATTACACTGCATGATTAATTCTCTTAGTATTATTATACTATTATATTTATAGCGCTGCCAGTATTGTATTTGTATCAATTTAAATTAGGACTGCAAGTGCAAATAAGTAGAAGTAAATGAGTTGTGTATTTACACTAAGGCCCCTTTCACACGGGCGGACCATTTAGGTCCGCCTGTCAGTTTTTTAGGCGGACCTGAACGGACGCTCCATGCATCTCTATGGAGCCACGGATGTCAGTGGTGACATGTCCGCTGACATCCCACCCGCTCTGATCCGACAAAGTGTGACAGATGGAAACCCTGGGCCAAATCCTAAAAAATCCTGCCTAACTTATCTTTTCCCATTTAAGTTACACTGACTTAAAATTTCTACCTAAGTGCCCGATCCACAAAGCACTTACCTAGAAATTTCAGGCCGTGTAACTTAAATGTCTCCGGCGCAAGGCGGTCCTCTTCTGCAGGGGGCGATGACAATTTAAATGAGGCGCGCTCCCGCGCCGGCCATACTGCGCATGCTCGTGACGTCATTTTCCCGACGGGCAGCGCGCGAAATTACGTTACGTCGGGCTTTGTGGATTGCGACGGGACAATAAAGTTGCGTCGGTTAAAAAAAAAGTTACGCGCCGGGAAAAAAAATTCAAAATTTAAAAAAAAACGCGGCGATCGAAAAAAAGATCTGTTTTTACAAGGTGTTACTAGTTTACACTTTGTAAAAGCAGAACTAATTTTACGTATGCAAATGTAAACTTACGCAGAAAACACAAAGCTGAAAAGCTTTGTGGATCTCCGTAAGTCCTAATTTGCATACGCAAAGCGGCATTTCAATGAGAAATGCCCCCAGCGGCGGATGCGGTACTGCATCCTAAGATCTGACAGTGTAAGTGTCTTACAGATGTCAGATCTTCTGCCTATCTTTGGAAAACTGCTTCTGAGGATCAGTTCCAAAGATAGGCACAGGGATACGCAGGCTGAACAGCAGTTCCGCCTGCGTATCCCTTTTGAGGATTTGGCCCCCTATTTCTAACCGTCTGGCGGATCGGATGAAGGCGGACTCTACGGTCCGTCTTCATCCGATCCCCCATAGGGGAGAGCAGCGCTCTGACAGGTCTGTCCCTGCACAAGTCTGTCCTGTTATTGTACTTAATATATGTCCAGTCCCTCAATGATTTTTTTGAAGTGATTGGTGAGGCACACTATCCCCCTGATTCCCAATTGTGCTTCTGTGTTGTCACCCTGTCGTGTTGACTTCTGATGGAGACTCTGAGTGACCACATTATTCCACCATCAGGAAATTGTTCTAAAAAATTGCATGCATTTATTCATTGCTGGAGTACATGCAAGTACACTGAAAGTGGCAGCAAAGAGTCGGCAGTAGGAAAAATGCCAATTTTGATATAGTGCTTTGCTAAATGTCATTCGGTTAGGATTTACAAAAGAAAAAGCCTGACTCTTAAATAACATGAACAGACTGGATATCCTCTTTGTCAAATAAACAGGTAATACAGGGTATTATCTGAAGGAGCTGTTCCTCATTTGTAATTTATTTGTATATTTGCATGTATTTATTAGTACAGTAGGTGTTTGTGATATTGTGCTTTTAGCACGACAGCGTCGCGCTGATACTCGGCGACATGGTGCCGAGATCTCGCCGACACCTCACACTCACTGGAATAGTGACAGCACATCCCAGCAAGCGCGTCATACAAGCGACGGGAGATCCGACTTGGATTCCCGCCAATTCTACACGTGTGCGGCGTTTGTTATGAATCCTGAGGGGGAAGTCCCCGCCGGATTTTAAATAAAAATCCGGCATGTGTCCCCCCTCAGGAGCATACCGGGCCCTTAGGTCTGTTATGGGTTGTAAGGAGAGCCCCCCCTACGCCGAAAAAACGGCGTAGGGGGTCCCCCTACAAGCCATACCAGACCCGTATCCAAAGCACGCTACCCGGCCAGCCAGGAAGGGAGTGGGGACGAGCGAGCGCCCCCCCCCCTCCTGAGCCGTACCAGGCTGCATGCCCTCAACATGGGGGGGTTGGGTGCTCTGGGGCAGGGGGGCGCACTGGCGGCCCCCCCACCTCAGAGCACCCTGTCCCCATGTTGATGAGGACAGGGCCCCTTCCCGACAACCCTGGCCGTTGGTTGTCGGGGTATGCGGGCGGGAGGCTTATCGGAATCTGGGAGCCCCCTTTAATAAGGGGGCCCCCAGATACCGGCCCCCCACCCTAAGTGAATGAGTATGGGGTACATCGTACCCCTACCCATTCACCTGCAAGAAAAGTGGTAAAAACACAAATAAACCACACAGTGTATTAAAATATTTTATTAGTCTGCTCCGGAGGCCGCCCCCTGTCTTCTTTATTAGCTCTTTTACCAGGGGGGGCTTCTTCTTTGACGTCTTCGGGTGGGTGGGGGCCGCCGTCTGGTTCTCTTCCACCGCCGGGGGGGGGTGGCTTTTAAAAAAGCCCCCACCCCCCCGGCGGGTTTCCTCCGGCGTCTTCGGCGGGGCTCTTCTTCTTCCGCTATCCCGACGGGTCTTCTCCGCTATCCGGGGGGTCTCCTTCTATATTCGCCGCTCTCCGCTGTTGACTCGTCGCACCCCGGTTCTTCGTCTCGCAGTCCGGTCCCTTCTTCCGTGCTGTACGTCTTCTCCTTCCGTGCTGTGATGAGTTCTTCTTCCGTGCTGTGACGTCATGTTCTTCACTTCTCTTCTTCTCCCGATGTTGACACGCCGGTCCTTCTCGCTGAAATGACGGATGCGCGCCTTGCATCGGACCTATATAGGCCTCACAGTCCCATCATGCTCTGTACCTACCCATGTGATACCTACCCACGTGGGTAGGTATCACATGGGTAGGTACAGAGCATGATGGGACTGTGAGGCCTATATAGGTCCGATGCACCCGCGCACCCGTCATTGCAGAGAGGAAAGGCGACGTGTCAACATCGGGAGAAGGAGAGACGTGAAGAACATGACGTCACAGCGCGGAAGAAGAACTCATCACAGCACGGAAGGAGAAGAAGACGTACAGCACGGAAGAAGGGACCGGACTGCGAGACGAAGAACCGGGGTGCGACGAGTCAACAACGGAGAGCGGCGAAGACAGAAGGAGAACCCCGGAGAGTTGAGAAGACCCCCCGGATAGCGGAGAAGACCCGTCGGGATAGCGGAAGAAGAAGAGCCCCGCCGAAGACGCCGGAGGAAACCCGCCGGGGGGGTGGGGGCTTTTTTAAAAGCCACCCCCCCCCCCGGCGGTGGAAGAGAACCAGACGGCGGCCCCCACCCACCCGAAGACGTCAAAGAAGAAGCCCCCCCTGGTAAAAGAGCTAATAAAGAAGACAGGGGGCGGCCTCCGGAGCAGACTAATAAAATATTTTAATACACTGTGTGGTTTATTTGTGTTTTTACCACTTTTCTTGCAGGTGAATGGGTAGGGGTACGATGTACCCCATACTCATTCACTTAGGGTGGGGAGCCGGTATCTGGGGGCTCCTTATTAAAGGGGGCTCCCAGATTCCGATAAGCCTCCCGCCCGCATACCCCGACAACCAACGGCCAGGGTTGTCGGGAAGGGGCCCTGTCCTCATCAACATGGGGACAGGGTGCTCTGAGGTGGGGGGGCCGCCAGTGCGCCCCCCTGCCCCAGAGCACCCAACCCCCCCATGTTGAGGGCATGCAGCCTGGTACGGCTCAGGAGGGGGGGGGGCGCTCGCTCGTCCCCACTCCCTTCCTGGCTGGCCGGGTAGCGTGCTTTGGATACGGGTCTGGTATGGATTGTAGGGGGACCCCCTACGCCGTTTTTTTCGGCGTAGGGGGGGCTCTCCTTACAACCCATAACAGACCTAAGGGCCCGGTATGCTCCTGAGGGGGAACCCATGCCGGATTTTTATTTAAAATCCGGCGGGGACTTCCCCCTCAGGATTCATAACAAACGCCGCACACGTGTAGAATTGGCGGGAATCCAAGTCAGATCTCCCGTCGCTTCTATGACGGCTCTGTCTCCATCGCGGCAAGCCAGCTCGGCGCTGGCTCCCGCGATGGGGCTCGTAGGTGCTCAATCTCGCCGAGAAAGAGAGCGAGATTGACACAAAATCGGGTTCACCTACTGTATATACAGTATACTGTATATAAGTGAGTGTGTTTTGATGTACAGTAGAAGCACATGATCAGATAAACCGTTTAATAACAGTGATGCCGCGTACACACGATAATTTTTCGGGTTGTAAAAAACGTCGTTTTTCAGGCTCTAGAAAAAACGTTTTTCAACGGGAATGTCCGTGACCGCTGGGTCCAGGGGACCCGGCGCATCACGGATCACGGTAAATCGCCGCTGATAGCGGTGGTTTACCACGTGATAGCTTCGTCCAATGACGGAGCGATCACTTGTAAACAAACCGGCATCATGTGATGACGCCGGTTCCTCCCTCCCCTCTCCCCTCTCTGTACCGAACGAAACAGTGTGAGAGGAGAGGGGAGAGAGGGGAGGCAGCAGCAGTGCTGTGGGCTGGATCTGTGACAAATGCAGTCACAGATCCAGCCATCCATCCCTCCCTGCTCAGCCATCCCTGCACCATACTGTGCAATCCCCACAATACTCTGCAATACCCCGCAATACTCTGCAATACCCCGCAATACTCTGCAATACCCCGCAATACTCTGTAATACCCCGCAATACTCTGCAATACCCGGCAATACTCTGCAATACCCCGCAATACTCTGCAATACCCCGCAATACTCTGAAATACTCTGCAATACCCCGCAATACTCTGCAATACCACGCAATACTCTGCAATACCCCGCAATACTCTGCAATACCCCGCAATACCCTGCAATACTCTGCAATACCCCACAATACTCTGCAATACTCTGCAATACCCCGCAATACCCCACAATACTCTGCAATACCCTGCCCCCTCCTGCTTCTACCGACTCACCGCTACGATCGAAGCCAGGATTTTTTTTCAGGCTTCCCAGCCTAGAGGTGAGATGTGGGGTCTTATTGACCCCACATCTCACTGTAAAGAGAACCTGTCATGCCATATTCCTATTACAAGGGATGTTTACATTCCTTGTAATAGGAATAAAAGTGATCAAAATGTTTTATTTTTTGCGAAAAAACACGTGAAACTAAAATAAAGTAAAGTAAAGTGAACAATAAAATATATATATTTTTTAAAGCGCCCCTGTCCCCGTGTGCTCGCATGCAGAAGCGAACGCACACATAAGTCCACATATGAAAATGGTGTTTAAGCCACACATGTGAGGTATCGCTGCAAACGTTATTTAAAGCGTCGCCTATGGGGATTTTTAAGTAGCAAAGTTTGGCACCATTAAATGAGCGTGTGCAATTTTGAAGGGTGACATGTTGGGTATCTATTTACTTGGCGTAACTTCATCTTTCACATTATGCAAAAGAATGAAGAAAAAATACAATTTTGCTAAATTTTATAACAGAAACAAAGAAAAATTCATTTTTTTTACAGAATTTTCAGTCTTTTTTCTCTTATAGCGCAAAAAATAAAAAACCCAACAGTGAGTAAATACCACCAAAGGAAAGCTCTATTTGTGTAAAAAAAAGGACGAAAATTTCATTTGGGTACAATGTGGTATGAGTAATTGTTATTCAAACTGTGAGAGCACCGAAAGCTGAAAATTGGTCTGGTTATTAAGGGGGTTTAAGTGCCCAGTGGTCAAGTGGTTAAACGGCCTTGCCTACACACGATCGTTAAAAAAAATGCTCTAGCAAAGCGCGGTGACATACAACACGTACGACGGCACTATAAAGGGGAAGTTCCATTCGGATGACGCCACCCTTTGGGCTGCTTTAGCTGATTTTGTGTTAGTAAAAGATGATTCGCGATTTTCTGTCTGTTACAGCGTGATGAATGTGCTTACTCCATTATGAACGGTAGTTTTATCAGAACTAGCACTCCCGTCTCATAACTTGCTTCTGAGCATGTGCGGGTTTTTCACGTCGTTAAAGCCCACACACGATCATTTTTTACAACCTGAAAAACTACATTGTTTAAAATGTCGTGAAAAAATAGAGCATGTTCGAAAAAAAATTGGTCCGTTTTTCAGAACCCGAAAAATTTCGTGTGTACGCGGCATTATGCCTACATTTACACATTGAAAAGAAAATCCTCAAGATTGATAAAATAGAATTGGCAGACTCCTTCCATGTTAATTCTATTCAAAAGGCAAAAGCAAACTGTATCGTCAAAACATTCTAGTCTTATGCTACTAGGGTAAATGGGCGATAGCTTACTTTCATAGGAAACACTACAGTTGGCCTTAAGGGTGCATTTACACTTGCAAATGCACAATGCCTGCAATTATATATGAGAACACCGGAAGGGGTTCCTGCAATTAGCTGTGAGAGGCAGCCCTATTAAAAGCAATCGAAAGCTGCCACAGCTTATCGCGCTCACTCACATGTAATGGCTCATACAGTGTTCCCATGCAAGTGATTGGTCCTGAATGCAGACTGCCTGCCTATATCTATATATGTATCATTTTGTGCATTTATGCCTTTAGTGAATTGAAATATCCATTGTATGTCATATAATGAATTCCAAAACCAAATGCAAATGCATTTTTTTTTAGTGATTTAAACATAATGAGAAAAAAAGTGAAAAAAAAGTGAAAAAACAAAACAAAACACAGTGAAACATGGTACCATACACAAGACAGGTCATGATGTCATTAGAGGGAAGCAATATCACTGTGCATTAACCCAATTCCCAATACCCCCCCAGGACCAGCGAGTGGGGGGCATATTTTAGACACATCCTGTATATAGTCACGGCCAAAAATATTGGTAACCCCTTACTTTTTCCCAAAGAACCTTAAAACCTTAAACCTTAACAGATACAGCTTTTCTTATTCTATAGTCCACAGAGCTAACACTTTTCTTTATGAGATCAGTAAAAAGTGCTGTTGTTTTTTAAGAAAAAATACATCCAAACTTACATGTAGGTGAAGGTAAGCCAGTATTGAGGCGGAGGGGAAAAAAAAGCCACTGTGGAGCCTCAGGGACCAGGTGAGCTCCGTGAGCCGAATGGTGGAAAGCCGGACCTGCCAGGAGACACACTATGTCGGCATCTATGCCAACCTCCCTCAGACACTCAAGACAGCACTTACACCATGTGAACAGTTGGCGGGCAGAGGCGTTTCAGGGCTCCACCTCTTTATCAGTGTCTTTGATAAAGGGATGGGTTTCCAAAATGCGTCTGCCCGCCCACTGCGGGTCCCTTAAGCTCCACAGTGGCCTTTTTCCCCTCCATCTCAATGCTTGCTTCACGTACATGTAAGTTTGGATTTATTTGTTCTTCAGCACTTTTTACTGCTCCAGCGCTTTGGTGCTCTGTTTTCTTTGCATGCCTGTGGATCCCCCCCTGGATCTGTGTTTTCCAAGATCTGCTCATCTGTGCTTATGGTTGGATTGCTTCCCCTGCCATTTCTCCCCATCTGATAGACTGGTGTGGTTTCCCTCTGGATCTTCCACCATCTGTTGCTATTTCATCCCTTAATCTGTATATGGACTTCCAATGTTATTTGTGCTCTTGCTCATCAATTTTGTGTGAGCGCTGGTTTTAGAGTCTTTGGCTCACTAGTGTTACCTTTACTTTATGACTTTCTTCTATGTATAGACAAAATATTTATTTTTGGAAAGAGTATGAAAGGATTAAATCCCTTACCAGTTTATTTTTTGGTGTCTCTGTATCATTGTGAAAATTCCCCTTCACTTCCTGTCCCAGGGATATAACAGGAGGCTAATCTTCCAATGAGAGTGCAATAGTGTCTCTATTGGAAAATGTTCTACTACTTCTCAAATTTTAAATTTCCCCTTACTTTCGTTCTCTGTGACAATGGTCACCGGTACACACAGAGTGGTGAATCTCCACAATGAGGACACAGACAGCAATAAAAAACCTATATAAAGCAAAAGTAAGCCGCGCAAATAATGTGATGGTTCTAGAATGAAATCAACTAGCATGCGTGATTGAAAACATTGTGCTAATGTTTAGATTGAAATCACTTGAAACGAATAGGTTGCCCTGTTCGCAATATATTTCAATGAGTCCCAGTGAAAAAAGATGAAGAAAATCAATGTCTTATATTCAAACAAAAGGACCCATCAGATGGTGGTCTGGTGGCTGAAAATACTGTTCTCCTTCAGATACAATGGTGACATCAAACCAAAAGGAACCATAGAACAGTGAAGAGATAGAAAGGAAATCCTCCACCTTCCAAACAAACTGCCTCTTACCGAAAGGGAAGATCCCAACCAGAGATCTTCTGTTGGCGTGTGGTATTTCTATCCAGCCTAGGGGTCTATGCAGCAAGATATCCGGTATCCGATAGATCTCCCACCGTTCACCGATGATCAATAGTGATTATAACCAAGGTGAGGAAGGAAAGAAGGCTGACATAGCGTAATCCAGTAAAACAATTTAATATAAAAAAAAAGGTTTAAAATCGCACTTACAATAAGTAGATAAAAATTTGCATGTGAAATATGTAGCCGGCCGGCTAACACAGCCCGTTCACTCCGGGACACTGTATGTAGTGATGACGTCAGCACGCCGCTACCCTACGCTGTTTCGTCACAACCTATAGCTGCTACCTAATATAGAAGCTTTAGGTATTTCTCCAAAAAGTATAAAAAAAAACTCTAGGTATTACACGATTTCAAGAGAATCAAAACTACGAGAATGAAAATCAAAACTTGTATATTCAAGAAGGTTTTTTTTGGCTGACAACCCAAGATAGGTTCTTAGCTCACCCTCTAGTATTCCTCAAAAGACAGATAAAGTTGCAGGCCATACTGTAAAGTGTGCTCCAGATACTTCGCTGCTACTTGGCTGTGGAAATTCTAAACTTCTTTCAAAATTGTCTAATGTACACACGATCGGAAATTCCGACAAGAAAACCATGGATTTTTTTTCCGACTGGATTTTGGCTCAAACTTGTGTTGCATACACACGGTCACACAAATGCTGTCTGAAATTCCGACCGTCAAGAACGCGGTGACCTACAACACTACAACGAGCCGAGAAAAATAAGTTCAATGATTCCAAGCATGCGTCGAATTGATTCCGAGCATGCGTATTTTTTTGTGCGTCGGAATTGCATACAGACGATCGGAATTTCCGACAAGAACTTTTCCCGTCTGAAAATTTGAGAACCAGCTCTCAAATTTTTGCTGTCGTAAATTCCGACAGAAAATGTCCGATGGATCCTACACACGGTCGGAATTTCCAACCAAAAGCTCACATAGAACTTTTCTTGTCGGAAATTCTGATCGTGTGTACGCGGGATAAGTTGCAACGGGTTGTTACGAAAAGGGTAGCTAAGGAATATGTATACTTATACCCATATGTGCCAGAGGCCCTGGTGGAAGGAATCCAACGCAGGCAAGTGCAGTAGGTTGACACTGCCATCAAAGTTTATCTGAAAATTCCTGCTCACCATGACATGATGAAATTGTCACCTAGGAATGCAGCTGACGTCACGTCCGGGTCGGAAGAGAAGAGGGCGGTGGGCGCTTTTGGAGCATGCATGCTCCTTCATCGCTATATTGCAAACCTGGAATTAAGGGTGTCACATTTACCCAGACTGTATCATTATAAGAAGGCCTAACCAAGCTGATGCATTACATCACTATTGGATCCTCGGGGAAGCCTATTCAACTGCCTGATCCCCATTACTATTGGTGATCCTACAAACCATTGAATCTTGTTTTCAAGTCAGTGTGGAACACACCTATCTATGTTGCTCAGTTTGGTGGCGTTAGTTCCACAGGAATTTGTTATTCATCTGGAAAATGTTGCTACTCCTGGCTGGCCTGTTTGCTTCTAGATTGTGCTCTGATACCAGAAGTTGCAAGAAGTGCCCTGAAAAGTGACAAACTGGCCTGCTGCTCTGGATTGCCAGTATGCCCTGATATCCATGTGTGAGGAAAATAGCCTCATGCTGCGTTCACACGGTCGTTTTTCGGCATGAAAAAAAAATACATTTTTCAGCATGTCCAAAACCTCCAACTTCATCATTAAAAACGATGTTGCCCACACACCATCGTTTAAAAAAAATGATGAACAAACACGTACGATGGCACTCTGAAGGGGAAGTTCTATTCGCCTTTGGACTGCTTTTAGCTGATTCCTTGTTAATAAAAGACGATTTGCGCTTTTTTGTCTATTACAGCGTGATGAATGTACTTACTCCATTATGAACGGTAGTTTTACCAGAACGAGCGCTCCCGTCTCATAACTTGCTTCTGGGCATGCGCGGGTTTAAAACGTTGTTTTAGCCCACACAGGATCATTTTTTACAACCCGAAAATTGACATTTTAAAAAACGACATTAAAAAATGCAGCATGTTTGAATTTATTTTTTCAGAAGCCGAAAAACGATGTGAAGCCCACACACAATGATTTTAAATGATGTTTTTAAAAATGTCATTTTTTTTCATGCCGAAAAACGACCGTATATACGCTGCATTAGTCTCCTGCTACAAAAGGCTGAGTCATGTTTGCATGTGCTTATGGGACTGTGTTGCTATTAAGTAGAAGGAATAACAACGTTCATCACTATCACAGTCACTCTTCATACCTGTGAGGTAGAGCTGCATGATTAATCGCAAAAAATTGGAGATTGTGACTTTTCCCCCCTCACGTTCTTAAAGCATTTTCCCGATTCTATGCAGAGTTCTCTGCTCAAGCTGTCTGCCAGTTTTTACAACATTCCTCAGCCGCTGAGCTAACTCTAAACATTTCTTGTTCTTTAAATTCGTTAATTTTTATTTGATTTTCTTGATCCAACATTTGGCAAATACAAATATCACAAGTAAAATAAGTGAACAGCAGTAAAACAGTATACTGTTATTTTTAAGACAACAAAGAATATCTTCTTCCTACTGTGTCCCCTAATATCTATTCCCTTGTGCCTCCCTCCCCCCTCCCCCCTTCCTTCCTGAACTTCGGTTCATTCTCATCGGACCAAACCGACCGTGTGTACGGGGCCTAAGGCTTCCACGAGTAGCCTATGGGGATTCCCTGTTAGCAACAGTCGACTATTGGGACTATCTAGTTCTGTGGTTCCACAACCCGCCAGATGTTGCAACTGAGACGCCACAAAGTATAGTCTTGGGTGTGGAACCGCCATGCCCCCCTCTTTTACAGGGAGTTGTAATGTTTGCAGGCTAATCCTGGCTTGTCCCCCCCTCCATATTAGTTCTCTAAGTAGCGACTCTATTTTCTTGAACCACACCTGCCCTATCCAGATCGGGAGTTGTGGAGTAAGTATAGTATCTGCGGCTGCCATATCATTTTTATAAGGTTACAACGTCCCGCTACAGACAGCGGGAGTCGTTTCCATATGTCGCTCTTTTGTTTTAATTTAAGTAAAAGTGGGGCAATGTTAAATTTTAGCGTATTGGGTAACATCCTCAGTAACCCAAATCCCTAAGTATTTTAATTTAGTGACCACACTCAGTTGGGAAACACCTGGCAATGTCTGGAGACTGAGTGGTTCCAGGGGTGGCAAGGCGGATTTTTCCCAATTAATAGCCAGGCCTGAAAACTGTCCAAATTCCCCAACCATTTTTACTACGCTATCCAGTGAAGTTCCAACATCTCCTAGGAAGAACAGAACATCATCCACAAATAATGCAATCTAGTCTTCCCCCATCTGTCTTCTAAACCCCCTTATATCCGTCCTCGATCTGGCCATAATTGCCAGGGGCTCCATAGCGAGGGCAAATAAAAGGGGGGACAGAGGACACCCCTCTCTCGTCCCTCTCTCTAACTGAAACACGTCTGACAGCTCATTGTTTATTCTGACTTTAGCTCTTGGGTCGCTGTACAGTAATTTCACCCATCTAATGAAAAGAGGTCCAAAGCCAAAGTCCTTTAGCACTTTCCATAAATATGTCCATTCTAGGCTATCAAAGGCTTTTGCAGCGTCAAGAGATAGCACCACTCTAGAGCCCTCGTTATCTATTGGTGTCTGTAGATTTAGGAAGAGCCTTCTAATATTGGTACTTGTTGCCCTGCCTGGTATAAAGCCTGACTGGTCTGGATGGATAAGGTAATTAATACATTTGTTTAAACGAGTGGCAAGTACTTTGGCTAGAATCTTTACATCAGTACATAATAGGGAGATTGGACGGTAGGATGAAGGGTCCAGTTGATCTTTCCCCTCCTTGTGTATTACAATGATGGTCGCTTCCGACATTGAGGTAGGAAGTACCCCCTCGCTTGCTGCCCCCTCCAGTGTCCTCAATAGTTCTGGAAGCAATGCCTCACCGTAGCGTTTGTATACCTCTATTGGAAGCCCGTCAGGGCCTGGGGACTTTTGGTTGGGCATTCCAGCCACTGCTTGCTGTATTTCCTCTAGGGTGATTGGTGCCTCTAATTCCTGCTTGTCCTTAACTGGCAGAGTGGGGACTGATATTGCCTGGATGAAAGCTTCCATAGCTCCACGCCCAACCCCCTTTTTGGATTTATACAGCGCTTTGTAATACTCGCAAAACGTATGTATCACTGCTTGACCTTCAGTAGAAATTTCTCCCACTGTTGTCCTTATTGCTGGAACATTTGTTGGAGGGGAGTTGGTTCTACACAGAAGAGACAGCATACGCCCTACTTTCTCCCCCTCTCCAAACTGGCACTGCCTCTGTAATATTCGCTTGTTCTCTGACCTTCTCGTAATAGCCGTTCTATACTCTAGCTGCTTCTCCACCCATTCTTCCTGCTTAGTTGGAGTGGGCTCCTCAATGTACCTCATATCTGCTTGGGTTACCTAAAATCCAAGTTTACCCTCTTGCTCTCTTTTTTCTCTTTTTTCTCTTGCTACCTGCTGAAGTCCCCTTAGGAAAGCTTTCAAAGAGTCCCAGACCACTCCCGACGGCGCCGACCCCATATTGAATTGTACGTACTCTTTCAATTTAGCCGCCAGGTTTCCTGAGTCACCAATCAACTCAAGCCAACCCGGATTGATTTTCCACTCGTTGTGGGGAACCTTGGTCCCAATCTTGATTGTCAGCACCAGCGGGGAATGGTACGAGACCCCTCTAGGGCCATTATCTATCCCCTTCACCAGGGGTAGTGCTTCCTCATTACCCAGAGCCATGTAAATTCTAGAAAGTGCGATATGAACTAGAGTAGCACGAGTATTGACGTGACTGTGGGTAGTGGGTTCGCCATATGTCCCTCATCCCCATTTCCTCCAGGAACCATGCCAGTCGACCCTCACTTGGTGTGCTGATTTTGTTCCCAGGAGGAAATCTATCCAGGCTTCTATCCAAAACCTTGTTGTAGTCGCCGACAGCTATTACTGGAACTCCTGTTTTATCCAGTATAAACTCAAGGAGCCTGTAGAAAACATCAAACTTAAATGGTGGGGGAATGTAAATGTTAGCCAAGACATATGGTCTGTTCGCAATTAGACAAGAGAGGAACACATACCGTCCTTGATCATCTATACAGGACTCTGTGCAGGAGAACGTAGTTCACCTCCCCACCAGTATACTCGCCCCCCTTGAGTAAGAGGAGTGTACCGAATGATACTGGGATTGGAATTTCCGGCTATTTAGCTGGGCTACTGTGTCCCTAGTCAAGTGTGTCTCTTGTAGGCACAAGAGTCCCGGCATACCCTCCTCCAAAAGCGACATAACCGATATCCTCTCTATCCATAGGCTCTAATAGGCTTCAAAATAGGTGAACTGCGAGTGCTTGGCGCTCTTAGTCCACCCAGGTGTGTTAGACAAGCAAATGAATATTCGCTTTCCTAACACTGAACCGCCTCTCCGCCAATCAGGTGCTCGGGTCCGTTACCCGATACCTGATTGGCTGAAACGACAGGTGCTGTATTTGGATGCCTATCAGGAGGAAAGGACGGGAGGAGACACATGGAGGACACCATTCGCCGCCAGAGGGGGTCACAGTGGCGGCATTCGATGTCACAGTGGAGGCATTCGATGGTCACAGTGGCAGCATTTGATGGCACCATGGCTGCATTTTATGGGCACAGTGGCTGCATTTGATGGTACAGAGGCTGCATTTGATGGTACAGTGGCAGTATTTGATGGACACAGTGGCAGCATTTGATGGGCACAGTGGCAGCATTTGATGAGCACAGTGGAAGCATTTGATGGGCACAGTGGCTGCAATTGATGGACACAGTGAGGCTGCAATTGATGTTTTTTTTCAGAGTTTTTCAGTTTTGTTTGCGCCCCCCCCCCCAAAAAAAAAAATTTGAGCACCAGGCGCCACTGGTATTTACGTTATACATTTTGTCTTCCTTGGCTGAGGGTGGACAATACTGTAAGTCTGTGTGATAATTATTTCTTTATGTTACTGCATAGTATAATATTAGTTAGGTATTAATGTTGATATTTACTGAGATTTTAATGTGCTTTCGTGTGGAATGCCACACACAATTGTAAATAAAGTTTAATTTTGACCTGCTTTCGTGTGGAATGCCACACGTATTTTTAATTCAAAGTTTATCCTTCTCTTTTACCCTTCCCTATCCACATTTTTCCAGGACATCTACTCTCAGACTTTAGAGCATATCTATTTTGCAGACTCTAAGGACAGTCTTTTTGGCAGGGGGAGATCGTAGCACCCTTGTCTTAAACAGTAAATTTAGCTGGGCTAGGTCGTAGTTACCCTAATTCATTTGTAGTCTTCATTATCATTTGGAGTTTCTCCTAAGCCTGGTGTAGCTGTGTTTCCTCCCTTTTGTCAGTAGGTGGCACTGTTCCCTTTGGCATTAGTATGATGAGCTACAGTGAAGCTAGGTTATGACTATACATAATTTTCTCAGCCAATCGGTAGGAGTTTCTCATGGCCACTAAGCATGCTGGGAGAGCATATGTATTTGGAGGAAGTCAGGTGATCTGGGTCCTCCTGGTGTGGATGTGTGAGGAACAGCTGTGCAGGGTAGGCCTAAATTCTAATGCCGCGTACAAACAATGATTTGTCGGCATGAAAAAAAAAACAACGTTTTTAAAAATGTAATTTAAAATGATCGTGTGTGGTCTTCACATCGTTTTTGAAAAACGTAAAAAAAAAAATTCGCACATGCTGCATTTTTTATTGACGTTTTAAAAAATGTTGTTTTTCGGGTAGTAAAAAATGATCGTGTGTGGGCTAAAACTACGTTTTAAACGCGCGCATGCTCAGAAGCAAGTTATGAGACGGGAGCGCTCGTTCAGGTAAAACTACCGTTCATAATGGAGTAAGCACATTCATCACGCTGTAACAGACAGAAAAGCGCGAATCGTCTTTTACTAACACGGAATCAGCTAAAGCAGCCCAAAGGCGAATAGAACTTCCCCTTTAGAGTCCTGTCGTACGTGTTGTACATCACCGCGCTTTTTTCATAATTTTTTTAAAACGATGGTATGTGGGCAACGTCGTTTTTAATGATGAAGTTGGAAAAACTTCGTTTTTTTGGACATGCTGAAAAACGTAGTTTTTTTTTATGCCGAAAAATCATTGTGTGTACACGGCATAAGACTTAGCCATATGCTTGAAGCTCTGCAAGAGAGCCTGTCTACTACCTAGAAGCATGAAGGAAAGGATGGAGACCGGAGATGAAGTACCAGAAGTTACTCCGCCATGTACCGGGGAACCGTGGAGAGCCTGAGAAAGTGTCAAGACTTTGAATCATCCAGAGAATTCCTGCCCTCCTCTTTGTGAGTTATTTTTCACTTGCTATAGGAGCTGCTGCTACAAAAGTACAGATTGCTGGTTACAGCTTAAAAGAGAAGTCCAGCCCTGTTGCCCCGTTTTCAGGGAGCAGAGAGAACCGAGCAATCGCAGTGTTCGATGGCTTGGTTCTCAGTGCAGAGACGCCAGGGGACAGATGCTGCATCCACCTAGGTAAATATAAATCTACAATAACCCCCAAACCCATACTTTGCTTTTAGGCCTTGTACACACGACGGGACAATCCGATGAAAACGGTCCGCCGGACCGTTTTCATCGGACATGTCCGCTGCCGGATTTTGGTCTGATGGCTGTACACACCATCAGACCAAATTTCCCGCGGACAGCAAACGCGGTGACGTGGCCATGCCGTCGCCGTGACGATGATGCGGCGACGTGCGCGACCCTGGAAGGTCAATGCTTCCACGCATGCGTCGAATCACTTTGACGCATGCGAGGGCTTTCGGCCGAGCGGACATGTCCGGTGAGCATGCTATGAAACATTTGTCCGCTGGAAACCTGTCCGCTAGGCCGTGAATCCGGTCCGGTCGGCCATACAGACGACCGAACATGTCAGCGGACCAGTTTCAGCAGACATGTTCGGTCGTGTGTACGAGGCCTGAAAAGCTCTTTTTCTGTACTTCTGTCTACCTTTATAAATTTTGTCTTTTGTCTAAGGAGTCTGCCGGTCTGCTGCTTTATTTGACTTGGGGTGTCCGGTGCCCTACCCTTCTCTCCCTGAATTGTTTGTTATCGTGAGCAATATACTCACCTTTGTTCAGCATAAAAGTTAGTGGCGCCTATGTTTTCTACTTTGTACACCACCCACCATACCTAGCAACCTGCACCCTGAGATGAAATGTCAGGCCTCTCTGTCTCTAGGGGTCGACACCACGCCTCTGGAGGTCAAGGGGGGGAGGCGCTACAAATATATTGTTTTGATTCCCTTAAATTTGTTTAATACAAACTTTTTTTTTCACGTTTTTTTGGAAAGATGCCTAAAGCGCCGACTATATGTAGTATCTATCTATGGCAGTATGTAGTATCTAATTAATAATTCAATCCCCCCATAAACACATCTCTCCTGTGGAGCATAAAATCCAGACAGGCAGGTTGTACTTTATACAGAAGTCGATCCTTCCTTTGACCACCCCCCTCCTTCCCCCTCATGCCTTCAATCTGTGCAGGAAGCTATGTATTCAAATTAGGGTTGTCCCTATACCACTTTTTTAGGACTGAGTACAAGTACCGATACTTTTTTTCAAGTAGTCGCCGATACCGAATACCGATACTTTTTTTAAAATGTGTCCCCAAATGCAGCGATGTCCCCCCACAGATGCAGCCATGTATCCCCCCATCCAGCCATTGTCTCCCCCCATCCAGCCATAGTCTCCCCCCCATCCAGCCATAGTCTCCCCCCCATCCAGCCATTGTCTCCCCCCATGCAGCAATGTATCCCCCCATCCAGCCATTGTCTCCCCCCATGCAGCCATGTATCCCCCCATCCAGCCATTGTCTCCCCCCATCCAGCCATTGTCTCCCCCCATGCAGCAATGTATCCCCCCATCCAGCCATTGTCACCCCCCATCCAGCAATGTATCCCCCCATCCAGCCATTGTCACCCCCCATCCAGCCATTGTCACCCCCCATGCAGCCATTGTCACCCCCCATGCAGCCATTGTCACCCCCATGCAGCCATTGTCTCCCCCCGTCCAGCCATTGTCACCCCCCATGCAGCCATTGTCACCCCCCATGCAGCCATTGTCACCCCCCATGCAGCAATGTATCCCCCCATCCAGCCATTGTCACCCCCCATCCAGCAATGTATCCCCCATGCAGCCATTGTCACCCCCCATGCAGCCATTGTCACCCCCCATGCAGCCATTGTCACCCCCCATGCAGCAATGTATCCCCCCATCCAGCCATTGTCACCCCCCATCCAGCAATGTATCCCCCCATGCAGCCATTGTCACCCCCCATGCAGCCATTGTCACCCCCCATGCAGCCATTGTCACCCCCCATGCAGCCATGTGTGTCTCCCCCCATCCAGCCATGTGTGTCTCCCCCCATCCAGCCATGTGTGTCTCCCCCCATCCAGCCATGTGTGTCTCCCCCCATCCAGCCATGTGTGTCTCCCCCCATCCAGCCATGTGTGTCTCCCCCCATCCAGCCATGTGTGTCTCCCCCCATCCAGCCATAAGTCCCCCCCATATGCAGCCATGTGTGTCTCCCCCCATCCAGCCGTGTGTCTCCCCCCATCCAGCCATGTGTCCCCCCCATATGCAGCCATGTGTGTCTCCCCCCATCCAGCCGTGTGTCCCCCCCATATGCAGCCATGGCCCGCTTACCTGCTACCGCCGACTGTGTAAAGTACTACGGCCGGCCAGGAACATTACAGCTTTGAATAGCTTTGTAATGATTGGCGCCACGCTGCGTGTATAGACACTCCCCCTCGCTCGGGATTGGACAGTTCACCCGAGCAAGGGGGAGTGTCTATGCGTGGCGCAAATCATTACAGCTATTCAAAGCTGTAATGTTCCCGCCCGTATTACACAGTCAGCGGCGTAACGGCGGCTGATCGCAGCGGCGAATTGCGGCTCCGGTGGCGGCGGCGGCGGCGCGGGGGGGGTTAAGTATTCTATTTGTGTATCGGGGCGGGGTATCGGTGAATTTTTTTTATTAGTGTGGGGATTATGTTATTTACATTGTCATAACAACAGGGCGGGACGTTCCTCCGCCGCCGCCCATTGTTATGACAACGGCACAAACAATCGCCGATACGAGCAGCGCTCTAATGCGCACGCGGGAGATTTAAGGCTTACCCAGCATGCACATCTCGCCGGGAACAGTAAAAAAAATGCACTGCTTCAATTGCACAGAGAATGGAAACGGCCACAGCGTACAGCACAGTAAAGGAGGCAAGTTTTTTATTAATTTACAAAATGATGTGGTATGTTTTATAGATTACAATGGGATCTTTAGCTACATAACATTTGAATGGCCAAAAAAAAAAAAAAAAACGTGACCGGAGCTCCGCTTTAATGTGAGTGGAAGGGACACCGAGTGCATGTATACAGCGGCAGCCGGGTCAATCAGTTTAGCTGTACTTCGGAAACTGGAATCAGACTGAGTATGATTAGAATGAAGTTTATTAACGCAAGTATATATAAGAATATACGTTTTTGTATAATGTGTATACAGTATACCCTGTATATGAATTTGAGCTATTTAGTGAGTGTGACACATGGAAAAGGAGCACTGATTAGCATTACATATACGGGTTACTGTCTGCCTGGGCACAAGAACAGCACAATAAGTGTCTAAAGGCCTCATGCCAAAAAATTTCATAACCTGGTATTTTGAAGTTTACCAGGGTTTTCTGTCATTTAAAGTGTATTTCTAATTTTGAAGTCCTATTTAAGAAAGTCCCACTATATGTTTGGTAAGTGTTCCAGTGCTTACATTCACACAGCTGTTTTTTTTAGATTTCTTACCCGGTCTCTTAGGAGAAGGTGTAGTAGGTTAAAAGGAGTGCAAGTCCAAAGTCTTAATTGTCCAGCTGGTTACAACAAGCTGGGCAAAGGAAAGACAATTAATTTTGGGGGGCACACCATCCTCCATTCTCCATCCTCTATCAGGACTTGGTAAAATGGCAGAATGCAAGGGAAGGGGGAGTTGGGGTTCCCTTGCTACTTATACTGTGAACATGAGCACTGACTGTTTTCTATAACATCCCCTGCCTGCAGATTAGTATTTTTATGCCTCGTACACACGATCGGTTTTCCTGACAGGAAAAATGCGATGTGAGGTTTTTGTCAGGAAAACCGACCTTGTGTATGCTCCATCACACTTTTTCTGTCAGTTTTTCTGCCAAGAAAAGATTGAAAGCGGGATCTCAATTTTAGCAATTACGACGCGCAAAAAAACGTGCATGCTCAGTATCAAGCAGAAGAGCCAAACTGCCTATTGAACTTCATTGATCTCGGCTTGACGTACGTGTTGTATGTCACAGCGTTCTTGATGTTCGGAATTTCAGCCAAGATTTGAGTGACCGTGTGTATGCAAGACAAATTTCAGCCGTTTTCCTGCTAAAAAAAAAATGCGTTTTTCCTGTCGGAAAAACTGATCGTGTGTACAAGGCATTAGGAGTACGTTTTGAGTCCATTTAACATTCTGCTATTACTCTTGGATTTTTCCACCCAAGCAAAGGCCCTCTCTTGGGGGATCCCATCTGTGTAGTGAGCTGCTAAATACAGGCTAACTGGGCTCAAGTAATGACTGTGCACATTTTGATAACTTCTCAAAATCCATGATCAGTGCCCTTCTACCACTACCACTATCACTTCGTCTTAGGCCCCATACACACGGGAGAATTTATCCGCGAATACGGTCCAGCGGACCGTTTCCACGGATAAATCCTCTCAAAGATATCCGCTGATTTCGATGGGATGGAGTGTACACACCATCCCATTGAAATCCGCGCGGAAATCCTCTGGCGATGACGTGTCGCGCCGTCGCCGCGATTATGACGCGGCGACGGGCGCGACGCTGTCATATAAGGAATTCCACGCATGCGTCAAATCATTACGACGCGTGCGGGGAATCCCTTTGGACGGATGGATCCGGTAAGTCTGTACAGACGAGCGGATCCATCCGTTGGAATGGATTCCAGCAGATGGATTTGTTGTGCAGCACAACAAATATTCGATCTGCTGGAATCCATCCCAGAGGAGATTTCTCCGCGGAAAGAGATCCGCTGGCGTGTACACACCATAGAATCTATCCGCAGAAACCCATTTGCTGGGATTTATCTGCGGATGGATTCTATCGTGTGTACGGGGCCTTAGTAGAATGCATCATGGCTGACTGCAAGTACTTCTCAAAAGGTTTAGTGTAATTTGTCCCAACAGAAAGCCATAGGTCAAGATGCTCTCCCTCTCATTAACATACTATAGAAGCTCAGCTTCTAAATAGTTAACCCTATGTTAGGACAGTGTTTAAATGTACCGTATTTGCCGGTGTATAAGGCGACCAGGCGTATAAGACGACCCTCTAATTTTACAGTTTTTTGGCCTGTACTCACCGTATAAGACGACCCCCTTTCCGAGGCTTCCAACGCTTCATATTTCTTCTTTCTGGAGCCATATCCTTCTTCATTCTTGCTGGAGCTGGAGCCTTATGCCCCGTACACACCATCACTTTATGTGATGAAAAAAAACGACATTTTCTGTGAAGTAAAAAATGACATTTTTGAAACTTCAATTTTCAAAGACGAAGTTGCCTACACACCATCGTTTTTCTCACAATGTTCTAGCAAAACGAGGTTACGTTCCACCACGTTTTTCCATTGAAGCTCACTTCATAAGTAGCTTCTGGGCATGCGCGGGTGTTAAAACGTCTTTTTAAACGACGTTTTTTGCTACACACGGTCAATTTCTGTGAAGTAAAAAACAACGTTTTGAAAAACGACACATAAAATTGAAGCATGCTTCAATTTTTTTTGGTCATTTTTTAGAAGACATAAAACGACGTTTTCCCCCACACACGGTCAATTAAAGTGACATTTTTAAAAACGTCATTTTTTTTCATCACATAAAGTGATGGTGTGTACGGGGCAATATTCTTCTTCATTCTTGCTGGAGCTGCAGCCATATTCTTCTTCATTCTTCCTGGAGCTGGAGCCATATTCTTCTTCATTCTTCCTGGAGCTGGAGCCATATCCTTCTTCATTCTTGCTGGAGCTGGAGCCATATTCTTCTTAATTGTTGCTAGAGCTATATTCTTCTTCATTCTTGCTGGAGCTGGAGCCATATCCTTCTTCATTCTTGCTAGAGCTATATTCTTCTTCATTCTTGCTGGAGCTGGAGCCATATTCTTCTTAATTGTTGCTAGAGCTATATTCTTCTTCATTCTTGCTGGAGCTGGAGCCATATCCTTCTTCATTCTTGCTAGAGCTATATTCTTCTTCATTCTTGCTGGAGCTGGAGCCATATTCTTCTTAATTGTTGCTAGAGCTATATTCTTCTTCATTCTTGCTGGAGCTATATTCTTCTTCATTCTTGCTAGAGCTATATTCTTCTTCATTCTTGCTAGAGCTATATTCTTCTTCATTCTTGCTGGAGCTGGAACCATATCCTTCTTCATTCTTGCTGGAGCCATATTCTTCTTAATTCTTGCTGGAGCTGGAGCCAATCATGGAAAACGATGTATTCTATTAATGAATACAAAGCCTGCTTGGATTGGCAGAGGTTGTTACCCCAATCCGAGCAGGCTCTGTATTCATTTGAATACATCGTTTACCGGGATTGGCTGAGCGGTATATACTGTATGTAGCCGAAGCTACATACAGTATTACCGCACTTCCAGCAGGCATCAGAGCAGCTGACCCGGCGTATAAGACGACCCCTGCTTTTTGGACATTTTTTTTAAGTGTAAAAGGTAGTCTTATACGCCAGCACATACAGTAGTTAATAACTGATAATGAAGTCTGCCAGCACAATACAGACAGGGTTAATTATGGCAAACACAATTCCTTGTCCCTTCATAAACAAAAAGAACTAAGTAGGATTTTTTCCTTGCTGGAGTTTCTAGACAGGAGCATCTAAGAAAGGTAAGCTGCAATTTTTACATCTATTTTTAAAATATGCTATTGTAACAGGGATATTTAACAAATATTAAGTAGTCGTTATCCCAATTTGGCTGCAAAAGTGGAAGTACACTTTAGGCCAGCTCATACACTGTAAGAAAATCAGTAGTTCTATCCTAAAATGAAAATTCATGATTAGAACTGTGTTTTTTTATACTAAGGAATTCAGTTGTCTGTCTGCAGACACTAGACGTACAGTAGAAGAAAAGAAAAACCTCTTTGGTTATATTTGTAGTAAGTCATTTTTCTCCTTTCTCTTCCTGATTACGTGGACAATACTTCAGGAGACAATAATTCCCTGCTGCGATCTTCTTCCAGGAACTCCAGTTACTCAAGTTTTTTTTAGAGTTCTGTTTTCTTGTGATTGATTTTTCCATGCCCTATGATTGAGCTGTAGTAAGCTTGATTCTAAGTTAAATGCCCTGAGTCACTGGGAAAAAAACATACAGGAGTAGTTCCTTAGGTCATCACAATGAATATAACAAAACTATATATCAGTAGAACAGTAGTAAAAATGTCCAAATAGAAATTTAGCTGATGGAAGCGCGTTCATCCGTAGTTTTACCCATTTTTTTTCTTGTAGGCTCGTGATCTTTGATCGCTTTTATATAAAAAAAAAAAAAAAAATCGTAAAGAAATACCTGTTAGGACTCATGCACACTGGATGTTAAAATAACGTTATAAAAAGGCCAGTAGCATTGCAGTGGGTTTTCCAACTTTTTTCATCTTTTTTTAATGTTTTTTCAATAGCGTTTTTTTTGCGTTTTTTGTAGCGGTTTTTGCATTAGCGTTTTTTTTTGTTTTTTGTTGAAGAAAACATTTTTCTTTTTTTTTTTTTTCAATGGATCAAAAACGTTAAACGCTGGTGTGTGACGTTTAGATAGTTTAGTTTACAGCTAAAAAACTTCTCTCAGAACCCACTCGTTTGTTTTTTTTTACTGCTCAAAAACGGCACTACCCAAAACTGTTGATAACAGCTTATGTGTGCATGGACACAGAGGATAACATGATGAAGAGTTTATTGACTGTAGAAAAAAACGTCTACTGCCAAAAACAGCTGCTGTAAAAATGCCCAAAAACATCCAGTGTGCATGAGGCCTTAAGGGTATTTATTTTATACACAATATGACAGGTATTACTGGACTTTATTATACTTATATAGTGTACAGTATGTATCTTTTTTTTGTTTTACACTTATAATTAAAGTTTAGAGGTGAGAATAAACTGTAGATAAGATATAAAAACATAATTGAAATGGCAATAAACAAAAGAAAATAATCTGCTGTTGATACACAATACTCTGTAACTAGATGTAAAAAACAATGTAAGTTTTCAGACTTTTTTCCAACGTCCCTCTCAAAAACATGTCATTACCCTGTTTAACACATTTTAATTCCCAAACCTATCATGAAGCACATTTCTAAATGCATGTTTTAACGTATGCCACAAACACACTCTCGGAATTTCCGACAACAAATGTTCGATGAGAGCTTGTTGTCGGAAAATCCGACCGTGTGTATGCTCCATCAGACATTTGCTGTCGGAATTTCCAACAACAAATGTTTGAGAGCTGGTTCTCAATTTTTCCAACAACAAAAGCTCTTGTAGGAAATTCCGATCGTCTGTAGCCAATTTAGACCTACAAAAATCCTACGCATGATCGGAATCAATTTAACGCATTCTCAGAATCATTGAACTTCATTTTTCTCGGCTCGTCGTAGGGTTGTACGTGACCATGTTCTTGACGTTCAGAATTTCTGACAACATTTGTGTGACCGTGTGTATGCAAGACAAGTTTGAGCGAACAATCAGTCGAAAAAAAAAGCCACGGTTTTGATGTCGCAATGTCCGATCGTGTGTACGCGGCATTAGAATTTTCAAATAAAAAACAAAAAGTTGGTAATTTTATTAAAAAGAAGACAAACTAGAAGCTTAGATCTAGGTGGTACCACACTCCGACTGTTTTGCACTGCATACCAGTCACAGTGACATCTCAGACACATGCCGGAGAAGTCATACCTCCACGGGCTAACTCCTAGATATATGGTGGCAAAGCCTGGGGATCCAACAATTCTGGCTTTAAGTCCACCGCCTCATCACCACACCTTTTCATTACGTCCAATTCTTATTATACCACACTACCATGAACCTGAAACAATACAAACAATTAATAATAACCCTTTTACCAAATGTGGCCAAATATGTGATTCCACAACAGTAGAAATCATAATTTCCTCCAACCGTTCAAGTTTTTCCCAGACAAACTTAAATTACACCATGGAATATGAGATTCACATTAGCCAGGATACTATGAACTAATGAGTGAGTACACCCCTCACATTTTTGTAAATAATTTATTATATCTTTTCATGTGACAACACTGAAGAAATTACACTTTGCTATAATATAAAGTAGTGAGTGCACAGCTTGTATAACAGTGTAAGATTATTTTCCCCTCAAAATAACTTAACACACAGCCATTAATGTCTAAACCGCTGGCAACAAAAGTGAGTACACCCCTAAGTGAAAATGTCCAAATTGGGCCCAAAGTGTTAATATTTTGTGTGGCCACCATTATTTTTCAGCACTGCCTTAACCCTCTTGGGCATAGAGTTTGCCAGAGCTTCATAGGTTGCCACTGGAGTCCTCTTCCACTCCTCCATGATATCACAAAGCTGATGGATGTTAGAGATCTTGCGCTCCTCCACCTTTTAGGGTTTAGGTCTGGAGACATGCTTGGCCAGTCCATCACCTTTACCCTCAGCTTCTTTAATATGGCAGTGGTCGTCTTGGAAGTGTTTGGGGTCGTTATCATGTTGGAATACTGCCCTGCCGAAGGGAGGGGATCATGTTCTGCTTCAGTATGTCACAGTACATGTTGGTATTCATGGTTCCCTCAATGAACTGTAGCTCCCCAGTGCTGGCAGCACTCATGCAGCCCCAGACCATGACACTCCCACCACCATGCTTGACTGTAGGCAAGACACACTTGTCTTTGTACTCCTCACCTGGTTGCCGCCACACACACTTGATGCCATCTGGACCAAATAAGTTTATCTTGGTCTCATCAGACCACAGGACATGGTTCCAGTAATCCATGTTCTTAGTCTGCTTGTCTTCAGCAAACTGTTTGCAGGCTTTCTTGTGCATCATCTTTAGAAGAGGCTTCCTTCTGGGACGACAGCCATGCAGACCAATTTGATGCAGTGTGCGGTGTATGGTCTGAGCACTAACAGGCTGACCCCGCACCCCTTCAACCTCTGCAGCAATGCTAGCAGCACTCATACGTCTATTTCCCTAAGACAACATCTGGATATGACGCTGTGCACATACACTCAAGTCTTTGGTCAACCATGGCAAGGCCTGTTCTGAGTGGAAAGAGAGGAAAGACAAAAGGCAGGTGCCGCTTGAGTAAAACTGTGCAATTTTAATTTCACAATAGCATTAAAACACTCATTCTGAGGTATCTTTATATATAGGAGTCCAGTGATGTGTCCATCTCTGCTAGTGCCAGCAATGCTTCAGTAGCAGTCTCCGTGTGGAGGGGAGCCGGTATTCTTTCCAGTGAATGATTTTCAGGTCTCGGGTGGCAGCCAGAACGAGGCCTGGAGCGCAAGCTGCGAGTCTGTGCTGGGTGCTGGAGCGCGGCTTGAGGCGGGATGACGTCATGGACTGTGATGCAATGCGTTTCGGTGTGTGCGCAGTGAGGAGATGAGAGTCACCGTGCGCACCTTTTTCAAGCTGCCTTGTATTGGCTGTACACAGCCTTTTTATATGCCATGGTGGTATCGCCACCTAGTAGGGCTAGATGCAAGCACACTCCATACAATAGAGGAGACTCACCCTAGTATTGGCACAGTATGCATGGGGCAGTTAAAAGATACTTTCTAGAATATGTAATAAGGCTAAGAGGGAGCATATAGATAATACAAACAGGATACCCATAAATACATAATATGGAAATAACAATATTGAGAACAGTGAGAACTCAATATTATTTCCATATTATGTCTTTACTAGGGTGAGCCTCCTCTATTGTATGGAGTGTGCTCGCATCTAGCCCCACTAGGTGGCGATATCACCATGGCATATAAAAAGGCTGTGTACAGCCAATACAACTCAGCTTGAAAAAGGTGTGCGCGCCGAAACGCGTTGCATCACGGTCCGTGACGTCATCCCGCCTCACGCCGCGCTACAGCACCCAGCACAGACTCGCAGCTTGTGCTCCAGGCCTAGTTCTGACTGACGCCCGAGACCCAGAAATCATTCACTGGAAATAATACCAGCTCCCCTGCACACGGAGACTGCTACTGAAGCATTGCTGGCACTAGCAGAGATGGACACATCACTGGACTCCTATATGCCGTCATAAAGATACCTCAGAGTGAGTGTTTTAATGCTATTGTGAAATTTAAATTGCACAGTTTTACTCAAGCGGCGCCTGCCTTTTGTCTTTCCTCTCTTTACATGCTCTGGAGTTCAGTTTCGGCTCCCCTTGCAAGGCAGCCCAGCTGTCACCTCACCACAGAGCAATATTTTGTGTATTTTTTTCTGTTCTGAGTGGAACCTGTCCTGTTAAACCACTGTATGGTCTTGGCCACTGTGCTTCAGTTTCAGGGTCTTGCCAATATTCCTATAGCCTAGGCCATCTTTATGTAGAGCAACAATTCTTTTTTTCAGATCCTCAGAGTTATTTGCCATGAGGTGGCATGTTGAACTTCCAGTGACCAGTTTATGAGAGTGAGAGCGATAACATCAAATTTGACACACCTCCCCATTCACACCTGAGACCTTGTAACACGAACGAGTCACATGACACTGGGGAGGGAAAATGGCTAATTTGGACATCACTTAGGGGTGTACTCACTTTTGTTGCCAGGGGTTTAGACATTAATGGCTGTGTGTTGAGTTTTTTTGAGGGGACAACAAATTGACATTGTTATACAAGCTGTACACTCACTACTTTACATTGTAGCAAAGTGTAATTTCTTCAGTGTTGTCACATGAAAAGATATAATAAAATATTTACAAACATGTGAGTGGTGTTCTCACTTTTGTGAGATAGTGTACTTTCTTAAAATCTGGACCAGATGGCACCTCTAAAATTCTGTTACATACAGGCACATCATGTGCCCTTCACCCTAGCGTTTCATGCATGGTCAACCAATCTCCTCTTTCTTGCCATGCTGACAGAAACAGGACACCATTCACTCAAAGCACGCTCAACCAACCGCAACTCAAGAAATGGCTGTGAAAATTGGCCAAAACCTGCTTGAGTGTGAGGGGCATAGCAGCATTTCCACCTCCTAAGTGTCACTCCCCACCCTCACCTTAGCTTATTTCTGACCTTACCCAATATCCTACTTATCTTCTCAAAGAACCAATATGCCACTCCTCTATTCCCCCCCCCCCTTACTCTCTATAACCTTTTTCTCTTGTAACCTAAGAATTACCCTGTACTGCTAGCTCCCCCATCCCTTCTCTACCATGTCTCACATATTAAAAATGGCTCACCCTTTTTAGTTGAATTTTATATCAATAAAATATCTTGCATACAAATTGCAGATGCAAAACACACAAAAAAAAGTACAGAGGTAACATATTCAAGTCTTCCAACATTGTTAATCTACACGCATTAGCGATATAGTATATCATAATGCATCCCATAGAGGAAGATGTTAAGAAATAAACAAATGCGAAAGGGCATTCGAGGCTTTAGTCATCCAGCTTGTAGCCAGTAAAACTAACAAATCTGCCAGAACAGTAAGGCAATAGCCTAATCATAATATCAAATGGAGGATATTAAAAATAATTGGTAAACATACCAAGCTATGAAGAAAAAATAAACAAACAGATAAATCTGGTGACAAAGGAAATAGAAGGTACAAAATGAGAAAGCAGTGAAGAAGAATGAAGAAGGAGGAGACAAACCGGAAGAGGTGCACAGGTTGGGGGAAAGGGTGATCATTGCTCACTCCATCATGGCTGACTATTATTCAGGAGGATCTTCCTCCATGATCCAATCCTGGAACTCCAAGGAAAATTGGAACACAGACCAGGAGGACCAGGTTTGATTTTTTTTTTTTTTTTTAACTGTTCTATTATGTCGTTTTACTGCTACAACAGATGCATAAGATCCCTGATAGAATCAAGTTCACTTGCACATTCCGCAAGGGAGGGTATGGAAGTAGTTTTACCAGTGAATACCCACCCTGTCTGAGGACGTCCTTCTTGGCTGACGTAATAGATTCTGGAATCATGGAAAGAGTTCTATGGTAGGAGAGAATGGAATTTGGGTAACTATGAGCTTACAGTGAAGATTTAAGATTTGTGTCCAGAACACTTGAAGGGGGCATGGAGCCTTTAAATGTGTGGCACTTTCAACAAATATCCGGAACTGTGTTTTTAAATTGATGAAGGATGGAGGGACATCTGTACCACCTGGTGGTGAGTTTGAACCTTTTTTCCTAGGGTTTGTTGCCATTAACAATTTGTGGGGCAGGTTAAAAAAAATTCCCAGTCTGCCCGGGGGAATAGTGGTCCAAAGTTATTTTTCTCATGTTAGCGTGTATGAAGAGGAATATGGGTGGAGGATAGAGTACTTAGAGAGGACATTTGAAGGTGAATCATTCTGTAAGAGTAGTGTTTCAAATGTAGTAGGACCAACAAAGATATCAGAAAATGTATTGATGGAGTATATTTAGAAAATGATCTGTTGTCTCTGTAACCACTGTGCAGAAATATGTGAGCGACCACTGGGTGGGCCTACGGCTGTCAGATTGGGGTATCTGAGGGAGCTGATGGTGAGTGAGCTTATCACAGGGGCCAAAGGAGGTTCTGAAGGCAGGCGGGAAAGCTGGGTTAATGAAGAAGGAGGGTCATAGGGCCCAAATAGTTAGACAAATGAAGTGTAGAAAAGTGTAGAAATGGACCGATCCCAAATACAAAGTGTCTGCTGCATAAGTTCTGGAAAAGATGGAGAGCTCTTACGCATCAGGGGAGGTATACAGGATAGTGCATAGAGGTCTATAAGCTTCATATAACTTTCTAGTTGGACCCATAGTTTGGAGGAAGAGTGGTGGAGCCAGTCTAGAATCCTGGTGAGAACCACCGCCTTATGATCAAGATAGGTATCAGGGACCCCCTCCCCGGGTTTCGGGGAAATTGAGTCCTAGAACATCTGGGATATGATGCTTTCCAAATAAATTTTAAGAATAGATTGTGGAGTTTCTAAAAAGAGTAGGAACCTAGTTTGAGGGGGAGCATCTGATGTAAAGAAAAAGTGGAAAGATGTACATTTTAAGAACATTGGGGTTGATTTACTAAAACTGGTACACTCAGCTTCTAACTTCAGCTTGTTCAAGTAAGCTTTGAAAAATAAAACATGGAAGCTGATTGGTTTCTATGCACAGCTGCACCAGATTTTGCACTCTCCGGGTTTAGTAAATCTGCCACACTGACTCTACTAAGCCAGATGCGTGTCATCATGTAAGTATCCAGGTCCAATTGGGTTTTACTAAGAAGCGGGAGGAAATGCAATAAGTATAGTTGGGAAATTGTAGCGGGTAGATGAATTCCTGATAGCGTATAGATGTGGTACAAATTATAAATGGGAAGTTGTTTTTCAGTTGTTGTATATGGCGAGAAGACAAGGAGATGTTGTGAAGTTCAGATGTGGTGTAGTTAACCTGGAAATTACTAAGTGTGCCAGATCTCTGGAACTCATGGAGGATCGAGGGCAAGTAAGTATGGGATTGTGTCACATGCCATCAGCAAATCGTCATAAAAAGGGACTCATTTCAAGTGGAGTGAGCCTACTGTAATACCAGTTACACTGGGGTTGGGTCACAAAGCCATCACTAAATGTTCCATTGTCAAAATATACAGAAGGGGGGGCAGGGGACATCCCTGATGGGAAGTGTTAAATATATTAAAAGTTGGAGAAAGGGAGACATTGACTCTAATTCTAGCTGAAGATGAGGAGTATAGCGACATTATTCTGGAAACCATATGACGGCATAAGCCTATCTGTTCATGGGACAGTTTTAAAAATTTCCAATGAATGCAGGTGAACTTCTTCTCGACATTAATCGACAGGTGGCAAAGGGGGATATTGTGGAGGCGAGCGTAATCCATTAAGAGGATGGTTTTTAAGGTGTTACCTTTAGCCTCTCTTTCACTTACAAAACCCACCTGATCAGGATGGGTGAGGCAGGTAGCTGTCTGTTGGTTATAGCTTTCACACAGATTTTCAGATCAACTCCAATTAATGATATAGGTCTCTAGTTTGAGCAGAGAGTGGTTTGGGAATAAGGGAGATGTGGGCTTCAAGAAATGGAGGCGGAAAGTTGGCTCCATTTGCCAGGGAATTGAAGAAATGGCAAGAGCAAAGAGAAGAAGGGTTTTGTTGAACTTGGGTGTGTACCTGTCCAGACTGGGGCTCTTTCCAGAACAGATATTTGTGATGGCAATAGCAATCTCTTCTTTAGTAAAGGGTGCTTCCAGGGACTCAATCGTGGAGCAGGCATCTCATCTTCATAAAACTTGGTGACCTAAGTCACTAAACATTTATGTAATAGAGGAAGGAGAGGAAATCATCTCATTGTTTGGCCCTTTAAGCTGTGCAATGTAATTTTGTCATGAAGATACCTAGCCAGGGATCTACTGCACTGGTCTTTAAATTTATTATGGTGTGCAATTTTTCCAGCGAGAGGGTGGAAGTCTCCTACACTTAACGAAGGTGAAAACCAGCTGCTGATATCCCTGAAACTCTCACAGCAGAAGGAGAGCCCCTGGGCCAGATTCTTGTACATCCGCGCAATTTTGTGCGGGCGTAATGTATCTGATTTACGTTACGCCTCCGCAACTTAGACGGGCAAGTGCTGTATTCTCAAAGCACTTGCTCCGTAAGTTGCGGCGGCGTAGCGTAAATTGGCCGGTGTAAGCCCGCCTAATTCAAATTTGGATCAGGGGGGCGTGTTTTATCTAAATCTACTGTGACCCAACGTGATTGACGGTTTTCCCGAACGGCGCATGCGCCGTCCGTGGAATTTCCCAGTGTGCATTGCTCCAAAGTACGCCGCAAGGACGTCATTGGTTTCGATGTGAACGTAAATGACGTCCAGCCTCATTCACGGACGACTTACACAAACGACGTAACTTTTTCAAATTTTGACGCAGGAACGACGGCCATACTTAACATTGGTACGCCGCACTTATGCCTCATATAGCAGGGGCAACTATACGCCGGGAAAAGCCTAACGTTAACGTCGTAACTTTACTGCATCGGTCGGGCGTACGTTCGTGAATTCGTGTATCTAGCTGATTTACATATTTCGACACGTAAATCAGCTTACACGCCTCTAGCGGTCAGCGGAAAAATGCAGTTACGATCCGACGGCATAAGAGACTTACGCCTGTCGGATCTAATGGATATCTATGCGTAACTGATTCTAAGAATCAGGCGCATAGATACGACGGGTCGGATTAGGACTTACGACGGCGTACATGGCGCTGCGCCGTCGTAAGTCCTTTCAGAATCTGGCCCCTTGAATTTAGTTTCTAGTTCTCTGAGTCTGTTCATAGCATTGGTGACATCATTTGCCAAGTTCAAAACGAAAAACGTTTGTCCCGTTCACAGTAGCAGAAAAGTGCAGCAAGGGTAATGGTGTCAGTCCTCGGGAGAGGTTGGTGGTCTGGATCCGGTGTCTCTGGAGGTGGTTCTGGATCTAGGATTTCTGCATTGCTAAGGGAGGGGAAGCATAATTGCTGGGGTGTCCAACCAGTTTGGGACTTGTACCACTTAATGGTATAGAAACTGGAAGAAAGCATGCAACTGGTCTGGATTTAAAAGGGAGAAGGATTGTTCTCCCTGTCTCACCTGGATACTAAAGGGCTGACCCCATGGGTAGCTACAACCAGACAGATCACATCAAGTAGAGGTCCGATCACCTGTCTCATGTGGAGTGTGTTATTAGACAAGTCTGGGAACAGATGGACTGTGGAGTTGTCAAAGTCCAGTGGGCCATGGTGCCAAGCTTTACACATGATCTCTTCTTTAAGCATGTAATAATGCACCCAGCAAAGAACATCTCATTGATGTTTGGCGAGGTCTTCCCTAGGGCTCGTGACTTGGTGAACCCTGTCCAGTTCAATTGGATCATTAGCATCCCTGCCGAGCATAAGTTTAAAGTGATTGTAAAGCTTGAATTTATTTTATTAAATTATTAAACATGTCATACTTACCTGCTCTGTGCAATGGTATTGCGCAGAGCAGCTCCAATCCTCCTCTACTCCTGGCTCCTCCTCTTTGGAGAGTGACCCCATAGAAATTTGACATCCCCTTTAGCCGAATATTGTTTCTGTGGCTTTGATTTTCACTATCCTCTATGTGGAGCTGAGTAAGTGCAAGTGCAGAGATGGTAGATTCAGATGCTGTTACCTGTTGGTGGAGGGCTTCCATATTTTTGTAAAACTAAGTTTCCATGTTTCCAGGCCCAAGTGTCAGAATTGGCTTGAAACGCTGAGATGAGGGTGGTAATTTCAGAGCCAAGCGTGTCAAATTTGCTGTAGGGCTATCCTCTGATGTACCAGGAGCCAACATGTGCTCTGTGTTGACAGATGAGCCTGAACCTGAGCTTGGAGCACTGATGGATTGCTGGATATTGTTGTAATATGTTGGCCGATTTATTTATATATTTCAGTACCATATTGACCAGGAATTCAGTTGAGTCAAAGCCAACTCAATTTTAACATATCATAGGGACAGCCGATGACCCTTTGATGTGTTAATCTTATGCAAGTCTACCTAGGTATGTGAGGTATGACCTGTTAATCCATTTGAACATTTCAAAGGGTATATTGTTTACATACTTAAGGATGATAAAGGACCATAGAAGAATATTTATTTATTTATTGATGCTAATTAGACTTGAGGGGGTATTCATGGGAATATGTTGGCCTAGTAAACATTTTACAGACCCAAATGCCATTGTCAGTAATTATTAGTTGGGTCTTTTCATGTTAAGAGCAATGCATTTGGTTGACCTAGCAGAACCCCCCCCCCCCCCCCAGTGTCAGCCCAGGAAGAATCAGGTATCTGCGGGAAATTGCTCACATCATACTAATAACAACTAATTAATTATCTACACACAACTACTATATCACTACAGATATGTTTATTTTACAGAGAGGGGGAGGCTGCAGGAGCGCCGCTGGCCACCTGCTGCTGGGCAGGAGTTTTTCCCAGCGCCATTTTGTCCCTCTTGGGCCAGAATTCCTGCAGGGCTGCCTGCAGAAGGTAATGCTGGATGGATCTGAGGCTCAGCAATGGCATTAAGGAGAGAGCTCTGCACAGATATGTGTTGTATGGGCAGAAGCAGGTGGTAAAGCAGTCAATAGCTACCAGGGTAACACAGCATTTACTCCCTCCTTCATTCCTGTACAATAATCCATCTTCCCCTTGCACGACTTTTGCATATATTTTACATTGTCCATCACTCTTTGTAAAATACCTGGTGCGAGGGAAGCATGGGGGAAGTGGACAACCTTAGCTTACTTTTCATCCTTGGTTAGAAAAACGTCAATAAACGAATACCTCAATACAACTGCAAAGTCTATTTTGACTCTACTTTGGTGTAGCTGGGACCTTAGGACTACCACTCCTACTCAGCACCTTATGTATCCATTATGTTTAATAATGTTAGGTTGTATTGCAATACAGTTTTCATAAATTCCCTGGTCTAGTTAGTTATTTTAAGCTGACAAATTGATAAAGTTTAAAATATTTTAAGAGCTTGTGTTGATATGTGACTGCTGCATCCTACTGGCTTCAGCTGTCATCCTGCCTTTCTCATTGTGACACAGTGACAGCTGAAACTGGTAGGGTTGATGGTAAACATATTTATGTGATCACCATGATTGGCAATCACATGATCGGGATCCTATTAGTATGGATCCCAATTGAGTGTGAGTAAGCACGGTCCCTGACTGTTAGCATTGTTTTGCAACATACATGCACTATTTCAGCTGGAACAAGCTAAACTTTTAAGGATAGTCTGCTTGTCATGTAATTGGTCATGCATGTCACATTGCTGACATGAGAAGGGCCTTTAGTCATGACATATTGAGCTGTGGATCTAACATACTGGATTCAGGTTAGGTAACCAGTTTTTTACAGCTCATACATAGGCTTGTATGCACTTTGTTGACCCTACCATCCATCTCTAATGCCTCTTAGCTGAATGCAGGGGACCTGTCAAATTAAGTTCTTCTTTAACATGGCATATTTTCTGTAGGCAGAGCTGGAAGATTAGTCTGCACTCTGCAGTGAATGTCACAAGCTGTTCCTGACACCAAAGGTGCAAAAATACGTAAATACCAAAAGAACATTAATGAGACCTCATGAAGTGTAGATGCTGTATTTACCTTGTCAACAAACAAATTCTTAAAAAAACAAATTAAACCAATAAATTTAACCATAATCCTAATTATTTTAATTTATTTGCTTGCTTATTTATTGTTTGGCAATTTGAAACACAGTTTAAGCAGGGAAGCCTGAAAGTATAATAACAGGTTGTAATTCACTGATGTTTGTATAATATTAATAGCCACGTGGACAGTGAATGGTTATTTATTCTCTTCTCTCTGTTTTAGACAATTGCTGCACCTGCTCCATTCTCTGTAGAAACAAGCTGCCAATGTAAAGCTCCCCATGAGAAGCTAACCATTGCTCAGGCCCACATAGGAACACCAGGTGAGCTTTTAGATTCTTGTCTTCCTGTAATGAGCAATTTTCAAAAGCAATACCTGTTGAGAAAGTCGTAGTAATCTCTGTATTTTCAGATTAAAGGTGAATTGACTAGATGGTAACAAGTTCCTTTTCTATATATTATCAGCCTAAATCATGGCCAACCTTAAGCTTTAAGCTTCTCTTTAGGCCTTTCCTCAGGCAACCAAGCATGGCCAAAAATAACAAAGGATTTACAGCATTTGTTGTATAGCTGAATACGACAGGGTCAGGGTGAGAAACGGACGTTTCTAATTTTAGATGTCAGATTTTGCTGTCTGTCAGATCTACAAATTTGGGTTGATTTACTAAAACTGGAGAGTGCAAAATCTGGTGCAGCTCTGCATAGAAACCAATCAGCTTGCAGAATTTTTGTCATATGCCAGTTTTCCCATAGGGGCGTATGTATGCTCCATGGCAGTTTTCCTGACAGGAAAACTGCTGGGAATCCTGGCGGGAAAAATGAGAACATGTTTTCCTGCCTGGATTCTTAAGCCGGCAGTTTTTCTATGGGGAAAGCCTGTCGTGGAGCATACACACAGCCAGGTTTCCCGACCAAAGCTCTCATGGCAGTTTTCCTGCCAGGAAAACTGGCCATGTGTGGGGGAAAAAGCTACCGAGCAGGTTCTCGGTTTTTCCATTGGTTTTCCCGGCGGACTTTTTACTGCCGGGAAAACCGATCGTCTACGGGGCAAAAGCCTACCTAAACAAGCTGAAGTTAGAAGCTGATTGGCTACCATGCACAGCTGCATGAAATTTTGCATTCTATAGTTTTAGTAAATCAACCACATTGTGTAGTACAATGGCTTATCTAAGCATTTAATTTGGTCTTTATCTAGTCAGGAGGACCTTTACACTACACATATGTTGGTATTTTTTTTTTCTATCTTGAAGATCAAATCTAAAACATATTTTAACCACTTGCCGACCAGCCGCTATCATTATACTGTGACAGGTTGGCTCCCCTGAGTAAATGACCGTAGATGTACATCGGGCGCTTTAAAAGCAACAGGGACATCGGAGCCGATGCGCGTGGCCGGCAGCTGCGATGTCTGCCGGCCACCCATGATCGCTCCACAGAGAGCCAGAATGGGGATCTGTGAATGTAAACCAATAGATCCCCGTTCTGTCAGGGGAGTAGAGAGAGATCTGCTGTTCCTAGTAATCAGGAACAGTGATCTCTCTCCTCCTCCAGTCACTACACTGCCCCCACAGTTATAAACACCTCCCTAGGGAACACTTAAACCCTTGATCACCCCTAGTGTTAATTCCTTCCCTGCCAGTGACATTTATACAGTAATCAGTGGCTATTTTTAGCTCTGATCGCAGTAGAAATGTCAATGGTCCCAAACAAGTGTCCAATCTGTCCGCCGCAATGTCGCAGTCTCGCTAAAAATCGCAGATCGCCGCCATTACTAGTAAAAAAAATTAAATAATAAATAAAAAAATACCAAAAATATGTAGACGAATACATATCGGCCTAAACTGATGAAGATTTTTTTGGGGATATTTATCAAAAAGTAAAAAATATTGTTTCTTTTCCAAAATTGACGCTCTTTTGTCGTATATAGCGCAAAATATAAAAACCAGAGAGGTGATCAAATACCACCAAAAGAAAGCTCTTTTTGTGGAAAAAAATACATGAACATGTTTGGGTACAACGTCGCACGACAGCGCAATTGTCAGTTAAAGCAGCGCAATGCCGTATGGCAAGAAATGGTCATTAAGGGGGCAAATCCTTCCGGTCCTTTAGTGGTTAAAGCAGGCCATCCCCTTGTCGAATTCTGAAAGAATTTTCTAAATTGAAAATCATTACTTAGAATTTTCTTTTGAAAAAACCTAGTGGGGTCACAGACCTACCCTTGATAGAAATGGTTGCCTTTCCCAAGTCTGTCCAAAACAAAAAAATAGAAAAAAAAAGAAAGAAAACTTTGGGCTAGGTATGATCTGTAATGGGTGTTATTGGCAACAGTTAAGCCTCGTACACACGACCAAAGATCTCGACGGGCGAAACACATCGTTTTCCTCGTCGAGTTCCTTGTCAGGCTGTCGAGGAACTCGACAAGGCAAGTTTCTCCATTCCCGTCGATGAAATAGAGAACTTGCTCTCTTTTTGGCTCGTCGAGTTTCTCGACAGTTTCCTCTACGAAAATGTACACACGACCGGTTTCCTCGGCAAAAAAATATCTCCTAGCAAGTTTCTTGCTGGTTTTTGCCGAGAAATTCGGTTGTGTGTACGAGGCTTTATAGTTATTTTATACAGGCAGCTTTGATTTCTCAAAATCATCATCATGCTCACAAACTGCTGATCTGCAACCTGAATAATTTTCATTGCCACAATCCTTGCTGTACGCAAAGACTAGTATTATTACATAAAAAGGTAACATCATTTCCAGCATATGCAGAATTTGAAAGTCGTATATATGAAATATTTAATGCTTAGAGGGAGATGAGTGTGAAGTCTACACATGAGACTTGACTCAGGGATGTACTCAGTCTGATGGCAGATGGCAGAAAGAGCCAAGAATAGAAGCCGTACATGATACACAAGTTCTCATTTGGGAAGGAGTTTCTTTGTTAGGTGACAAACAAATTACAGGCATATAAAAGAAGAATAGTCCTGGCTTTGTGATAATACAAATTGTATTGTACCATGGAAATGTCTCTTTACAACAGCACAGCTGATACTGCAATTTTCTTCTCAATGATTATACTTCAATGGACCACTGCATTATAGCAAATCAAAATAGTGTACACAGACTGTCATCCTTTGTGTTCAGAACTGAATGTAGAGGAAAATGGGGTGCCACTAAGAAATGCACCACCTAGCATACTTTGTCATAATTGTTCCAGAAATTATTTATTATGACTGGGAAAAATCAGGGAGGTAGCAGCCTATGTATCAGCCTCTGGTTCTTGAATAGAAAATAATGCTTTGGTCCCATGGTACCAACATAAGAAGACAATCCTATCTACCTATCTATGTTGTAAGGATGTAGCATTTGCAATGAGTCCATGCCAGTCGGGAAATCTGTTTTAGGGCTTGGTAGCCCACTTTTTTTTAAAAACAAAAGGTAAGTCTAACAAAATAAACAGTTGCCCTTGCAGGGGTTTCCACCATCAGTTAAAACATGAAAATAAATAATGCTCAGTCTCTTGATTCTCTCCTGAAGCACCACTGCTCAGGTCTCCAGCTTAGACCTATAGTTGGGTCCTTCAGACCACCTCACAGCACCCCTGTGCTCATGTATAACCTCTGAACGTTCAGCTCTCATAGCGTTTGCAGTTCACAACTGCTCTGGTCCTCAGGCTTAGTGCCTCCATCTGTTCTGTCACAGACTTTGCTTGCACTATGCAGACATGGCACACCCTGGCTGCTCCCCTGTAGCCTCACAGTCTCCTAGGGAAGGTAGAACTTTGAAACATGCCCAAACCTATGATTATAAAGGCAGTGCAAATCTGTATACACAGCCTACTGGTCTCCAGTAAGACCTGGACAATAGATTAGCGGCTTCTTCCCTCCCAAAGCTCTCTGAAAACTCCAGACCTTAAAGCGGGAATTACAAAACCTGGAGAAAGCTGCAAGATAAACACACTGGCTGCGCTCTTGTAGTGCTACAGTCTCCTAGGGAAGGTGGAGCCTTGTACCCTGCCCAAGCCTTTGATTATAAAGGCTGTGAAAATCTGTACACACAGCCTGCTGGTCTCTAGTAAGACCTGGACACAAGGTTAGAGGCTTCTTCCCTCTCAAAGCTCTTTGAAGTCTCCGGTCTCCAGACCCTAAGCCTGGATATACAAAGAAAAACAATAAGGAAAAAAGTTAGTTCACCATCGAGGGATCAAAGAATATAGCTTTGAATTTGATGAATATGATGAAGCAGCAAAAATGCAGACAGAGAATAATGAGAGGAAGAGGACTTGATAGCAGTAATGACATTTCCTTCTTTTCTACATCTTAAACAACAATTCCAATGTTATATCATGTAAAGTCAATTGGTGATTTGCCAATACAGGTATAGCACTTCAACTGTGCTAAATGAAGTCATTGTGGTTTACACTTAATATGATTTTTTTTTTTATGATTACTTTAGCTTATGAGTGGGACTGCTGGTTCTTGTCACAAATTTTGTACAGTGCAGTTAAAGTTAAGTTGCTGTTAAAGGAAACTGTGTTGCAGGCCTGTTAAAACTCTACAGCCAGCCTAGTAATCTACTGGATATGCTGTAGCTTATCTGTGGTATATATCTAGATAGATAGATAGATAGATAGATAGATAGATAGATAGATAGATAGATAGATAGATAGATAGATAGATAGATAGATAGATAGATAGATAGATAGATAGAAAATCTCACATTTTTGTAAATATTTTATTATACTATTTTTTATTATATTATTATTTAAATAACTCAGAACACAGCCATTAATGTCTAAACCACTGGAAACAAAAGTGAGTACACCCCTTAGTGAAAATATCCAAATTGGGCCCAATTAGCAATTTTCCTTGCCCGGTGTCATGGGACTCGTTAGTGTTACAAAGTCTCAGGTGTGAATGGGGAGCAGGTGTGTTAAATTTGATGTTATTGCTCTCACTCTCTCATACTGGTCACTGGAAGTTCAACATGACACCTCATGGCAAAGAACTCTCTGAGGATCTGAAAAAAAGAATTGTTGCAATACAGAAAGAAGAAGATTGCCAAGACCCTGAAATTGAGCTGCAGCACGGTGGCCAAGACCATACAGTTGTTTAACGGGACAGGTTCTACTCAGAACAGGCCTCGCCATGGTCGACCAAAGCAGTTGAGTGCATGTGCTCAGCGTCATATCCAGAGTTTGTCTTTGGAAAACAGACGTATGAGTGCTGCCAGCATTGCTACAGAGGTTTAGGGGGTCAGCCTGTTAGTGCTTAGACCATACGCCGCACACTGCAGAAAATTGGTCTGCAAGGCTGTCACCCCAGAAGGAAGTCTCTTCTAAATATGAATGATGCATAAGAATGCCTGCAAACAGTTTTCTGAAGACACGCAGACTAAGGAAATGGATTACTGGAACCATGTCCTGTGGTCTGATGAGACCAAGATAAACTTATTTGGTCCAGATGGTGTCAAGCATGTGTGGCAGCAACCAGGTGAGGAGTAAAAAGACATGTGTGTCTTGCCTACAGTCAAGCATGGTGATGGGAGTGTCATAGTCTGGGGCTGCATGAGTGCTGTCGGCACTGAGGAGCTACAGTTCATTAAGGGGACCATGAAGGGTAACATGTACTATGACACTGAAGCAGAGCATGATCCCCCTCACTTCAGAGACTGGGCTGCAGGGCAGTATTCCAACATGATAATGACCCCAAACACACCACCAAGACAACCACTGTCTTGCTAAAGAAGCTGAGGGTAAAGGTGATGGACTGGCCAAGCATGTCTCCAGACCTAAACCCTATTGAGCAACTGTGGGGTTTTGTCAAATGGAAGGTGGAGGAGGGCAAGATCTGTAACATCCATCAGCTCTGTGATGTCGTCATGGAGGAGTAAAAGAGGACTCCACTGGCAACCTGTGAAGCTCTGGAGAACTCCATGCCCAAGAGGGTTAAGGCAGTGATGGAAAATAATGGTGCAAAAAGGAGGGGAAGGGGGATAACATATAGGCACTCACATTAGCCCACATCCGAAATAATGGTTCAAAAAAGGAAATTGTACTACACTGGGTAGTGACATGGCGGACTTTCAAAGGCAATCACAGGGACATTTTTTTTGGTTTATAAAAAAAATAGATTTAATTACAAAAATACAGATATACAAATAAATTTCAATAAAATATGTTGAGAAAAATACATAAATACATATTCTTAAGCAATATATTCGTCTCGCCGACGCGTTTCGCCTTACGGCTTCTTCAGGACGAGTTTCGAGATTTTATGACTATACTTTTTTGTCATAAAATCTCGAAACTCGTCCTGAAGAAGCCGTAAGGCGAAATGTGTCGGCGAGACGAATATATTGCTTAAGAATATGTATTTATGTATTTTTCTCAACATATTTTATTGAAATTTATTTGTATATCTGTATTTTTGTAATTAAATCTATTTTTTTTATAAACCAAAAAAAATGTCCCTGTGATTGCCTTTGAAAGTCCGCCATGTCACTACCCAGTGTAGTACAATTTCCTTTTTTGGAAAATAATGGTGGCCACACAAAATATTGACACTTTTTGGAAACTTTTACTTAGGGGTGTACTCACCTTTGTTGCCAGCGGTTTAGTCATTAATGGCTGTGTGTTGAGTTATTTTGATGAGACAGAAAATTTACACTGTTACACAAGCTGTACTCTCACTATTTTACATTGTAGCAAAGTGTAATTTCATCAGTGTTGTCACATGAAAAGATATAATACAATATTTACAAAAATGTGAGGGGTGTACTCGCTTTCGTGAGATACTGTGTGTGTGTGTGTGTATATGTGTTGTAAACTGGGGAATAGGTAGCAGGTACAAAAGCTCCCTGGGATGAGCAGGCACAGATACCAAGTCCATAATATAAGTGACAAACAGTGGGGTGTTTATTGGTGCTATATACAAAGTCTTATTTACAGGTGCTGTACAGTGGGCAAACAAAACAAAACAAAAGTAATTAAACAAAAGCCTAGCCGTGTTTCGGCACTAACTATACAATATGACAAGCCCTCACTATCAGGCTGAGCAAGCCTACAGCTTGTCAGCTTTCACACAAAGGCTTAAGAGTTTTTACCAACCTCCTTGCTCTCTCACAGATCAGTACCAACTGTGTTTCCCAGGACAGAGAGCAATGGCTGTCTGCTCAGGTGAGCTTAAATTGACCTGGGGGAGAGGGCCAACACCCATAGTGGATCCTGGATCAGAGCTCCCTGAACGTATAAGAGAGGAGCCTGGGAGAGGTATAAACCCCGAACAGGACTTTCCCAGGCTCTCTCTGGGACGCTCTGCCACAGTGTATATGTGTAAAGGCTGGCGGAAGGCTAGCCTGTATTTGTGGGAGGAGTCTGCTGAGTATATAATCCTCCTCCCATGTCGGGTCCGGTGTTGGCGCCTTTTCAGGGTTACCTGTATGACCACCCACCATGCTCCGTGGGTACACTAGCCCTGTGTGTTCAGTTTACTCGGGCTCACTTACCACTCACACCAGGGTGGGGGGGGGGGTGTCTTCAGGTTCATTCACCATTCACGCACAGTGGTCTTGACGGATCTGCTCATGTTCTTGTACTTAGGTAGGTGCAGAGGGGTGTTGTTTTCATGTCTGGTGGTCTGTTGTCATATTCGCTGGTTTATGTTCCTGAGCTTGGTTCCAGGCCTGCACGTGGGCCTCATCACCAGTTCGTCAGGTTTGTTTGAAGTATCTTGGCTTACCAAACAGTCATGCTTCATCACCAATCAAGCACTGGAGGCAGGGTTTTCCAGGGGTGCTTGGTCTGGTTTCTTTACCGTCATTCGGAAGGTGGGGGGTCGGGCCACCAGGGTGCCTAATAGCAAGTTCCAATATCATTTGTTACTTTTGGCTGCTGTTTCCTCACCGATGTCAACCTTTCATTGCATTCACTTCCATCAGCCCTGCTGTTGATAGGGAAGGATTTGGTGGAGTCAGGATTCAGACTCGGTTGTCAGGTTACAGGCAGAAGCACGACCTGATCATTATCAGGTGGGACCAATGTTCTGTGAGTCTGGTTTTGTTTCCATGTGTTATGATGCTATTGCCTAGCGCATTGGCCTTATCCGTCTTCTCCAGGTATCTGGCACTTTTAGTCTCCGGCCAGTTGTCCTTTTTGCAACTCACCCTCTCACTCACACATACCAGCATGGGTAGGCCAGGGTTTGGGGGATTTCCACAGAGCCACTTCACTGGTGTCCGGTTGAAGTATTTCGATCCTCTTGGCCATCCCTTGCTTAATTTCCCCCATGCATCCTCTTGTCACAAGCAGTTCATTCTCATGGCGGGGTTGTCTCAGGCATCAGGCTCGATCCATCTTTCATGGGTCATTAAGTTCTGGGCTGATTCGCAGGTTCAATAGGGGGTTCCTTCTATCACAAGTCATGGGTCTGTGGGTTTCTCCTGTCATAGCGGATACTTACCGGATACATATACTGTTGCCTTCCAGGCGGGCGCTACTCTACTCGGCGCATTGTTATCTACCCTTCTTCACCTAAATATGTGTCTTTTGCCCTCTTCTCAGGCATACCGACCAGCTAGGCCAAGGCACACCTCAGGCCTTGGTTATTGGGGTTATCGCATTTCTTACTCGAAAACTCTGACTACAAGTGTAAAGGCTGGCCGAAGGCTAGCCTGTATTTGTGGGAGGAGTCTGTGAGTATATAATTCTCCTCCCATGTCGGGTCCGGTGTTGGCGTCTTTTCTGGGTTCCCACCCACCTGCTTCCCCCAGCCTATACATACTATTACTCTTTGTACATTTTCTTATTCTTACATTCAGGCTATGCCCTCTTTTCAGGCATACCGACCAGCTAGGCCAAGGCACACCTCAGGCCTTGGTTGTTGGGGTTATCGCATTTCTTACTCAAAGACTCTGACTACAAATGTGTGTGTGTGTGTATATATATATATATATATATATATATATATATATGCGTGTGACTTTGATTTTCTTATTTCAGCAGTTGTTAAGCAGGGAGGCTCAGTGAATGCAGTTATATTCAGACTGCTACTAGTGGGTAAGTCTGCAAATCTATAGATTAAATTGGTTAACTGGTTCCAGTCAGAAACTTCCAAACAATCACAATGTATGAAAATTGTTGTTTTATCTTCTGTAGGGAAGTAGATGTATTTTGAAATGTTGAAACATTGAAGAGAAAATTACATTGCTCCCAAGAGACAAGCTAATGTCTCTTTCTCTTTTCCAGTTGACCGACCTGTCAGGGTATATGCAGATGGAATATTTGATCTTTTTCACTCAGGTCATGCAAGAGCCCTTATGCAAGCGAAAAACCTGTTCCCAAACAGTTACCTGCTAGTGGGAGGTAAGCTACACACTGACATATGTAATATATATTAAAGCTGATCTCCTAGCTTTTAGTGAAACTTAAATAGTTAATTTGGGCCAAGCTGGTCCAAACAAACTATTACCTTAACTACTAGATGTACTTGCTGTGTGTGCTGTATAACCTGTATGTAGCTGTGTTTCAGCAGCTGGGTGAGAACTTCCTGTCCTGCTCCCGAATCAAAACTGAGTTGGGCTGAACACTGCTCGGCCATTCACAGGAAGCTTTATATTCTATGAATGAATACAAAGTTCCCTTCGGTTAGCTGAGGCCGAGAGGTGGGTGGATGACGTCACAATATCTGATTTCAGAAGGCGCTTTGAATTTATTCATAGACTACAAGGCTCCATTTGAATGGCTGAGCAGACCTCAGCCCAGCTTGATTTTGTTCTGGGGGCTCGACAGGAATTTTCCATCCCACTGCCAGAACACAGCACTGTATACTGTATATAACCAAGGCTATAAAGTTATACATCACACACAACAAGCATAGTAGTGAAAGTAATAGTTTGTTTGGGCCAGCGTGGTCTAAAAAAAAGATTAAGACCCCTTTCACACCGAGGGCGTATTGCAGGTGCTATAGCGTTAAAAATAGCGCCTGCAATCCGCCCTCAAACAGCTGCTCCATTGTGGAGCATTGTGCTAGCAGGACGCTAAAAAAAGTCCTGCTAGCTGCATCTTTGGAGCGGTGAAGGAGCGGTGTGTTTACCGCTCCTCCATCGCTGCTGCCCATTGAAATCAATTGGACAGGGCAGCTATACCGTCCGCAATGTGCTGCTTCAGAGGGTGTGAAAAGCGCCTCGCTAGCGGCCAAAATGCGCTGCAAATCCGTCCATAGCGTCGGCGGTAAAAATAGTGCTGTTTTACCGCCGACGCTATGGGTGGCTCAGTGTGAAAGTGGTCTTAAACTTCGCTAAAAGCTGAAAATCCACTTTGAAGAAGTCTCACTTCCATTTTTACTAATGTTTTTTGTTCCCCACGGGACAAGGTGCATGTTGAGTTTCAGACTTACTAGTCCTTAAAACATTTCTGAGAAATAACTGCAGAATTCGTTTTCTAATGGTTCCTGTCAGTTTGCAGTGATGAGCTAACCCACAAGTACAAAGGTTTCACGGTAATGACTGAGAGTGAGCGCTACGAGGCTTTGCGTCACTGTCGCTATGTGGATGAAGTAATCACTGATGCCCCATGGACTCTTACACCAGAATTCTTAGAGAAACATAAGGTAAAATTATTTATTTTAATAGAATAATACCTCAAGTATTAAAAAGTGCGAAAAAGATTTTAAAAACATGTAAGTGTATATAAGGTAATAAAACAAAAGTCCGAATGGAGAGAAGAAGGTAAATTGAACCCCCAGATGACGACCCGTAGGATAAAACGTATTGAGCGGAGCCAAAACACACACCACTGCACATGCACGAACCAGCCACCGCCATCTAGGTCTCTGTCAAACGGATTGTACATGTGATACGAAGTGTCTGTATACTAAACATTCATTGTAAGTACACTACATACTTTATCAAAATGGCTTACACTGGGGTTTACACATTGGAAAGTGTTTATTTTTCTTTTTATACCATCATCCCCATATTGAGTTAGATATAGCATTGTGGCTGTTTCTCAAAGTGCTTGAGAGAGGTTGGAGGTCTCGTGGAGTGTAAAAAAGTACTGTTTGACCATTCTTGATGAGGGGTCATCTAATTTTGGCAAGCCCCCAGCTTTTTATACACCAAGATGATGGGTCCTATTGCTTGGAATCCCACAGGCTGTTGGGATTCACATCTATTCTCTTGTCACACACAGAGAAGATTGATCAATATACCTTCTGGCTCTTCATTGGGACATTTGGTTTATTACCTTTTATGCACTTCTAGATTTGTACAATTTTCTTCACACTTTTTAATCATTGATACATATGTGTTTATTATCTGAATGACGCATTAATTGGATTTTTATAGCGCTGCATTGCAGTTTTTTTATTATTTGTGTATAGCATGTATTAGGGTATAGTGTTGGTGCTTTCAATTGATACACATTTTGGAGTCCTAGTGCGGTTTTCTTTAGTTCACAATATCATCTCAATACCAGATACTTCTAATCCTCAAAACCTAGGTCAATTTTTCTAATTATACTTTCACTGCTCCTTTAGGAACACTGAAGACAATTTACAAAGACGAACCAAGCACCTATTTAATGCAGTATTCAAAATCTTTGGTTTCAAAACCATTGTATCTGTGTGCTTGAACATCTATCAGGGCAAAATTTCCAATACATTTATCATTGAATTTACAGCAAATTTTTTTTTGCTTTTACAAGTTTTCAAGGTGCAAGGTTTAGATGAGCGCATTTACTATTTAAAAAAACACTTTTCCCAACAAGGAAATTCACCACATCTTGTTGTCTTCATAAATCTATAGCACAGTTCCTTTATAGTGAGTTAATTTGTATATTGATTTGTAAAAGGAAGATTGGGATCTTAATAAAGTGCAACTTTTGTGGTATTTTTCTTTACCATTATTTATTTGCAACTTTTTACAGTTACAAATTATATTTTGAATTCACTTATGTGTACTTATCAGTTACATTTACTGCTTGCATGTAATATTGTTACAGATAGTGTCTATTTCTACAAGTTGAGGAAAGTAGGAAAAAAAGACCATTAGATCAAATTATGATATTCAGTGGCGTGGCGTGGGTAGTCAGCGCCCTGGGCAAGGCAAGTAATTTGGATTCCCTGACCCATGGACTTTTAGCACTCCCTGAGTCTTTTCCACTAGTACAGTATTAAACACCTTATGGTATATTGACAAGAAGAGTGGAGAGACTCTCTATGGCACTACAAATCCCAGCATAGCAGGCACACTACCAGCACTTTGCCCCTCCCCACTTCCCCTCTACATCCATGTCCTGACCCCTCCTCCTTCTCTCAGCTGCTCCCTCCGGCTGCCTTCTCCTCCTTCCCTTTCCCTCCCATCTATCATCTGTCCTCCAGCACCAGCTGCCATCCTTTGACTGAAATCAATGCCTCATTTACATGTCCAGACTCGGGTATGTCTCCTCTAAATGTTGGCTCGAGGTGACTGCACCCCCCACGCTACTGTTAATGTTGTTCTGAATTTTATTAAAAAAAAAAGTTTTTTATTAAAACCGCCTATAAGAGCAGCCTCTGAAAAAAAGGTAATTAATATACACCTCTGCTGCTGCACTGGCTGCCATAAACTGTACTGTCTTATTACTGTCTCTGCTGGTCTAACTCCTCTGCCCCCTCTTTTCCTCCTTACGTAATCTTTAATGTAGCAGACAAGGCAAGGGTTTGTGGGAATACTATTGAGCAGGGATCAACAAACTTCTCCACATTTTGGTGTCTATTTATATAAAAAAAAAAAAAGCTTTACTAATAACAGAGGACACTGCTTTGGGGGGTACATAACACTACTGTGGGGGCAGAAAACACTACAGTGGGGGGTGATGTGAAGGGGCAGAGGACACAGCATTTGGGGTAAAGGACACTACTGTGATGTATGATGTAAAGGGGGCAGAGGAAACTGCGTTGGAGGCGTACAGAACTACTGTGAGTGGAGGGGGTGGTAAACATTGGGGGGCAAAAGACATTACAGTGGGGGGTGATGTTAAAGGGGCAGAGGACTCAGCATTGGGTAGTACAGGACACTACTGTAGGGAGAGGGGGGCAGAGGACACTACAGAGGGGGAGGTGGTTGATGTAAAGGGACAGAGAACACTGAATTGGCAGGGTACGGAACACTACTGTGGGAGGCAAGGGACACTGCTGTGGGGGGAAGGGGACACTACAGTGGGAGGGTGATGTGAAGGGGACAGAGGACACGACTATGGGGGAGTGATGTGAAGGGGTAGAGGACACAGGGTTTGGGGTACAGGAAACTACTGTGGGTGGAGGGCAGCAGAGGAAACTACAGCGAGGGAGTGACGTAAAGGGGGCAGAGGACACTGTTTTGGGCGGAAGGTGGTGGTGGTAAACACTGCTATGGGGGGGGGCAGAAGATACTACAGTGGGGGTGATGTAAAAGGGGGCAGAGGCCAAAGCATTGGGTAGTACAGAACACTACTGTGGGGGGAGAGGGGCAAATGACACTACAGTAGGGGGGTAATGTGAAGGGGCAGGGGACACTGCATTGGTGGGGTACAGAACACTACTGTGGGGGGCAGAGGACACTGCTATGGGGGGCAGATGGCACTGCAGTGGGAGAGTGACGGGAAGGAGACAGAGGACACAGCTATGGGGAAGGCAGAGACCACTTCTGTGGTAGGAGGGTGGTGTGAAGGATGGCAGAGGACAATACTGTGGGGGTGATGTCAAGGGGGGCAGAGGACAATACTGTTGGGGTGATGTCAAGGGGGGCAGAGGACATTACTGTGGGAGTGATGTCAATGGGGGGCAGAGGACAATACTGTGGGGGTGATGTCAAGGGGGGCAGAGGACATTACTGTGGGAATGATGTGAAGGGGCAGAGGACAATACTGTGGGGAGTGATGTGAAGGGGGTCAGAGGACACTACTGTGGGGAGTGATGTGAAGGGGCAGAGGACACTACTGTGGGGAGTGATGTTAAGGGGGTCAGAGGACACTACTGTGGGGGGTGATGTGAAGGGGTCAGAGGACACTACTGTGGGGAGTGATGTGAAGGGGCAGAGGACACTACTGTGGGGAGTGATGTGAAGGGGGGTAGAGGACACTACTGTGGGGGGTAATGTGAAGGGACAGAGGACACTACTGTGTCGAGTGATATGAAGGGGGGCGGAGGACACTACTGTGGGGGGTGATGTAAAGGGGGTCAGAGGACACTACTGTGGGAAGTGATGTGAAGGGGGGCCAAGGACGATACTGTGGGGGGTGATGTTAAGCGGGGCAGAGGACAATACTGTGGATGGTGATGTGAAGGGGGTCAGAGAACACTACTGTGGGGAGTGATGTGAAGGGGCAGAGGACACTACTGTGGGGAGTGATGTGAAGGGGGGCAGAGGACACTACTGTGGGGACTGATCTGAAGGGGGTCGGAGGACACTACTGTGGGGAGTGATGTGAAGGGGGGCCGAGCACACCACTGTGGGTGGAGATGTGAATGGGGTCAGAGGACACTACTGTGGGGGGTGATGTGAAGGGGCCAGAGGACACTAATGTGGGAAGTGATGTGAAGGGGGGCAGAGGACACTACTGTGGGGGGTGATCTGAAGGGGGTCGGAGGACACTACTGTGGGGAGTGATGTGAAGGGGGGCCGAGGACACCAATGTGGGTGGAGATGTGAATGGGGTCAGAGGACACTACTGTGGGGGGTGATGTGAAGGGGGGAGAGGACACCACTGTGGGTGGAGATGTGAATGGGGTCAGAGGACACTACTGTGCCACCTAGTATCCCTGACAATCTTTGCTTTCCTCCATGTATGTACAAGTGGATCTCAACCTGAAAGGTTACCTACCCGTGATCTAGAGTTTAGATCTACCTTAACCTAATAAGGATTATTATAGGTTATATATATATATATACTAAGCAGCCTTCTGCTGTACTATTATTCAGTTTTGAAAATTATAATTCGTTGTTTACTTGGAATAGTCCAGAAAACCTCCCACATTAGCATTTCTAATATAGCAGAACTCTCTTTCCTACTTTACTGATTAAGATTTTGATGTTCAGCTGATATATTTCCGCAAATATGGAAAGAAAATAAAGTACTGTGGAACCCAAGAGCTACAAATCAATTGTTTTGAATGAGTTATGTGTCCTGCAGTGAGTATTAATAATGTTGTATTATTCTGTTGTCTAATATTTGTATTGAACAGTAATATATTCTGCCTTTTGTATAGATTGATTTTGTGGCTCATGATGACATCCCATATTCATCAGCTGGCTCTGATGATGTATACAAGCACATAAAGGAGGCAGGTAAATTTTGTTCTGTGATCTGTATTAGGACCAGATTGAAGCATAGTCCACGCGGTGACACGTTACCTTAAAAATGATTGTTTGTCAATGAGTTTGTATTGCAAGAGTCCCAAATATTTAAAATAAATAATATCTACTACAGAGTCGGGAAGAAAATGTTTCTGGAGTGTTAAGCCTCATACACACGACCGGTTTTCCAGTCTGGAAAACTGCCATTAGAGCTTTTGGGCGGGAAAACCGGCCGTGTGTATGCTCCATCACAGTTTTCCCAACAGGAAAACTGCTGGAAAAAAAAAAAAAGAAGAACCAGCTCTCTTTTTTCCCACGAGATTCCCGGCGGTTTTTAACCCGGCAGTTTTCCTATGGGAAACACTGCATTGGAGCATACACACGGCCGGGATTCCCGACCAAAGCTCTCATGGCAGTTTTCCTGTCGGGGAATCCCGGTCGTGTGTAGGGGGAAAAGTTACCGAGAAGGACTTTTTACTGGCGGGAATCCCATACGTGTGTATGAGGCTTTAGAGGAGTACGGGCTAATGTAAGGATTTTCTCAATGGGCGGCCTCTTCATGTACCTAGAGGTTGCTGTTTCTCCAGGTTTCTCATCGAGATTCCCGGAAGTTTTCTCGACGAGAAAACATACACACAACCGGTTTTCTCGGCAAAAAGCTCTGCCAGCAGTTTTCGTTCAGAGAAAACCGGCCATGTGTACGAGGCTTTAAAGCGTATCTTCACCCTCTTTTTTTTAAAGTAAGGCTTATCATAATGGCCACCCATACATATTTAAGCTTTGGACATTTAATTTTTTTTCTGCAAAAGTAAATATTTAAATTACATTTTTATGACGTTTCCGGTTGCGGCCACCTAAGAGAAGAGCCTTCCTATTCCTTCGGACACAGTTAGATCCCTTTAGGGGTGTCTGTGGGGGTTGGGTGGTCTTCTCACCATACAATGTTTATACACATGAAATAGCTGATTACCTCATGTGTAGTGATACTAATATGCTTCAATATAGTACCGGTATGAGGAGGGCGATGGGGTGATAGGAGGAGATTTCCTCTTCTCCGCCTTTTTTTTTTTTTATCCTCTCTTCACATTTAATTTTTGCAATTGCTATTGTTTATGTTTTAATATCAGATCTGTGTGGATATTTCTTTTCTTGGAAGAAGTTCTTGCTTTTGACCTAAAACATTTCGATTTCACTGTATATTTTATATACTGTAACTTTATCCTACAGTTTTTATTGTAATGACTCTATTTTATTTGAAATAAACACAAACTTGAATGAAAAAAAAAAAAAGAGATACCAAAGACTCGTGGAATTTCATTGATCCCAGGAGACTTCGGGCATTATTAAGTATCTATCACCCTGGTATTACTGCACAGGTGTGAGACCGGGAGGTGCATGTGATGGTCACCGCCAGAACTTCTGCAGGAGAGCATAAACTACAGCTATGGCAAATAAATATTATATGGTATATGAGAATATCCAAATTAGATGCAGCTATTTATGAAGAACCACGAGGATGTTTTTATTAAAATTTGGGTTTGGAGACTGTAGCTTTTTAAAGTTTAAGGCCGGCCATACACGGTTCGAATCTCAGCCGGTTCACCAGGCACCGGCCGAGATTCGAATTGTTCATGGACAGGCTGAATGCACTTAGTAAACCAGCCTGCTGGATTCTCTTTCGATTATCACTAGCAGCTGCTACAGCCGCTAGTGATAATCACTGTCTTCTCCTGGCGAGGAGGGCTATGGCCGCCCCCCACCAGGAGAAGACAATTGCTTATTCCCATGTCAGCACTGTCTGTGTTGATGGGGGAATCGTGCGAATTCGCACCGTGTATGGCCTGACCAAGTGCGCCTTAGTCCTTCACCTCCAGCCACCCTCACAATCTTATACTTACCTGTCTCCGATCCAGAAACACTGGTCAAAATTTTCCCACCCCTCAGCTACTTTCATCATACCTATGGGAAGTTAAAGCGGAGCTCCACCCTAAAGTGGAACTCCCGATGATCGGAACCCTCCTCCCCTCCGGTGTCACATTTGACACCTTTCAGGGGGAGGGGGGTGCAGGTATTTGCACCCACTTCCAGCCACACGGTCTCGGGCAGACTGCGGGCATGACGTCACCTCCACCCCCCCATTGTGTTCTGGGAACACTCAGCTCCCAGTACACAGCGGGAGCCTATCGGCAGGCGTAGCGCGACTCGCACATGCGCCGTAGGGAACCGGGCAGTGAAGACGAAGCGCTTCACTTTCTGGTTCCCTCACCGAGGATGGCGGGGGGGGGGGCAGCAGAGTGACGAGCGATCGCTCGTCCTCTGCTGCGGACAGCGCTGGACTCCAGGACAGGTAAGTGTCCTAATATTAAAAGTCAGCAGCTGCAAATATGTAGCTGCTGGCTTTTAATATTTTTTTTTTCAGCGGACATCCGCTTTAAGTTGAGTACAGGCTCTTATGCTGCATGTAAATAAATGTGAATAATGAATAAGCTCAGCCAGGAAGATTTTGAGATGTGGTTCTGTGATCTAGACAGAAATTTCTTGCTGGGTTAGGGACAGCTAAGTTTAGGATTGGGCAATGATCTGGTGGTGATTTTTGTGGATTTGTTACCGCACCAAACATGCAGTTACACTTTAAGGCTTAATAATGAATTGTATGTTTTTCCTTCTATTCACCTCTAACATAAATAGAGTACACATTTTATAAAAACATTGTCATGTCACTAAAGCTAAAGTGTTCTTCAGGGCGGTAGTTTGTCTTGTTTTGTTAAGACATGCTATGTCATAGAAAAATCTGTGATACTGGCTATCTTTTCTTCTTGGTGACAGGCATGTTTGTACCAACACAGAGGACAGAAGGTATTTCAACGTCGGACATAATCACTAGGATCGTCCGTGATTATGATGTTTATGCCAGACGCAACCTCCAGAGAGGATATACTGCAAAAGAGCTAAATGTTAGTTACATAAATGTAAGTATAAAAACAGCTGGCAATGTGGGTTTTATCAGTAGCGTTTTTCCCTATCCTTAAACACTATCTTTATGACAGATCCTCCATTTCATTGGCCAGAGTTATACAATAGCGACTGCAGACTATTGAATACAACATCAGATCTAAATCCTCATTGTCATTTGAAATCAGAAATTGCTCCAACAGTTTGATGGATTATAGGGAGATTAGTACTATTATCCCCTCTTAAGACTGAACAAGTTCCATGTTTAATACCAATATTCATTTCTTATTCCCTATAATAATGTTTCTGTGTTAAAAATCCTTTAGCAAGTACTGGATTTAAAGTGGAATTCCAACCAAACAGCTGAACACACAGTTCAAATGTTCTACCTGAAAAAATAATTCTGTACAGTCACACAACCCTGCTACACTGCAAAGCCAACAGGACAACGTTGTGATTTCCCTTTCAGCTTTGCTGCTTTTTGTGTCAACAGCCTCTTTACTAGAATATGAAAATAATATCACATTAATGAGATCTACCCTATGCTCTGTACCTCCTGCCATATGTTCAAATGCCACCCCTTCAGTTTGCAATAGAGCATAATTGGCTTACAGCGCATAACCTTATGTGTAGCTAATCTAAAGATACACATCAGATGGTTAAATAGCATTATTTTAAAGCACATTAACAGCCTAGTTAGTAGTCGTCACACTGGACCTGCTTTGTAATGTTGAAGACATTTCACAGTTTCTCCAAGCCACTTCTTTAGTTCCAATAAATATCAGGAAGATACCCCAGCGTTTATATCCAAGCCTCAATCCAATCACTGTGGCGCGTGCAGATGTTGATTGCCCAAGAACAGGATGGGAGATGTAAAGAAGTTAAAAAATATATGGTAAAGGTGTCCAATATTGCAAGGTGTAAAGAAGTGGAACCACCCTGTTCTAGTTACATTATTCTCATCCTTGGTGTCAGAAAGTCTGAATAGGTAATAGGTCGGATTATCTAGCTAAAGGTGTGAATTACCACCAAATCACCAGGGTAGACATTTAAAAATGATATTATACAGTATGTGGAAGAGATATATTGAAGGTCTTCGCTTCTGTTCAAATGAAGAGCAACATTTGAATATAGCTTAAAGGGTTTGTAAAGGATTTTTTTTTTATCTTAATAGCTTCCTTTACCTTAATGCAGTGCTGTTTTCATGTCTTCATTGTTCGTTTTTGCTCTCAAGTTGCTGTAATTCTTCTCTGATCTCCACACTTCCTGGTTGTCTGTTTCCTGATAACCACAGTACTGGGAGCTTTCTCTCTGTGGTCACTAATCAAGGAGGTGTGATTACTGTGTGTCTAAAACCCCTCAGCACCAATCAGTTTCGTTTTCCAAACCATCACTGCCCTGTATTGGCTCTGTACATCACAGAAGCAGGAAACAACATGCAAAAACGAAACTAGAAACTGCAGGTACATTATATGATTGATTTTTATTTATGTTTAATCATTTTTAAAAGGAATCAGTTAACTATTATGTCTCTATACCCTGTAAACAGTCATTTCAGCAAACAATTTTTTTCCTTTACAACTCCTTTAATGTTAAAATTTCCAGGTCACATGAAAAAATTGGAACATGAATTATTATTATTATAAAAAAATGCTTATAAACGCAGTCTTACCCATGGGCCTCGATGCGTATGACTATAATGAGCAGGGAGATTCTGATCTTCTTAATCTAGCTCCCTTACTGGCCAGGATGCCGTGGCCTAATGAAATAGTATAAGATCAGGAGAAAAATAAAGTCTTTAACCACTTAACCACCGCCCAACGCCGAATAACGGCGGCAGGGTGGTTCCTTAACTCTGGGAGGACGTTATATAACGTCCTCCCAGAATCGCGCTCCCGCACGCCCCCTAGGGCGCCCACACGGGAGTCTCTGTGACCGCCGGGTCTAGAGGACCTGGCACATCATGGATCACGGTAAATCGCCGATAATAGCGGGCGTTTACCACGTGATCGCTCCGTCCAATGACGGAGCGATCACTTGTAAACAAACCGGCATCATGTGATGACGCCAGTTCCTCCCTCCCCTCTCTGTACTGATCGGTACAGTATGAGAGGAGAGGGGGAGAGAGCGGAGGCAGCAGCAGTGTGGGATGGATCTGTGACAATTGCAGTCACAGATCCAGCCATCCATCCCTGCCCATACTCTGCCATACCCAGTGCAATACTCTGCCATACCCAGTGCAATACTCTGCCATACCCAGTGCAATACTCTGCAATAACCAGTGCAATACTCTGCAATAACCAGTGCAATACTCTGCCATACCCAGTGCAATACTCTGCAATAACCAGTGCAATACTCTGCCATACCCAGTGCAATACTCTGCAATACCCTGTGCAATACCCTGTGCAAAACTCTGCAAAACCCTGTGCAAAACCCTGTGCAATACCCTGTGCAATACCCCGCAATACTCTGCAATACCCTGCAATACTCCGCAATACCCAGCAATACTCTGCAGTACCCAGCAATACTCTGCAGTAACCAGCAATACTCTGCAGTACAGAGCAATACTCTGCAGTACCCAGCAATACTCCGCAATATCCAGCAATACTCCGCAATACCCAGCAATACTCTGCAGTACCCAGCAATATTCTGCAGTACCCAGCAATACTCCGCAATACCCAGCAATACTCCGCAATACTGCGCAATACACAGTAATATTCTGCAATACCCACTTTCCGCCCACCCGCCATCAAATGAGGTCCTTGAATTTGTGCGGGGATATCAGAATGAGGCCTGCAGCTACAGGCATCATTCAGATAACAGCTTTTACAGCCAGCGATTCCCTACACCAGTGGTCTCCAAACTGCGGCCTGAGGGCCGGATGTGGCCCTTTGCTTGCCTTTATCCGGCCCTTGGAGCACTATCCCTCCCAATGATACGAGACACTATTCTGCCATCTGACACCGACAATGGAACACCATTTCTCCCACTGACACCACCAATGGGGCACTATTCCTCCCTATGATACCAGCAATGGGGAAATATTCCTCCCCCTAATACCAAATGTTTATTCCCACTGATGCTAGGAAAGTTTTCACTCCCGCTGGCCAAAGTCTGGCCCTCCAAGAGTCTGAAGGACAATAAACCGGCCCTTTGTTTCGAATGCTTGGAGACCCCTGCCCTACACCATAAGAATGATCTTAGCGGCTCTTCTGCCGCTTGATCATTCTTACGAGAGGCAAGAAAGGACGCCCCCCCCCCCGCAGTCCTCCGGTGCTTCTACCGACTCAATGCTACGATCGAAGCCAGGATTTTTTATTTTTTTTCAGACTTCCCAGCCTAGAGGTGAGATGTGGGGTCTTATTGACCCCACATCTCACTGTAAAGAGGACCTGTCATGCCATATTCCTATTACAAGGGATGTTTACATTCCTTGTAATAGGAATAAAAGTGATCAAAAAAATTATTTTTGTGGAAAAAAGTGTCAAACTAAAATAAATAAAGCGCCCCTGTCCCCGTGTGCTCGCATACAGAAGCGAACGCATACCTAAGTCCCGCCCACATATGAAAACGGTGTTCAAACCACACATGTGAGGTATCGCTGCGAACGTTAGAGCGAGAGCAATAATTTTGGCCCTAGATCTCTTCTGTAACTAAAAACATGTAACCAGTAAAAATATTTAAAGCGCCACCTATGGGGATTTTTAGGTAGTGAAGTTTGGCGCCATTCCACGAGCGTTTGAAATTTTGAAGAGTGACATGTTAGGTATCTATTTACTCGGCATAACTTTATCTTTCACATTATGCAAAAACATTGGGCTAACTTTCTTGTTTTTTTTTTAAGCACAAAACATTTTTTTACCCAGAAAAAAAGCGTTAGAAAAATTGCTGCGCAAATACCGTGTGAGATAAAAAGTTGCAACGACAACCATTGTATTCTCTAAGGTCTTTGCTAAAAAAGCATATATAATGTTTTGGGGTTCTATGTAATTTTCTAGCAAATAAATTATGATTTTTACATGTAGGAGAAAAATGTGTGCTCCAGAATGCCTGAAGGTGCTGCCTGCATGTTGGGTCTCTGTATGTGGCCACGCTGTGTAAGGCTGCATTCACACCTCGGCGTATATACGCCTGAAGCGCGACGCTCGTGCCGCTGGAGGGGCGAATTTCCATTGATGTCTATGAGATGGTTCACATCTCACGCCGAACGCCGTACTCCTGCCGCCTGAAAACAAGTCCCGGACCCTTTTTTTCAGGCGGCATTGGCGTTCAGGCATAGACATCAATGGAAATGATTTGTTAAAAAAAAAAAAAGTAAACAAATCGCGGCAAAATACGCCGCATACGCGGCGTTACAATGTGAATGCAGCCTAAAAGTCTCACACACGTGGTATCGCCATACTCGGGAGGAATAGCAGGGTGTGTTTTTGGGGTGTAATTTGTGGTATGCATATGCTGTGTGTTAGAAATAACCTGCTAATATGACAATTTAGTTAAAAAAAAAAAAAAATTGATTTTGCAAAGAATTGTGGGAAAAAATGACAACCTCAGAAAACTCATCATGCCTCTTTCTAAATACCTTGGAACTTCTTATTTCCAAAAAGGGGTCATTTGGGGGGTATTTGTACTTTTCTGGCATGTTAGGGTCTCAAGAAATGAGATAGGCCGTCAGTACTTCAGGTGTGATCAATTTTCAGATATTGGCACCATAGCTTGTGGACTCTATAACTTTCACAAAGACCAAATAATATACACCAATTTGTACTTATTTTTACCAAAGATATGTACCAGTATAAATTTTGGCCTAAATTTATGAAGAAAAATTACTAATTTGCTAAATTTTATAACAGAAACAAAGAAAATTTTTTTTTTTTACAGAATTTTCAGTCTTTTTTCTCTTATAGCGCAACAAATAAAAAACCCAACGGTGATTAAATACCACCAAAAGAAAGCTCTATTTGTGTGGAAAAAAAGGACAACATTTTTATTTGGTTACAGTGTTGTATGACTGAGTAATTGTCATTCAAAATGTGAGAGCACGAAGGCTGAAAATTGGTCTGGTTTTTAAGTGGGTTTAAGTGCCCAGTAGTCAAGTGGTTAAAATATCAATTCAATACATCTGAGTAGGGATTAGTAGGTCAGATGGGAGCCCGCCCATCCTGGCACGGACGGCACAGACGGCTTGCCTCTGGCGCACCTGCGGCGCGCGCCCACAGCTGTGGCGGCAAGATGTATGGGGCGTTTGAAGTAGGCCCCACCCAGAATGAATGGGAGAAGCACAACACAGAGTAATATAGTCATCCTGTATGTAGCTGGAGTGTTAGTAAATTTCTGAATTCTGCATGGCCAAGGTTACTAAATGTGCCCAGGGTGCCACACCCCTTAAATCTAACACACACTCTAAATACAATTTTTTTTACTTTTAAGGCACTATAAAGGATTCAAACATAAATAAACACAAGTACACATAAGATAAACCATTTAAAATCCAATGGCTGACAGTTGTTACTCAGATACAGTGCTCTAGCAGACATGTAGCTGTTAAAGACTATTCAGTTATCCACATAAATGTCACCCAAACATGTCAAATTTTGACTGAAGCTCAAACATGGAACCCAACGCATTTCAATAATAATTTTATTCTTTAGGGGTAGATGTAAAATATAAGTAGCTGTTTAGCTTTACACACAGATAACTGTAGATAATAAACACATTGTGTACCATATAAACTATGCATAATGCTTACCGTACATAGTGTATTATCTTGCATAAACATTATCAGCCTGCCATTAAAACCAGAACGTCCAAGAGATTGTCACAATTCCAATCAAGGAGGGTTCGAAGTGGACACAGAGATCACAAAGAGTGCCTCTAAGTGCAATAGACTAAAAGGTACCACCTAAAACATAAAACCTGTTATGACACTGGGTAAAGTGAAGTGAAACGCTATGTTGTTTGAACCCTATCGAAATAATATATATAATGCCATGTTAACATTTCAGACAAGCAGAGCTTCCCTTTTGGGTGGAGCTTTGCTTTAAATTCTCTACTTTATAACATAGGTAAGCCATAAACATATCAAATGTTTTGTCTACAAATAAACTGATTGGTATATAGAGTGAAAGTCATACGATTACACCTGCTATTCATATGTGTTTAAAAGGTATATAAAAAGAACTGTGGTGTGTGGAAATAATCTGTGCCATATAAGTACCTAAGAATACAATTACTGACTGCTAAGACTTCTGATAAACGAGTGTGAAGGTGGGTGTACTCTTTAACAAAATACAATTACGGAGCGCATTTAACACGAAGTGTATGATACCACATATTTTTAGATTTTACTTATTGAAGCTCTATTGAATAGGTTAATTGTATGCAAAACTAGATCCCAGGTAGCATGCTGTAATTAAAGTGGAACACCAGATAAAAATGTTTGGGTTTTGGGTAGATTTTGGAAAATCTTACTGCTGTCTCGCAGGGCAGCCATCAGAGATTTTGGGGCCCCTTACACAGCTTTAGACCTGGGCCCCCCTGGGCCTGACCACCAACATTACCCAGGGCCTGTCCACTGGTCATCCCACCGAATCCGCCCATTGGCCATGGGCGTACGCAATCAACATTTGAAATTTGGGAATGGTAAAACCCATAGTTGAGCCCTGTTTTTACCACCACCCAATTGCAGTGGCCATGGGTGTACACAGCCACAGCGGGAATTATACACCCTATCACACTTTAACAGGTGTAGCGCCTGCCAAGCATGACCCATTCAAGTGAATGGGGCCACTCTGCAAATGCCCTGCAATGCAGTGTGGGATCCAAGGGGTTAAAGCAGGTGGTGAGGGGGTGATAAAATGCCCCTTTACCCCTTGGTCACTGTACTGTACTGCTCCGCCTCTGGTATGACATGCACCCGGTCTGGCCAATCACCGGCCGTTTAATGTGGGCATCAGTCACTCCCTCCCCCTGGCCAAGTACGCCCCATGTATGTTGCTAGCGCAAGTGCCACGCTACATCCCGCCGCCCCGAGGGCTAAATTTATGAGGGAGCCGGAAGACGGCCGCGGGAGCGGATTAAATAAAAGAACGGATCGGGGGTCTTTTTTTTTTTCGTGCGGGGTCGGCTTTAGTGCCCGTGCCGCCCCCCGCAAAGTGCCGCCCTAGGCCTAGGCCTTGTCGGCCTAGGCCAAGATACATCCCTGGTAGAGAGCATGCAACCCACAGCAAAATAAAGGACAATGTGTCTGCAAAGTTGCATGCCAGGAATGGAAGGTTTGCTCTAAATCAACAAAGAAGCCCTCGTGTTATAACTGCTGATGCTTGTTGCTTGTTGTACAATAAACCACCTGTTCCTGGCATGCACATTCGTGAACCATTTTCCATTATTTCACTGGGCGACAGTTTAGGTGCACTGTAAATCTTGGGATGCTGTAAGAATTATTCAAGAAGCACCTAGACTGAATGTATGAATACACTACCGTGTATGAATATAATACCAATACAGGGCCTAGCAGCCTTATTACTTTATCAAATTACTGAACCATTGCATATCCAGGCAATGTTTTGTAGGTGGCCAATTCCAGGGCCGATCCGCCCTATAGGCTCACTATACAAGCGGCTTAGGGCCCCGCAAAGCTGCGGAGGGCCGACCAAATTACTAGAGGCCCCGCCTGGTGAGAAGTCATTTTAGGCCCCTCACCCCGCTTCTCAACTCGCTGGCTGCATGGGAGAAGAGGTAAGAATTCAGCACCCCCCGCTTCTCACTTTAATGTAAGATGTAATTTCCGACAACAGGACACCCCCTCCCCCCGCTTCTCAACTTTAACATGTCATCACTGTCGGCAGCGCCACCCCCCCCCCCCGCACTTCTCAACTTTAATGTCACATGTCATTTTCGGCAGCCCCCCTGCTTCTCAACTTTAATGTGACATGTCATTTTGCTTAGGGCCCCGGGGAGGTCAGGATCGGCAATTCTTTCAAAATGCATGTCAATAAGCACCACTGTGGGGTTCATTTACTAAAGGCAAACAGACTTTGCAAAGCTCCCAACTCTCCCTGATTTTAAGGGACTGCCCCTGATTTGGAACATAAGTCCCTTTGTCCCTCTTTCCTCATTTGTTCCTCATTTTGGTCTGATCTATATAGTTGTATATAAAATGCACGTCTTTCAAAAAGTGTTTAACCCTTTATCCAGTTTCTAAATTGTTGCATTTGTAGTGTTCGAAAGCCAGTATAAAGGAATAGTAGCGTTAAAAAAAAAAAGCACTTGTGGTTTAACTACTACTTATTTTTACATAATTCTCCTTTAAGGCAGGCAGTGTGTCCTTTGCCTACATACTTTTACAAATAGGTGTCCCTCGTTCCCATCTCAAAAAGTTGGATGGAATGGACTTTGAGCTGAGTGAATGTGGTGAAGCTCTGCTGATTTCCATCATCTAATCATGTGCAAGCAAAATTGGTGTGGTGAGATGCGGCGCGGGTCCCCGGAAGTTCAGCCCCCCTCCTCCCTCCCCCGCTGCCGGGCCATTCACAAAGCACAGCGTGCTTCACACATGTGAAGTAGGGAACCGGCTGTGAAGCCGCAAGGTTACCCTTACAGACAATGGTGGCGGTAGCACGCGAGAGCCAATGGAAACATCAGCTGGGGTGCCAACATTGCGGGATCCCTGGACAGGTTAGGGTCCTAATATTAAAAGTCAGACAATATTTGTAGCTGCTGACTTTAATTTTTTTTTGTCGGGGGCTGAACCTCCTCTTTAAGGTTCAACTCATTCACTAAGCTCAATCTCACTGTATATAATAATCTAATGATTTTATGTATCCTTACACACTTAGTATGTGAGATCATTTTAAAGCAAGCAAGCATCAGGTATATGTATCCATGTTAAATGCAAGCCACTAAAGCTGACCATACATAGTTCGAATTTCGGTTGGTTACCAACAAACTGGCCAAAATTCCCTTAGTGGGTTGGCCCTCTTCCGCCTGACATCCTTAAAGTGGAACTTCACTCTCTCAGTCAACATTGACTATTTTTAATCCTTATGCTTCTAGCATTAGTAAATATATATGAAAATATGATTTATTTATTTGTTTTAAATCTTTTTTCTTTTTTTACATTTCTTCAGTTACTTCCTGGTTTTAATGACTAGGCAAATTATGTCATACATCCCAGGAGAAATGGAGGAAGGGTTTTCTAAGCTAAACACACCTTCCTGCCTGCATGCCCAAGCTAAGGGCAGATGTATTCCAGGAAGTAAATGCTACATGAATCATCTGCCCTTACCTAAGATGGCCACTGTCAGAAATGCTAGGGAGATGGTTTTCAAAGTTGTTTCTCAGCAAAATAAAGCATGGAAACATGGATGGGTGGGTGAGTTTGCTTTGAATATTAAAAATGTTTTAGAATTAAATATAATTTTTAAATTGTGGTGCTCAGATGCAGTGCAGTTCCGCTTTAAGTTGAAAAATCTTAGCAACCAAGTAGAACATTTTTGACTGGACAGCGGCTGCATACAAACAGGATTCGATCAAACTGTTTGGGTATGTCTTAATACAATGATCCAGCAGTGGAATTTGTCAATTGGAAGTCTGAACAAAAAAAAATCGAATACATTCTGCTTTGAACTGTCATGGCTCATGACTAAGCACTGATCTATAGTGTGAAACGCGTAGTCTGCTATTCCCATTTTCTGCTGGTTTTTGTAGTGCATTTTTTCATCCTTTTTATATTGAAGACAACCTAAAGGTTTTTTTGGAGTGCGGCTGTCCATCTCTTATCCGCTACTATTTGCCTTGTGCATTGTTGGCACCCTTGATCTCCTGAATAGTCACTGATTGTTCATCATACTCACCTGGAGCGGTAACTTCCTTTCTCTGTGTTGCCATTCTAGATGTAAGTTATTTCTGTATATAGGAGGGTATGTCCTCATTATTTTGTATTCTGTACATCCCCTGACAATTCCTGTTTACTATTCTCATCAGAAGGCCAGCATCATCTTTGTTTACACATCGTCCATGATGAACATCTTCTTCCTGCACTAAGATGCTAAGCCCATAGGCACATTATATAAATACTAGTGCCTGCAGAGTAGACTTTATACACTTGGTCACTCACACAGATCAGATGCCCTGATACAGCCTCTCCCTGTGCTAAAGTATACAGCCTGGGTGAGTAGTAACTGAAGTAGAAAGACTTTAAAAATCCTATCTTATTGTCTGCAGCACCTCTCAAGTCTAAGCACAATCACAAATTATTGTATTTTATGGTAAAAGATACAATTAAAAATTGCAAAATGTATAATGGGTGTTTTTCACATTTGCATTATTGTAGGAAAAAAAATACAGGTTCCAAAACCAAGTGGATAAAATGAAAGAAAAGGTGAAAACTGTGGAAGAAAGATCAAAAGAATTTGTCTACAAGGTGGAAGAAAGGAGCCATGATCTAATCCAAAAGTGGGAAGAAAAATCTAGAGAGTTTATCGGGAATTTTTTGGAGTTATTTGGTCCTGACGGTGCCTGGGTACGTTTATTCCTTGTGTTTACAATACTGTTCTGATATTTGTATTTTCATTATTGCCTTTAATACTTTCAAAATCAGCGGTCAGCAACCTAATGCATGTATGCCACAGTTGGCACGCAAAGCCATTGTCAGTGGTCACATGTCTACAAAATTATTTGATATTTCTCATTAAAATATAACTGTATTAAAGTTTGTTAAACATTGTTCAGTCTGTAGTATAATGACCAGAAAAATTCCTATATTTTAAAAAGGTAGCCTTTGCAATAATCTCTGCATTTGGATCCACATACTCCATACTGTATGTGCAAAAAGATTTTTTTTTACACCTGAAGATGGTGTTAAGTCCATCTTGAAACCAACCTACAACAGATTGTAGAAGTGTGTGTGTGTGTGTGTGTGTGTGTGTGTGTGTGTGTGTGTGTGTGTGTAGCAAAAATGAACATCCTGTAGATCAAAAATATAAAAATTAAGGAACTTACAGTAAATGTTACAAAGAATGTACCAGAATATGTAAAACAGAAATCAAGGCCACAAAAATTCACAACCGATTGCAAAAGAAAGTAGGACAAATCCCCCAAAATTCGGCAAATATATTAATAGTAAAAAGGTCAGGTCGGAGCATGTAGATCCTTTACAAAATAATCTAGAGTGAGTGACTGGGGATAAAGAGAAGGTAAATTTATTAAATACCTTCCTTAGCTCTGTGTATACAAAGGAGCACGGAAGAGCTCATGTCCATAATGGGGTGGTATTGACATAGCCTCAAATAATCCACAGTGGCTCAAAACTGATATAGTTCGGAAATATTTTGAGAGAATAAAAGTGGATAAAGCGCCTGGACCAGATGGCATACACCCACGTGTCCTAAAAGAATTGAGCTCTGTCATTTCAAAGCCATTGTTTCAAATGTTTAGGGACTCTCTCATGACTGGCATAGTACCACTGGATTGGCAAAAGGCCAATATGGTGCCTATATTTAAAATAGGATCAAAGTCTTTACCAAGAAACTATAGACCTGTTAGCTTAACTTCTATAATGGGTTAGATACTGGAGCGTTTAACCACTTGCTTACTGGGCACTTAAACCCCCTTCCTGCCCAGACCAATTTTCAGCTTTCAGCGCTCTCACACTTTAAATGACAGTTGCGTGGTCGTGCAAAACTGTACCCAAATGAAATTTTTTTTTGCAAAAAAAAAATGAAAAAAATACTTAACATTTTGAAAAATAAAACAAAACATGGTTTGTTATAAAATTTTGAAAACAGGTAATTTTTCTCCTTCATTGATGTGCGCTAATGAGGCTGCACTGATGGGCACTGATAGGTGGCACTAATAGGCACTGAGAGGTGACACTGAAAGGTGGTACTGATGGTTGGCACTAATGGGCAGCACTGATGGGCATTGATAGGTGGTACTGATCATGATAAGGCAGTCACGGCTCTCTGTGTGAGGGGCCGATGTCCCTCTGACAGAAGCCGTTGACGTCTTTTTTCCCCTCATACTAACAGCACAAACAACTGATCTTCTGTTTACATCACGTGATCAGCTGTCTATTGGCTGACAGCTGATCACGTGGTAAGGGGCAGCACAGGCAGCTCATGCATGGGAGGACGTCATATGATGGCCTCTTGGCAAATTAGGCCTGGGCAGGAGGAGGTTAATAAAAATTATTTTAAGCACTAGACAGCACGGTTTCATGAAAGATAGAAGTCAAACAAATCTGATTTCTTTGGTGGCTGTGGACGTGGTATACTTGGATTTTGCACCTGACACAGTTCTACACAAGCAGCTAATGTGTAAGGTTAAGTTTACAGGCTTACATGGAAAGATCAGTTTGTAAATGGATAGAAAACTGGCTATAAGACCGTATACAGAGAGTAGTGGTTAATGATTCATACTCTGAATGGTGTAATGTTATTAGTAGTGTACCCCAAGGTTCAGTGTTGGGACCCTTACTTTTTAATAATTTTATAAATGATATAGGATCTGGGATTAAAAGAACCAGTTCAGTCTTTGCAGACATCACCAAGCTTTGCAGTGCAATACCATCCCTACCAACTTATAAACTGACCTCAATGCACTGTTTAGTTGGGCATCTATGTGACAAATGAGGTTTAATGTTGATAAATTTAAAGTTATACACTTGGGGGCTAAGAATATGCATGTATCATACACATTAGGAGTACAACTGGAGGAGAAGGATCTGGGGGTTGAGAGAGAGAGAGAGAGAGAGAGAGAGAGAGAGAGAGAGAGAGAGAGAGAGAGAGAGAGAGAGAGAGAGAGAGAGAGAGAGAGAGAGAGAGAGAGAGAGAGAGAGAGAGAGAGAGAGAGAGATATCAGGGAACTGGAGAAAGTGCAGAGAGTGGCAAGCAAACTGATAAGAGGCAGGGAGGAGCTCAGCTATGAGGAAAGAGGAACTAATTTTTTTCTTTTTTGAGAAGAGGAGATATGTGATCAACATGTATAAATACATAAGTGGTCCATTTAGTGAACTTGGTGTAGAGCTATTCACTTTAACGTCATCACAGAGGACAAGGGGGCACTCTTTACATCTGAAAAACAGATTTAACCCCCAAATACAGAAAGACTTCTTCACAGTAAGAGCTGTGAAAATGTGTAATATACTCCCTCAAGAACTGGTTCTGGCCAGCTCAGTAGATTGTTTTAGGCCTTAATTCTTTCCCCTAATGCACAAACCATAACTGGATACTAATATGTATCGGTAAAGTTGATTCAGGCAATATCCTGTTGCCTCTTGGGGGATCAGGAAGAAATTATTTTCGCAGCTGAAGCAAACTGGATGTTTTTTTTTTTAATGCCTTCCTCTGCATCAATTGTGGTTATAGGATAGTGTGTGTTTTTGTTTTTTTGGGTTGAACTGGATAGACTTGTGTCTTTTTTTTTCCAACTACAATTAACTATGTAACTACAGTATGTGGGGAAGAAATTAGACAACTGAGACAACAAGCCCTGGAACATGTAACCGACATACCTCTAAAAAAAGGATAGACCTTGTAGCTAGGTACATCTGAGAAAAAGATGGCGGTGAACCCGACTGTTTAAAATTCTGGGTGTTACAGGACATCAAACTTGGCCAAAGAAAGGGGGATTAAGACAAACTTCTACTAAAAAACAAAGCTAGATGGATCTTTAGAATGGGCTCAAAGGCTCCACATGGTCTAAATAAAGGCTTTACATTCTTGCCATTCATACACAAGCAATAAAGATCAATTATTTTATTCATTTGCTAGGGAATACTGTAGGTAGCACACTGGACTGTCTGCAATCTGTACATAATTGCAAAAGTACACTTTAGGAGAAATTGTCATAACTTTGATTGATAATATACTTTTCATACTGTTGGTGGGATTGAAAATGATATAAAGCTTAGTTAGAATATAGCAGTATTCTTGCAAATGTTTTAATAATTGTAATCTTAGGAGAGAGCTGTTGATATTGGTGGATAGTGTTTTCCCTTTGGAGTATATTTGTCAGAGCACAATGGGGTTATTTTACTAAAGGCAAATAGAATGTGCTCTTTGCAAGTGCAGTTTCACTCTGCAAGGGCATTTTCCCCAGACCTTAGTAAATGAGGGGAAGCTCTGCTGACTTCCATCATCTAAGTGTGCAGGCAAAAATGCTGTTTGTTTTATTTTCATTGCATGTGTTTGGGTATTTTTTGCAAAGTCAAGCTTTGCCTCATTTACTAAGTTCTAGAGTTTATTTGCCTTTAGTAGGTTAACCCCAATGTGTCATTGCATTAATTATTTGCAAATAGCGCTGTGTAGCATACGCACAGAGTGATGACCTCATTATGTCGAGGCGATGATGCATGTGTAAGCATGGCGCATGCACAGTGACGCAGATGCATTTGTGACATGCATAATGAGCGTTACTATAAATATAAGGCAAAAAATAGCGGTCGCCATTTTATAATTTTTGTTATGAGCTCATTAATATTTTCTTTTATTATGTAATAGCTCACCATACTTTATTCAGCCCTGACAAAGTCCCTTTCTGGTGAGACATGTTGAGTATTGAGGATTGGGTCTTTTGTTCTATTTAGTAATTTATTTATTAGTCATTGGAGTTAAAAAGAGTCCTGTCTCAACCTCTTTACCTGAGATGGGCGGAACACCCCCCTGTTTGGTTCGCACCAGAACTCCCGAACAGAGAAAAAGCTCTGGCCCGAATGGCAAACCCTATTAAAGTCTATGGGAACTGAACTTAGGTCCCCATTTTGAAGGCTTATATGTAAGTTATTGGTCATAAAAAAAAGGTATGGGGTCCGGGTACTACCCTGGGGGGCATGTATCAACGCAATTAAAAAAAATATATATAATTTTGAAGGGAGCAGTGATTTTAACCACTTCGGCCCTGGAAGATTTGCCCCCTTAACGACCAGGCCATTTTTTGCGATTCGGCACTGCGTCGTCTTAACTGACAATTGTGGAGCCGTGCGACTTTGTACAAAGACAAAATTGACATCCTTTTTTTCCCACAAATAGAGCATTCTTTTGGTTGTAAATGATCATCGACAGACACAGGGCCCCGCTCCCGCAGATGTCCCTTGCCCTCCGCCTCTTACCGGAGCCATTGGCAGCGGCGGAGGCAATCGGGCCCTTTCCTCTGCTTGGTATGGAGACAAGTAAGGGGAAGATGGCCCCCACCCATCTCCATATCATCGCAGGGTGAAAGCGGCGTCAAAACGTCACTTCCGCCCATAGCTCTTAAAGGGCCAGACGATGCACTATGTTGTAAAACGCGCCGGGGGACTTTGTTGCTGTTTAATACTTTGAAAAGCGATGTTCATTCTCTCAATGTAAGTTTTCCTACCTACATTAAATACTTTTAATATACAGTATTACGCTATGTGCCCTCCTCTTTTTTCTTAATTTTTTATACTTCATCTGGCTTCACTTCCCGGAATCACCTGGGTTATTACCCATAAGTACCTATCATCTGAATACCCCTTTTGGATTGTTTTGGTGTGTGAGACGTTTTGTGGGAACTGCAGCTGAGGATCCAGCTTCTACAGTGGTTTACACCATGCTCAGTTGACCCTCTGAACGTACGTTCTTTAGGGTTCACTGCTTCCGGTAAGCCTCTCTTTGATTGGTTGGTGGTGGCCATTTCTATTGTACTTGTTTCACTCAGGACTTTGGGAGTACCATCACTTCGAATCACATTGAACTTTTTGATTATTTTCACTTTATTAGTGATCATTTTTCACTTTTCACAGATATTTGTTCATTGATTATTTTGTATTGCTGTAGACTGTGTTTTATATCATTAGGTGTATTTTTGTTTAGTAGCGCTAAACTTGTATGTTTTTTCCATAGCTCTTAAAGGGCCATTTTTTTATTGAATTTTAGTGTGAATATATAAGAATTTATATAAGATTTTTATTTTTTTTATTAAAATGCGCCTCGTCTCGCCGAGCTCGCTTGCAAAAGCGAGCAAATATGTGAGCAGTGCCTGCATATGAAAACAGTGTTCAAACCACACATGTGACATATTGCTGTGATCGGTAGAGTGAGAGCAATAATTCTAGCCCTAGACCTCCTCCGTAACTCTAATCATGCAACCTGTAGAATTTTTTAAACGTCGCCTATGGAGATTTTTATGGGTAAAAGTTTGTCGCCATTCCACGAGCGGGCGCAATTTCGAAGCGTAACATTATCTTTCACAGTATAAATTGTGAAACTATACTGTTGTCTTATTTTTTTATGAAAAAAACTGTTGTTTAGATCTCATAATATAACATAATAATTTTTCACACTTTCTTCATCTGGAAGGGCTTCTAATATGCAAAAAAACTTAATGTATTTCTTAACCAAAGCAACTAGAATAATTCTTGTGTATATTTGATGCCTGCTGTATGACTGTAGGTTTTCCGAAATTACATAGGGGTTATGATATGGGTCCAGATTAAATGTAAATGGGTCTTAGCAGGGGTCATGGACTAGATTCAAAGCCATTAGACCAAATAATAGGAAGGAGGGTAAGATGTATAATTACAAATAAAGTTTGCTATTGTTCTGCTGATAAAATGCTATACAATCATAGGATTTCGTTATTCATGGTACTTTGTTATTCCATTTAGTCAGCCTTTCCAGGTTAATTACTATGTATGCCAGGGCATTTGGGTTGTCAAACATAAGAGAACTTCTTATTTTAAGACTTTTCACAGCCTGAATACAAGTTCAATTTCAAAATGTATTATAAACCATAAATTACATTAAACATTCATTTTTTTTAAAGGAGGTGTTGTGAATACCTTGGTGTACTTCAATAAGCTTGGTAACCTGGTATGAAAAAAGCAACATACATGTTTGTGTGTAAGGGTAATAGAGACAATATTCAAAATCCAAACTGTGAAATGCTCAGCAGAAGCTTTTGGACAACAAACACATTATTGACCTACCAACTGTTTAGAAGAGATAAAGACCACTATAATGCCGCGTACACACGATCAGTGCTTTTGCCCGGCCAAATCACATCGGAAAAAACAGAACATGTTTTATATCTAAACTCTGATGGAATTCATCGGAATTTCCGCTAAAAAAAATCTGATGTGGCTACACACAATCGGAAAATCCGATGGAAAAAGTCCATCGGACATTCCGATCGTGTGTACGGGGCATTAGAGCACCCAGTCTAAGCTGTTTTTCAATAAAAATATGCCCCAGAATGCATTTTATTAACAGTGTTTATTTTCTTCCAGAAGCAGATGTTTCAGGAGCGCGGTGGGCGGATGCTTCAAACACTCTCTCCCAGTGAAAGTCCTACCAGTAGCCCCACTCGAGAACGTTCACCCTCTCGTTCCCCATCACCACCTTTACCATGGATGCTGAATAAACCCTCTCCTCCTTTATCCCCCAAAGGTGCTGCATCCGCCTCTATCTCCATCAGCAGCATGAGTGAGGGAGATGAAGATGAGAAGTAACTTGTACCAGAAGTTTTAATTCTGAAAAAATAAATAACTTTTTGACAAAGAGAACAGCTCTGATTTGTTTAGCTAGCCTCTCACAAATAAAATATTAAGATATGAAGAGTTGGACTTTGGAAGCATTTGGGGATATGAAACATCAAACAATTCTCAGGCACCTAGGTAAAGAAAAATTGAAGGAAATGTTAGGAAAGGTCTCGGACCTGGGTATGTATGGTGAGATATCACTTTTACAAGCATGAGACAAAGTGTATTAGCAAGCCAAAGATGTTTCCAAATGAACCTGCTGAATTGAAGAACAAACGGCAAACTCTGAAAGTGAAATATATAGAAGGCATATATTATAAAGTGTATTATGGGCATGCAGTTCCTGGTATACTTGAACTTTGTGTATTGGCGCAAACCATGCACAGCAAACCTAGAATAGAATTAGAGAAAATTGCATTTATGTATACAAGCACTACTGGGTACTGCTCTTAATATAATGCAGAAATAGCTTCTTCCTTTTGTGTTTAGGACCCAGATGTTCATAGATTGTTATTCATTTTAATAACTTCTTATAAAATTGCACTGATTGTATAAATCCCTTTTACATGGGTGCTAGGGGCTTAATACAGATCTAACTTAGTATCTGTTGATGTAGATAGATGTCACGCCACTTACTTTTTGCAATACATGACTTAAATTACCTTAGATTTTTCTTATTACCTAGCTGTCATGATTTGATGGTGTAATTGTGTATGCGTCTATGAATCTATGTTCATTAGGAGAATATTCATTCAAATTCATGGACCATGTGACAAATGGCAAATAAAGTGGTTATCCCGGAATATCATATATATTTCTCATGTCTATATCACATTGTTCTATCATAGAATTCTAAAAGGACAGTGCCTTGTGGCAAAAAGAGAATGTTGTTCTAGTTTGTGTTATTTCTTTGTGGACGTGGATTTTTCTCATAGATGTGACTAAATATTGTTATGTAAAGTCGAAAGGTGTGTAAAGTCACTATCGGGCCAGGTTCACATATGTTCGGCCGCGGTTCTCAGCATGGGGTCAGGTGTGAATCGGGTCTGAATTTTTGATTTTGGACCCAAACATCTACAGGACCCTTTTGGAATGTGTACTGCGGCCACCCTGGACCTGGCATGTCATGGAAATTGGCTGCGAAGAATACCGCATCCGATTCGCACATGTGTGCCTCAATGTTCGTACATCAACACATGACTAGATATTTACACATATGACTATAAAATATTATTCATGAAACTTTTTTTTTTGTTTACACACATAAACTTCTGATGTTGATCTACCTAAATTGTGTAGTTACACATATAAGATTACCCCAGTAATCTGGAGGAGATCTGGAGGAGTTCTAAAGCCAGAAGACGAAAGCCAGTATTGAAGTGGGCCCAGCTGTGTCCCCCCACAATGTGCCTATCAGTCTGTCCCATGTAATGTTCCCTGTCCCATGTAATGTGCTCTGTCCCATGTAATGTCCCCTGTCATGTGAACTGTCCCATGTAATGTGCTCTGCTCCATGTAATGTGCTCTGCCCCATGGAATGTGCCAAGTCATGTCTTCTGTCCCATGTAATGTCCCCTGTCATGTGAACTGTCCCATGTAATGTGCTCTCCCCCTTGAAATGTGCTCTGCCCCATGGAATGTGCCCCGTCATGTCTTCTGTCCCATGTAATGAGCTCTGCCCCATGTCAGGTCCCATGTAATGTCATGTCCTACGTCACCGTGCTCTGACACAATCGATTTTTTAAGGTGATTCTACAAAGTATTGACTCAGGGGGGCTGAATACAAAAGGACGCCACACTTTTCAGATTTGTATTTGTAAAACAATTGAAAAAACATTTATCATTTTCCTTCTACTTCACAATTATGTGCCCCTTTGTGTTGGTCTATCACATAAAATCCCAATAAAATACATTTACGTTTTTGGTTGTAACATGACAAAATGTGGATATTTTAAAGGGGTATGAATATTTTTTTAAGGCGTTGAATTATAAACATTTATATACATTTATATATTGTGACATGTGGGTTGCTGATACTCCGGCGTACTTTCAAATTTGCCACATCGTATCTTTATTTGTAATTCACAAACAAAGATACGCCGGCTTTTGGCTAAGATCCAACAGGCGTACGGCTTCGTACGCCTTCGGATCTTAGGTGTAATTGTCCGGCGGCCGCTGGGTGGAGTTTGCGTCATTTTCCAGCGTTGGGTATGCAAATTAGCTGATTACGGCGATCCACGAAGATATGCGCGTTCGTCGCGCGTTCGCCTCAATATCATTGAGCCACTCTGGGGAGATCTCAAACATGCAGGTCATGCCAGACAGCCCAAGAATTTATAGGAACTGGAGGCTTTTAGTCAAGAGGAATCGGCAGTCTCTAAAGAGCTTCTACCACAAATACTACAAAAGACTAAAAGCTGTCATTGATGTTAAAGAGGGCAATACATGGTATTAAAGAACTGGGATATGTAGACTTTTGGTCAGGGTCATTTGGGTAGTTTCTGTTGCGATTATGATTTAAAAGGAGTAAACACAGCTGATTGACAATAAATGGCTTCAGCCAAACATCAACCATGAGTGAAAGAAAAGTTTTTGTGTTATCATTCATATTCTCTGAAAAATGGCCAAGAAATCATAAATTTAGCCAGGGTATGCAAACAGATGAGCACATATATATATATATATATATATATATATATATATATATATATACACACACACACACACACACATATATATATATATATATATATATATATATACATATACACATATACATATACACACACACACACAGCAGTGCAAGGCCCTGTCTCTGGGAAAATGGTGGGAAAAAAGACACAGGGTTTGCACTGCACAGAGTGTGGCACTCTGGAGTATCGAGCGGAGGAAACAATTTTTAACGACTTTCTCCAGATTTTGGTATTCCTAGATTGGGCTCCATAGTCTGGAGATATCAAAGTGCTTTGTGAGGGAATAAATGTGACGAACGCGTGTATCTTCGTGGATTGCGACGAACACGTGACTTGAATGTAGAATGGTTTTTGGTGCCAGACAAAACTGATGATCTACTTTTTTTTCTTTGTAAATGTCAGTGCTACTGCAACACTTTCTGTACATTACAGAACAATCTCCTTCACATGCAGGATTAAGGCACCCCAAGGCATGTTTTTTAAAGCAATTGGGCATTTTTAATGTTTCACCTCAGCATTTAAAAAAAAAAATCCCTTCTCCTGGCTGAATTGAATTTTCTAAAACACGTTTTTCATTGGTACATGTTTCCTGCGGTAATTTCCCCATGCTGTTTTTTGACATCCCATTGCCTATTAGCACAGAAAATGGGCATTTTTTATTTGACAGATTCAACTGCCATTTATTTTAAAGGGGTTCGGGTTCAGTATTAATGAACAATGCTCGAACCAAAGCCAAGGCAGTTAGGCTCATTCCTAGTCATTCAGGTTATATCTTCATAATCAGTAAATTATGTTAGTAAAAATGCTCCTTTTAATAAAGAACTAATATATACGGCAGATTTGGAAACTGTAAGGTATTTAGAAAATCAATAGTGAGTTTTTGATGCATGTGTTCATGGGTTTAAGCAAGTGGAATTTATTGGGATCTTAGCATTGAAAAAGCAACAGTTCTATAAAGTGTCTTTGTCATAAGGAGTTTATGTTTATGTTTAAAGTAAGGCCCCATTCACTCTATGTTGTACAATGTCAGGTGTCGTGCCACATGTATAGGGGAGCCCTTTCATTTCAACAGGCTGCCCTATGTGCAACAAAGTAGCTCATGCACCTTTTTTTAGCTTTGCACATTTTTTTAACTGAACATTTTGCCGCAAATGCGACATGCACTTTATAAATGTATACAAAATTGTGCGATTTTGAGCATGTTCACACACTACTATAGTGTGAATGAAGCCTTAGTGCAGTCAGAAATCATGTGTGGGGAAGACAAGCAACTCTGTAGATTTGATGCGCTCTTGCCCCAATCATCAGTAAGGATACAGGAATGTGAGTTAACTATAAATGGTACCATTGATGTAGTTTGTAATCATTTGCACATTTAAATTTGAAGACTTGAAACATTTTATAAGGCAAAGCAAATAATTAAAATTTTTGCATTGCTGAAACCTTCAAAATATATTTTTATAGACTTGCAAATTATAAAATATATTGTGGAAATGAAACATTTCATTAAATACTAACTCGTAATGCTAACTAAAGAATTCCTTGCATTCATTCCAAACTCAGAAGCAGAAAAAAATAGTTGGTTAAGTAACAAAGATACAATACCTTTATTAACGGATTTAACACATCTGCTCAAAATAGGTGAAATCAACAAAACTTCTTTGAATGATATAGATAAAGGGTCTGGCAAAAATGATTTATTGTTCAATCCATTTCAAACTGCTCAATTCAACCATAATAAACTAATATTAATCTTTTGTTGAATTTCCTTAAAAGAAATGGTATACCCTAACAAAGAAAATCCACATGGTATTACCTGATATGAGCGTATTACATTTTTTTAACGGAAAAACATATTTTACAAATAAACAATAAATAACAAATAAACAGTAAAGGGTTTTGTGTAATGTGTTTTAGTTTATAATTTTTTTTTAAATGTGTCTAACCACTGGTTTATTTCTAGCAAAAACATTGATATGTACCACAAGTAATTTGTTTAGGCTAATTCTTTTTAGATCGTACTCAAAAATTGCATCAATGTCCTAGTCTGATTATTTTAAATCCTGAAGAAATACAGAAGATTACAGCGACCTAGGACAATTTTCGATATATTTTTTTTTTCATGAGGAAGCTGAGAGGGTGAAGGATTTGTCCATCAATGATGCTGACTTCATTGTTATTGCAGATTGTCCCTCCTTTATATAGAAGTAGGACCTATCAGCTTATGGATGCTTTATGGATACTCTATGCAGCAAAGTCCTTTACCTCTCCCAGTCTACTGAGAACCTTCAAGGCCAAAGACAGCTGACATCCTTCAATATGTAGTGGGTTGTGAGGCATAGTGGGTGCAAAGATGATGAAAATCTTTAGATGCCAGACACTTCTTGGATGAAAAAAAGGTTTTATTTCTTTAACAGTCCTTTTTTATATTTTTGCTAAGGAAAGAGGGTTAGGGCCAGGACACCCTTAAGTAGTTGCAATTTCAATTGACAGACTCCAAGACTTTAATAGGAAGACAGCCGTACAGGGAAAGGCCCCAGCACGGTGCCACTTCTGCATGTGCAGGTTTGCTGTCTCCTATGGCAACAGTATCTAACAGTTTCCAACACAAAGTTCAACAATTCTCTCAGCTTCACTACAAATGTCCACTTCTAGCTCTTCAGCCCCTTGAGCTCCTAGTCTCTCACCGGACTCTACGAATCACTGATTCTGAATCCCGTGAGCTTCTCAAGGCATTGGCATCGCCCTGAAGTGTCACCTACACTTCCCTGCTGGGTCCCTAGCTTGGCACTCCAGATACCTTTCAAGCTTCACCCCTGCTAATGGGCTCAGTCTCTGGCTATATACACAAGGCTGCTCTGCAAGCCTCACCTCCGTTGATTGGGTTCCTGACTTGATCACCGCCTGAAGTTTTCTGATCCTCCACCGTGCCTGTTCGGTGTAAATATGGTTCTGGTACTTGCATCAGTTACTCACTGTGGTCCCTGGTAAAAGTAGTTGGTTCCTTAGTAGCGACAGCTCCCCTTCTACCCCTGACCACAGGATCTCTGGCCGGCAGAACTATCACTGTTGGTTGGACTGCAAACGGCAGTCCCAACCCTGCGCTGCCCTCCTACTTCTAGATAGGCCCTCACGCAGACTGGCAGCCATATTTCCCTGACATAGGCCCAATCTCCGGCCTAGCAGCCCAGGGCATACGACACACGTCCACCCAGACAGTGGTCCGGGTGCCACAGAACATAGATTACCTGACTCCACCCGAATATATAGGTTCTCCCAGCAGGCTAAAGGATTCAAGAAAACATCTGCCCATTGGCTGAGATATCCCATATACCCATAACTTGGCCTTGAAATGTTCTCTCATCTAATGCCACCAAGTCCCCGGCCATCTAGTGGCAGAAAAAAAGTACTAACAACTATCTACAGTAGCTACTTCTGACAAGGAATTTGGTGATGAGCTCCCTGACTAAACCACAGAGGGCTACATCTATTTTCACCAGAGATGAAAACAGTGAAAATTACATAGAAATTAGTCAGCAAAGATGGCAGAGCTAATGGCTTGGATACACGCCTGCATATTAGATACAAGAAAGAAAACCGATTCATGGTATGCCTTTGGGATAAATCATGTTTTTGGCTAATGGAAGACGAGAGACTTTATAACAAATGAAGCATGCTGAACTCATTTAGAAAGGTTTTGCTTCCAAATAAGGTAGCAATTGTAAAATGTGATGCCCATAATAATGGCACAAATACATTTTTAAATTGGGAATGAGAAAACTGAAATTCCAGCAAAATAGCAGCCCTATACAGTTTCAAACCGAAAGAGATCTTTGTGGACACTTCCTCTCTTCCTCTCTTGAGGAAGTGGATTAAGTAGACCCAACAGTCTTAAATAATTTGCAGTTGAAAACTGATTAAAAGATGACTTCGGGCCCGTGAGGATGGTAGATTCTTTGCACCTCTTAAGCTGTATACATACCTAGCTAAGGCTCCTCAGATGATCGTCACAATTACTATACAATGTAATGCTCCAGGGTTCTCAAATGATGCAGAACAGCGTTTCAAGGGTGTGAAACCCGTCAAGTTCATTACCCTGGGAGACCTTTGAAGTGCTCTTTTCAAAGGCTACAAATTAATTACATTCAGTAACCAACATGTAAACAATCCAGTTATGTTCTTGTGTGTGTAGATATGCTCTCTGGATGGGTAGAAACTTGACTTGCTGCCAATGTCACTACTTTAATCACTGCTAAGAATTTTGGTGCAGATATGGCTTCATGGAATCAGACCGTGATGACCAAAGTTATAGAAGGCCCCCGGTTTGAACAAATGTTTTACACATCATGCATCTAAACAAGTTGAAAGATGTATCAGGATAATTATAAATACAGTGGGGAAGATTCACATACAATTGGACAGGCGCTACGCCGCCGTATCTTACCTGGCGTAAATTCCAATCCAGGAAGAATTTGCGCCGTAAGTTACGGCAGCGTAGTGTTTTTCTGGCGGCGTATTTGAAATTGGACGGGTTGGGGGCGGGTTTAATTTAAATGAAGCGCGTTCCCGCGCCGAATGAAATGCGCATGCGTTGTTCCTAAATTTCCCGCCGTGCATTGCGCTAAATGACGTCATTTTTTTAACTTAGACGTGACTTACGTCCATCCCTATTCACGGACGACTTGCGCAAAAAAATTTTTTTTCAAATTTCGACGCGGAAACGACGGCCATACTTTAACATAACAAGTCTATCTATACACCACAAAATAGCAGCTTTAACTATACGCCGGAAAAAGCCGACAGACGACGTAAGAGAATGCGACGACCGCGCGAACGTTCGTGGATCGTCGGAAAAAGCTAATTTGCATACCCGACGCGGAAAACAGCGCGAACTCCACCCAGCGGACGCCGAAGTATTGCATCTGCGATCCGAAGGCGTACGAAGTTGTCTAAAGATGGATAGATTAGGAGACAGTCAGACAGATTGGGGTAGGGAGTTCCAAAGGATGGGAGAAGCTCTGGAAAAATCCTGGAGGCGAGCATGGGAGAAGGTGACAAGGGAGCTAGAGAGCAGGAGGTCTTGGGTCTTGTGTCTTACCAATTCATACCAGTCATGCCAATGGACATCTAAATGATTCAGAGAAGGATTGTAAGGAAGTGCTGTGGTCAGATGAGACCAAAATTGAACTCTTTGGCATTAACTTGACTCACTGTTTTTGGAGGAAGAAAAATGCAGACTATGACCCTAAGATCACCATCCCTACAGTCAAGCAGAGAGGTGGAAACATGCTTTGGGGCTGTTTCTCTGCTAAAGGTACAGGCTGACTTTGCCGCATTGAGGGGCCAATGGATGGGGGCATGTATTGCAAAATCTTGGATGAGAACCTTCTTCTCTCAGCCAGAACACTAAAGATGGGTCTTCCAGCATGACAAGGACCCAAAACCTACCACCAAAGCAACATAGGAGTTGCTAGAGAAGAAGCACATTAAGGTCATGGAGTGGTCTAGTCAGTCTCCAGACCTTAATCCTATAGAAAATGTATGGAGGGAGCTGAAACTTCAAGTTGCCAAGAGACAGCCAAGAAACATTAAAGGGGTTGTAAAGGTAAATGTTTTTTCACCTTAATGCATCCTATGCATTAAGGTGAAAAAACATCCGATGGTACCGCCCCCCCCCCACCGAGCCCCCGTTTTACTTACCTGAGCGTTCGAAATTCCCGGGCGCGTCCATGTGATGTTCTTGGGTTCCCAGCCTGGCCGTTGATTGGCTAGGCTGGGCGGATTGATAGCAGCGCAGCCACTGGCTGGCGCTGCTGTCAATCACAGCGGATGATGCGGCGCGCTGGGGGGCGGGGCCAAATGATACAGTCAGCGGCTATGGCCGCCGCTGTATCACGGGAACGCGCTCGCAAAAGCTTTCCACCATGCGAGCTCGCTCGCATGAAGGTAGAAAGCTTTTGCAAGGAGGAGCTGAGACAGTCGCCGAGGGACCCCAGAAGACACGGTTCGGGGACACTCTGTGCAAAACGAGCTGCACAGTGGAGGTAAGTATAACATGTTTGTTATTTAAAAAAAATAAAAAATTTGACTTTAATGTTCCTTTAAGACTTTGAAGAAGATCTGTAAAGAAGAGTGGACCAAAATCCCTCCTGAGATGTGTGCAAACCTGATCACCAACTACAAGAATTTTCTTACCTCTGTGCTTGCCAACAAGTACTAAGCCATGTTTTGCTTGGGGATGTTTTATGTGTTTTTTTCTGGATTTTTGGTTGACATTCTGGCTCATTTAAAATACACCTATGATAAAATTTGAGACCCTTCATTTCTTTGTAAGTGGGCAAACTTACAAAATCTGCAGGGGATCAAATAATTATTTTCCCCACTGTATAGTCAATTATTAATTTTTGGATAGAGCAAGTTAGGGTAATAACTAGTAGTACTACAGTATTTTATTGCTTTTAAATTTCTATGTATTAATTGTCACTAATTAAATGTATCGCTTTTTTTCTTATGATTGGTTCATAGAAAGTCAATTTGTTCACTTCCAATATTTGAACAGGGTAATGATTACTGTGAGATTTGTTTTCATCATCTGTGTTTCATTGCAGATATTTCCCTTCACTTACTTTCCCATGGCCAAACAGGAAGTGAGAGGAAATCCCTGCAAATTAAGGGAATTTCTTGGGGACACCCTAGGTCACCAGAACTAGTGTCCCCAATGGAATATTTCCCCCTAATGTTTCAACAACTCACAATTTGGGATTTTCTTTTACTTTCACTTTTAACCCCTTCCTTACCGGGCCATTGTAAAATGACGCCGGCAGGAACCCTCCCTCGATCTGGGTGGACATCATATGACGTCCTTTGTTCCCGGCGATCTAGGGAGCGCACGTGACCCGGCGCGCGTGTCCAGCGGCCGCGATTGCCGCCAGGCACCCGCGATTGCCGGTGATCACTGCCGGTGATCTGGGTGGAAACACCCAGATCCACCTCCTGTCAGAGGTGAGGCGACCAATGCTGTGTTGCCAGTACAGAGGAACACACATCGGTCTCCTCCCCTTGTGAGTCCCCTCTCCCCTACAGTTAGAACACACTTAAGCAAACATTTTAACACCTTCAGTGCCCCCTAGCGTTAACCCCTTCCCTGCCAGTCACATTTACACAGTAATCTGTGCATATTTATAGCACTAATCGCTGTATAAATGTGAATGGTCCCAAAAACGTGTCAAAAGTCACAATAAAAAAAAAAAAAAAAAACGCAGATCGCCGCCATTACTAGTAAAAAAAAATCTGAAATAAAAATGCCATAAATCTATCACCTATTTTGTAGACGCTATAACTTTTACGCAAACCAATCAATATATGATTATTGCGATTTTTTTTTTTACAAAAATATGTAGAAGAATATGTATCGGTCTAAACTGAGGGAAAAAAAAGTTTTTTTTAAAGAAATTGTGATATTTATTAAATAAAAAAGTAAAAAATATTGTGTTTTTAAAAAAATTGTCGCTCTTCTTTTGTTTATAGCGCAAAAAATAAAAACCGCAGAGATGATCAAATACCACCAAACAAAAGCTCTATTTGTGGGGGGAAAAACCAAAGATTTAATTTGGGTACAGTGTTGCATGACCGCGCAATTGTCATTCAAAGTGAAACAGCGCTGAAAACTAAAAATTGGTCTGGGCAGGAAGGGGGTGAAAATGCCCTGTATGGAAGGGGTTAATGATAATAGTAAACAGGACAAATAGAGTGTGTGAATCTCCCTAATAGGAAGCACAGAGTGCAATAAAAACTGTCAAGATTTCTAATCCATTCACACTATCCAAAACTGGAAAAAAAAGTTGTGCCTATAAAGGTCCTATTAACCACTTCAGCCCCGGAAGAATTTACCCCCTTCCTGACCGGGCCTATTTTTGCGATACAGCACTGCGTCGTTTTAACGGACAATTGCGCGGTCGTACGATGCTGTACCCATACGAAATTTGTGTTATTTTTTTCGAACAAATAGAGCTTTCTTTTGGTGGTATTTGATCACCTCTGCAGTTTTTATTTTTTGTGCTATAAACAAAAAAAAAAGAAAATTTTGAAAAAAAATTATAAAAATATTTTTTACTTTTTGCTATAAATAAATATCCCCAAATAAAAAATAAAATATTCCTTGGTTTAGGCCAATATATATTCTTTCAAATATTTTTGGTAAAAAAAAAAAAAAATCACAATAAACGTATATTGATTGGTTTGTGCAAAAGTTATAGCTACAAAATAGGGGTTAGATTTATGGTATTTTTATTATTTATAATTTTTTTACTAGTAATGGTGGCAATCTGTGATTTTTATTGTGACAGACATTGCGACGGACAGATTGGACACTTTTTTGGAACTATACAACGATCAGAGCTAAAAATAGCCACTGCTTACTATATAAATGTCACTGGCAGGAAGGGGGTTAACACTAGGGGTCGATCAAGGGATTAAATGTGTTCCCTCAGCGTGTTCTAACTGTAGGGGGGTCTGGGTGAGGAGACCAATGGTTGTTCCTATATACTCCTCTCCCCTGCAAGAACGGGGGATGTGTGTGTTTACACACACACACACATCTCCGTTCTGGCTCTGTCAGGAGTGATCGAGGGTGCCTCATCGGCTCCTCAGTGACACGGCAGGGACGCGTCCCCTTAAATCAACCGCCATACAGCTACGGCGATTTGCTCAGGGGAGCCATTCTGCCGCCGTCAGACGACACGTTGTCGGCAAGTGGTTAAAGGAAGCAGGAAGCCTAGTTTCACAACACGGCTTCTCCATAGATACAGTTCAGTAAATGATAACCAGGAAAAAATAAAAGATAAAGATCCTAAAAGAAAACCGATGCCATTACCGCATCCAAGTACTTACAGTACATGCTTTTCTTTAGTTTAACCACCTTACTACTGGGCACTTTCACCCCTTTCCTGCCCAAGTCATTTTTCAGCGCCGTCACACTTTGAACGACAATTGCGAGTTCATGCAACACTGTACCCAAATGAATTTTAATAATTTTTTCCCACAAATAGAGCTTTCTTTTGGTGGTATTTGATCACCTCTGCGGTTTTTATTTTTTGCGCTATAAACAAAAGAAGAGCGACAATTTTGGGAAAAAAAAAATATTTTTTACTTTTTGCTATAATAGATATCCCCCAAAAATATATAAAAAAAACGATTTTTTTCCTCAGTTTTGGCCGATACGTATTCCTTTACATATTTTTGGTAAAAAAATTGCAATAAGCGTATATTGATTTGTTTGCGCAAAAGTTATAGCGGCTACAAAATAGGGGATAGATTTATAGCATTTTTATTGTTTTTACTAGTAATGGTGGTGATCTGTGATTTTTATTGTGACTGCGATATTGTGGCGGACACATCAGACACTTTTGACACTATTTTGGGACCATTCACATTTATACAACGAACAGTGCTATAAATATGCACTGATTACTGTGTAAATGTGATTGGCAGGGAAGAGGTTAACACTAGGTGCCTATCAAGGGGTTAAATGTGTACCCTAGTGAGTGATTTTAACTGTAGGGGGAGAGGACTGACTAGGGGAGGTGACCGATCGGTGTCCCTATGTACAAGGGACACACCATCGGTCCCCTCTCCCTGACAGGACGTGGATCTCTGTGTTTGCACACAGAGATCCACGGTCCTGCTCAGTTACTGGGCAATTGCGGGTGCCAGGCGGACATCGCGGCCACCGTGCATGCGCATCGGGTTCCCAGGGATGCGGCGCACACCCCCTAGTGGCTCGGGAAGGCGAGGATGTCAAATGACGTCCTCCCAGAACGAGAGGCTAATTCTTACCAATAGCTACCTCAGGTTGGTTTATTTACACAAAATCTTAGTATTTAGATATATATGTGAATATGAACACATAATTGTAATATGTAAGATACCCTTGCCGATCTTTCTGTCTGAAAAAGCTAATTGTCATGCTGAAGCATTGACTTCCATACATTCTGAGTCATTGCTTAAAATAAGGAACTGACTTTTGTCTGACTTTCATATTCTAAGTGCTTGTCCTGGGTCTGTGACTCACAAGGAATTTGCATTTTCGGGAGGACATCTGATTCCTTAACAAGGAAATTTGTTTTTCTAGTTCATTTAAAAGTCCAGGCTACAAAGTCAGGATATAGCTCAGACACGGTTATTAGTGGAAAATACTACTGTACTGTTAAAGTTAGTATTTCATAAAGGAGCAACATTTATTCAGAGGTGTTTGTACATATGTTTGGGAATAAGGAAACAGCTCCTCTATAAATGTGGCTGCCAAAGAAAGAAAACTAAAGAGAAAAAGGGGTGCAAAAGGTTACCTGAAAGTTACAGACTTTCTCATATTGCCCCCCTTCAAACCAAAGCTGCTGTGCCATTCTAATTGGCAAAGCTCTGCCACTTGCTAGAAGTGTGAGAACTTGCAACTCCACCTTGCCCTCACACATTCCTATTAGCCTACTATGCTTACTATAATAGGTTGTCTCAATGACCAATGAAAATTTGCAGGGGCGTAATGCAACCACAAGTTTTGGTACTAACATTATAAACGGTGCCGATATAAAAGAGGTTAAGACCATAAGCTTGAATAATGATCTGCCAAATCACAGAGACAAGGTGAAATGAGAAGCTGGTTCCCCTTTGCTAGGACCATCATGAACGATAGAGTGTCAGTCTTTCTAATAGAAGCAGTGACTGCAAGGTAGACAAGCACAGCTCAAACTACATCCAGACAATTAAGGGAACATTCCTTCTTATGTACTGGGGCTGGAGAAAGGTTACAAAACCACAATGTCCTGGTTGAGGTGAAAGGTTGAAACCACATTGTCCCTGTACAAGACCAGAAATGGTTCTGTACAGGACAAATCTGCTATATCAGAGACACACCTCATCAAACCGATGGATACAAGGAATGTAACCTAGTGAGTAAGCTTAGAAAGGCGAAAATCCCTCATATCATTCAAACAGTGGCCTAGATTCAAGAAGCAATTGCGTCTGCGTAACTTGCGCCGGCATTACGAATGCTCCTGATTCAGGAACCTCGTTACGCCGACGGCAGCCCAAGATATGACTAGCATAAGGCTCTTATGCTAGTCATATCGTAGGCTGCATTCTTACGTTGGCCGCTAGGGGGCGTTCCCGTTGTGGTCAGCGTATAGTATGAAAATTGCATACTAACGCCGATTCACAACCCTACGCGAGCCCTGCGTACGCAGTTTAAGTCGTTTGTGTACGTCGGGTTTCGCGTAAGGCTGCTCCTGCTAATAGCAGGGGCAGCCAATGTTACGTATACCTGTCGTTCCCACGTCGCGAGGTTTAAATTTTACGTCGTTTGCGTAAGTTAATCGTGAATGGCGCTGGACGCCATTCACGTTCACTTTGAAGCAAATTACGTCCTTGCAACGTCATTTGCCGCAATGCACGTCGGGAAAGTTTCCCGACAGAGCATGCGCCCTACGCTCGGCGCGGGAACGCGCCTAATTTAAATGATTCCCGCCCCCTACGGGATCATTTACATTAGGCGCCCTTACGCCGGGCATTTTTGAGGAGCGCCCATGCAAATTACGTGGCTACTGCTTCATGAATGAAGCGTAGCGCAGATAATTTGCGTAGGCGCAGGGTAAAAAGGGTACACTGCGCTTTCGTAAGGAGCGCGCAGCTGTACCTGAATCTACCCCAGTGTTTTTTTTAACCTTTGAGAGAACCAGAATCAAATCCCCTGGAGTGATAGCACAAAAGTCACCCTGTTCAAAAGGTCTTAATTAGAAAATGGGAGGCTAGTGGTCTGTGGAACAGTATGACCAGATGTTAACTGTACCTAGAGACAAATTTGTCCCATTTGTTTTTGAACTTTGAAACACCTCTGGGTGTATAGTCCATTTTCCTGGATCCAGGTGTCACTGGGAGAGAATACTGCTGGTCAAACATCCACACCTAGGATGTAAACAGAGGACAAGGTTGAAATATAAAGTTATGCCCACGTCATAAAGTTTTTTACTTCTCTTGCTGCAACAAGTTCTAGTTTCTCCCTGATTGTCAATGCATGTCATTACTGTTGCGGTCTGTCTGGATCTTCATCTGTTACCCTACAGTGGAGAGCTCGAGATTGTTGATCAGAAAAAAGGATTCCTTCTGTGTTCAGGTTCCCAGCACCGACAAGAAATCAGAAGAAAGGTTTTCCAAACAACAGCTGGGTTCCTAAACCACCAGACCAGAGACCAAGTTCCTTGGTGTTGGACAGATCAGTTTGTCCGAAGATTGACCCAGACTGTCCCAAAACAACACGATTTTGAGTTGTAGGAGTCTGGACTAAAACTAGGCATATGGAACTGCCTTAAAAGGAGACTACTATAGACCCCAGTAAATGAAGAAAAAATTGTGGGGAGATAATGGGACTTTGAGTGAGGCTGATGACAAGGTGCGGGTAGTAAAAAGAAGTACAAATTTATTGATCACAAATGAAAAACATCTATCAACATCCAGAGAGCATATACAAGAAAAACATACATTTCAAGTGGACATTACCACATATGAAGACACATAGATCAATATACATGTGGTAGGAGTAATAAGGGTACAGCAGTGTCTGGCATAGTGCCATATGATCGTCTACATGGATTAATGAATGCATAGCATAAATATACAGGTGTACAGTAGTCACAATAACAGTATCGGCGAATTGGTTAGAAATGTAAAAAACTGGTAAAACATATAAAGTATAATTGAATATATTGTCATGAGGTATATATAGCAGCATCCATACTAGCCCGACGTGTTTCGTGTATTAAACACTCTTCAGGGGCTGATGCTTGACTTCTCTAGAAAAAAAATATATGGAAATAAATAAGGATAGAATATAATTAATAAAAAATTATTATAACCAGTATAAGATGGAAAATAATCCATCTAAAATACTCACATAATATTTAAAGTGACTGAATATGGTTCTATATGGAGCCACGGCCTGAACGAAGAGTCCACCACGGGAGCTGAGGCGGCAAAGGAGCGCACATCAGGAGGGGGGCAGCAAGGAATCCTCCACCCAATAAGGTAACACAAAGTTAGGAGTTAAGTTACTCTAGACCCCAGGTCTCTCATGCTAAAGCAAAGAGTCAGTTATCTCCTGCACCATAGACCCCAAGTCTGGGAGTAGAGAATTTGAAGTTTCCTTTGAAAAATAAAAACTCTGGCAAAAACTGTATCTAGAATAAGACCCAGATACTCAAAGTGATGAGTTGGTACCAAGTTGGTTTAAAAATCTGAATTCTCCACACCACATTGTCACCCAGAACTTGTCTCAACTGTTTCCTCAACAGAAAGTTTTCCAGGTATGCCAGAATGCATATGCCCTGGGATCGTAACATGGCTAGCACAGAAGGCCAAGACACCTATGGGGTGAAGCACAGGCCAATATGTAGGGCCACAAACTATAAGTGTTTGGAACCTATAGCAAAATGAGGGACTTGCTGATGTGATGGAAAAATAGGGGCTTGCAAGTATGCATTCTTGATGTTCACAGAGGCCAGAAAATCTCTCTAATGGTGGAAAGCCTGATGGATTCCATGCAGAATTTCTGGTCCCGATTGAAGACATTTAGGGTCTTGAGATTCAAGATGGGGCAGGAGACTCATACAGGTAATAAAACAAGAAATATCCACTAACCCATCCATGTTAGAGTTTAGAGCTATTGGCATGAACAAATTCCATGACTAAGGGATCAAAGTATAGGGAAACTGGATCTCTTCTCATGGGACTAGTCTATTACCCTGTTGTTTAACATACTGGAATCATGGCAGGTTTGCAAGAGAAAACATAGTTTTGTGAAGACTCTCTATATGGATCCTTAAACCAGCGTATCCTTTAGGCCGCGTACACACGTTAGGTCAAAACCGATGAAAACGGACTGAAGGACCGTTTCATCTGTCCAAACCGATCGTTTGTGGGCCCCATTGGTCAGTTATCCTTCGGTCAAAAAAAACGAGAACTTGCATTAAAATTGAACCGATGGACGCCTAACCGATAGGTCAAAACCTGTGCATGCTCAGAATCAAGTCGACGCATGCTTGGAAGCATTGAACTTCGTTTTTTTCAGCACGTCGTTGTGTTTTACGACACCGCGTTCTGACACGATCGGTTCATTAACCGATGGTGTGTAGGCACATCGGACCGTTCTCATCGGATGGACCGATCATGTGTACACGGCCTTAAAGGAATCACCAGGGCTTTATTAAGACATGAAACTGCTGATCCATGTCAGGAGTGACCCATTTGTTTAGGACTGCAAAATTATTTCAGTTGATCAGGTGTCTACCAGCCTCTATATAGGATTTCTGGAATTAGTGGATGCATGGGAAAGATTTACTTCTCAGGGCCAACATCATCAATCAAGGATTTGTAAAATTCTTCATCAGAAAGAAACCCCACAGCAGAAGGCTCAGATGCCACTAAGGGTGCAGGCAGATAAGGTTAAAGATTTCATGAAGGAATATGTGGGGTACGCTTTTAGCTTCTAAGTCACAATCATTAATCAAGCAAATTGGAGTGAAATCCTTCTGGGACAGAACTGAGAGGGAGGCCACAATTGACAATTCCAAGGAGTTCTGAAATAAAATGATTTAAAGTTATATATAGTTAATTTGCCCTGGTTGGGGGTTCTCAGGACTAGGGCCTGTAAAATTAATATATTATTTAAGAGTTACACAATTATGATTTTGCTTGTGTTCTGCAGTACACACGCCGTATGCTGTAAGCACATACTGTATAAGAGAAACCAAATTAGACCTTTGAAACAACTTGCTTTAAACTACTAGGACAGCTACGCCACCTGCTGGACAAATCACTGACCACAGTAGACGGATTCTCTAAGCAGACAACTCAAATATGACTTGCAACAAAAAATGATCATACCTTTTACATGTAAAAACTAAATGTAAACACTAAAGCAGTTGTATTGTACAATTCCCGTAAATTATACTATAATTAAGTTTGCCAAGAAATTAACATGTTGGATTAAATAGAAGCAAGGAATCACTGTAGCAATGCCATTTAGCATTTCTGAAGAACAGTGCAGCAACAACCAGCCCTCTGGCTCTTGAACCAAAAAGTGGCCACCCTACAGCAAATTATGCGCTGATATGCACAATTGACTGAGGCAGATACATATTATTTTAATTAGGATATCTGCTGGAAGTGTTGTTAAATAGGACCATATTTGTTGTTTGCTAAATATAAAATGGAAAAAGGTCATCTAGAGCCCAGGGCGAACATGCCAAACTGCGCCCCCCCCCCCCAAATGTATAAGCATTATGTGGCAGCATAAATCCCCACACAAAAACACTGAATACTAATATACAGGCTTACTCCCCAAGCATGAATTCTCCTGCCTCCCAGTACAAATCCACCCCTGCTAAAATCCCTCCACAAATCTTTGCCCCTCCACCCACCCAGCTCCAATGCCCCCCCCCCCAAAAAAAAAAATGTCACCCCTCCTAGCACAAATCCTCTACCTCTGAACTTTTCCCTCCTAGTACACATCCTTTCCCGCCCAGTTCAAATCCCCCCTCCCAACACAACTCCCCATAAACCACCACTCTTGGACCCCCCCCAAATTTTCCCTTCTAGAATAATACTGTCTCCCCCAAATTCCTTTTTCCAATACAAATCCCCTCTCCCCAACTCACATGATACTACAGTGCCCAGGGCAGAAACCGACTTGTTAGGTAAAAAAAAAAAAAGAAAAAACACAAGTCCATAAAGATCAACCACTAGAAAAGAAACAGAATAAATCAACAGAAAACCTCCATATACAAAACCCTGTTTTCACAGTTAATCCACAGAAAGGCAAAACAAATACTAAAAACGCTAAAATGAACATTGCTCCAGCAGGAAAAAAAATCCTTCCTGATCCCCCAGAAGGCAAGTGGATATTACCTAGATCAATAATCCCTTGTGTTAGAACCTATATACTGTATGTTAATATCAAATTATATTTTGTGTATTCAGGAAAGCATCCAGGCCTTTTTTATCCGGTTTCCAACCAGATAATGTAGATATACTGCGGCAGAATGGCTCTCCTGGGCGAGATCCCGTACATATACGGCTTTGCCCAGGAGAGCCACCAGAAGGCGTGCGCCCCCTGCCCGGCGAGGAACCCGATGCATGTGGCCGGCGGGCACAAGAGTGGGAGCACGGGGGTTTGTGTGTAAACACACAAATCCCTGTGCTGTCTGAGGAGAGAAGGACAGATTGTGTCTTTCTACAAAGTAGAAAACACAATGTGTCATCTCCTATAGTGAGTCCCCTTCTTATTTATTCTCTATGTAGTGCAAGAACCTGCCTGTTTGCATATAAAATTTAAAGTGTTTAGGTTTGACCTCCTATTATATGGGTTTGGTAAATCTAAAGGAAAGTTGTACGAGAAAATTGTATGTTGGGCCAGCCTTACTGTGCCTTGTTCTGCATTCTGTGTGGCAGAGGGGCATCTTTAGACAGGAACAGGGCTTTGACTGCTTATGTCAGAGCTGTCCCTGTGATGACTGATTGGTTAATCATTGGTCTAGATATTTTATATATATATATATATATATATATATATATATATATATATATATATATATATATATGTGCAATATGGGGGAACAGGTAGATGCCCCAGTAGAAGTCCGATTAGGACGAAAACCCGTCGGGCCTGGTACACCGTTCCCCATATTGCTTTTACTCTATAGTGATCACTTTTAATTGTATGCTGTTTTTTATCAATAAAAGCCTCAATTTTTTGACCTGCACCATTGGAAGCCTCTTTCCACTGCCCGTGCCACCACAGTCCTCCTTGGTGGTGGGGTAATAATCAATAGACAGCAAGAGAGGTAATGAAAGCAAAAATCACTAGAATGAATAATAGGGAAATGACTGCATTGCAGTTACAGATTCCTCTCCAACAGGCTCTCAGAAGAACAATGAAAACAACATGACCAATAGTAATATCATTAAATACCTCAAGACCAGCAGTGCCCTAAGCTGGCCATAGATGGTGGGATATTCTTTCCAAGAAAATCACTTGATTCTCCCACCAACACAGTCAGAATTTTTTCTTTGCACGATATATACCTACCTTATATGAAGCGAATTTAAGATGGAAAGGTGTCTGGTAATCTGGAGTTACATCGGTTGGATGCTGTTCTGAGCCATTTTTGCCCATCTGAACTATGACAGACAACCTGAGCTGGTGAGTTTTCACTTGATTGGGGCATGAAGAGATAATCACTGGAAGCACAGTGGTGTTGCAGTCTGGTGGAAGAGGACACACTGTTGGACTTTAATAATTTGAATATTTTCATTATTTCAATGCACTTGTGTGGGACACTGAGGACTCGTTTGCAAATTCATTTTTTGATGATATATTATATGTAGGAGTTTATTACTAGACAAGCGCCTAAACTGTTTCATGGACACTTTTATTCACAGCGCTACTAGTACTTGAGAACCTTGTTTTTTTTTTGTTACATAATTTTCTGGATATAGGTGGGGTATTTGCAGTGATTTGTTTGTTCATTCATTTTTGTTTTCTTTTTCAGTATGTTTATTAAAAGGTATTTCCATTTTCCATATAATAAAAAAGTACAAATAAAAGTGTACAAACAACTTATATGGATATAAGCAGTAGAAAATACACAATACTAGGATCGAGAATCTGATAACAGTCAAGCAAGGTGTTTCATCAACAATCGGTATTATTCTAGATGACAGTTTTCGTTTATAATACAAATCCTATCAAGTGTGTCTCCATAAAGGAGCCTCGTTTTCAGATCCATTTAATAGAATGTTATCTAAGTGCCTTTAATTTTAATCTTTGCTATTTTAATCTAAAATCAAGGTACCTTTAAATAATATCAAGTATAGAACGTGTGTGGTGAAAAACATATGTGAACTATCACGTGCAAAAATGAATAATGAAGAATACATTTTCAGAGGCTCACATTTACCTTTATCATATCAGATTCAATCCAATTTATGGATGATATCAGGTTCAGTTGGAGTAGAACCTTGGCATCCCAGTCTTACTATTATAAATCAACCAAATCAAAATATATATGAAATGAATAAAAAATTAACAAAAATAAGAGCAAAAAGAGATTAAAGAAGAAGAGAAGAAGAAAAAGAGAGAGAGAGAGAGAGAGAGAGAGAGAGAGAGAGAGAGAGAGAGAGAGAAAAAAGAGAAAGAGAAAAAAAAAAGGGGAGGGGGGGGAATATCTCCGTGACGTCTAATACAACATCTCGTCTAATACAACATCTAAAAAAACTGTCCTAGTCTGGAAGAGACCTAGAATCATCAGATAGATATCTGACCCATGGATCTCAGATTATGAGGCATTTTTGAGGTTTAGAAGCAGTTTTTAACTCATATCCTAGCAGTGCCTGTTTCGGTGAATTAACTACATTTATTTGAGTAAGAGTATATATAAAATTATAAACTCTAATCCAATAGCGCCTCACTCTGGGACATTCCCACCATGTTCATTAATTTTTATGGGTATTTTTAACACATTTCTATATGCAACTTTCACATACACTTTTGTTTTTGAAGAGATGTTTTTTCATTGAGGAGAGGAGGCTTGAAATATTTTCATACATTGGGATTTTATACTGAAATGTATCCTCCACAATCACAGCTTTATAACAAATGTCTTTAGTTCATATAAGTTCCTAAAAACATTTATTAAGGTCCATTCACACATATATTATTTCCTGCATTGTGCTGGAGGAAAACATATAGCTCCACGATTTTTACAATGCAGTGCACCAATTGTTTAAATGTGCACATTGTGGTGTGCTGTGGCACAAGTGTGTTTATTTTATACTGTATATGAGGTTGGAGTACCATTGACAATAAATGTTAATGCACAAATACAAGCATGTTATGGCTCTGCGTGACTTTACTGCAAAAAACACATATGAAACGCGTTGGATTGATTTGGTGGATAAGCAATTTATTTTATTCAAAATGTATTCCCGCTTGCTTTGATTAGTAAAAATGTTTTACAGACTAGGACGTGAATTGTTTAGACCAGCTAATTTTTAATTCATTGTTTAATAAACATTTTCTATTTGTTATTATACATATACTCCAATTGTGTGATTTATATTGCTGCAACAAAGTCCTATGGGAGATATCTTTCCACCAGTCTTAAAACCCTTTCCAATACAGACCATGCCCCCACTCATCCACAGATTGAGCCCATTTGGGGTGAATGGGTGGTCAGGAGGCATGCTTTACGGAACTTTACCCTATATTTTCAAACCATAATTGGGTCCTCACATTCATTATTCACCTATGTGATATTTATGAATTTTTCTTTACTCTCCTGTTAGTTTGGTTAGAGTTATGCTAGCATAGATACGTCTTTACTAATTATATATGTATCCTATAATATGTTGTTTATTATATCTTGCTTTTTATTATTGTAAAAATCAATACAAATATTGAACAAGAAAACACTTTCCAAATGCTTTGAATATCCGTGCAAACGTAAAAACATGTACAGTATTCATGAAATAGTTGCTTGCGTATTTGACACAACTGCTTGCATTGTTTTGCATCTCTGTGCTTGGAATGGACGGTGCCAAAAACAGTTGTCGGACGTTGGAGCCGATAGCAATGGGAGGCTTTGCAAAGCTTCTCTTATTCTTCTATGATTCTGGAAGGCAATGTGTAAAGGCTTATTCACACTAGCAGTTCGAGGGCAAAAAAACCCTATGGTTGAGCTGCATTTTTATTGCCCCCCCCCAACTGCTACCCCCTTTAGCTGCATAGGCAGTGGCCGTTTAGTGGTAGACACATGCTGTGGCTGCAAAGCTTTGCTTCATTGGGGAGCAGGAATTATACTGCCCTGCCACCACGTGCAATGCAAGGTTCAAGGGGTTAAAAGCATGTGGTACAACACCTTCTCACCGCTTCTCGCCACTTGTCAAATGCTCTTTAGAGACTAACGTTTGTGCGAATAAACCCTAATAGGGCTCTCTACCGATAGGTGTCAAAATAAAAAAATCTGTCAAACACATCACAAAGGCAAGTTAACACCCATGTGAGCTTACCCTTAGATTGCATCTACTATAGAAAAACATTTTTTAGGTATAATAAGACAACAACACAGCTAAGTGAAAGCAGGAAAAATAAACATTCTTAAAAAATAGGTTTATTGTTTTTCAGATTTTTTATTTTTTCACGGTGGTCTGCACATTTATCTGCTAGGAAAGATAAAACAAGTAAAAAGAGCCACTTCACTGAAACACTCAACATTATAAAAATAAAACATTGCCCTAGGGAGCTAAGAAATTTACAAAAATATGAGAAAACAAGACTTGAATATAAAGCAAAGAAAAAAAATGGGTAAAAGGTTACATAAGAAAACCTATTCGAATAATGTACCGTATTCTATTCTGCTCAACAAGCAAAATGATTGTAATCGGCTATCCCTAAGAGCGATTACTATACAGAACATAAAAATAAACACAAAATGCTTAAATGATTTAAACTAAGCAGAAGTCATATATTTACTGTATTTCTGAGTCTTGCAATGCGACAGTCATTTTACAGCGTAGTATAGCATATTGGCTAACAAAGTGAACAGGTGATGTAAGGACTGAAGTAAAACATATTTAGTATCCTGCCCCAATGAACTTTCCCTGATGACGGGTATAAAGTATGGTGACCGTGTCAGATGCAAAATTTGGGTACCCCATAGTTAAATGACGTGTTTTGCTGATTTTTAGCGTTAAGATGTTTATTTCTGCAGGCAACACCCTTAAATGTGACAGTTCTATCATTTAAGGCACACAATTACTGTTTATATTCTGGGTTCAAAACACTCATTGTAACATATAAAGACAGAAATCACAGTGCCCTAAAGGTTTTGCTAAGAAGATCTTGGTTTAGAAGATCTTTCCCACTCTTCCTTTCTGTTTAGTTTAGGAAAATTCGTGGGTCATGTTGCAGGTACTGCAATTTTAACATCAATGTAAAAGAACCTTTCACTTACAAAATCAACAAAATACATAACATGACCAGGGAATCCCAAACTGTAGATTATAGCACATTTCTATTTTATTAGTTGGTGAGGTAATTTGTGATATCATCATATATAGCACAAGATGAACAGAATACCAATAACTGTGGCAGAATCATGTGCCAACCTCATCCCAACATAAGGAATGCAGGAGAATGCATTTGCATAGCAAGAACATTTTTGATAAAAATCATGACATTTTGGTGGTTTTGTAATTTTGACAATATGCATTAGGGTGCATTCACATGATTAGTTCTGAAAGCTGGCAGTCTATTATTGCTTTCAATTGAGCTAATTATCAAGCATGTGCATTTGCAAAAGGCAATGCATCCTTAAGCTGGCTACAGTGGCGGTCGGTGGTCATTTTTTTGGGGGGTGCTGCAAACAGTATGCCACCGGTTGGTGAGTAACACTTACCCCATCTTTTCACCAGCGGCTTTCCCTGCTTAGCTGCCGCAGCGATCTCCCCTTTCCCTGTTCTCCACTGGTCATCACGGCGGCTTCCGTTTTCCTTGGCGGCCAATTGGGAGTCTTCTCTTTTCGGGCCAATCAGAAAATGGGTCTTACACCCACTTCTGATTGGCCGGATTGAGGATCAGTGTTTCAGCAGCGAATATTTATTCGCTGTTGTAACACCTCGGTGGGCTCCGAACACAATGCTCTGCATCTGGAGCCCACCCTATTAGGGCCTCTAATTAGATGCTTAAAAGAATAACACCACTGCTGTAATTCATGTGCCCAAAAGGAGCAGGACGCACGAATAGGGGGTGGTGGCCTTGGATAGAGGGGGCTGTGCCCGGGCATCCCCTTAATTGATGGGCTGACCCTGGCCGGCTATAAATTGATTGAAATTTATCTGGTGTGGCAGGGGCTAGACGAATTTCTATCCATGTACGGGCAGGCTGGTTGTATGGAAGTCGATCTACCGATTTACTTTGCTACAGCTAACTTAATGGGATTTTCCCGATCAAACAGTGCCGTCGGATATACCCAAAAGCACTGATCACAGTATTCTGACAAAGGGGAGGTCTCCCCACTGTCAGAATAAATTAACTCAGCAGGAAGGATTAATCAATGCACAATAAGTGTGTGTATTGGATAATTGATAATTGAGCCATCTTATTATTTTTTTAATGTATGACAAGCCTTCTGTACATATGACTGTTTTTAATGGTCTAGAAAAAAAAAGTTTTTTTCGACGCGATTCTTGTCAAGCCTGCCTTGCCTACACACGATCGTGAAAAAAAATGCTCGATCAAAGCGCGGTGACGTACAACATGTACGACGGCACTATAAAGGGGAAGTTCAGATGGCGCCACCCTTGGGGCTGCTTTTGCTGATTTCGTGTTAGTAAAAGTTTGGTGAGAGACGATTCACGATTTCAGTGTTCGTGCTTTTCAGTCTGTTATAGCGTGACGAATGTGCCATCTCCATTACAAATGCTAGTTTTACCAGAACGAGCGCTCCCGTCTCATAACTTGCTTCTGCTTGTTGTTTGGTTGTACTCCTGTGGGCTATAGAAATAATTTTTCACCATTCTGGACCCGTTCTTGTGCTAAAAACAGCTCTTTAAATATCCAATCTTTTCTTTTTTTGACAGAAAGAAAAAAAAAACAGTAGAAAAAAAATAAAATAAAACAGTTAAAGCTACAGGACACAAGTAACAATAAAAAAAGGATTTAAGAAACCCACAAAATTAAATAAACTGCTCTAATCACACCCTCTAAATAAACAAAAAAAGGTAGATAATATTGGTCAATCTAATTTTGCCTAAGTAGCTTAATGAGTAAAGTTTAGCCAACATCTTCTAAATAAGATCTAAGTCTGATCAACCTCGATATATGGCCAGTTGTATAACTAAAGAGCTGTAAAGCAATGGGTTGATGAATACAAAACAAATACAGAGACTAAAGAGCTGTCCCAACCGGTATAAGAGACATTTAAAACCAACATGCACTGGTCACTGCTCCAGTTTTTTAGTGTATATAGTATTTATTTATTCCACCCACAATACATAGGTACAGTGTCTTTGGTTTGGTGGATTCCACCCAGTTTTACAATTAGAAAAATTCCAAAGAAAATTTCTCAAGAAATTTCACAGTGGTCTGTTTTTTTCTCTTCGGATCACCATACATGTTAAAATCCGACATTCTCTCTAAAATCAAACTTTAGATTTACCAGAATTAGAAAACCTACTGAATGTGCCAATCCATTTGTATCTAATCAATTTGTATATACTAGATAGTTGTTAGTAGATATGCAGGAGAGTCTACAAATCAGATTGTAACAAGTGTGGTGAGCTTTCGACTATCTGATAAAGGAAGTTTTTTTTATGTATATACTAGAGCTGCACAATTAATCGTTAAAAAAATCGTGATCTCGGTTCAACCCCCCTGACGATCTCCAATGCAGAGTTTGCCGATTCTTTCATCTAACAAGTGGAGAGAATTCATCTCTTTACTCAGCTATCATTTACTCAGCTATCAAAAGAAAATATCCGGGCAGTCTGCCAAGTTTAGATCAAAGGGATAAAAACTTCTGTGTGTGTAAAGAAAAAGTCTGGGTGGTCTGCCAAGTTTTTTAACAACATGAAACATTGTAACTAACTTCCTTCTTAGAGCAAATCTGTGTGTAAATGCAGGAAGTTTAACCACTTAAAGTCCAAATCTTTTTCTGACACGTTTAAGTTAAAATCAATATTTTTTTCTAGAAAATGACTTGGAACCCCCAAACATTATATATATTTTATATATTTGAGACCCTAGGTAATAAAATGGCAATTTCTGCAATATTTTATGCAACACTGTATTTGCCCAATAGTCTTTTAAATACAATTTTGTAGGAAAAAATACACTTCAATGAATAAAAAAAAAAAAAACAGTAAAGTTAGCCCAATTTTTTTTGTTTTAATATGAAAGATGATGTTTCGCTGCGAGAATCGTGATCTATCTTCTAAGCAAAAAAAATTGTGATTCTCATTTTAACCAAAATCGTGCGGCTCTAGTATATACTAAAATGTAATTTATAAACAACATAAATAAAATATATATTATTCTACCTATTGTAGCGAGCAGAAGCCTCGCCAGTTAAGATTCTGGACAGATACAATGGAAAATAAAAAAGAGCGCACAAAATAAAACATACATTTACAAATATAGTGCTTTGAATTAAAACAGCAATAAATATGTGCCTACAACACCCTATCAAAGTTCATGCATAAAATGAGCTAGGCTATATATATATATATATATATATATATATATATATATATATATATATATATATATATATATATATATATATATATATATATATTCTCATTTGACTATTATATAGATTTTTGAATTTACATTTTTAGTCATATTGTACATACAAAAAATTAAACCTTGAATTATAGGGTGTCAAACTACATATATCTACACTTAGAGGTATTCTATGAAAGAGGAGAAATGGAGAGACATGTTGCCCAAAGCATTCAATCAAATTCTAATTGCCATTTTTCTGAAGCAGGTTTGAAAATAAAAGAACGTGACTGGTTATTACAAAACGACACCTCCACTTTTCTTTTTCTACTCCTGTTTCTTAAAGAGACTCTATCCTCTAAAAACAATAATCTAAAGGAACACATTGTGTCTGCTACTACCTATTCCGTGTCCCATGCTGTCCCAAATCCTTTGGAGCTCCATAGAAATTTGTATATAAATATCAACTCTAAAAGGACACATTGCCCTGGCTATCAGTCATTCAAACTCTCTATGCAAGAGCCCCACACTGATAATTACCAGGTTTGTCAAAGGGGCTCTTGCCATGGGGCGACAATGGACTGTTTTCAGCATACAGAGTCATTTCAAAGCAAATCTATAATTTTAAGCAGTTTCAAATTCTATAAGAACCTTCAACAAGTACTTAGACCTACATACCTCTGTTATTCTTCATGTGCACTCTGGAAGCCCCTAAACCTTGGGTTCTCGAAATGCATTGGTCATAGGGTTGCCACCTTATCCCTTTAAACCCGAACACATATGAATTACACAGGTTCTGAGGCTAATTTAATGCAGGAAAGGCACCAAGTGAGTTTAATTACCACCTTAATCAGCCACAGAACCTGTGTAATTAATATGTGTTCGGGTTTAAAGGGATGAGGTGGCAACCCTAATTGGTCACTTCAATATCCAAAGGCAAAGCCACATTCATCCCCCATCTCTCCATCTATATCTCCTCAAATTTCTAACCCAGCCCTTCTTATCCAGGGTGCCTTGGCACGCTGAAGTGCTGACTGAATTGTTCAGGGCTTATTATTTCTTGGACTTTATGGAATGGTGTTGCATTCAGCAAAGCTTTGCCACACCCCTCCCACATCCCACCATGTGTGCTACCTAAGATCATCAGGGGTATAGACTCTATGGACTGGTTTTGCATTTACCATCTCTGCTAATCAATGCAGACTTCAGTGTAGCAGAGAGGGTCGTATACAGGGTCATATAGTACATCAAGTCTTGCAAGGAGGCATGGGCATGAGTTATGATGGAGTGTCAAGGTCTGGTTAAAGGCAGTGCAATGGCCAGAGAAAGCGGGTGTCCAGGGTTTTTCAGTGATCAGAAAAAACAGTTGAGGAAAGTGAGAATGAGAAATACCACAATTCACTGAAAGTGTGTAAAATGTGCTGTATTATTCTAGGGTTTGGATTTGTGGTCTGCAGGGATGGACCACCATGGTGTATAGCCATGCATGTGTGAAGATATTATAATAGTAATGTCTTTAAAAGCAGATGGATGCATCAGATATTGTATGTCAGGAGCAAGGAACCTGCACTACCTCTGACTATGTGGAAAATGTCTATGGTATTGCATTTTGTTTTGTAAAATATTATATTTATTAATGTCAGTGTATACTACCAGATTTACATCTTGGGAGCCTACAGGCAGAGATAATCATCTTCCTTTTAGACTGGGGGTCCTTGAGATTTTAAAGGGCGCTGTGATTGAAAAAAGGCTGGGAAAGGCCTCTTACCAATGGAGAGTGGTACATTGCAGATGGAATATGATGGTGTTCTGATTTTGAGATTTCCACACTAAGTTTCCATTCACACAGGTGAATTAATAGTGGACAGTGCAGTCTTCAGTCAATGTTAGCTTGGAGCAGTGTTGCCAACCATCAGTATTTTTACTGGTAGCCAGTAAAAAACGGGGATACCAGTAAAAATATGGCTGTGATGCACGGCTCGGAACCGGCTGAGACCATCCGAGTGCCTGCTACAGTGTGTTCGGACGGCACCAGTGGGGGGGCAGGTCTGGCGGAGGCGGTGCCTGAACGTGTTGTGTGATGTCATAGTGCAAGCGGAGTGGCCAGAGCGGGTCTGCGGTACAGGAGCAAGGCAAGCCAAGAGCGGGACTGTCAGTGCTGAGTGGACTGAAGGGACCACCTGGCGTGGAGCGAGACTGTCACTGTAATTCAGGAGGAGACGTGTCTTGTTGAGGAGGTGTCATGATCATCTGTTCCTGCTGCACACTGCTGTCAGTGTCATTGTGAGACTCCTGTCCCTGAGCTACTTACTTACTACAGTAAAACTTTGGTTTGAGCGTAACTTGGTTTGAGAGCATTTTGCAAGACAAGCAATGTCTTGATATAAGAATAGCGTCATGTCACAACTGAGTATAAAAGAGAAGAGAGGCGCCTCTAAGTTTAGCAATATGGTTACATTTAATGAAAGTGCAACATTTAGCAACATATTGCTACACTAATGCTGCGTACACATAGTCGGAAATTCTGCCAGCAAAAGTCTAATGTGAGCTTTTGTTCGGAAATTCCGACCGAGTGTATGCTCCATCGGACTTTTGCTGTCGGAATTTACGCCAGCAAAAGATTGAGAGCAGGTTCTCTATTTTTCAGATGGAAAAAATTCCAATTGTCTGTGGCAATTCCGACGCGCAAAATTCTGACACATGCTCGGAAACAATTTGATGCGTGCTCGGAAGCATTGAACATTTAACTTAAACGTGCTTGGCTCGTCGTAGTGTTGTACGTCACCGCGTTCTTGACGGCCAAAAGTTCTGAGAACTTTTGTGTGAACGTGTGGATGCAAGCCAAGCTTGAGCGGAATTTTTGTCGGAAAAAACATCCAAAAGGTTTTTCTGACGGAAAATCCGATTGTGTGTACGGGGCATTAGAGGCGCCTCTCTTCTCATCCTCTTGTGGACTTACATTTGTGGATGGACATTTTATGGTTACACAACTTGGTCACATTGCTAGAATCTTTTTACATGGACTATAAACTGAAGAACCTATGAATAAAATGGTTGGGGAACGAATCAATTGAGTTTCCATTATTTCTTATGGGGAAATTTGCTTTGATATACAAGTGCTTTGGATTACAAGTATGTTTCTGGAACGAATTATGCTCGCAATCCAAGGTTTTACTGTATATCGAAAATAAAAGAAGAAATATATTGCCATAATATCTACCTTAAATCACATTTCTAATTGCATATTGTACTTGTTTGTAGCCTAAATACTGAAATTTGCACTTAAACGTGTAATTTTGGAACTTGTGGAAATGCCAGTAACAATTTGATTGTGCCAGTAAATTTTGGGTGTCGTGTCCGTAAATTTCAGTCTGGTAGGTTGGCAACACTGGCTTGGAGAAGTGAAGGGGAAGAAGCAGGGAAGAGCTTTGCTATCCTAGGTTATGGGGCTGTGTGTTTCTATTGATGCATACAGCGTAGGGAGACTCAACTTTAGTCCCTGCATGCAAAGAGAAAGGCACCACCCTGAAACAGGAAACCTGGGGCAGAAGTCATGGCACCACATTAAACAGGAACGTAGGCAAGGATTAAAAGATGAAAAAGCTGCATACTTGGTAAGTGATTAAATTACCTGCTAAAAGTGCTTAAAAACAGGGGTTTCATTTCACTTAAAATACAACATACAGCAGATAGGAGGACTATTAAAAAAAGAAATGAAAAAAGCAGCCACATACATGCAAAAAGTGGTCAAAGTGGAGTGATTTTTCCCTTATAAAGCAGCAGAATATGCTGCAGAACTAAACACACACACACCATTTAAAGGCAACACGCTCTTAATGCACACATTAAATTGGTGTGTATAAATATACCAAAGATAATCTCTCTTCACAACAATGTGAAATATTATTGGAGTGTTTTACTCCAAAAAAATATTATTTTACAGCACTGCCTCACATATAATCTGTATGACAAACAAACTTTTATTGCCATAGATTATATGTGCATTGCAGAAACCTAATAGGACCAGCAGTAACCCGTTTTGCTACAACATTTTATAAAATATAATTAAGTGAACCATTCTAATCCCTGTTTACTTTAACAGATAAACCTGAATGCCTTTTTTTTGCCACTGCTACTGACCAGTATACACTCAGTAATGCTCTGCATTAGCAGGCTACACGTTCAATAAACAAGAAAAATAATAATAATGCCATTTTGCGAGAAACCCTGAAGGCTGTCCGTTAATTAGCCTTGTACTTGGAAGCATCCCGTGGTTCTCTGCTTGGATTGCTCCAATCATCTGCTTCTGCTGCCGTTTTGTAATGTCGCCATGCTGACTTGTTAAAGACCGGCAGTCTCTCGAATGAATCCCCGGACACAGCCTAGAGCAAAAGAAACCTGAATTAATTGTAAAGCTACTTACTTAATTACTGATACTTGTAAAAATGTTGGTGACACGTGCCTTATTTCCAGAGACACATACTGTACATTTCATACATATACTAAGTGCCCTACAAACTAAAGCAGAATGCTACCCAAAAAAACGAGTAATTTCTTTTATTTCATTTTCATTTTATGTTGAGAATTGCAGATACCGATCTGTAGACATGTGTGAGTTTTGGGGTCATTCGTTATGATCGAAACTCGTTATTTAGAATAAATTCGTAACTTCGGAAAAATTCTAATTTGTTATTTTTCATTTGTTTAGATGTGTTATTCGTTATTTCGATATGTAGTAAAAATCCGAAATTCGGAAATCTGAAAATCCGAAAAATAAGAAAGAAAATCCAAAAATTCAAAAGAACGAAAATCCCAAAATAAGAACGAAAATCTGAAAGAATAACTCATGAACTAATAATAACCAACCATTAAATTATAGGTATTGGAATTTCCTTTCAAATTTGGCTGTTAGTGAACATAAAAAATACAAATGTATCCGAAGTTACGAATTATACAAAATAACAAATTTCGCATTTAAACGAATGGAGCGTAACTAATTAATAATAAAAAATATATTATTAATAATTTGTTAAATTCAATTCATTTATATATGGCATTCGTTTATTTATCTGAAGTTACGAATTATCCGAAATAACGAATGCTGTATCTAAACGAATGGAACGTAACTAAATAATAATAATAAAAAAAAAATATTATTATTATTATTAATTTGTTACATTCCATTCATTTAGATGCGGCACTCGTTGGTTAGATAAAAAGTATAAAGCTGAAGTTCAAAAATGAGATCTGAAAATAAGAACGAAAATCCTAAAATTCTAAAGAACGAAAATTCGGAACTTTGGATGAATTTGTTATGTTCACTAACAGCCAAGTTTGAAAGGAAATTCCAATACCTATAATTTAATAGTTAGTTATTATTTTGGATTTTCATGCTTTTGAATTTCAGATTTACGCTCTTTAGAATTTTCGTAAAAGTTTGTAAAACAGGTTTTTATTAATTTGAATATTTCCAAATGGATAAATTTGTCGAATTTCGTAGAAAAACGAATTCTGAATGAAACGAATTGCACATGTCTACTGGTCCGCCTAAATACACACATGATGAAAAAATGCTGCTGAACTTATGTATGTGTCTGAATGACCTGGAAGATATGAGTTTCTTCAATAGACCTGAATACGCAGGCTTTCACACAATAGCAGTAAAACCATTATGTTGCAGATGCAGCTTCCATTGTAAACCCATGTACACAATGGGGCAGATCCACAAAAGAATTACGCCGGCGTATCTAGTGATAAGCCACGTAATTTTAAAGTTCCTGCGTCGTATCTTTGTTTTGTATCTACAAAACAAGATACGACGGCATCTGGGATCGATCTGACAGGCGTACGTCTTAGTACGCCGTCGGATCTTAGGTGCATTTTTTCCGCTGGCCGCTAGGTGTCGTTTCCGTCAAATTCCGCATCGAGTATGCAAATTAGCTAGTTACGGCGATCCACGAACGTACGTCCGGCGCATTTTTTTACGTCGTTTGCGTTCGGCTTTTTCGGGCGTATAGTTAAAGCTGCTATATGGTGGCGTACTCAATGTTAAGTATGGCCGTCGTTCCCACGTCGAAATTTAAATGTTTTACGTCGTTTGCGCAAGTCGTTCGCGAATAGGGATTTGCGTAAAATGACGTCACCGTCGTAAGCATTGGCTTGTTCCGGTTTAATTTCGAGCATGCACACTGGGATACCCCCACGGACGGCGCATGCACCGTTCAAAGAAAACGTTGTTTACGTCGGGTCACGACGTATTTACATAAAACACGCCCCCGTTACATCCATTTGAATTCCGCGCCCTTACGCCGCCAAAGATACACTACGCCACCGTAACTTACGGCGCAAATTCTTTGAGGATTAAAAAAAAAAAGGTACGGCGGCGTAGTGTATCTTAGATACGCTGCGCCCAGCAAAAAGATTCACGGAGGTATGTGAATCTGCCCCAATATTTTCTATTAATCCAACTAAAAATTAAAAAAAATTAAATTATAGTTTATAATTGTATTAAAAAAAAAGATGACTGAATGACGAAAATATTAACAAAACACGCACTCTTCCTTTTAGTTCTAATCACTGGGGTGTCCAAGCACAGAATCACCGATTAGGACAAGATAAGACTACTGGGACTGAATTGTACTTTAAAAGCTTTAACAAAGCTTGCTTTGTAAATGCTTGCTGCTCACACTGCTCTTATACAAACTGATGCCCTTGTGAAACAGGCCATAGTAAATATCTTCCTAAGTGGTGTACACCATTTGCTGGCCATTCGTTGTGGATTGAGGAACTCAGACTTTTGGAGAACGATTACTAATATTTTCTAGACGCAACATGAAATATTATTTCCTAGAGACGCAACAGGAAAGGAGAGATAATCTCATCATGTACTGTGGAAAATATTCCATTTAATTTAGAAATTGAGGTCCAAGAGTCTGGAGGAAGAGAGGAGAGGCACAGAGTCCAAGTTGCACGAGGTCCAGTGTGAAGTTTCCACAGTCAGCGATGATTTGGGGAGCCATGTCATCTGCTGGTGTTGGTCCACTGTGCTTATCAAGTTGAAAGTCAGCACAGCCCTCTAGCAGGAAATTATAGAGCACTTCATGCTTCCCTCTGCTGACCAGCTTTATGGAGATTCGAATTTAATTTTCTAGCAAGACTTGGCACCTGCCCACACTGCCAAAAGTACCAATACCTGGTTTAATGATCATAGTATCATTGTGCTTGATTGGCCAGCAAACTCGCCTGACCTAAACCCCATAGAGAATCTGTGGAGTATTATCAAGAGGAAGATGAGACACCAGACCCAACACTGCAGAAGAGCCGAAGGCCGATTGCAAAGCAACCCGGGCTTCCATAACACCTCAGTAGTGCCACAGGCTGATTGCCTCCATGCCACGCTGCATTGATGCAATAATTCATGCAAAAGGAGCCCCGACCAAGTATTGAGTGCATACTATACTGTACATGGACATACTTTTCAGTAAACCAACATTTCTATATTAAAATCCTTTTTTTTTTTTATTGGTCTTCTGTAATCTAATTTTCTAAGATACAGAATTTTGGGTTTTCACTAGCTGTAAGCCATATTCATCGAAATAAATGCTTGAAATATAACACTCTGTGTGTAACACATCTATATAAAATATAAGAGTTTCACTTTTTGAATTGAATTACTGAAATAAATTAACTTTTTGATATTTTATGTCCCAACTTTTTGGGCTGGTAAAATAAGTATTGAACACGCCACCTTTTTTCTGGGTAAATATATTTCACCACATGTCAGTAACAACCCATACATACAAAGTAGGGTTGTCCCGATACGATACTAGTATTGGTATTGATACCGAGCATCTCAAATGCTCCGATGCTTCACCTGATACCTGGGCAATCAGGGATGATCAATGCAGCGGGGGAGTTACAAGCACCAATCTCCCTGTATAGATTTCAATAAAGCCTGACAGCTTCTCCTCGGACCCCCCCCCCCCCTTCAGCTGCTTTAGTGAAATCTATACAGCGGTGATCGGTGCTTGTAACTCCCCCCAAAGCCGCACCGATCACCGCTGACTGTCCTTGTATCCTCCTCCAGTCTCCCCTCCAAGCTGCTGCTCTCCCCCTCCGCGCTCTGTGTCCCCCTCCGTTCTGCTGCTCTCCCCCACCGCACTCTGTGTCCCCCTCCGTTCTGCTGCTCTCCCCCTCCGCACTCCGTGTCCCCCACGTTCTGCTGTTGTCCCCCTCCGCGCTCCGTGTCCCCCTCCGTTCTGGTGTTGTCCCCCTCCATGCTCTGTGTCCAACTCTGTTCTGCTGCTGTCCCCCTATGCACTCCGTGTCCCCCTCCATATCCTCCTCCACCCCCTCTGTCCTCAATCTGTCAGGATGGAGAGCGAAGGTAGGAGTCGGTAAACCCGGCTCCTTCCTTTTCCGAATGAACACTGACTCTGTCCATTCATATAACTGAAACATCGTAAACATTCATAAACATTCAGTTTATGAATGGAGAGGAGACTTTGCCTCCTCTCTATTCATTTTCAGTGCAGCTGAGGCTGCTCAGAAAGAGACTGGTGAATCGGTGTCCTTAGTCCCTTTCTCTGTCTCAAAGGGGAGATGTCAGAGGTCTGTTAAGACCTCTGATATCTCACCAAAGCCCCTCAACAGGGCAAAAAAAAAAGAAAAAAGAAAAAAAAATTGCAATAAATAATAAAAAAAATGAATTGTAAAAAAGAATAAAAATGTAAATAATAAAAAAAAACACACTAACACCATCCATTCCTCCCATCCCCCTAAAAAAAAAAAAAGAAAGCATTGTAAAAAACAATAACAAAAATTGTAAAAAAAAATACTGACACATGTGCCACTGTCACATGACATTAAAAAAAAGTATCGGTAATCGATATCGGCGAGTACATGAAAAAAAGTATCGGTACTTGTACTCGGTCTTAAAATTAGGAACAACCCTAATACAAAGAATAAAATGGAATGACACAGGAGAAAAAGTATTAAACACGCTAACTGAAATGTATTTAATACTTTGAACAAAATCCTTTGTCTGTAATGGCAGCATCAAGATGCCTCCTGTATGGAGAAACTAGTGGCACGCATTGCTCAGGTGTGATGTTGGCCCATTCTTGCACAGAATCTTCAAATCTTAAGAGCCCTTTCACACTGGTGCGTTTTTGCGATAAAAAAAGCGCTATTAAAACGCTCCAAAAACGCCCCTCTCCATTGGAATGAATTGAAAACGTTGTAAAAACGCAGTAAAAAAGCGATGTTTTACCGCTATTTTAACGCTCCGCTATAGGCGTTTCCAGTGTGAAAGGGCTCTTAAGGTTCTGTGGGCCCTTTTCTATGGACTCTGATCTTTAGTTCTTTCCATAGATTTTCTATTGGATTGAAGTCAAGTGATTGGCTGGGCCATTCTAGCAGCTTTATTTTCTTTCTTTGAAACCTATTGGGAGTTTCCTTGGTTTTGTGTTTTGGATCATTATCTTGCCGAAATGTCCACCCTTGTTTCATCTTCATCATCCTAGTAGATGGCAGCAGATTTGTATCAAGAATGTTTTGATACATTTCTCCATTCATCCTTTCTTCAATGACCTGAAGTTTGCCAGTGCTGTATGTTGAAAAACTGCCCCACATCATGATATTCCCACCTCCAAACTTCACTGTTGGTATGGGGGTGTTTTTGAGGTGATGTGCAGTGCCATTTGACCTCCAAGCATTGTGTGTTTTATGGCATCCAAAGAGTTAAATCTGACCAGACTATATTCTCTCAGTATTTCACAGGCTTGTCTAAATCTTGTGCAGCAAACATTAAATGAGCTCCAACATTCTTTTTCTTCAGCAATGGAGTCTTGTGTGGAGAGCGTGCATACAGGGCATGGCTGTTGAGTGCATTACTTATTGTTTTCTTTGAAACAATTGTGCCTGCTAATTCCAGGTCTTTCTGGACAACACCTCTGATAATTCTTTTCGTTCCTGTGTTAGAATTCACGCAAAGAGCACCTGGTCGTGGCCGGATTATGGTGAAATGATGTTCTTTACACTTCCGGATTATGGCCCTAACAGTGCTCACTGGTACATTCAGAAGTTTAGAAATCCTTCTGTAACTAATGCCATCAGTATGCTTTACAACAATAAGGTTCTACAGGTCTTAAGAGAGCTTTTTGCTTTTACCCATCATGAGATGTTTCTTGTGGGACAACTTGGTGATGAGACCACTTTTTATAGGCCGTCATTGACACTAAACCAGCTGATATTAATTTGCACTGACAAGGGGCAGGATTGCTTTCTAATTACTGATACATTTCAGCTGGTGTCTTAGCTTTCCATGCCTTTTTACCCCTCCCTTTCTTCATGTGTTCAATACCTTTTCCCTGTGCCATTCCATTTTTATTTTATATACACGTACTCACTAGTATGACCACTGGGCTGTAGAAGTGTAAATATGTGATGCTACAGTGAAGAGTGTTAATTGATACTGCATACACCTTCTATGCTTTTTCTTTGAACATATTTATTGTTTTTACAATGTGGCGTTTATAAACCTTTGAATATTTTGTCTATTTTCATTGTCTTTGAACACAATAAATTACAGAAGTTAAAACCCTTCCAAAATTAAAAAAATAAAAATGGGCTAATAATACAGCAGAAATAATACAAAATAACCCACAAATACCTTTAGATAAATAACTGCATCAGTACCAACACCTTCCATGGAATAGAGTTTAAGGTCTCCTTGGAAATAGCGGGCATAAAGTCGAGATATAGGCAGTCCATACCCAAAACCAGCCTAAAGTAAGATGAAAGATTGTTATTTTACATATATAACAAAATAATACATTGGAACCGTTTAATACATAAACAGTGCCTTGAAAAGGTATTCATACCCTTTGAAATTTTCCATTTTGCCTTTTTACAACCAAAAAAAAAATGTATTTTATGTGATAGACCAACACAAAGCGGAAGGAAAATTATTTATGATTTTCAAAATGTTTTACAAATAAATATGTGAAAGGTGTGGCATGCATTTATATTCAGCACCTCAATACTTTGTAGAACCTCCTTTCACTGCAATTACAGCTGCAAGTCTTTTTGGGGATGTCTCTACCAGCTTTGCACATCTAGAGAAAGTGACATTTTGCCCATTCTTCTTTGAAAAATAGCTCAAGATCTGTCAGATTGGATGGAGGGCGTATGTGAACAGCAATTTTCAAGTGTTCTGGGGAAATTCTGATGTTGGTCAGTGCAATGCTTGTGTATTACCTAAATGAATATAAAAAAGCCCCACTAAAAACAACCCCCAAAGGGTGCATGATGGAAAAGAAATGTGTTGTGGGTGTGGTGCTGCTTGTTTGGATAATGTATGGCAATAATATGAAAAGAAAAAATACGAAAAGAAATAAATAGCTCATCGAGTTCCTAGATGATCAGTGTTACAAATAGTAAACTGTGTAACAATATATAAATATAATGTAAAATAAATTGATGACCATGGGCACATTGACATCCAGGATAACCATCAGAAAAAAATATTAAAAGTGACAGGTGCTCTTTAAAGTGCTTTAAACCATAAATTAAACAGGTAATATGCGGTAAAATTCTTAAGCTTTTAAAAAAAACAAAAAAAACAACAATTCACATAAAAAAAACGAGTATATACATGAAATCAGATATAACACATAACACATAAATAAATCCTTCTGTAGCTGATAAAGTGACTGGTGCTATTTAACCGTTTGAGGACCGCTGCACGATGATATACGTCGGAAAAATGGCACGGCTGGGCACAAGGGCGTACATGCACGTCCCCTTTAAGATCCCAGCCGTGGGTCGCGAGCGTGCCGCCAGCGACCGGGTCCTCTTCTCTGTGATCGTCCCCGCGGGAACAGCGGACCCGATCGGCGCCGGTGTCCCGTGATCAGGTCACAGAGAGGAAGAACGGGGAGAGGTAAGTGTAAACACACCTCCCCCCTAGTGAGCCTGTCACTGATCGTCTGTTCCCTGTCATAAGGAACGACGATCAGTGACGTCACACGCCCAGCCACGCCCCCCCCCCACAGTAGGAATCACTTCCTTAGGGCACACTTAACCCATAGAGAGCCCCCTCCTGGTTAACCCCTTCACTGCCAGTGTCATTTTTACAGTAACCAGTGCATTTTTATAGCACTGATCGCTATAAAAATGACAATGGTCCCAAAATAGTGTCAAAAGTGTCCGATGTGTCCACCATAATGTTGCAGTCACGATAAAAAAATAAAAATAAAAATGCAATGAAACTATCCCCTATTTGGTAGACGCTATAAATTTTGCGCAAACCAATCAACGCTTATTGCAATTGTTTTTACCAAAAATATGTAGAAGAATACGTATCGACCTAAACTGAGGAAATTTTTTTTTTATATATCTTTTTTGGGTTTATTATATTATAAAAAGTAAAAAAATATTGATTTTTTTCAAAATTGTTGCTCTATTTTTTTTTATAGCGCAAAAAATAAAAAACGCAGAGGTGATCAAATACCACCAAAAGAAAGCTCTATTCGTGGGGAAAAAATACGTCAATTTTGTTTGGGGGCCACGTCGCACGACTGCACAATTGTCAGTTAAAGCAAAGCAAGTGCTAAATCGCAAAAAGGGACCTGATCCTTTAGCTTCATAATGGTCCGGGGCTTAAGTGGTTAAAGGTTCTACAAAATCCTTGTATCATAAAATGAAACATAAATCCTCAATGACGACTTATTAATACGTTTATCAATAGCTCATAAAGTGACAGGTGCTCTTTAAAGGTGCTCCAATGTATTTTAAAGTTAGTGCTTGATGCTGGTGTTTCAACTTCTCCTCTTGTCCCTCACTCACCAGAGAACTAGAACCTCTCTTGGAGATAGCCAACATTAACAGCAGGTCTAGCTACTGGGTGTGTTCACACCGTTCTTCCAGGGGACGCTTTATTGCTGGGGGAATTCCATGTGCCTGGTCTTGCTGGGTTTCTGTGGTTGAGCCTGTCGGTGTGGTGAGTTGGTTTTGGCATATGAGATACCCCTGGATGGACTTTGCTGCCTTTAAATTCCTGCGGATTCTATTTTGCTTTTCAAGAGTCAACATTGTGATTACTCTCCATCTAATAATACACCCCTGAAAAAAGAAGGGATTCTGAAACGCGTTGGATATGGTTCCAGAACCAATAGGTAGTATAGAGCCATTGTTGCGTTATGTTGTTTACATGCATCTTGTACAGCCGTGCATTTTGTTTATATGCATATTGACTTTTACCTTTTTTAATAAAATTATATATTTTTCTATAACTTTTTACTATTATGTATCATTGGTGAATGTTTTACAACCACCAATGCCTTTAATGTCCCGTAAGGGGGGAACCCTGTCTTCTTTATCCAGTGGCTGAACCAGCAGACCTCACATCCACAGCCAATGTAATATTCATCTTTTCTTTAGCTTTCTTGCCCCATCATTTTTACATGTGGAGATAGTAAAGGCCCCATAGTGCAATACTGTATTACTTCTTTATTATAACAAACCCGAAAGAATCTGGATTTATTATAATAAAGACGTTAGATTTAAAACACCGGCATCAAGCACTAACTTTGTTTAAATACATCGGAGCACCTTTAAAGAGCACCTGTCATGTTATGAGCCATTGATGAACTTATTAATAATGCATCCTTTAGGATTTATATTTAATTGTATGATACACGGATTTGGAGCAGCTTTAAATAGCACCAGTCCCTTTATCAGCTACAGAAGGACTTATTTATGTGTTATATCTGATTTCATGCATATACTATTTTTTTCATTGTTGTTTTTGAAGCTTATGAATTTTACCACATATGATTGTTTTAAAGCACTTTAAAGAGCACCTATCACTTTTAATATTTTTTCCAGATGGTTATCCTGGAAATCAATTTGCACATGGCCATCAATTTATTTTACATTATATGTACAGTGTATACGATTACACGGTTTACTATTTGTAAGACTGATCATCTAGGTACTCACTGAGCTATTTACTTACACGCATTTCAAATCTTTATTTGTTTGTTTCATATTACTGGCATACATTATCCCAACAAGCAGCACCACACCCACTACACATTCTTTTTTTTTAAATTTTCAAGTCTTGCCACAGATTCTGACTTGGGTTTAGGTCTGGACTTTGACTAGGCCATTCTAACAACACATGAATATGCTTTGATCTAAACTATTCCATTGTAGTGCTGGCTGTATGTTTAGGGTTGTTGTCCTGCTAGAAGGTGAACCTCTGTAACAGGTGCTCCGCGCACCTGTTGCATTACGGCGACCACACAGACGTCATCGCGCGACGCCCTGTGCGTTCCACCGTGGAACGCGGAAGTGCGCCATAGCAAACAGCGCTCCTATTTGAATTAGTGCTTATGCACTACAGCTGGCCCTATCCTTTAAACAGAGTGGTGTGCCTCCTGCACATCGTTCTATTATTGTCAGCCATAGCTCGGCCACGCTACACATACCGCTGCCTTGCTCCCCATGCTGCAACACCGCTCCAGGAAACAACTACTTCTTTAGTGCCATTGCACCTACTACAATACAGAGCATTGCTGGGGACAACCTTGAGGCCTTTGCTGAACATCCTACACCACAGACTCTATCTCCTACATAGAGGCCTACAAATGGATAAGTAGCCATTGTATCACTTGTAGTCCTATAAGAAAATCTATTGCTAGTGTTCCAGCTAATACATTTGTGTTACTAAATATGTCGAATGAATATCAACATACTATTTGGGAGATACTGCTGTGCTAAGGACTGTTTGCTAAGCAGTACCTTAAAGGGTCAGCTACCCTTAAGTTACTATAACAATAATTACCTGAGCTATATTGCCTCTCTCATGCAACTACTATCACGTCTGCAATATTTACCTCATATGCAACTACTATTACCTGAGCTATATTGCCTCTCATATGCAACTACTATTACTTTAACTATATTGCCTCTCATTTACTACGAGCTTGACATAAGTACAATTCCCTTATAGGCCTTGTCCTAATTGTTTGAACATGTTCGCTGTAACCTTTCTATGCTAGGGATTGATGCCATTTCATAGCATCTCCCCTAGTGGCCTAATACATCCGTATATGCCCAAAGTGATATGATGTAGAGAACCCCAAACTCCTGTTTGTGTGGAGTGACGCCTGGGGTCCCTTACTGATAATCACTTGCATATAGAGGTGTATTGGAATATTGACCTTAAAGCATATTATATAATTTTAAACGCTAAGCTCTGGTCGCATGTTGTAATGTGTCCATCCTTAGTAGCTCAACGCCTCTATGTGACAGAAAGATGTAGAGATCCCCCAAACTCCTGTTTGCCAGGAGTGACGCCTGGGGCCCAATACTGAGTTGTCACATAAAGAAGCGCATTGAAACCCTTGCTAACCGCAGTTGTGGTTCACTCCGTTCACCAGTGCTGTTACAACCTCCACCCCAGCCTCAAGTCTTCTGCAGACTCTTAACAGGATTTCTTCTAAGATTGTCCTGGATTTGGCTCTGTATATCTTCCCATTAACTCTGACCAGCTTCCCTGTTCCTGCTGAAGAAAAGTATCCCCACAACATGATGCTGCCACCACCATGTTTCACAGTGAGGATGGTGTGTTCAGGGTGATGTGCAGTATTAGTTTTCGGCCACACATAGCGTTTTACTCTTTCCATGATGGATTGAACAGTGTGCTCCGTGAGATGTTCAAAGCTTGGGATATTTTTATATAACCTAATCCTGCTTTAAACTTCTCCACAACGTTATCCCTGACCTGTCTGGTGTGTTCCTTGTCCTTCATAATGCTGTTTGTTCACTAAGGTTGTCTAATAAACCTCTGAGGACTACACAGAACAGCTGTATTAATACTGAGATTAAATTACACACAGGTGGACTCTATTTAATAATTAGGTGACTTCTGAAGGCAATTGGTTCCACTAGATATTGAATGAATGAATGAATGAAAAATTTATATAGCGCGGCACATGCGAACTGAATCGCCTCTGGGCGCTTGTTGTTAGTGTCTCATGCCTATCAGAAAAGCAGGGTTTTGATCTGCCTTCTGAAAGACAGGTGGTTTTGCTCCAACCGAATGCTGGTTGGTAAAGCATTCCAAAGCCTGGGGCCCTGAAAAGCAAACCTTCTTTCTCCTTTGGACTTGTATTTGGTTTTAGGAACCTTGACCAGATTTTGGTCGGTGGATCGCAGAATGCGGTTGCAATTGTGCGGTTTGATCTTGTCGCATAGATATCTAGGAGCCTTCCCATGGATGCACTTATGTGTCAGGCAGAGTGCTTTGAATGCAATTCTGTCTTTCACTGGCAACCAGTGAAGGGATCTCAGCGAAGGTGAGATTGATTCCCAAGATTTTTTCCCAGTCACAAGTCTAGCGGCCGTATTCTGTACGACTTGAAGACGAGCGATTTGGTACTTGGGGAGCCCGAGGTAAAGGGCATTTGCATAGTCCAGTCTGGAATTCACGATTGTTCCCACCACGACTGCTATGTCTTCTTTGGGAATAAATGGAATAAGTCTGCGTAGAAGGCGCATCAAATGGTGCGTCCCGCTGACTACTGACCCTATTTGTGCGTCCATTGTCATGAAGGTGTCAAACGTGACTCCTAGACTTCTGACTTTGGAGCTAGGGGAGATGGTCTGACCCAGGATGGGCGAAGGTGTCCAGTTTGTTGTCGGTTGACTCTTCCGACTGGCATTGAACATAAAGAGTTCTGTTTTAGCGCTATTGAGTTTGAGATAACTCTTAGTCATCCAGTTTTCTATTGAAGAGAGACATTTCTCTAATCTGAGATGATGATCCTTTTTTTGGCAGATGCGAAAGTACAACTGCGTGTCGTCTGCATAAGAGTGATAGAGTAGTTCTTGGCTACTGATAATATCAAAGAGAGGACGAAGATAGATATTGAACAGCACCGGTGATAGGGGGGATCCTTGGGGGACCCCACATGGCACCGCGCGTTTTTCTGACGTGAAAGATCCCAGTTTCACTGTTTGTGAACGGTTTCCGAGAAAAGAGGAGAACCATGGTAAGGCATCTTCTGAGACTCCGGCGACTTCTGTTAGTCGTCTCAGTAGCAATTTATGGTCTACTGTGTCAAAGGCTGCGCTTAGGTCCAGCAGAACCAGGAGACACGATTCTCCTTCGTCTGCGGCCTCGAGCGCATCATCCCATATTTTCAGTAAGGCCGTTTCTGTCCCGTGTCCGGGACGGAACCCGGATTGAAATGGATCGAGTAGGTTGTGGGTATCCAGATGCTGTTGCAGCTGATTTACCACCACTTTCTCCATTATCTTGGACAGAGCATTTAGACCTGTTATGGGACGGCGGTGAGTTGGGTCCATAGGATCCAAATTAGGTTTTTTCAAGATCGGCAGGATTGTGCCCTCTTTCAGCAGGGAAGGCACTATGCCTTCCTTAAATGACTGATTTATAAGCTGTGTGATCGGAGGCGCCAGGATGTCGGCACATTCCTTCAGTAGCTTGGTGGGAATGATGTCATTGGGTGCTGTGCTGTTGCGCAGCGCACCAATGAATTTTTTTGTGGTATCAATGGAGATGGGTTCCAAAGTGAACTTAGTTGATTGTAGAGGCGTTCCGTCGGTGTTTTGATTGAAGAGGGGGCTGAGTGGAGTATTGTTTTGCCGAATACTTACCCGAATTTTTTCAATTTTGTTGATGAAGAAATCCGATAGTTCATTGCAGAACTCTTGGGTGTCTGAAGTGGGGACTTCAAGACATCCCGGATTCATGGTCTGGGTGACCATCTTGAAGAGTTCACGTGGGCGATTCATTGCGCTGTTAATCACCGTGGAAAAGTGAAGTTTCTTGGCTTTGAAAATTTCCTTGTGATATCGTGTAGTTACTGCTTTGTAGAAGTTGAGGCGGTCTTCTGAAGGACTTCTTATCCAGGCGGCTTCCGCCCTTCTGCGCTCTTGCTTCAATAGCGACAGCTGGTTATTGAACCAGCTGGACTTTTTTGCCCGGCTGCGGACTTTGCGCTTTGGTGCTGCTAAGTCGACTGACTGTAACAGAGCTGCATTTATGGCATCCAATGTATCTGAGGCTGCTAGCTGAGGAGGAATAGCCCCAATTCGGTTTCCCAGGGTAGATCTGAAGAGTTCCGAGTGGAGCTTCCTCTGAGATCTAGCCCAGTGTATTGTCACCGGCATGGGTACTTTCATGACTAGTGGAATTCTGGGAATTATGAAGCTAATTGCATGGTGGTCTGTCCATGGCAAAGGTTCAATACCCAGAATGTTTATTTTCAGATTTTGTCTGAAAATTAGGTCGAGAGTGTGACCTGAAGCATGCGTGGGTCCGCATATAAGTTGCTGAAGACCTAACCCTTCCAGGTGGTCGATGCAGGCATCCGCGATGGGATCCTGTGAGGAGTTGGCCCACAAATTGAAATCCCCGAGCAGCAAAAGATGATTGCTGTTAAGGGAGTAAGTGGATATGAACTCCGTTAATGCTGAAATCAAATGCGATTTTGGCCCAGGGGGCCTATAGCAGAGGAGAATGTGAACGGTCTCCTGAGAGTGAGCTTGAAGTTGAAGCGTGAGGGTTTCCATAAAAGGTAGAGGATTTTGAAGGACCGGTTTAGTGATTGCAATATGAGACTTATGAATCACCGCCAGGCCTCCTCCTCTTTGCCCTATTCTATTTTCCGTTAGGATATGATAATTTGCTGGTACCAGTTCTCCAAGAATGGTGTTGCAATCGTCTGACAGCCAACTTTCTGTAATGAAGAGGCAGTCTAGATCGTTTTGTAGTAAGAAATCATGGATTTCTGATCGGTGTTTAACTGCTGATCTAGTGTTAAGCAACGCACATGATATGTGCTTGAGCTGTGTTGAATGGTTGAAATTTTTGATGATCGATCGTCGATCGATTCTCAAAAGTTGATCTGATTTTAAGGCTTTTTTGGTGACGGCAGGTAATATTGTTGCGAATTGTCTCAGACCCCAAATGGTTTCCGCAGAGTATCGCAATTTAACCATTGTTGCCAGTCACCGTGGGCGGGGGTGGGGGTGATCGGTGAGAGAGGATTCGCAGAATCCTCGCTCTCAGCAATCCTTGGTCCAGAGGAAGGCAAAAAAACCCTGGGCAAGCTGGCCAATGTGCTGCGGCAGGGAAAAAAATTCCTTCCTGATCCCAAAGGCGATCGGCTCAAGCCCTGGATCAAAGACAGCTGAACTTAATGAGGGGAAAATATGAGGGGAGATATTAGTATCAGAGTAAAGAGGGCTAAATACACGCCACACTTTTCACCTATTTGTAAGAAATTCTGAAAACCATTTATCATTTTCCTTCAACTTCTCAATTATGTTCCACTTTGTGTTGGTCTATCAAGTACAATCCCAATATAATACATTTACATTTTTGGTTGTAACATGACAAAATGTGGAAAACTTCAAGGGGTATGAATACTTTTTCAAGGCACTGTAGACAGTGTTTAAAACGTACCAATGGAGCAGCTCGGCTTGGCTCTAGACTGGGCCTGGGTGCTGTAGAATACATATAATTGAACAGGCGATCTATTTTTCTCAAAGGCACACCTCCACCTTGGTCACTAATCTGCGGAAAGATAAATGGCAAGTACATTTTAGATAATATTTTTTTTTCATACTGACAGTACAAAAAGCCATTTTTTACGCCAATAATTCATGAAAAGTAAACAACAGGAGCATATAAAAAACACAATTTATTCTAAGCTTTTTTTTTTTTAAAGCTTTTTTTTAATGAAGCCATTTTGATATGCTGAGGGATCGTAAGAGGTGTACAGAGGGCTGAACGCGTACTGAGACAGAGTGCCATAATGTTTTCAGGTACAGTATCTTGCCGTCTCCTCACATCACCCACAATATGTCTGCATCACATAGAGAAGTGCAGAGAACTAGTGATGAGATCACTGGGACAAAAATATAGGGCCAGATTCACATACATTTGCGGCCGTGTAACGTAACCCGTTTACGTTACACCGCCGCAAGTTTCCAGTTTTAGTGCCCGATCCACAAAGCACTTACCTGGAAACTTGCGGCGGTGTATCGTAAATACGTCCGGCGCAAGGCGGGCCAATTCAAATGGGCGTGTACCATTTAAATTAGGCACACTCCCGCGCCGGACCTACTGCGCATGCTCCGTTTCACAATTCCCGTCGTGCTTTGCGCGCAGTGACGTCATTTTTTCGAACGGCGACGCGCGTAGCGTAATTCCGTATTCCTGGACGGCTTACGCAAAGGACGTTCATTTTTAAATTTTGACGAGGGAACGACGGCCATACTTTATACAGCAATACGATTGCTGTGTAAAGTTAAGGCAGGTCAAATAACGACTAACTTTGCGACGGGAAACTAGACTAGCGGCGACGTAGCGAACGCGAAAATCCGTCGTGAATCGCCGTAACTCCTAATTTGCATACCCGACGCTGGTTTACGATGCGAACTCCCCCCAGCGGCGGCCACGGTACTGCATCCTAAGATCCGACAGTGTAAAACAATTACACCTGTCGGATCTTATGGATATCTATGCGGAACTGATTCTATGAATCAGTCGCATAGATAGAAACAGAGATACAACGGCGTATCAGGAGATACGCCGTCGTATCTCTTTTGTGAATCTGGCCCATAGTATGTAATGAAAAAATAAGTGGATTTATTAAAAAGATTTCATTAGCAAGTGAATGTTATGCCCTGTACACACGATCGGTCAATCCGATGATAACGATCTGATGGATTTTTCCATCAGTTAACCGATGATGCCGACTGATGGTCCGTCACGCCTACACACCATCAGTTAAAAAAACGATCGTGTCAGAACGCAGTGACGTAAAACACAACGACGTGCTGAAAAAAACGAAGTTCAATGCTTCCAAGCATGCGTCGACTTGATTCTGAGCATGCGTGGATTTTTAATCGATGGACGTGCCTACAAACTATCATTTTTTTTCTATCAGTTAGGTATCCATCAGTTAATTTTAAAACAAGTTTCAAATTTTTTAACCGATGGATAAAAAACCGATGGGGCCCACACACGATCGGTTTGGTCTGATGAAAATGGTCCATCAGCCGGTTCTGACCGGATTGACCGATCGTGTGTACGCAGCATAAGAGTAAAAGTGAAAGAGTTCTGAGCTGTCAGTGAAACAAGTATAGTGGGGAATTATTCCATTAGGGTGACAACCAGGGTGACAACCAGGGATTTCCTCGAGGAGGATTTTCTCTCACTTCCTATTTTGGATATGGAAGAGGAAGTGAAGGGAAATTTTCCCAATGGGACACACATGGTTAAAAAAAACAAAAAGCGTGAGAATATGAGAGGTATTGTAACTCTCCCTTACTCTATCCAAAATGGGGGAATTTTCTTTTTGCCTTTAGTTCTTCTTTACTCTATAATGCATAAAATCATATTAGAAGCTGTTAACAATGCTTCAGAATCTATAGGCATTCACCTTTATGGAAAGATCCTCTTTTCCAAGGGTGACCAGGGTCTTTATAGGTGGTAGGATGTCTGCCTTGCCTTCATGCTTCTCCACTGTTGCTCTCATTGAATTCTACAGGAATCAAATGTAAAATATTAAATATATACAAACTCATATAACTGGTTCATGCAATGAGAAAGTTATACACATAGAAGTTCAATATACAGGGCATAACATATATAAGGGGTCTGTTTATAAATGCTTTTACCCAAGACTCGCACATTTTTTAAATCCAATTTAATGTGTGAATCCTGGGTGAAAGTTGTGAAAAAAAGACTCATGTGTGAAAACTTTTATAAGTAGACCTCTTAGTGGGGGTGGGGGTGGGGGGAAGCAACCTGTAGATCGCAATCTACCAGTGGATCGTGGACAGGTGACTGGTAGATTGCGGTCTGGGCTCGCTGACCCGGTCATTCCAGAGCAACAAACAGAGCGCAATGCAGAGGGACTACTTGTAAAGTTGGAGGTGTAGTAGGGAGCAAGAGCAATAAGCTGATGTCTCCTCTGTAGTGCTGGCTCCTGTCCCATGCGGAGTGATACCAACTGCTTTCCCGGCTAGCGGTCTCCCAGCAGCATTTAAGAAGAGATCTTCAGGTCAGTGTGAAGCAATACACTGGGCATAATAGTATAGGGCTGTCATGGTTGGTGGGTGTAGCATCTGCCAAGCATGACCCTCTCAAGTAAATGAGGCCACTCTGCAAGTGCCCTGTAACCTTGTGCAGTAGAGCAAACATGGGGTTAAAGCAGGCAGCGTCGTGTTGCTTTCTCACCACCTGCCTTTACCCTTTTGGATCCTGCAGAATGGTCCCATTTACTTGAATGGGTTGCGTTTGGCAGGAGGTAGCACCAACCAAAAGCAACAGGGGGCTTAATTCCTGCTGTGGCACGTGTACACCTTTGACTGCTGCCTCAGCAGGTAAAAAGGGGTAGGGATTGGGGCTGTAAAACCGTGACTCAACCTCAGGGTTTTACTCCACCAACTTTATGTGTTAACAACCCCTAAGGGTGCTGCTGCCTAATTCAACCAATTGTCCATTCACAGGTGTATATGGTGCATTCTCACCAGCAGATTTAAACCCATGATTGCCGTGCAATGCAAGCAATTGTGACACGGTAGTACGGCAATTAGAAGTTTAAATCAGGTGTGAGGAGGCGACACTGTGCCCGGTGATCTTTGACTTCTCCCATGTTGTTCAGGTAGACCTCCACCTCTTTAAGGTTGCCTACCCCTGCCTTAATGTACTGTTACGTACATGTATACCGTAAACTGCATAGGCTTAGATTTACCCATATACAGGCACAAAAGATCAATCTGTGCAGACAGTCCTGACCATTTTTGGAGATTAACAGTGTACGTGTGTGCAATGATTAAATAATAAAAAGTAACCATATGACCCAACGATGGACAAGGTAAAAGTTAATTTAAGTTAAGTTAATTCGCTCATTGTCAATTGTGTGTCCCCTCTCCCCAGGGCACTAGTACTACGAAAGGAATATAACTAGCTGAAAGGTATGTATTTCAGCAGTATTTTAGGGATCAGAGGCGGAGTAGTGTGATACACTTGCATCAATTTTCATGTTTAGATCTACCGTATTTATCGGCGTATACCACGCACTTTTTTTCCCTGAAATTCAGGGCAAAATCGTGGATGCGCGATATACGCCGATACCCGCGCCGAGTTTGAATCACTGTGCCGGCATATACCGAGCGCAGTACACTCGGGTATAGTCGGGCATGCTCGGCTCCTCTCGCTGTCACGTCCTGGACGTACAGGACGCACAGGACGTGACCGCGAGAGGAGCCTGCCCAACTATACCCGAGTGTACTGCGCTCGGTATATGCCGGTGCAGTGGTTCAAACTCGGCGCGGGAAGCGGGGATCGAGCGGGGAGGACACCGCAAAAGGACGCCGGAACCCGATGAGGAGGACACCACCGAAGCCGCAGACGGACGCCGGACCCGACGAGGCCGCCGATGGACGCCGCACAAGACACCAAAACTGTAAGTACTAAAATGTTTTTTTTAAAGGAATGCGGGTCCACTTTAGGGGTGCGCGCTATACGCCGGAGCGCACAATACCCCGATAAATACGGTACTTGAACCACCTGCCATCTGTAGCAATTTTGACATTTCTTACATACATGTTAAAACCAGCATTTTTGAAGAATACAATTACTTAAAACCCCCCAAAATTATACATTTTTATGAAAGCAGGGTCCCCGGAGAAAAAACTGGCGGCTACTGCAATTTTTTTTTATTTTGCGCAATATCTTTGCAGCCATTTATGAAACGCAAATTTTCAGGAAAAAATACACTTAAATGAATTTTAATGCTCACAATCAAAATAAAACAATACCCATTTTTTTGTAAAATATTAAAGATGACGTTGCGTCAACTAAATAGATTCTAAACATGTCACTATTTGAAATTGCGCACACGCCTGTGAAATCGCGACAAAGTACAGTATCTAAAATTCCCACAGATGATGCTTTATAAGCCTTTACAGGGTATGAGTTTAGAGTTGTGCAAAAAGGAGGAAAAGATACCGAGCTGCTAAATAAAAACAAGGCAGCTGCTAGCACAGAACATACAGAATATATGTGAAAGAAGTGAAAGGTAAAATGTGCTGCGCTAATGAATAAATGGAAACCCTGATGACCAAGGTGTAATGCAATTCAACAGACTAATGTTGATGTGAACACAAAAGTGGTGATAAAGTACAAAAGTGTTGACATAAATACTCAAACTTAGGTGAATGAATAGTTATATAAAAGATATGTGGAAAAAAAAACTGGTCAAGATTTTTACATCTCTCCACGCTCCATCTCCCATCCATCGGGAAGATCGGCTACTATTACCATTGGAGATCACCTATATGGACCCTCCTTTTTTGAATTGTCCTTTTGATCTATGCTAATATTTCACTTCATTGTTTTGAGTTCACTTTTTGATTCATCAGATGTGCACTGACCAGTAATTTTTTCACATATCTTTTATATAACTATTCACCTAAGTTTGAGTATTTATGTCAACACTTTGTACTTTATGAGTTTAGAGTTAATCACGAATTAAGACCCTATAATTATTGCTCTCACTCTGAGGTTCACTGCAATACTTCACACATGGGGTGCAATCACCATTTACATTTGTGTGCCAGTGACTTGTCCTTAAGGTTCCCCTAACGGGAAAGTTCCTTCAAGGACTGCGCAGGCGCAAACTTGCCGACGGAAATCTCTGAACCTCGCCCGGCATCCAGGCTCATTCTTTAACATCCCCGTGGATTGGAGGATGTTAAAAAAAGAGCCCAAAGGCCGAGCGAGCGGAGCGAGCCGTCCGACTGGCCACTTTCCTTTGAAATCCACGTTGCCCTGGATGCCCGTCAAGGTTCGGAGATTTCCGTCGGCAAGTTTGTGCCTGCACAGTCCTTAAAGGAACTTTCACGATAGCTGGAACCATATCGGCAGATCACCGGACCTATGCACACATTTGCGTATATTTGGGGGAAACATTTTTATATCAATTTTTTTTTTTTTTTACACTTTAAAAAACATATATAAATTTGAACCCCCCCCCCCCTTTATTCCAAAATGATGAGGGATGGAAGCATGTGAGCTGTGGGACTCGATTGTTTAAATCAGGTGTCTGCATTGATTTTATCTATTGCTGCAGTTTCTTTTTGTGGTTTTGTTTTTTCATTTCTTACCAGGCATAGGTGCAGGTGGGGACACCCCCCCCCCAATCACCTGTCCTTCATCTACCCATCAGTTTGTACATGCCTCCATTGAGGAGACTTAAAAAATGTGTAGTTAGGACTGCAGAATCGCAGGGAGCCTTGGCGATGGCTCTGCAGCTTAAAACATATATTTGCAAATGTGTGCGACTAATCCTCTGCTTTTAATATGTATAGCTAGACCGTTGAACTTGGCTTGCTGATTGGATGGTAAGGAGGAAACTGGTTAGAAATGTTTATTGCTTCACCTGTATTTGAGTTTGTCATCTAATTTATAGCCCCCAAAACCCCCCCCTTTTTTCTATATTAAATACCCCAGCTTTTTCTGTCAAGTATATATATATGTTTACCAAATTTCTTTAATAATGCAATATAGTCATGGACGGTGCATTATTTGAAAGTCTTGAAATTAATAACTTATTCCAGATTTATTATTTCCCCCCTATCCATTGTAATCTGATCCCTGCACATGCTTCATTTAAAGTCCCGCTCTCTCTTTCTTTTTTATTATATATATATTTAACTTTACTGCTATCACAAGGGGGCAAACAAGCCCCCTTGTGATAGCTTTGGGCAGGTGACAGGTACTCTTTACAGAGACATCAGTGATCTATTAGATCTGATGTCTCCCCTACCATCTAAAGGAGATAACCAAGAACAGATTGTGCTTGGTTACCTGCTTCCCTGCCGGTTACCTGATCTTCTTATTCATCAATCAGAGAGATTTTCCTCCATCTCCTCTATGGGAAGCCCACAGTCTATATTCCCATAGCACACATTCCTGGAATGAGCTCTTAAGGTACTGGGTGCTGTAGCGACCACCAGCTGGATACTGGAACCTGTACGATAAGTAGATATTTGCCAGCACACCAAGGATCATCAATTTCATCCAAATGGTTTTTATTCAAGGAGACACACAGGACCACTTCGTCAGGCATGTGATGAGTATATGTAAATTGGATGTAAACTCTAAATACACCCAGTGAAGTGAACAGCCTCAGATGATACACAGAGATGAAACAAATCTCCCTAAACAAGTTTTACATCCATATCTGCGGTCTTCACATTTATATGCTGTTTAGAAAGTTCAGGTGTGTTAAGAAATGTTCTCTTCCTGATTAACACAGAGTGTGATGTCTGGGCATACAGCCAAGATAGCTAACATTGCTGATTGGAGGAAAGGCACATGCCCCCTCTCATCATAGGCAGAGACTCTCAGGCCTTGTACACACGATCAGTCCAAACTGATGAAAACGGACTGAAGTCCAGTTTCATCAGACCAAACCTACCATGTGTATGCCCCATCGGACTTTTGTCCTTCAGGCCAAAGTTTTAAACTTGCTTTAAAATCGGACTGATAAACGCCTGACCGTCGGTCAAAACCGATGGTTAGTACACAAAAGCATTGGTTAAAAATCCACGCATGCTCAGAATCAAGTCGACGCATGCTTGGAAGCATTGAACTTCGTTTTTTTCAGCACGTCGTTGTGTTTTACGTCACTGCGTTGGACTCGATCGGATTTTGAACTGATGGTGTGTAGACACATCAGACCATCAGACTTCAGCCCGTTTTCATCGGATGGACTGATCGTGTGTACAGGGCCTCAGAGGTGTTTTGTAACAGGGCCAGCTGCCTGCTAATCTATTTATAGCAACCTCCCTGGACAGAAATGTCAGGCTGCTTTTATCTGATGTGTCAGAGAATTTGTGAGGAGTTTATCTGGCTGATAACAGAGGAATGGGTGAGGAGAGAGCTTTGGGACTTAGCTCTTTGAAGAGAGATAACAAAATACTGCAGATATATGTGCCCGGCTCAAATTTCATGAATTGGGTTTACATCCAATTTAAATATTTTTTTTTCTATCTAGGAGGTGTGTATAAACATTCATCTTAATATGAGATCATCTGGATGGGGCACACCGATCACTGTATAGGTATCAGCAGTCTGAGATATTTGCTGTTTTGGGCCAGTCGTGGAATACTGTTCCTGTGTGCTTTTTTTGGCACCAGAATAATTAAAGCACCACGCACCATTGAGTCAAAATTACTACTTTCTATGCCCGGGAATACTAATTATAAAAGAAAAATAATAAAGGTAATAAGCTTAACATTAGAATAAAGTAGCTATTTAAATGCCCAATTATTAATAAAATGGTTGCTCGAGGACTGCATATAAGACGGCACCACAATATATCATTGTGGAAAGTGCCAATCTTTTCTTATGAAATGAACTGCTTGCTGCTTCGTGCCACCCAAGTAGCGTTATCCCTTATTATAGCAGTAAATTGCTCTGTAACCAGGTTGAACTGTAGCCAAGATCACGATAGTGATACCGCTAATTCTGAACAATTATGGCAAGGCATTATATCCTTAACTGGATTCCAATACACACTGTTATTAATTTGATTGAGAGTGGAAAATGTCACGGCTCCAAAGTAACTAGTTTTGCTGGACCACAGTGCTTCACGGCTCCCTCCAACAGATGTGCCATAAATAGTATTACATTTACTGGAGATGTTCTGGGCATAATAAAAGAAGCATTTCCCCTTGTCATATTTTCCCAGGAGTCGAGGCTTAACTTTTTATTACCCTTCTGTCCATGTCTGGGAAATGACCTCAGCCAGGAGGAATTAAATGACAGCTTGTTTTTTTTGCCACAGAAATGTGCTTGTGTAGGGTTTCCTGTACAATTAGAGGCGTCCTTGGTTAGGTGAGCTATTCTGTGTGCTAGAATTACAACAGAAAATAAATGGGACGGTGATTTACAATCTCCAATGTCTATTAGATTACTAACTAAACTATATCTAATACTGAGCAGACATAGAGGAAACAATACCATTCATTTGTGACAGTCTGGTGTCTAGGTGGCCTTTAACCACTTGCTTACTGGTCACTTATACCCCTTACCGACCAGGCCAATCAACAGCTTTCAGCGCTGTCGCACTTTTAATGGCAATTGTGTTGTCATGCAACACTGTATTCATATGAAAATTTTATAATTTTGCAAATAAGTAATTTTTCTCCTTCACTGATAGGCTGCACTAATGGGCACGGATATGCAGCACTGATGGCAGCATTGATTGGTACTGATGGGCACTGATGGGGCTGCACTGATGATCAGTTTCCCGATTATCTGTGTACATGTCCCCTGTCAGAATTGCCGGTCACCGGCTCTCCTCTCCTCACGCTGTGTTTCTTAGTAACTTAGCGAGGCCCAGGGATATGGAAAATAGGTAAGGCTTCACATTGCAAGGAGTTCCCAATCACAAAGTTTGACAAGGTGTGGCAGATGTGGTTATCTCCGTAGGAGGGATCTCCCCTTTTCATCCTTTGGTGGGATCTCTGATGTTGGTCCATGCTCCTCTTCCTCCATGGATATGTGCCGTTTCCCTGGGGTCCCCTTTCTCAGTGTGTCAATTTGGCCCTATTGATTCTGTCTGCAGTACTTCTACGCCTAAACGTCAAAAGAAAGAAATCAGCTGCCAGCAGCAGCAGTGTCTGGTAAAACGTGAAGGCATATAAGAGTTTCTTATTATCAGCCGGCATGGGTCAACATAAAAGGTGAGAACTGTAGCCTTGCCTAGGGTTTCTGTGTTCAAATTTCCTCTATGGTCACTGGTATGTACTGGGTGCCCCAGTTTCTTTCCACAGTATAAAACATTCCAATAGGTTAAGCATCCAAACCTGGCCCTGGAGTGTATAACTGTTGTATGGGGATCCTTGAGGGACTATTACAGATTAAATACATTATGTGCTCTGTAATGTGTTTACTATCTTTGTTTCAAAAATACATTATGTATGTGCTCAATATACTGTGGGGGTTATTTACTAAAGGCAAATCCACTTTGCACTACAAGTGCCAACTACAAGTGAAAAGTGCACTTGAAATTGCACTGAAAGTGCCCTTGGAAGTGCAGTCACTGTAGATCCGAGGGGGACAAGCAAGGAAAATAAAAAACAGCATTTTAGCTTGCACATGATTGGATGATAAAATCAGCAGAGCTTCCCCTCATTTCAGATCTACCCCTCAGATTTACAGCGACTGAACTTCCAAGTGCACTTTCAGTGCAATTATAAGTGCACTTTGCATCTGTAGTTTGCACTTGTAGTGCAAAGTGGATTTGCCTTTTCGTAAATAACCTCCATTGAGAATTGCTACTACATCCATCCAAACAGATATTGGGCCAGATCCACATAGAAATGGATCGGCGCAGCGTATCAGAGATACGCTACGCTGCCGTAACTTTTCCGGCTTTGGTTCGAATCCTGAAAGATTGCGCGCCGAAAGTTACGGCGGCGTAGTGTATTTCTGGCGGCGGAATTCAAATCGGCGATTAGGGGGCGTGATTCATTTAAATGAAGCGCGTCCCCGCGCCGATTGAACTGCGCATGCTCCGTTTCGAAATTTCCCGCCGTGCTTTGCGCGAAATGACGTCGCGACGACGTCATTTTTTAAACTTAGACATGACTTACGTCCATTACTATTCACGGACGACTTACGCAAAAAAAAAAAAAAATTCACATTTCGACAAGGAAACGACGGCCATACTTAACATAGCAAGTCTATCTATATGCCGCAAAATAGCAGCTTTAACTATACGCCAGAAAAAGCCGACTAGAGACGACATAAGAGAATGCGACGGCCACGCGTACGTTCGTGGATCGTCGTAAAAAGCTCATTTACATACCCGACGCGGAAAACGACGCAAACTCCAACCAGCGAATTCCGAAGTATTGCATCTACGATCCGAAGGTGTACGAAGCCGTACGCCTGACGGATCGAACCCAGATGCCGTTGTATCTTGGTTTGAGGATTCAAACTAAAGATACGACGGCGTACTCTCTCTCTGGATCTGGCCCATTGATTCTTTAGTTTATCAAAAACAGTGTTAAATATCGCACTAGGTTTATGTTACCCTCTTTTTAATTTTATAATAAAAGAATATTACAAAAAAAATTGTTTTATTACTCAGAAAGGTATATTATCTATATCAGTGATTGTCTACCTGTGATCTGCCTAACTTTTTTTTTATCCTTATTGTTAGTGTACAGTTGCTTTTCTTCCAATGTGGCCCAGGAAAGACAAAAGGTTGGACACCCTTGGCCTAATATGTTTATTTTCTATGATTGTCAGCTCCATCTAGTGGGCATAATGTGGTATTTTCCTAAATGAGAAAAATTCTGGATTACAGTCACCAGATGGAGCCGACGATAATAGAAAATAAATATTTTAGGCAAATTATGTGCTGTTCGAATGCTTGAAACAATTGCACAGAAAATATTTTATAAAAAGACCCCTAACTGATCAAAAAATGGTATAGAACTCTACATTCTAAAAGTCTGTTGCTCACTGCCATGCAGCAGAGCTGGATATAGCATATGCCCATATTATATATTTTGATGAAAAAAATAAAAATGTGTGGATAAAATATCTATTGCATGCAGTGTGAAATATGAGCTAGCAAGTATGAAAATGTGTGCCTGTAAATCTAATGCTGGAAGTTATGCACAGCATTATTAATACAGGCAGGTAGCTCATGCCCTCTGCTTGTAGTGCAATATCCTCACTTCTTTCTGTGGTGCCCTCTGCTGGTACTCAGGGCTCAGAGCATGTAAATCCCAAATCCGAATCCTTGAACCTCCACTAATGCCTGTGGCAATCTCTTTAGCTCTATACAAACAGCTCTGTCGTGGACGTATGTATGCAATGTCACAAAACTGGAGAAGATTAATAAGCCTCTATCTACTTCATAGGCATCCACACAAGCACTTGCATATCTTGCCTGCAGTACCAGGTTTCATGTGGAGGTGGTGCTGAAGGCATAAGCATATACTGTACTGCTGTTCTCCGTCTCTGCCTTCATGTCAGTGTGCTGCATTGAACATGGAAGGATCAGAATCAGATGTCAACGTTTTATTTTTTCACTTTTTTAACAAGACTGGGTAAAGAAAATTGCCCAACCCCATAAGGCATATGTGTCTGCATTTGTTAGGTGTTTTATGAAATTCACCCAGCAGATTTGAAGTGGTTGTAAAACCTCATATATACTCAGCCTCAGGGGATACAATTTTTTTTTTTAAATCCCCCTACATAGGTTTTACTTCTTTATCTGCATTCTTCTCTTCCCTGAAACCCTTCAAAAGGGCAGAAATGTGTAAAAATCTTTATTTTTTAACTTTCTTTTTTTATTCAGTTTTATCTTGCACATACATAATAAAAGCAAAACACATTTCCCACCCCGGTAGAAATATACTTTACCATATTTACCCATACCCTTTTTTACCCCCCCACCCCAATCCCCCACTAACCTATATCCCATCTCTCTATTTTACTCTCCCCCTAACACCCCTTCCTACACCTTGCTACCTACTCTTAATTTCCCCTAAATTGCTCCTAAAGCGCTGCAAAGAAGCTGCTTGCAGGACATTTTTTGACGACCTGCCAGCGCAGCGCCTCCATGTGAAAGCACTCGGGCTTTCACATTGGGATTGCAGGTGAGGCCTCGTACACACGATTGAGTTTCTCGGCAAAAAATAGCAAGAAACTTGCTGGGAGATATTTTTTTGCCGAGGAAACCGGTCGTGTGTACATTTTCGTCAAGGAAACTGTCGAGAAAGAGAAACTTGATGATTCAAAAAGAGAGCATGTTCTCTATTTCCTTGACGGGAATGGAGAAAATTGGCTTGTCGAGTTCCTCGACAGCCTAACAAGGAACTCGACGAGGAAAACAATGTGTTTTGCCCGTCGAGTTCCTCGGTCGTGTGTACGAGGCTTGAGGCTTCTTTCAGTTGCTTTACAGGCGCTTTTTTAATGCCAAGACCCCTTTCACACTGGGACGTTTTTCAGGCTCTTTAGTGTGAAAGCACTCGGGCTTTCACATTGCGATTGCAGATGCAGCTGCTTTTAATGCGCTTTTTTTAACGCTAAAGCACCTGAAAAACGCCCCAGTGTGAAGGGGGTCTTAAATCCCACACGCTGGCGATATACAATTGAAAATGTATCTCCAATCAACTGATAGGTGAAGTAAAGGTCCCTCCCTACTCACCAAACGATGTTGACCCTCATTATCGCACGATAAGAGAGGTCAAACAAGCTTAAGCGGTCTCTGTGACCAAGGAATCTCCAGGACAGGCTCCGATCAATATCTCGTTGCTACGGTCCATAATCCAAGGGTTAACCTCATAGCAATCAAAAAGAAAACGGGCTCCTCATAGCGTTTTCTTCTTTATTACAACTTTTAAATGACAGTTGCCAAACAGGATAGAATCCTTACTGTAACAAACAAAGGCATCAGAATAACCTCACAAAGGCTAAAATGGGCTCAGGTATATTGCTGCGTACCACCTAGAGCCTTACACACCGCACCGCACGTCCTAACTTGACGTGTTTCGTCATCAAAAATGACGCTATCAGAAGAGGATTATGATGATGTAATTTTTGATGACGAAACGCGTCAAATTAGGATGCACTTATTATTTTATGGACTTTTAATTTAATAAAGTTCTTGAATGTTTAATACACAGTATTTTTTGATTGCGCTATATATGAATGTACATGTCATTAATAGGTAATTGCATGCGCTGTCAGTTCACAGGATTTCTCTGACATTTTTTTATTATCAATCACACGATTTGAGACAGCTGCTGCATAATTACTCTAGATATTCACTGTCAAGGCGCGAGTGTTTATATTTCTTCAAGTACTTCGGGGTAGTCAGGGACAACTTCCCGAACATTTTTTTTTTCTTAATGCAGGGAATGCATGAAGGTAAAAAATGTTTTGACATTAGAACCACTTTACATTTCCAAGAACTGGGTTTGCCATTTGAGAACTGGAAATCCAAATGTATGGTAAATGGGATTCAGTCCTGCACACACAGGTGTGCATTATAACTATGGCAAAAGACCCAATGAGCATTCGATGGGCAAACTGATCGTTGGCCAGCTTAAAATTATACCCCTGTGATGGCACTGGCTCACCAAGTGCTCTTTGTCTGCAATGCAGTCTGTTCATTACACTTTTATCACAACATATTATTTGAGATCACCAAAAAAAATAGACAAAAAATAAGCGAATTTTTTTTCAGTTACTGACCCAATTATTTTCAGAAAGCACGCAAAGCTAGAAGAGGGTTTATAAGTTTAAACACTTTTTAATCTTAAGCCCATCTGGATAGCAGACCGCGCTGCTGCTGCTACAGTGAAACATTTACTGTCTTCTCTGGTTTTATGTAACAAAATATAAAACAATTACAGCACAATAAAATAAAGCAAGATAAATCATAGTTTCAGGGAAATATGCAAATTACTATTTGTAACCATTAAAAATAAATAAATAAAACAAAATGTAATTTGACTTTCCAGTAAAAAAAAAAAAGAAAGATTTTTATATATATATATATATATATATATATATATATATATATATATATATATATATATATATATATATATTTACACACATACATACACACACACCACATATATACATACATACACACACACACACACACACACATATATATATATAGTGTAGGAGCCAAAGAAACTAGTATAGTAAACCATGCATTACTAAGCACCTACCTTAAATAATTCAAATAGCATGTGAAATAGATGAGAGGGCACATAGACCACCTGCAGAGGTCTGCCAGGAGCCTTTGCTGTAAAACAAGAGCAAAATACATGAAGTTCATTCTGACATGATAAAAGAAAAAAAACACTATACACAATTATGTTTTTTGATTGTCTATATCAGGGGTCTCACACTTTCTAAACAAAGGGCCTGTTTACTGTCCTTCAAACTTTAGGGGGGCTGGACTGTCCTGGTGTCACTGGAAGTAAATAGTGTCCCCTTTTTGGTATTGGGGGGGGGGGGGGGGGTCAGTGGGGGGGAATAGTGCCCCATCATTGGTGCCAGTGGGAGGAATAGTGCCCCATCATTGGTGCCAGTGGGAGGAATAGTGTCCCATCGGTGGTTTCAGTGGGAGGAATTGTGCCCCACCATTGGTGCCAGTGGGAGGAATAGTGTCCTATCGATGGTGTCAGTGGGTGGAATAGTGCCCCATCATTGGTGTCAGTTTGCAGAATAGTGCCCAGTCAGTGTCAGTGAGAGGAATAGTGCCCCATCATTGATGTCAGTGGAAGGAATAGTGCCTCCAGTCATTGGTGTCAGTGGGAAGAATAGTGCCCCATCATTGGTCTCAGTGGGAGGAATAGTGCCCCATCATTGGTCTCAGTGGGAGGAATAGTGCCCCAGTGTCAGGAATTATGCCCCACAGTTGCTGATTAATGCCCCAAGGGCCAGATAAAAGCAAGCAAACTGGCATTCGGCCCCCGGGCCAGTTTGGAGACCGCTGGTCTATATAATAATGCACATAGCACAATAGTTATATGTATATTGTGCTAGTTTGTATTACTTTGCATTACTTTGCATCCTTAAAGTAGAACTTTTTTTCCCCCATTTTGAATTTAAAGAATTTTTACCATGCATCCCATTGGGTAGATTTTCCTTCAAATCTGTGCAAATTTATGGAATCCCTTGGAGCCCCGTTGCAAAATTTCCCCTCTATTACTTTTCTGGGACAACCCAAAACTTGGGTCAAGTCTCCTTATCGGGGCACAGAGAGAATTCAAAACTGATAGGTGTGGGTATAAAAAAAAAAAAGGTTTTGCCTTTACGGCCGTTCACACCACAATTTCTGCATTCTGAAAACATTCCTGCAGGCGTGTTTTTGATGCATTCAGGTGCTTTTCCCCTCTTTCTTCATCAAGACATGTGCATTCCAGTGCATTTTTTATGCATGTTGCTGCATGCCAGATGTGTTCCATATAGAAAAAAATGCAGCATGTTCTTATTTTGTTGACGGCACTGGTGTGAGCTATGGCTATTGGAATACATGGAAAACAGTGTCCATGCATTTTTCATGCAGATTTAAAGTGCGCCGGACTGCATCTGGTGTGAATCAGCCCGCTTAAATATACTTTAAAATCAACTTGCCACTATAAAATACTTGTGTTTTTAAAGGGGATCTTCGTGCAAATATATAGAAGAACCATTCAATCCAAATATTTATACATTAAAAATATTTATACAATTATGTATAAATATAATACAATATTTAAAAATATATTTTCTAAGTTATTAACAGATGTATATTTTGATAGCAATTTACAAAATATGTATAAAAATACTCGGCGCGTCGTAATTTCGCGCAAAGCACGTCGGGAAATTTGCAACGGAGCATGCGCAGTACGTCCGGCGCGGGAGCGCGCCTAATTTAAATGGTACCCGCCCCATTTGATTTGGGCCGCCTTGCGCCGGACGTGTTTACGATACACCGCCGCAAATTTCCAGGTAAGTGCTTTGTGGATCGGGCACTAAATCGGAAAACTTGCGGCGGTGTAACGTAAACGGGTTACGTTACGCTGCGCCGCGGGTACGTGAATCTGGCCCCAAGTCTCTAGGAAAGGGCAGAGTAGAAGCAAAGAGTAAGATTAACACCACATCATTGTTGGCTTTGAAAAGCCAAAAGACTTCAAAGGTGATTGCATTAAACACTCATTATTTAGCAGATTTGTCGTGCTGTGTTTCTTACAATTACTGTAATTGCTGCCCCCTCCCCAAAGTGAGCTGGATCAGCCTCAGTCCTCTTAAAATTGAACTCCAACAAAATGTTTATTTTTATTTTTTTATTTGCTTTGTAAAAATAAATGACCTCTAATGTTGGTTATCCCCCATGTGGGGATGCTGCTGTGTTATTGAAAACTCTTAATTTTATTCATCCTGTCAGGCCTCATACACACGACTGAGTTTCTCGGCAAAAACCAGCAAGAAACTTGCTGGGATTGTTTTTTTTGCAGAGGAAACCAGTCGTGTGTACATTTTGACGAGGAAACTGTCGATGATCCCATCGAGCCAAAAAGAGAGCATGTCTTCTTTTTCCTCGACGGGAATGGAGAAACTTGCCTTGTCGAGTTCCTCGACAGCCTAACAAGGAACTCGAAGAGGAAAACGATGTGTTTCGCCCGTCGAGTTCCTCGGTCGCGTGTACGAGGCTTCACAGGTGCACCAAACTTTGACAGTAAAGCCTCGAACACACGATCGGTTTTCCTGACGGAAAACTGTGAGGAGAGCTTTTGGCCGGGAATCCCGGCTGTGTGTATGCTCCTCGCAGTTTTTCCAACGAGAAAACTGCTCAAAATCCGCCGGACATACACACGACCGGGATAGCCGACCAAAGCTCCATCACAGTTTTCCTGTCGGGAAAACCGGCCGTGTGTAGGGGGAAGACTGAACCAAGCAGGTTCTTGGCTTTCCATTTGGGATTTCCAACGGGAAATCCCATACGTGCGTGAGAGGCTTAAAATTTAGGCCGGGTTATTACTGCTTCGACATGGAAGTCGGACGACTTCAGCTCTGACTTTATCCTACGTCTTCTTGTCCGACTTCAATGTGACTTCAGTGAACGGGGTCTGACTTTGATCCAACAATACCAGGCTCTTTGAGTCTGGTATGAATCTTGATGGGGTGACCCCACGCCAATAGGTAAAAAAAAATAAAACGGCGTTTTACAGGGGCCTTTGATCTGGTATGTTTTATAAGGGAAACACCCACGCCAAAAGAAAAAAACAGTATATGGTCCCCCCCCAATCCATACCAGACGCCTATCCAAGCATGCAGCCCGTCAGGTCAGGAAAGGGGGGAGTGTTTTTTTTGGTGTGGGGGTTGCCCTTAAAATCCATAGCAGACCGGACACCCGAAAGCACCTCTCAAAATTGCACCTGTGGTGTTTTTTTTTTCTAAGGCGGTAAACGCTCCTCTACAAATATGCCTGTAAGAGCCCACTAAAAGTGGAGAGTGCAAAATCTGGTGCAGCTCTGCATGGTTGCCAATCAGCTTCTAACTTCAGCTTGGTTGAGTTAAGCTTTGACAAAAAACCTGGAAGCTGATTGGTTTCTGTGCAGAGCTGCAACAGATTTTGCACTCTCCAGTTTTAGTAAATCAACCCCACAGACTAACGTAGGGTTTCATCTACAGGTTAAAAGAAGAAATGCCAAATGCCTGTATACGCAGCATTTTTATGCCCAGTGTGCATGAGGTCTTAGAGCAGCTAAGAAATTTTGTAAATCAAGTTGCAATATTAAAATAATTTGGGTCATCATTTGTCATTTTCTCTGTTAAAATTGCCTCATTATGTGACAGCTCTTCATGTAAAATATAGCTCTCTTACCGTAAAAACAGCAGTTACCAATGTACATAAGGAAGGCGCACAAGACAAGACAAGACAAAGAATTTGCGTGCCTTTAAACTGTGTTGGCAACTGCTGTTTTCGCAGCAACAGAGCTATATTTTACATGGAATGCTGGCCTTTATTCTCGCCAAGTAGTATCTGGGGCTGCCACTCTTAACTGTGCACCCCAGATACTAAGGGGAGAGGCTTGTGTGTGGGATGGACACATCATTTGTTTAAAATTGATAACATGTTCCCAGAAGTCATAATTCTAGGAGATGTATTACACGGACTAGTGGAAAGTGAATGTAACTGCCACTGTTTTTGTAATAGCATCACATGGTCTTTGCTGAGCCAGAGCATTTAAAAACTTTAAAAGGGAAGTATGGGCAACGTTTTTTTGGGCATACTTCTCTTGTGGATTACAAAAGTGCACCTATTTTTGCTCTCCTGTGACCCAGAGCCAGCTTATAGCGAGCTATTGCTTGTTGCCAGCTGATGTGGCAGAGGTACTCCAGGCTCTGGAAGGATCCTGACAATAGTGTCGGGTTCCTCCCAGCTAATTGATTGACAGTTGACCCTGGCTCTCACACGTAGCTGAGAGCTGAAGGCAGCTGCATCCTTCCCCTCAAACCTTCAGTGCTTCTGTCAGCTCTGGAGGCGGAGAGCGGTGATTGGCAGTCACCGCTCTCCACTCTAAATGGACTGAGAACTGAGCAATCAGCGCACATGTGATTGCTCAGTTCTCGAGCTTAGAGCTGACATGGGAGAGTTGCAGCATCACACCGATGCTGCAGCGCATACATGAGTATGTATGTATGTTTATTTATTTTTTATAAACCCCATATATCTCCCCGAGATTTTTTTTTTAAAGTCAGCAGCTACAAACACTGTAGCTGCTAACTTTTTATAAGGACACTTACCTGTCCTAGGCGCCTGCGATGTCGCCCCCCGAGGCCAATCCCTCGACCGCGGCAGGTCCCGGCGCCACCATCCTCACTAAGGGAAACAGGCAGTGGAGCCTTGCGGCTTCACTGCCTGTTTCCTACTAAGCATGCGCAAGTCTCGCGGCGCTTTGTGAATGGGCGGCTGATCTCTGGGATACACACAGTTCCCAGTCAGTCAATCAAGAAGGAACACCCGCTCCCAAAGACCCATACCCGGAAGCGACGGAGAAGATGCATCTCGAAAACGGGTAAGTACGGATCATATTTTAAAACAAATAGCCGATTCCACTAGACACAATGAGCAGGAATCTAAGGGGAAAATAGAAAAAAAAAGCAATTGGGTGAACTCAAGCTTTAAGGTTTAATGAGTGAAATAGAGTGTGTACACGACACATCAGTCTTGTGTCCTGTTGCCCAAGTCTGTTGAAAGATTATAAGCCAACCCTCGTGATCTGCAGTCATTTAGGGGATTTACCAGTAAAGCCACGAAGATATCTTTCCGACAACCATTAAAATTAGGCACAGCACTGAGACCTCAGAAAAGACTGCTACAGTTACCCTATAAGGTTAATTTAAAACTTTGAACTTGAACAGATAATATTATTTTTAATAATAGTCAGATATTGCCATTGCTATTTACACCTATTGTTTGGAGCTGCGAATACAAAAAAAACTATTTACCATTGAATTCTTCAATTTTCAACTCAGGTGCAGAAAAGTAGTATTGCTCACACAGCATCTTTGCCGTATCATAGGCATCTGTTGAAAGAAAGATCAGTTAATATTGCTATAGCAAAACTGCAGCATAACAAAGTAAAACTGATTTGGCAGCACCTTGGCTAGATGGTTAGGACTTTTGCCGTGCATCTAACTACAACTAAAAAACATTTTTTGTTGACTATTTATTAGCAGGAAGGGACAAGATAAAAGAATTGAGAATGTCACCTCTAAATCACACAGAATACTATGTTATTGTGGCCATCTGGATCAGTATCACGTACAAAAAACAATTCAGACTGGGAACCGGAAGTGACGTGACCAGAAGGCGTCTCAACGTACATTGCGTACCACTACGTCATCAGGAAGCGATACTATCCTTCTGGTCACGCCTTTCGGTAACGTCACTTCCGGGTCCCAGCTTCCGGTTTTGTCTCCAGCGGCGGTGGAAAGCACACCGATTCACAGCGTGAGCAGGGCATATCGCGGCATCCATCCGAGCACACACGCGTTACCATCTAGTGCCGGGATACAGGCGCTTATCAATGTAAGCAAGCAATTTTTATTTACTATTGATGTTTTAATAAACCAAGCAATTTTACGCTATTGGATCCTCCTTGTCTTTTCTCAACTCATGTACCTGTTGTGGTGGAGAGGAGAGCACACTGTTGGATAGTCCGAGATTCCGCACCAGGCGGCAAAATTGCAGCACAAGCTAATTTTGACCTTCTTTTTGGCTAAAGAGTTTGTGGGTGTTTGGTAAGCAGGTTATTTTACAAGAGCATGTTGGGCGTTGTTGGATGTTTATAAGCGGTGGAGGATATCTACACCTATTGATTGAACTCATCACGTTTTATTTTGAAATATTCACTGAGAAATATGGACTATTTTCATCTTTATTAGTTATAGAATTCCACTTTGTATATATATATATATATATATATATATATATATATATATATATGTGTGTGTGTGTTGTTATTCATTGTGTATTATTGCATCTGTCCACAAATTGGTACACTAAGGCCTCATACAGACGGACGGACTGTCCGCTGAAAACGGTCCCCCGGACCGTTTTCAGCGGACATGTCCGCCCAGAGATTTCTGTCTGATGGTTGTACACACCATCAGACAGAAATCCGCGCGTACACGATACGCGGTGACGTGGCCGCGCCGTCGCCGCGGCGACGTGCGCGGCCCTGGAAGTTCAATGCTTCCACGCATGCGTCGAATCACTTCGACGCATGCGAGGGATGGCGGGCGATCGGACATGTACGGTGAGTCTGTACAGACGACCGAACATATCCGACAGACAGGCTTCCAGCGGACATGTTTCTTAGCATGCTAAGAAACATTTGTCCTCCGGAAAACGGTTGGCTGGACAAATGTCCGCTGGAAACCTGTCCGGTCGGCCGTACACACGACCGAACATGTCTGCTGAAACTGGTCCGCGGACCAGTTTCAGCAGACATGTTCGGTCGTGTGTACGAGGCCTTAGGATTTTATTTAATTAGTAGTCACAGCGCCCCCTATTATCACTTCACATTCATAGCACAATAGGTATCCTGTCAAATAAAACCAAAGAATTTCCAAGCTCAACTTACCAACCAGCCAGCGACCAACCAAATTAACCTGTCCAATGGTATGCGTTAAAAACAGGGGCCTAGTTGCACACATTTGCAAATAAATGTGTAAGCTGCAGGCCCCGCCAAGGCACCCTGTATCCTGCAGACCCTACCAAGGCACCCTGTATCCTGCAGACCCTACCAAGGCACCCTGTATCCTGCAGACCCTACCAAGGCACCCTGTATCCTGCAGACCCTACCAAGGCACCCTGTATCCTGCAGACCCTACCAAGGCACCCTGTATCCTGCAGAACCTACCAAGGCACCCCGTATCCTGCAGACCCTACCAAGGCACCCTGTATAATGCAGACCCCACCAAGGCACCCTGTATCCTGCAGACCCTAACTCTAAATTTGAAGAGTCTCCACAGTGGGAGCACATGTATTCTGATGAATAGATAAAGGGCAGATGACTGGAGGGAGCCCAAACCTCCTTAATCATGCCCGGACCGCCGCACGACTATACAGGTAGTGCAGAATTATTAGGCAAGTTGTATTTTTGAGGATTCATTTTATTATTGAACAACAAACATGTTCTCAATGAACCCAAAAAACTCATTAATATCAAAGCTGAATATTTTTGGAAGTAGTTTTTTTTTTTTTTTTAGTTTTTAGCTATTTTAGGGGGATATCTGTGTGTGCAGGTGACTACTATTACTGTGCATAATTATTAGGCAACTTAACAAAAAAAAATATATATACCCATTTCAATTATTTATTTTTACCAGTGAAACCAATATAACATCTGAACATTCACAAATATACATTTCTGATATTCAAAAACAAAACAAAAACAAATCAGTGACCAATATAGCCACCTTTCTTTGCATGGACACTCAAAAGCCTGCCATCCATGGATTCTGTCAGTGTTTTGATCTGTTCACCATCAACATTTCGTGCAGCAGCAACCGCAGCCTCCCAGACACTGTTCAGAGAGGTGTACTGTTTTCCCTCCTTGTAAATCTCACATTTGATGATGGACCACAGGTTCTCAATGGGGTTCAGATCAGGTGAACAAGGAGGCCATGTCATTAGTTTTTCTTCTTTTATACCCTTTCTTGCCAGCCACGCTGTGGAGTACTTGGACGCGTGTGCTGGAGCATTGTCCTGCATGAAAATCATGTTTTTCTTGAAGGATGCAGACTTCTTCCTGTACCACTGCTTGAAGAAGGTGTCTTCCAGAAACTGGCAGTAGGACTGGGAGTTGAGCTTGACTCCATCCTCAACCCGAAAAGGCCCCACAAGCTCATCTTTGATGATACCAGCCCAAACCAGTACTCCACCTCCACCTTGCTGGCGTCTGAGTCGGACTGGAGCTCTCTGCCCTTTACCAATCCAGCCACGGGCCGATCCATCTGGCCCATCAAGACTCACACTCATTTCAGCAGTCCATAAAACCTTAGAAAAATCATTCTTGAGATATTTCTTGGCCCAGTCTTGACGTTTCAGCTTATGTGTCTTGTTCAGTGGTGGTCGTCTTTCAGCCTTTCTTACCTTGGCCATGTCTCTGAGTATTGCACACCTTGTGCTTTTGGGCACTCCAGTGATGTTGCAGCTCTGAAATATGGCCAAATTAGTTGCAAGTGGCATCTTGGCAGCTGCACGCTTGACTTTTCTCAGTTCATGGGCAGTTATTTTGCGCCATGGTTATTCTAAAAGGTTCTTGCGACCCTGTTGACTATTTTGAATGAAACGCTTGATTGTTCGATGATCACGCTTCAGAAGCTTTGCAATTTTAAGAGTGCTGCATCCCTCTGCAAGATATCTCACTATTTTTGACTTTTCTGAGCCTGTCAAGTCCTTCTTTTGACCCATTTTGCCAAAGGAAAGGAAGTTGACTTATAATTCTGCACACCTGATATAGGGTGATATAGGGTGTCATTAGACCACACCCCTTCTCATTACAGAGATGCACATCACCTAATATGCTTAATTGGTAGTAGGCTTTCGAGCCTATACAGCTTGGAGTAAGACAACATGCATAAAGAGGATGATGTGGTCAAAAATACCAGTTACACTTACGGTAGCTGTTTTTCTGTAAGTCTTACAGGACGGCACCTTGAGAGTAGACTGGCTCCACCTGACAGGAAACACAATCAGAAAGAGGTTTAAAAGCCCAGCCCCTCCCCGTGCACCTCAGTTAGTGATAAAGTAACCACCATTAGAGCACGGGAACCAGTATATAAAAATACAAACCATATGAATTCCTCAGGGTGGGAAATAGGCCTGCCGTCCTGTAAGACTTACAGAAAAACAGCTACCGTAAGTGTAACTGGTATTTTCTCAAGTCGTCTTCCAGGACGGCACCTTGAGAGATAAGCAAGTAACCCTCAGGCCTACCTTAGGGCGGGACAACTGCCTGCAGGATTCTTCTGCCAAACGTCAAGTCTTGGGGTGACAGAAGTTCCACTCGGTAGTGTTTGAGAAAGGTGTTCTGGCTTGACCACGTTGCTGATCTACAGATTTGTTCCACTGAAACTCCTGCTCTCTCTGCCCAGGAGGTTGCTATAGATCTCGTGGAATGTGCCTTGACTTTAGGTACTGTTTTGCCAGCCTTAATGTATGCTAATGAAATTGCCTGTCTTATCCACCTAGATATAGAGGCTCTAGATGCTTGGCAACCCTTTTTCTGTCCTGAAAAATTAATTAGCAAGTGAGATGAGCGTCTGAACTCGCTCACCCTTTCCAAATAACTTAACAAACAGCGTCTTACATCCAAACAGTGGAAGGTCTTTTCCCTTTCGTTCTGTGGATTTGCGCAAAATGAAGGAAGAATAATTTCTTGTGACCTATGAAATTTCGTTGCCACCTTAGGTAGGTACAGGGGGTCCTGACTTAGGACTACCCTGTCTTCAAAAAGACGAAAATAAGGCTCTTTGATTGAGAGCGCTTGCATGTCTCCTATTCTTTTGGCCGTAGTAATAGCCAGAAGAAAGGAGAATTTAAATGTCAACAGCCTAACCGGAATGCTGTCTATCGGTTCAAACGGAGGTTTGGATAAATGGTCTAGTACCAAGGTGAGGTCCCAGGGGGGAACCCTGGAGATTTGAATAGGGGATAACCTATCCCTAGCCGACAGGAACCTCTTGATCAGCGGATCCAGGGCCAGCCTCTTGTCTAAAAATTAGGACAAGGCGGCTACTTGTACTCTTAAGGTTCTTGTGGCTAGTCCTAGATCAACTCCTTCCTGGAGAAATTCCAGGATGACAGATATTTCAGGTAGTGGGGCTTGCCTTGCTGTACACCAGCGTGAAAAAAACCCCCAGGTCTTAGCATAGATCTTTCTAGTGACCTCCTTATGACTAGCCAAAAGGGTATTTATTACCTTCTCCGAACATCCTCTCCGCTGCAGGTTCCACCTCTCAAGTACCAGGCCGTCAGAGTGAAAAAGTCGGGCTCTGGGTGAAAGATCGGTCCCTGCCGCAGAAGGTCCACTCAGACCGGGAGAGGAAGGGGGGGAAGAACTGACCAACGTTCTAACATTGGGAACCAAGCTCTTTTGGGCCACCGGGGAGCGATCAGGATCAGCTTCCCTCGTGAGCGACTCAGTTTCTGTAGGACCCTTGGGATCAGACTCAGGGGAGGGAAGGCATAGGCCAGATGAAATGTCCAGGCCTGGGCCAACGCGTCCACACCCTCCGATCCCTGATCCCGGGAGAGGGAGAAGAATCTTTCTACCTTCCTGTTCTTCCTGTTCGCGAAGAGGTCTATTTCTGGGTTGCCGAAACGATGTCGAACCCAGTCGAAGACTTCTCGATTTAATTCCCACTCCCCCTGGAGGATGGGTTGGCGGCTTAGAAAGTCCGCTTCTAGGTTTAGGACTCCCCTGATGTGGATTGCTGAAAGGGAGAGGACTCTCTGTTCTGCCCAACCCAGAATTTCTAAGGACAGCCTTAGGAGAGAACGGGACCTGGTGCCTCCCTGGTGATTTATGAACGCCACCGTGGTTGCGTTGTCGGAGAGAATCTGTATTTCTTGGTTTATGACTCTCTCCTCGAACGCCTCCAAGGCCTTCCCGACCGCTAATAATTCGCGGAAGTTGGAAGAGGACCTGCTTTGTTGTCGATCCCAGGACCCCTGGGCCTGGAGACCCGACATGTGGGCTCCCCACCCCCAGGAGCTGGCATCCGTGGTTATCCTGAGAGGATTTGTCTGGTTCCATGGGAGGCCTTCCTCCAAATTCTGAGGAATGAGCCACCACCCCAGTGTGCATTTTACAGATTCCGGGATGCTGACCCTGGAGTCTAGGGATGAGTCCTTCCCGTCCCAGGAGGAGAGCAGGAAGGCCTGCAGGGTTCTGTAATGAAGCTGGGCCCATGGGACCTCTGGGATGCATGAGGTCATCAGTCCCAGTAACCTCATGATCTGCCTGAGGGAAATTTCTATTGAACCCATGACGGACCTGACCACTGACCCGAGTCTCTGGATCTTGTCCTCGGGAAGAACCAGCTTTTTCTCTACGGAATCTATCAGGAACCCCAGATACATTTTTCTCTGTTCTGGGAGGAGAGAAGATTTTTCTCTGTTTACAATCCATCCCAAAGATTCCAGAGTAGTCAGGACGGTGGCCAGATCCGAGAGAAGAAGCTCTCGGCTGGGGTTGAAAAGCAGTAGGTCGTCCAGGTAGGGGACAAGGGAGATCCCCTTCAGGTGTAGAAAGGCGACCACCTCTGCCAGGACCTTCGTGAAAACCCTTGGGCTGGAGGCCAGACCAAAGGGGAGTGCGGTGAACTGCCAGTGCTGAATCCCCTGAGGGGAGGCAATGGCAAATCAGAGGAACCTCTGATGGTCCCCGAAGATTGGGACATGGAGGTAGGCGTCCCTCAGGTCTATGGTTATCATAAAGACTCCTTCTAACAACAGTCCCTTGAGACTGTAAATGTTTTCCATGCGGAACTTCTTGTAGAGGAGAAAGGTATTTAAAGGTCTTAAATTTATGATCAATCGAAACTTCCCCGAAGGTTTGGGCACCATGAAAATATGTGAGTACACCCCCTGACCCTGTTGTCCTGGCGGAACTGGGACTATGACTCCCTGCTGAGCTAGATCTGTCACATTTCCCAGAAGGGCAGCTGCCTTGAGGGGATCTTGGGGTAGATGAGTGAGGAGAAATTTTGGGGGGGGAAGTTGGCGGAATTCCAATCTGTAACCCTCCCTCACTATTTGCAAAATGTGAGGACTCCGCGTTATACTCTCCCAGGCTGGAAAAAATTGGGAGAGTCTTCCCCCGACTCTTAAGTCACTTGGAGTCCTTACCTGCGGGTTTGGGATCGGGGAAAAGGATACCCCCTTTTGGCTTATCCTTTCCCGCGATCCATCGCTTATTAAAGGCCGATCTTCGGTCAGAAGGTCGGTTTTTATTCTGGGAGCCTCGAAAAAATCTTCTCCTGTTAGGTCTAGGTTTTGGGGGGAACCGTTTCCCCTTTTCTGAGGCCCTTGTTAGAGCTTGATCAAGTCCTGCCCCAAAGAGAAGAGTGCCTTCAAAGGGCAGGGCACATAGACGGGTCTTGGAGGCAAGATCACCTTCCCACGTCTTGAGCCATACCGCCCTTCTGGCGGCGTTGACGAGAGCACCCGTCTTAGCAGAGGATCGGACTGTTTCAATCGATGCATCTGCAAGATAGGCTACCGCACTGCCTATGACTGTAAGAGAATCTCTAATTTCTTTAAACTTGGAGGTCTGAGGTACATGCTCCAGAAGTCTGGTTAACCAGGTATCTGCATTCCTAGCGATGCAGGAAGAGGCCAAAGCGGGTCCAAGGGCGGCCGCATTAGCCTCCCAGGCCCTGCGAAGGGAGGTGTCTGCCCGCCTGTCTAAGGAATCCTTTAAGTTCCCTGCATCCTCAAACGAGAGGTCAGACTGCCTGGAGAGTTGGGCTAGGGATGCATCTAATTTAGGAATTTTAAAAAATGTATTTTCCAATTCCTCCTTAAAGGGACAGCGCCTCTTCCAGGTCTTGTACCTTAGCAGTTTCTTTTCAGGCTCAGCCCATTCCCTCAGAACTATATCTTTAAGCGACTGATGGACTGGGATAACCTTTGGCTGGGGTTTTGCTAGACCCTGGTACATTCTGTCCTGAGCCGACACCAGCTCTGCTGGCTGCTGGATCCCTTCAGAGGCATTGACAGCAGACAGCAGACCCCCCATGTCTGCAGAAAAAATGTATTTGCCTGATCTGGCATCCTCATCCTCAGTATGACTATCAATCACCCCATCTTCTGGAGCCTCTGAATCCTCGGTGTCGGATAGGAGAGACTCCCTAGCCCTGGAAACTCGTGGCCCTGGGGTGGATGAGCTCTCTTGAGAAGAGGGGCCGGCTGCTAGGGGCTCAGGATCCCTATTTTTTAAGGCGTCCTTAAATTCCTTTAATGTGGAAAGCATTTGGGACTGGACAGTTAGTAAATTCTTTCATAATAAGGGAAGTTTCCTTTCCCGCAAGCTTTTGTATGCATTTGGCACAAAGAAGTTTGGAGTAATCTGCAGCCAGCTTTACGCTACAGTTACCACACCTCTTGGTTTTGGAAGTGTGTTTTAAGGAGAGATTAGCAGCTTCCCCCTGGGCAGAAACCTCCTCCCCTGTAAGGGGAGAGAAAAATATATCACAGTCCATACAAGTGTGTGAGGAGAGGGGGGGGGGGGGGGGGAGGAGAGGACCCAGTCCAATATGCCCCCCTGACATTCTGAGGCAGACTCACCCTTGGTGGTGTCCTCGGCAGCGGTTGCTGACGAACGATCCTCGCGCTCCATAGCGAAGTCGTACAGGCGCCACTCTCCTCCTTGCTGCAGTGTAAACAGCGAGGAGCCAACGCTGCTGGCGGCCGCCATTTTGGTGAAGACCGGAAGCGGAAACTCGTCATCACCGCGCGCCGCCTGTGACGCGGTGTCGACTGCTGGCTCCATTCGAAAATTTCCCCGGGAGGACCGCACACCGGAGCCCACGCTGAGGAAGCCCTCACACCCGCCCAGCAGGTAAGGGGTTCTGGGGGAGGGAACATGGCCATGTAGGAGTACTGGGATAGCCACTATCCCAGGGATTCCTACAGAAAGGAAAGAAGGGGGGGTATTGTTTGCAATTCTTCCTCCCCCCCCTAATCACACGGGGAAACCCCCCGGGACGGGCATTACACCCTTAGCTGAAGCAGGGACGGCCTCCCAGGACCCACTGCTCAGTACCCGGAGGGGGACCACCAGCCCCAGGCCTTAGGTCTTTAGAAGAAAATAATAAACCGTTTCGCTGGGGGAAACACAATCAATAACTGAGGTGCACGGGGAGGGGCAGGGCTTTTAAACCTCTTTCTGATTGTGTTTCCTGTGAGGTGGAGCCAGTCTACTCTCAAGGTGCCGTCCTGGAAGACGACTTGAGAAATACTAATTTGCCTAATAATTCTGCACTCCCTGTATACGTCAGCACTTTGAAGAGGGATATCTCACCCCAAAACATTTGTGGAGATCTTACCTTTTACTACCTCTGGTACATTGCAGGAAGGATCAATGCTGCCTATATGCTTGGGATGGGCAGGATTAATGTCCCCTCCGAACAGAAGAGCTGTAATATGAACAGATACGATTATACATCAATCAGACTTTGAAGTAAAATAATCTACATTCTTTGATAATCTAAGTGCCTAAGCACCAAGTGTCTGTGTTACATTGTGAGGCGAAGGGCCTGGGCCCCAAAAATGCAAATCTCAATGCACAACTAATAAGACAGCCCAGGCTTTTTGGTCTGCTCATCATTCGATGTGTGAGATCTTCCTGTTCTATAGCCAACCTGCAGCACAGGTCTCTGAGTGTCTAGGTCAGGGGTCTCAAACTGGCAGCCCTCCAGCTGTTGCAAAACTACAGATCCCATCAAGCATTGCAAGGCTGTCAGTTAAAAGCATGATTCCCACAGGCAGAGGCGTGATGGGACTTGTAGCTTTGCAACAGCTAGAGGGCCAACAGTTTGAGACCCCTGGTCTAGATGATGGACAGATCAAACTTTTCAGCTGGCTCTATGAATGCAGTATAAAGACATGTCAGCTCCACAATACAATCTACATAGGAAATGAAAATGGTGTGTGTACCAAACAGTAGCACCGGTAACTAGGCGTAAATTAGATATTAATTACAGATAGTGGTTTTAATGTTAAGATATTACAAGCTAATCTTTAACCATATAAAACATAGTAAACTCTCATAGCATACGACATTCATTTGCCCATTAGGAATTATTCTTAACAGGGAATATTACTGTAACTCATGCTATCTTCAAATACCATCTTGGCCAAAATACAACTTTTAATGAATAAACTGTTTCACAGGTAATCTGTTTGGAAATAGGAGACAATTTTTCCATGCGTACTGTTATCAGAAGTCCTTAGATTGTCCTTTGCAATCCAGCAACATAAGTCAATCACTCTGTAATAGGAGATCTTCCAAAGAATAAGATCAAATTGTACATGTGAGGCTAGCTGTTTCCTTGCAAGCTGATTACCAAGTAGGCAAGCCAAGACAAGGGGAAATGGTCCTAAACAGATATCAGGAATGTGCACTGCAAGTTGTTGCAATGTGCTGAAAAGCATTCTTGCAGGATTTCGAAAGCCCAGCTTCACGGGAGGCAGCTGTGGGGTATGGTAACTTCACTGGTGCTTTTGGGAAGTGCCGGGGCCCAGCTAAGTGTTTTATTCTTCTTTTTACCATTTTTTCAGCCTCTTATACTATTTGTATTTGGGGTTTGGAGGCAAGAGGCTGTCACAGTGCAACAAACCTTCCATTGTCATGCATCTCAATACATTGCACCAATCTGAATGGATCCTTAGATTCATTCTTACCCTTCAATAAATAAATATAAATAAATACATTTTTATTTTTGTATGATTTTTTTTTAATAACTTATTTAATCTGCATATTGTCATGCCAGAATTGTGGCATGCTAATAAGAGGTCAATTGGACTCCTTACCTACACTAAAAAATCCTGGGTTGAATGAGCGTGTCGGAGGCCGGGATAACGCGCGTGCGTCCCAAGCTGCGTTCCACCCGATCTCCTCACAACCCAGAAATAACGTAACGCGTGTGTGCGCGACTCCGCCTTAAGCTTTTTGTCATTAGACATTGGGCTGGATTCAAGAAGCAATTGTGCCTGTGTAACCATAGTTACACAGGCGCAACTGCTTACTTGTCCCGGCGTAACGAATGCTCCTGATTCAGGCCTTATGCCCGCATATCTTAGGCTGCATTCTTGCGATGGCCGTTAGGTGGCGTTCCCGTTGTGCTCAACGTATAGCATGCAAATTGCATACTAACGCCGATTCACAACGTTGCGCGAGCCCTGCGTACGCAGTTTACGTCGTTTCCGTACGGCGTCTTTCGCGTAAGGCTGCCCCTGCTATTAGCTATTAGCAGGGGCAGCCAATGTTACGTATACCCGTTGTTCGCGTCGCGAAATTTCAAATTTACGTAGTTTGCATAAGTGATTCGTGAATGTCGCTGGACGCCATTCACGTTCACTTTGAAGCACATGACGTCCTTGCGACATGATTTGCCGCAATGCACGTCGGGAAAGTTTCCCGACGGAGCATGCGCTCTACGATCGGCACGGGAACGTGCCTAATTTAAATGATTCCCGCCCCCTACGGGATCATTTAAATTGCGCGCTTACGCCGGGCATTTTGCCGGCACGCACACGCAATTTACGGAGTTACTGCGCCTCCGTAAAAAATGTGCAACTGTACTTGAATCTAGCCCATTGTCTCCGACACGCTCATTCAACCCATGTTTTTTTTAGTGTATGTATTGGGGATATTAACAGCTGTTTACGGTTTGATGCTGGAATACCTCATTTATGTACCTTATTTTTTTTAAATAAACTTTTTGGTACTACACTATTGGAGCCATTGTCTCTTCCTATGAGGATTCATTGCTGAGGAACTGTTACCATCATACCAGCCCCTCGCTCAGGACTTGGGAACACAGAATAATATGTAGCGGGAAGGTCGGAGGTAAGCTGACGGGGAGAAGCTTCAGGACTACAGCAGTTTCAGACACTACACGCCATTTACCCCCGTAGGGGTGTTGACATCTGGTAAATGGGGACCCAGGCGGAGGAGCACGCAAGTCACTTGATTACCTGATTCTACTACACCAAGTCACTTTGGAGTTTTTCACAGAGAATGAACTTGTTATGAGAATTTTTTCTACTTAATTAACCAATTTAAAAAATAAAAATAAAAAATTCTGTTGTTATCTAATTATTTTGCTGGACAGTACTTTGTACAATATTTGTATGCACTACTATTGGACTATTCACACATAACTATATTTTTCTTTTATGCATTTTTTCGCTTTTTTATTTTTTTCCGTGGCTAACTGCCCGGTCAATTGCTTATTGTAATCAACTTGTGTTCATACACTTTTTTCTTCTTTGGCTTCTGGTTATTGCATATAGAGGCTTCACTGCACAGATTATTTATGCACAGCTTTATGGTATATTACTTACTATTCAACTATTGTTCTTAGAAGTTTTATATTGGAAGTTTTTTTTGTCCAAATGCATCAAGATAAAAAAAAAACAAAAAAAAAAAAACGTATGTTTGTAGCAGCACCCCCCCCCTAATTACTTACCTGAGCCCCATCTTTTGCCAGTGTCTACGCTATCCTGAACACTTCTCCTGATTGGCTGAGACACAGCAGCGGCGCTGTTGGCTGCCACGGCTGTTAATCAAAGTCAGTCAGTAAATCAGGGGAGATAGGGGGCAGGGCCAGGTCGGGGGCCCTGTGTCTAAATGGATACACGGAGCTCTGACTCTGCTCAGGTGCCACCATAGCGAGCTTCTGGCTAAGGCAGGGGTGTCAAACTGGCGGCCCTCCAGCTGTTCCGAAACTACAAGTTCCATCATGCCTCTACCTGTGAGAGTCATGCTTGTAACTGTTAGCCTTGCAATGCCTCATGGGACTTGTAGTTTTGCAACAGCTGGAGGGCCGCCAGTTTGACACCCCTGGGCTAAGGGGACACTCATTAGGAGGGAGGAGCTAGGATCAGCAAAGAGAGACCCGAGAAGAGGAGGATCCATGAAAAACCACTACACAGAGGAGGTAAGTATAACATGTTTTTTTGTAAAACGAGCCTTTACAATAACTTTGAGATTAGGCAACCATAAGCTTTTATAATGTGACACTTTAAAGAAACTGAGAAACATTTCCTAGATGGGGCTACTTTTTAGCCTTGCATTATGCCAAAGAAAAATAAATCAAAACACTAAAAATTTGCTCTTTAATTTATCCTCCAAGTGCAGAGTAAAACCAGCCATAGATGGTTCGAAATCTTGGCCAGTTCAGCAAAAACAGGCCGAGATTCAAACCATGTATGGGCAGGCTGAATGTACCCAAGTTGATCGATTGATCAACATGGATACAACCAGCCTGTCCGATTTTACATATAATTATTGCAAGTGGCTGTTATAGCCGCTAGCAATAACCACTGTGTTCTCCTGGCAGGGACGGCCAACCAGTGGTTGCAGGAAAGAAATTTGCTCTGTCTATGGCCGGCCTTAAATAGTTACCTTTCTCCCCATTCCAGGGTGAGCTTTACTGTGTGGGCTTACCAGCACCTTACTGTCTTTCTCCTGAAAATGTCCCTACCAGCTGGGCACAGTCTAATTTCAGCCATCCTGCGGCTTTGCAGTACCGGTGATCTGCCGATATGGTTCCGGCTATCGTGAAAGTTCCTGCGCAGGCGCAATCTGATCTGCCAATATGGTTCCGGCTAACGAGAAAGTTCCTTTAAGGACTGCGCAGGCGCAAACTTGCAGACAGAAATCTCTGAATCTTGCCCGGCATCCAGGGCGACGTGGATTTAGAGGAAAGTGGCCAGTCGGCCTCATGTCCTCGCTTCGTTCGGACGGCTCGCTCGGCCTCCTGGCTCTTTTTTTAACATCCTCCAATCCACGTGGATGTTAAAGAATGAGCCTGGATGCCGGGCGAGGTTCGTAGATTTCCTTCGTCAAGTTTGCGCCTGCGCAGTCCTTGAATGAACAAGTCACCGGGCCGCACAGTGAAGATTGTGAATGTGAGTATTTAACACAGGTGGGGGAACTTTCCTTTAAAAAAAAAAAGTTGGGATATGCTTTTTAAAATATATCTACCAGTAAATAAATACAAAAACAGGTAGTAGTAGTTATCATCAACAATTACAATCTGCAAAATACTATATCTGTTAAGGGTGTTTAATAGGTACATTCAAATCGTTTTTCCTTTATTGTTACCAGGGAACAATCCAAACATCAAGTCTGTACAAAATGTACTCTACATAAAAAAAATAGCTGGCACAAATGGAAGACGTTTATCAGCAGCAGCTGGAGCACGGTGAGGTGAACCTAATAGGTTGTGTTGTTAAGCACAAACAAGCTACTTACTGTGTTGATTAATGAGCATACGGAAAGAAATTCTGCTTGTGTAGAATCTATCCAGGAAATACTGGATATTGCTACTGACAAATGGGTCAAAGCCGTACTTCTCTTTGTATTCAATCACTCCTTGGGCCATGGTGGGGACCACATCATTGTGTCGGTTCCTCACTTGAATGAGGACATTTAAAAAGCTAAAAAATAAAGCAGAACAAGCTTAAAATTTTACAAAATTATAAAAGCATAACTTACACATTAGATTTCACAATTACTCCATTCCTAATGATGTTACTAACGTAGCAAGTTGTTAAAATATCCTATTGTAATTACCGCATTTATTGGCGTATAACACGCACCCTAAGGCTGCATTCACACCTGAGCGTCGGTCGTTTTTTCGGGCGTTTTGTCGCGCGTATTCATGCTTATTTGCGCGTTTGCATACAGCGCCGTCCGACGTTTTTGTACTTCGACGTTTTTTATTTTAGCCAATAGGAAAAATCATCATCTTTTCATCACTTGTTGCCATGTTGGTAGATTTTTTTAATCTTCTGCCTGGGTGAAAAGTTCTATTGATAAAGCGACGAAACGCCCGTAGCAAACGCTCGTTGTCGCGCAAGTCGCTTGAATCGAGCGTTTCCATTACTTTCTATGGGAAATGGAAACGCTCAAATACACCCAAACCGCCTGATACGCGCGACAAAAAAGGGTCCGGAACTTGTTTGAGCTTCAGTCGTTCGGGTCATAGGGTAGAATGTATTTTTCCCTCTCTAGCGTATTTGAGCGTCGCGCTTCAGGCGACAAAACGCTCAGGTGTGAATGCAGCCTAACTTTAAGAGGAAAGTTTCAGGAAAAAAAACTTTCCACAGTCCCCTGCATATAAAGCCTCGTACACACGACTGGTTTTCTCTGCAAAAACCAGCAAGAAAACTGCTTCTTCCCGGGAAAACCGTTCGTGTGTACGAGGCTTTAAGTTTTATTGTCAGGAAATCGGGCCAGAATCTCGACGAGAAAAAGAGAACTTGCTCTCTTTTTTCTCGTCGAGATTCTTGTCGGCCTGTTTCCCGACGAGAAACCTGAGAGTGTGTATACTTACCTGTCCCCGTGGAAACCCGCGCATGCTTGAAATGACTTCAACACATGCGCGGTAGCTTCCACGGCATAGGTAGGGTGAAGCAAGATGGCGGCGATGGCATCGAATGTGATGAGCGCATGCTCATCGTACGCGATGACGTCACTGTGTTCTTGAATTTCAAGAGATCCACAGTTCTTTTGAAAGGTCAGTGTGTACATTCGGGCGGCAAGAGATTCTTGCCAAGAATCTCCTCAGGGAAAACAACAGGTTTTTCCTGATGTGATTCTTGCCCGTGTGTACAGGGCCTAACACACAAGCACAGTTTACCCTCTATTTTCAGGGTAAAAAAGTGAGTGTTATACGCCAATAAATACACTAATCATCATTTTCTATACGTTAAAACTAATTTTATAATTTATCTGCATACCTATATAATTCTCTTGTAGCATATTTACAGTGCCTTGAAAAAATATTCATATCCCTTGAAATTTTCCACATTTTGTCATGTTACAACCAAAAACGTAAAACTTATTTTATTAGGAATTTATGTGATAGTGGGAGGGGAGAAGGATTAGTGGGAGGGAAGGGGGATAATTAGTGTTAGTGAGGTAGCAGCTTAGACAGTTGCAGGATTGGCATTCTAGAATTCGGAGGTAAACAGGAACAAGGAGATGGCATCTTATGTTTATGAGACTGGTTCAGTCCAGCAAGGGCTTTTATAAGTATGAGGGGTGACCAGTGTATATTTTAGAGGGGAGGGGAAGATGCCAGTAGAGAGGAAGAGATTGAAGATCTGAGTTAGATAGCATGGAATAGAGTAGGAGGGTGATTGGAGTAGTTTTAACCTCCCTGGCGGTATGATTCTGTCTGGAATTACGTACCAAAAGCGGTACAATTATTTTGCAAGGAAATTTGGCATTTTATTCTGTAGGCCTGTAATTTTTAGAAATAACTCACTTAAATCTGACCAAGCAAGAGTCTTGTAGGCATCCCGGGTATGATTTTTTTTTTAAAACAAAATTATAAATTATAATATAATAAATAATTATAAATAATTATAACAAATAATAATATAATTATAATAAAAATTATTCAATAATGTAATCAACTCAAAATCACTGAAATGTGCTCAGTTGCAGAATTGTCGCTGTCATTATTATTATTTTTTTATGACGAATTTCCCCACAAATCGCTATCGCACATTTCTGCAAGTGATTATAATTTATTATCGCCGTTTTCTAGCTGATCTAAAACCATTTTTGACATAAAGGGACACTTTTGGACAATCTACAGTTTGCAGGCAGAAAGAACAGTTTTTATTATATAAAAGTACATGTAGGACACTGGGCAGACCACTAGGGACAAGGGGGGTGTGTATTTTTTACATACAGTACTGTAATCTATAAGATTACAGTATACTGTATGTATTGTGTTTGTTTACGTTTTTGAATTTGGCGCCGTTCTCCGCTCCCGTGCGTCGTAACGTCGCAGGGAACGGAGATCGGCGACACACGGGGAGACTGTGAATCGAGCGAGGTCCCGCTCGCTCACACAGCGGAGTGGCATCGCTGGATCCAGGGACAAGGTAAGTAACTTGCCTGTGGATCCAGCGAAAGGTAAGCCGCGCCGCTGCACACTCTGCACGTCCAGCCCGAGCGTGACTCGGGGTTACCGATCCTAGCATAAAAAACCAACCCCGAGTCACGCTCGGGTTTACCGCCAGGGAGGTTAAGGAAACGGGGCAGGAGGTTAGAGAAAAGTTTAACAACCTCCTCTGTAGTAATAGGTCAAAAGAGGAAAGTATTGAATGGGGGGGGGGGGGGTAGACATGCTATGTTAAGTGTGGGGGATATGTGGGCTCAATGGGTTTTGCCTCCCCAAGCAATTCTATCGGAAGAATGCAAACCCCACTTGATGCAGGTCAAGTTCAGGTTAGAAGGTGATCAACTGCAGGTCAAATGCACTTGTGAATCCTGAATGATTTAAAAAAAAAGCATTACAAACTGTTGCCAAGACAAAAGCCTGTCAACTTTTGAACTGTTCCAGGCTGCATTATCCAATTAATGCTACCTTCCTTATTTTTTTAGCATGATATACTCGTAAAAAAAGAACTTACATGGCCTACACAGTAACACAATAGAACCTTACTGTTTTGTGACAGACCACAGCCATATGATCCTTGTATGTCAATGGAAAAAGCCAAGAAGTAGGGAAGGCAAGTCTCTCAATCCAGCTGCTCCATAACATTAGCTATCTATATACTACCATGTAGGAAAACACAAAAGAGTTGATTTACCAATAATGTTTGGATCGCCCTTGTGTTCATTAAACACACAAAAACAGGACATGCTTGCGACTTTCAGGCTAACACAGTCTGAAAGTTTGATGCGACTTAAAGCAATGCCTGTGTATTCTGGAGGTCTATGGACCTCAAGTTGCATCAAAGTGGGACCAAAGTAATGCAGGGACTACTTTGAAGTCGCTGTGACTTGAAGTCGCACAGATATGAACGGTTCTCATTGGAAATGGGGTACGACTTGTCATGCAACGTTGAAGTGCGCAGTCTCTGGCAATCTTGGGCAGTATGTGCGCAGTCTCTGGCAATCTTGGGCAGTATGTGCGCAGTCTCTGGCAATCTTGGGCTGTATGTGCGCAGTCTCTGGCAATCTTGGGCAGTATGTGCGCAGTATGTGCGCAGTCTCTGGCAGTATGTGCGCAGTCTCTGGCAGTATGTGCGCAGTCTCTGGCAGTATGTGCGCAGTCTCTGGCAGTATGTGCGCAGTCTCTGGCAATCTTGGGCAGTATGTGCGCAGTCTCTGGCAATCTTGGGCAGTATGTGCGCAGTCTCTGGCAATCTTGGGCAGTATGTGCGCAGTCTCTGGCAATCTTGGGCAGTATGTGCGCAGTCTCTGGCAATCTTGGGCAGTATGTGCGCAGTCTCTGGCAATCTTGGGCAGTATGTGCGCAGTCTCTGGCAATCTTGGGCAGTATGTGCGCAGTCTCTGGCAATCTTGGGCAGTATGTGCGCAGTCTCTGGTAATCTCGTGCCCATTTAGAGTACTTCATAACTAACAGTGTAATTTTTTAATTTGTTTGCGCCAATCTGTAAGGCTGCGCTATATACCATGATTTGTGATGCTGGGGCTATATACTCTGTGCTGTGATGCTGAGCTGTATACTCCTGACACTATGAGTGGAAGCAAGTGGAATACAGGGGACGGAGTGGGTGTATTCTATAGGGGGTGTGGCTTATGTGAAGTCGGAGGGACCAAATGTGGAGGGGCGGGGTCTTGCACCCCCCATCCTAAATCTTCACCAGCCGCCACTGCCTCCACCTAACAACTAAACTCATCCCCAAACAGTTATTACCTTATGTATTACTTGCATCTCCCTTCTTAGATTGTAAGCTCTTGCAAGCAGATTGTAAACTGTCTTCCTTTGTGTTGCAAATTGCTGTGCAAACCGTTAGTGCTAGAACAATTCTGTATATTAGTAATACACATGCCACAGGCGCTACATGGGATTTTGGTGTGTTGTATTTTTCACTGTAGCTACATTTATGTTAAACATAAATTACACTATGGTTCTGACAGCTTTGTACTTCTTGAAATCAAAATGGAATAAGCTGAAATTCCACTTTTAATTATGTGCTATATACTGCAGATGGTGGTTCTGCCAATAGTTATTTACATGAGGACACGACCGCTATTTTAAGATTCAAATTCTATTAGAATTAAAAAGCAAAAGAGAACCAAGACAGGATTGTCCTTATCCTGTGAATCTTCAAACTAAATATTCTTCAGCCTGGTGGCTACAAAATTGTTCTCGACTTTGACCCCAGGACATGGGCTTTCACTGATGATCTTGCCAAGTATAATAGGGAAACCTGCTCTTGTAAATAGTAGCAGCAACACTAAGAGCCGGTTCACACAGGGGCAACCCGACTTACAGCGCGACTTTGCAAGGCAACTTCAGTGCGACTTGGAGCAACTTACAACACAACTTAAAGTTACCTCCAGGACAGGCGACTTTGGCTGTGGCCAATCACAGAATAATCAGCTCTGTGGGAGGGACGGGGTGGGAGGGGTTTGCCTGAGTAAACTATTTTCTCTTCCTGTAAAGTTGCTTCAGTTAAGATGGTGATCCGACTTCTGAGGCAACTTCCATTGCAATCAATGGGTACAAGTTGCTTAGAAGTCACCTTGAAGTAGTACAGGAACCTTTTCTGAAGTTGGAGCGACTTCATTAGTGTACATTAACCACTTCCAGACCTGCGCACGACGATGTACGTCCTGTTTTTAAAGATTGATATCTCGGTAACGGCAGCAGCTGCAGCCACAACCGAGGTATCGATCTTTAGGGTGCGCGGTCTGGAATCCGATAATGGCGGTCTCCGCGGCGGATTCACCGCGAGATCGCCGTTATCGGTGGCGGGAGAGGGGCCCCCCCTCCCGCCGCTCTCCCGCGCCCTCCGCCGCTTACCGTAGCCGTCGGTAGCGGCGGAGGCGATCGGGTGCTGTCGGCTGGTAAGCGGGGATGAGACTGAAGGAAAAATCTCCTTCGCCCGTCCCCATAGCTCGGCTGGGCGGAAGTGACGTCAAAACGTCAGTCCCGCCCAGCCTCTTAAAGAGACAAATTTTTTTTTTGGTCATTTGAAAAAAATGACATTTTTTTTTTTTTGCATTTAAGCCCAAATATGAGATCTGAGGTCTTTTTGACCCCAGATCTCATATTTAAGAGGACCTGTCATGCTTTTTTCTATTACAAGGGATGTTTACATTCCTTGTAATAGGAATAAAAGTGATCAAATTATTATTATTTTTTTTTCCAGTGTAAAAAATAATAATAAAATAAATAAAAATAAATAAGAAAACAAAAAAAAATTTTTTTTAAAGCGCCCCGTCCCGACGAGCTCGCGCGCTGAAGCGAACGCATACGCGAGTAGCGCCCGCATATGAAAACGGTGTTTTAAATCACACAAGTGAGGTATCGCCGCGATCGTTAGAGCGAGAGCAATAATTATAGCCCTAGAGCTACTCTGTAGCTCAAAAAAATGCAATCTCTAGAATTTTTTAAACATCGCCTATCGAGATTTTTAAGGGTAAAAGTTTGACGCCATGCCACGAGCGGGCGCAATTTTTTAAGCGTGACATGTTGGGCATCATTTTACTCGGCGTAACATTATCTTTCACAATATATAAAAAAATTGGGCCAAATTTATTGTTGTCTTATTTTTTAATTCAAAAAAGTGATTTTTTTCCAAAAAAAGTGCGCTTGTAAGACCGCTGCGCAAATACGGTGTGACAAAAAGTATTGGAATGACCACTATTTTATTCTCTAGGGTGTTAGAAAAAAAATATATAATGTTTGGGGGTTTTAAGTAATTTTCTAGCAGAAAAAACTGTTTTAGTCTTGCAAACACCAAATCTGAAAAACACCCAAGGTCTGGAAGTGGTTAAGACGGCTCTCATTCACTTCAATTACATTTCTCATGTCGCGCAACTTGGGGCAACACAAGTTGTATCCCAAGTCGCGGTAGTGTGAACCGGCACTAATGCAAAACGAATGCAAAAAGCAAGGCTATAGATTGCCCTGCAGTCAGTCAGAATAGAATGCAGCCAAGTACTGATTATTAGAAATAGCCGTTACTTACTTATTAAGTACATCAGGATCTTCTGGGCTCTTATGCTCATATTCTAAAAGTTCAAGAAAACTTTGCATGTACCTAGGGGAGATAAAAGTAAATAATTCAGTACAATTATTAAATAAGGTATCCAAAACTCAGAAAAAGGTCAACCTGCACCAAGGAGTTTAGAAGGTTGTAAAAAATATAGCTCTTTATTTGTACATCATGAGACAAGCGACTTTAAAACCTCTTAATCCCATAGCCAACAATGGTATTTCAAGATTTAGACAGCTCTTTTTCAAGCATGTAGTATACTTTTTTGTGCTTGAAAAAGAAGCATATAAACGTTAAAATCTTGCCATTATCTATGCGATAGTGGATTTTTCTGTCTGTTTGTCTCACAATGTGCAAATAAAAGAGCTTTTTTTTTTTCAATGTTCTGAAGTCCTTGGTGCAGGTTGACCTTTTTTTGTTTGGACGCTAAAATTGTATTAAAGGCTTGTTTTTTTTGTTGTTGTTTTAAAAAAATAACAAACATGTTATACTTACCTGCTCTGTGCAGTGGTTTGCACAAAGTAGCTCAGATCCTTCTCTTCTCGGGTCCCCCGCCGGTGCTCCTGGCCCCTCCCTCCTGCCAAGAGCTCCAATAGCAAGCAACTTGTTATAAGGGCACCGGAGCAAGCTCACTCACAAGCCACTGCTCGGCATGTTCCATGTGCACAGAGTCTTGGCTAGGCCTCCCCACTCTCATTTGCTTACTGGCTGTGATTGACAGCAGCTCCCGCTGCTGTCTCAGCCAATGAGGGTGAGTCCCCGAAGAGTTGAGGCTCTTGTGCACATCGCTGGATTGTGATAGGCCTCAGGCAAGTGTTGGGGGCCTGCTGCTTACAGAAGGTTTTTTAACTTCATGCATAGAATGCATGAAGGTAATAACCCTGGAGCCTTTAGAACCACTTAAAGTGGATGACAAAAGGCTAGTGATCGTTGCACATACATAGTATATTTGTTAAGGTACCCATGCGTGAGGCCTGGTTGAATATTCTGAATGTACCAGGAATCACAATATTCCAACCCTGTGAACTGTCTGAACCGAAACTAGGACATAAATATCCCCCAAAAATATATAAAACATTATTTTTTTTCCTCAGTTTAGGCCGATACGTATTCTTCTACCTATTTTTGGTTAAAAAAAAAAATCGCAATAAACGTTTAGCGGTTGGTTTGCGCAAAATTTATAGCGTTTACAAAATAGGAGATAGTTTTATTGCATTTTTATTCATGTTTTTTTTTTTTTTTTACTACTAATGGCGGCGATCAGCGATTTTTTTCGTGACTGACATTATGGCGGACACTTCGGACAATTTTGACACATTTTTGGGACCATTGTCATTTTCACAGCAAACAATGCATTTAAAATGCATTGTTTACTGTGAAAATGACAATTGCAGTTTGGGATTTAACCACAAGGGGGCGCTGATGGGGTTATGTGTGACCTCATGTGTGTTTACAACTGTAGGGGGGTGTGGCTGTAGGTGTGACGTCATCAATTGTGTATCCCTATAAAAGTTTAAAATGTTTACACACAGCTCTCCCCGTTCTTCAGCTCCGGGGACCGATCACGGGACTCCAGCGGCGATCGGGTCCGCCGGTCACGGAGCTTCGGACCAGGTCGTGGGCGCGCGCCCGTGACCCAGGGCTGGTTACTAGCACAGGACGTACCTGTACGTGCATGTGCCCAGCCGTGCCATTCTGCCGACGTAAATGTGCAGGAGGCGGTCCTTAAGTGGTTAACCTTCACTTTTTTCAAGTGATGGATGGACTTTAAATGCTTTGCAGCATTCTCTTTGTCTGTGAACCTAAGGCACAGCCTTGATGTTCTGGATTCTTAGAATATGGGTTGAATAGAGCTAGGTGTCATTCAATCTATTCCACCTCTTCCCTGAAATGGGGAGTCTGCTGGGGACCGTGCCAGCGAGGAAGTAAGTATAGCAGCCAGAGTTGTTGTTTTTTTAGAAAGCTTTGGGGAATCCCTGCATTTATTTTTTGCCCATGCTGCCCAAAAAAATTTACCTTTTTGGTGACCAAGAATTGACAAAAAAAATTCTAAATAAAGGCATTCTGCTCAAAAGGCTTTGCTACTGGTTGCAGATATTGGCAGAGAAACGTATTCTGTTAATGGTAAAGCATTGCTTAGTAAACAGTGTTTTGTCATGTAATTCTTGCCCACTGACAGTGATCAGAAGCTTGGCAATGGTTAGTGGGGTCTTGGATCTTTTCTGATTAAAAATAGAACATATATGTACAAGCTATTGTACTTAAACACAGCACAAGCCACACAAATATACCCATAAGCCTCATACACACGATCAGATTTTCTGCGGACAAAGGCCCAGATTCACAAAGCACTTACGCCGACGTATAAAAGTTACGCCGACGTAAGTGCAAATGTGCGCTGTTGTATCTGTGCGCCAGACCCACAAACAGATATGCGCCTAAAACCAGGCTACACCCCGCCGACGTAGCTTGCTTACGCCGGCGTAGGGTGGGCGTACATTTAGGCTGGGAGCATAGTGCCGCTCCCATTGATTAGCCATACAAACATGCAAATGAGGGAAATACGGCGATTCACGAACCTGCGTGCGCCCAACGCAGGTTACGCGAGGTGCGCGCAAGTTGTACGTCCGGCGTAAAGTTGTTCCCCATAAAGGAGGTGCAACCCAGCAGCAGACATGCAAAGGTCTGCACCAGGGAACACAAGCCGGCGTATTTTACGTTGGACGTGTGTCTGGCTGGGCGTAGGTTACGTACGCAGTGATCCGGCGTAGTTTAGGCAGTTGTTCCGACGTGGTTGTGAGCAGGCGCAGGGGGATGCGTCCACGTCACGGCGCATGCGCAGTTCGTGATACGTATCTGTCTGGCGCTCGGCCCATCATTTGCATGGGGCCACGCCTTATTTGCATGGGTCACGCCCACTTCCACCTACGCCAGCCTGCGCCCTCGAAATCTACACCACGCTGATGCAGCGTTGGGAGCAAAAGCTTGCTGAATGCAATGCTTGCCTCTCCGCACTACGTTGGCGTGGCGTACAGCGTTTGCGCTACGGCGGCGTAATGTGCGCCCACACTCTGTGAATCTGGGCCAAAGTGTAGGACTTTTTTCCCAAGGGCGTGGCCAGGAGCTTGTCTTGCATAAAAACGGCAAAGAATTGTCAGCCAACAAATGCAAATCTACGTGGTTTTTCAGCTCTTTAGCACCACCCTTTGGGCAACTTCTGCTAATGTTGTGTTATGGTGAGTATTTCTTCTGTGCATGCGTGTCTGAACTTTGGAGTTTTGTCCGACGGAAAATCCGACAACACACAATTGTTGGCAGACAATTTTAAAGCATGCTATCCCACATTTGTCCATGGAAAATCCGTCAACAATTTTCCAATGGAGCAAACAAACGGTTGGATTTTCCGACAACAGCCGGTCATCACATAATTCCAGTCAGATAATCTGATCGTCTGTACGAGGCTTTACACATAAAGGGGTTGGATATAAGTTCACAGAATAGGCAAATGCAAGCTTCAGCTTACCAGGTTCGTACTAGCTTGACTGATGGTCTTTGGAGTAAACTTTCAGGCAGCAGGTTGACCTCTTTCAATGTGTTGGCAAGTCGTACGGGCAATTCCTTTCGCAAGAAAAGGTATGAGGTTTTTTCACAAGCATTATTGCGTCCTGGAGGGAAAGGGGAAGGTAATTAGTATGATGCACCACTTCAGGAAATGTAGAAAGGGAATTTATAACAATGAAAGAAATTGTATTATTAGATACAATCATTTTTAAGCATTTCTCAGTTACCTCTGCTGGATCTACATACAACCTCTTAAAGATTAGCTAAACTGTGGAAACTGTACCCATTACCAACTTACCATGCCTTGCTCTCTGTGGAAGTGGCCATCTTAGTAGAGACAGGTTTTGGCTATTTCAAGTCAGAGAACACAGCAAGAACATTAATAGCAAAACCAAATCTCACTCCAAATCTCCTGAGACTAGCAGTTGGATGCAGCAGTGCCTGAGATCTCATACTGTAAATATTCCTCAATGAAGCTGTAGGCATAGGAGTGCCTAGGGATGCTTACATACTAGGCAGTGCATTGCTATTTTTCAGAAGGAAATTCAGACAAAGGGAACATTTTCAAGGTACTGCTAAGGCACAAATAACCTTTATAAAAGCCCCATAACAGCAGATTTTAAATTCAAGATCAGAAAAAAAAAAAAGATACACAATGGCTCAAAACGGTTATGCCGCTTACACACGATCGGACATTCCGACAACATTACGCCGCTTACACACGATCGGACATTCCGACAACAAACCGTTGATTTTTTTTCCGGCGGATGTTGCTCAAACTTGTCTTGCATACACACGATCGCACACATGTTGTTGGAAATTCCGAACACCAAGAACACAGTCACGTACAACAGCACTATAAAGGGGAAGTTCAATACCAAGTGCGCCACCCTTTGGGCTCCTTCTGCTAATGTTATTAGGAGTTTGATGAGAGACGATTTGCGCTTTTCAGCCTTGTGCAGACCGTTACAGCGTGACGAATGTGCTATCTCCATTACAAACGCTAGTTTTACCAGACTGAGCGCTTCCATCTCGTACTTGATTTAGAGCATGCATGGAATTTTGTGCGTCGGAATTGTCTACACGTGCTTGGAATTTACGAGAACCGATTTTGTTGTCAGAAAATTTGAAAACCAGCTCTCAAATTTTTGTTGGCGGAAATTCCGACAGCAAATGTCCGATGGAGCCTACACACGGTCGGAATTACCGTCAACAAGCTTCAATCGAACATTTGTTATCGTAAATTCCGATCGTGTGTACGCGGCATTACAATATACAGGTAAACTAGATAAATTTGTCTTCATGTTAACCTCCTGGGATCCCCTGCACAGAAGCCCTAAGACCCCTTTCACATTGAGGAGTTTTTCAGGCGGTACAGCACTAAAAATAGCGCTGCTATACCGCCTGAAAAACTCCTGCCCAGCTACCTCAATGTGAAAGCCGGAGGGCTTTCACACTGAGGCAATGCGCTGGCGGGAGACAAAAAAAATCTCCTGTCAGCAGCATCTTTGGAGCGGTGAGAGGAGTGGCGTGTATACAATGGGAAACCGTGGCAATACCGCCCGCAATGCGCCTCTATAGAGGCGCATTGCGGGCGGTATTAACCCTTTATCGGCCGATAGCAGGGGTTAATACCGCACCGCTAGCGGCCGATTCCCGCGGCAATCCCGGCGGTATAGCGCCGCTATTTTTAGCGGCGATATACCGCCACCGCGGCTACAGGTCCAATGTGAAAGGGGCCTTAGGGTGTGAGTGAGCACCATTGTCTATTTCACTATGTTTATACATGGAGACCCAACTGAATAAATACATGCAGCATTGATGAGTTAATAAAATATTAGCAATCGTGAACCAGACTCATTATTAGTAACTAAAATAAAAAAAAAGCTGCATAAATCACAAACTGGTAATCTAAACACCAGGGCTGTTTTTTTTCATCCACTTTAAAAAGAAAAATGGGGTTCAAGTGGGGAATATATATAATTTACTGTGCATTATTGTCCAAAAGACCACACGGCTATTTATGAAAATGCAAATACGAAGTAGGAAATGCAATAAAATCCACTTCCCGTTACTTTACTAAATAACCGTAATTTACTTTACATATATAAGTGGGCTTACACAATAAGTTCTCTTTTAATAGCTGCCTTGACCACAGTATAAACACTTACCCTAACCTGCACTACACTTACGCCATTAAATACCTATTGCTTCTAACATTAAATCAATTACCTTGACACTATAGTGGTCCTTGGAATAAAACACCTTTTAAACACAGTTCAAGTATTTACTAAACAAGTCTAATTCTGGCTGGATTTCCACTACTTTGGCAAAATCCACCACTTTTATTTGGCTAATCATGGGTTTCTTTTCACTGAAATCACTTTAGATCTTTTCAATGTTTTCTGCCAAGACCTACTTCTGCCCGCTCACATTATTATGAAGAGGAATGTGCAATCCACGCTGCTTCCAGGGCAAATCCTCTATGCACCTTAACCACTTAAGACCCGGACCTTTAGGCAGCTAAAGGACCCGGCCAGTTTTTGCGATTCGGCACTGCGTCGCTTTAACTGACAATTGCGCGGTCGTGCGACGTGGCTCCCAAACAAAATTGGCGTCCTTTTTTTCCCAAAAGCTTTCTTTTGGTGGTATTTGATCACCTCTGCGTTTTTTATTTTTTGCGCTATAAACAAAAATAGAGCGACAATTTTGAAAAAAAAATCAATATTTTTTACTTTTTGCTATAATAAAAAGTGGTGCAGTGAGTAGCACTTTCGCCTAGCAGCAAAAGGTTCGCTGGTTCGAATCCCAACCACGACACCATCTGCCTGGAGTTTGCATGTTCTCCCTGTGTCTGCGTGGGTTTCCTCCGGGTACTCCGGTTTCCTCCCACACTCCAAAGACATGCTGGTAGGTAAATTGGATCTCGTCCAAATTGGCCCAGTATATATATATGTATATATGTGTGTATGACTGTGTGTCCCTAGCGTGTCATGGTCCTACGAAGTAAAAATGACCGCACCAGCCAAGCAGATACTGGCTGGAAAAAGCGCCCAGAGGCGATTCAGTTCGCATGCGTTGCGCTATACAAGTCATTCATTCAATAAATATCCCCCAAAAATATATAAAAAAAAAATTCCTCAGTTTAGGCCGAAACTTATTCTACCTATTTTTGTTAAAAAAAAAAAAAAAAAAAAAAAAAAATCGCCATAAGCGTTTATCGGTTGGTTTGCGCAAAATTTATAGAGTTATTGTTATAGTTTTATTGCATTTTTATAAAAAAATTTTTTTTACTACTAAATGGCGCTGATTAGCGTTTTTTTTGTGACTGCGACATTATGGCGGACACTTCAGACAATTTTGACACATTTTAGGGACCATTGTCATTTTCACAGCAAAAAATGCATTTAAAATGCATTGTTTACTGTGAAAATGACAATTGCAGTTTGGGAGTTAACCACAAGGGGGCGCTGATGGGGTTATTTATGACCTCATCTGTGTTTCTAACTGTAGGGGTGTGTGGCTGTAGGTGTGACGTCATCGATTGTGATTCCCTAAAAAAGGGAACACAAGATTGATGACGGTGCCACAGAGAAGAACGGGGAAGCTGTGTTTACACACGGCTCTCCCCGTTCTTCAGCTCCGGGGACCGATCGCGGGACTCCAGCGGCGATTAGGTGCCGCGGTCACGGAGCTTCGGACCAGGTCGCGTGCACGCGCCCGCGGCGTGCGCGACCCCACGGCTGGGCTTAAAGGGCAGCGTACAGGTACGTTGATGTGCCCAGCCGTGCCATTCTGCCAACGTAAATCGGCGTGAAGGGGTCCTTAAGTGGTTAAGGCTGGGTTCACACTAGAGATCGCAGAGGTTTACAGCAGGAGTCCGGTGCGTCTCCATTCACTGTTTCAGGTCCGATTTCAGCCCGAATCTTGGCCTAAATTCGGACCTGAAACAAACCAAAAACACACAGAGCTCCTGTGTAATTCGCTCTAGCCAATCGGCAGCCAGGCTGAGCGGCGAAGAGGATCTTGGGACCGCGCGTGGGACTTTCGAGGGGTCAGGTAAGTATAACGGTATCTCGGGGGGGCGGCAGCACCAGATGTTTTTTCACCTTAATGCATAGATTGCATTAAAGTGGAGTTCCACCCATAAATATAACATTACATCAGTAGTTTTTAAAAAAATGTCATTAGTCCTTTAAGAAAAAAACATTTTTTTTTTAGATGCCTTCAAAGTGTTGTTGCTAGGCAGAATAGTTAATCTTCCCTCTTCCTGCACCTAGGTGCTTAAGCTTCCTAACCTACACCGCACAGACTCCTGGGAATGTAGTGGGTGTAACTTTCCAGGAGTCTGTGCACTCCCCAGTCTCGAAGAATCATGTGACTTGGACAGTACAGGTGCTGAAACCTGATCTGAAACCTATTACACTGCTTGTGCAGCACTAAGCATGTGCGAGATCTGCAAGGCTGAAATCAAGGAAGTCATACAGTCTGGCTTCATGATGCCCACACTTAAGATGGCCCCAATTTCTATTTTATAAAGTGTCCAAATGCTGTAACAACCTAACCAAACGGACCTTAGTTTACAGACTAACTTTACTAGAATACATTAAGCTTGAGTATTACAGGGGTATTTATATTTAAAAAGTGAAATTGTGGCCGGAACTCCGCTTTAAGGTGAAAAAACGTTTTACTTTACAACTCCTTTAATGTACCTATCCATACAAGACCTAGTAGCTACATCAGCTTTCTATAACAAAACTTATGCCCCGTACACACGATCAGAAATTCTGACAGCAAAAGTCCGATGTGAGCTTTTGAACGGAAATTCCGACCGTGTATATGCTCCATCGGACTTTTGCTGTCGGAATTTCCGCCAACAAAATATTGAGAACTGAAAAAATTCCTATCGGAAAATCCGATCGTCTGTAGCAATTTCCGACGTGCAAAATTCCGTCCCATGCTCAGAAACAATTTGACGTATGCTCGGAAGCATTGAACTACATTTTCTCGGCTCATCGTAGTGTTGTACGTCGCCGTGTTCTTGACGAACGAAAGTTCAGAGAGCTTTTGTGTGACCGTGTGTAGGCAAGCCAAGCTTGAGCGGAATTCCGTCAGAAAAACCATCCAAGGTTTTTCCGATGGAAAATCCAATCGTGTGTACGTGGCATTAGGCTGTGCATGAGGTACCGGTGAACCACATATCTACTCTACATTATGGGATGGTCCACTTATTCATTCTTTGATCACGTCTGTGCAAGTATATGGGCAATGCACTGGAGGCTTAGGTGTGAACATCTAACGATTTGTCTGCAGCCTTATATGGCTAATTCTGGTAATGCTTAGGTTACCAAGACCTCTTTCACACTGACATGTTTTGTCAGGCGGTTCAGCGCTAAAAATAGCGCTGCTATACCTCCTGAAAAAATCGTACCCTGCAGGCTTCAATGTGAAAGCCCGAAGGCTTTCACTCTGAAGCGGTGCTCTAGCAGGACCGCTCCATAAGTCCTGCTAGCCGCATCTTTGGAGCGGTATAGGAAATCAATGGGAAACCGCGGTAATAACGCCCCCCATTTGTGCCTCTACAGAGGCGCATTGCGGCCGGTATTAACCCTTTTTCGGCCGTTAGCGGGGGTTAAAACCGCACAGCTAGTGGCCGAAAATATCGCGGTAAATACGACGCTAAAAATCGCACCGCTATACCGTCACCGCACCTCCACTGCCCTGTGTGAAAGGGGCCTTAGGCCAATGGCTGCGAGTGCTGATTGGATGCTGTTTTTTTTAGCATGCTCGTTTGACAGAACCTGGTTGTATAGCAGCTTCTGTTGTATGAGGAGCTGTACACAGCTTTCTGCTGAACCGGCTGTAATGGCACGATTTCTAGCTCATGTGTACCCAGCTTAAGCCAATGTGTTGACTAACTGTTCAAATGTAAGGCCCAGTTCACACTTGTGCGATGCCAGACATTGCATGTAATTTGGATGTAATCCGCAGCGCACTGCTGTTCACATTACATGCAATGTCTGTGCGGTGAGATATCAGCCATACAGATAGTATGGCTGATATCGCAGCGCATTTGATCCAGACACACAGGACCCTTTTTTCTGTTCGGACCAGAATCGGATTGCATGTGTGTTCACACATACAGTAGGTGAACCCAATTTTGTGTCAATCTCGCTCTCTTTCTCGGCGAGATTGAGCACCTACGAGCCCCATCGCGGGAGCCAGCGCCGAGCTGGCTTGCCGCGATGGAGACAGAGCCGTCATAGAAGCGACGGGAGATCCGACTTGGATTCCCGCCAATTCTACACGTGTGCGGCATGAATCCACGTGGTAGGTATCACATGGGTAGGTACAGAGCATGATGGGACTGTGAGGCCTATATAGGTCCGACGCAAGGCGCGCATCCGTCATTTCAGCGAGAAGGACCGGCGTGTCAACATCGGGAGAAGAAGAGAAGTGAAGAACATGACGTCACAGCACGGAAGAAGAACTCACAGCATGGAAGAAGACGTACAGCACGGAAGAAGGGACCGGACAGCGAGACGAAGAACCGGGGTGCGACGAGTCAACAGCGGAGAGCGGCGAACATAGAAGGAGACCCCCCGGATAGCGGAGAAGACCCGTCGGGATAGCGGAAGAAGAAGAGCCCCGCCGAAGACGCCGGGGGGGTGGGGGCTTTTTTAAAAGCCACCCCCCCGGCGGTGGAAGAGAACCAGACGGCGGCCCCCACCCACCCGAAGACGTCAAAGAAGAAGCTCCCCCTGGTAAAAGAGCTAATAAAGAAGACAGGGGGCGGCCTCCGGAGCAGACTAATAAAATATTTTAATACCCTGTGTGGTTTGTGTTTTTACCACTTTTCTTGCAGGTGAATGGGTAGGGGTACGATGTACCCCATACTCATTCACTTAGGGTGGGGGGCCGGTATCTGGGGGCCCCCTTATTAAAGGGGGCTCCCAGATTCCGATAAGCCTCCCGCCCGCATACCCCGACAACCAACGGCCAGGGTTGTCGGGAAGGGGCCCTGTCCTCATCAACATGGGGACAGGGTGCTCTGAGGTGGGGGGGGCCGCAGTGCGCCCCCCTGCCCCAGAGCACCCAACCCCCCCATGTTGAGGGCATGCAGCCTGGTACGGCTCAGGAGGGGGGGGGGGGGGGCGCTCGCTCGTCCCCACTCCCTTCCTGGCTGGCCGGGTAGCGTGCTTTGGATACGGGTCTGGTATGGATTGTAGGGGGACCCCCTACGCCGTTTTTTTCGGCGTAGGGGGGCTCTCCTTACAACCCATAACAGACCTAAGGGCCCGGTATGCTCCTGAGGGGGGGACCCATGCCGGATTTTTATTTAAAATCCGGCGGGGACTTCCCCCTCAGGATTCATAACAAACGCCGCACACGTGTAGAATTGGCGGGAATCCAAGTCGGATCTCCCGTCGCTTCTATGACGCGCTTGCTGGGATGTGCTGTCACTATTCCAGTGAGTGCGAAATGTCGGCGAGATCTCGGCACCATGTCGCCGAGTATCAGCGCGACGCTGTCGTGCTAAAAACACAATATCACAAACACCTACTGTATGCGATTCGATTCATATCCAAACTGTCAATTCGCACTGCGATACGCAAGCTAAAATGGGGGTGTCGTTAAGATATACAGTGGGGATGGAAAGTTTGGGCACCCCAGGTAAAAATTTGTATTAATGTGCATAACGAAGCCAAGGAAAGATGGAAAAATCTCCAAAAGGCATCAAATTACAGATTAGACATTCTTATATGTCAAAAAAAGTTAGATTTTATTTCCATCATTTACACTTTCAAAATTACAGAAAACAAAAAAATGGCATCTGCAAAAGTTTGGGCACCCTGCAGAGTTAATATCTTGTACTGCCCCCTTTGGCAAGTATCACAGCTTGAAAACGCTTTTTGTAGCCAGCCAAGAGTCTTTCAATTCTTGTTTCAGGTATCTTTGCCCATTCTTCCTTACAAAAGTCTTCCAGTTTTTTGAGATTTCTGGGCTGATTGTCACGCACTGCTCTTTTAAGGTCTATCCATAGATTTTCATTTATGTTGAGGTCAGGAGATTGTGAAGGCCATGGCAAAACCTTCAGTTTACGCCTCTTGATGTAATCCCCAGTGGATTTTAAGGTGTGTTTAGGATCATTATCCATTTGTAGAAGCCATGCTCTCTTTAAAGCGGAGGTTCATCCTAAAAGAATTATATACCATCCCGTCCAGCATACTTGCGTCAGCTACAGTATGGCTCTTTTTTTTTTGCGCTGTATTTACCGTTTAATCCCTCAGTTTCTTTTCAGACTCCCGCGGGAAGTAGGCGTTCCTATGAAGAGGGGAACATGATTGACGTCCGGCTATGGCGCGTCATGCGTTCCGAAAATAGCCGAAATAGGACTCGGCTGTATATGGCGCCTGCGCAGTCAGCTCCTAGTCCGTGCGCAGGCGCTGTATAGCGCCGAGACCTAGTCCGGCTATTTTCGGAACGCGTGACGCGCCATAGCCGGATGTCAATCATGTTCCCCTGTTCATAGGAACGCCTACTGAAAACAAACTGAAGGATTAAACGGTAAATACAGCGCAAAAAAAAAAAAGAATACTGTAGCTGACGCTAGTATGCTGGATGGGATGGTACATAGATGTTTTTTAGGGTGAACCTCCGCTTTAACTTCAGCTTTTTCACAGATGGCATCAAGTTACGATCCAAAATTTGCTGAAATTTTATTGAATCCATTTTTCCTTCTACTTGTGAAATGTTCCCTGTGCCACTGGCTGCAATACAACCCCAAAGCATGATTGATCCACCCCCGTGCTTAACAGTTGGACAGAGGTTCTTTTCATTAAATTCTGTGCCCTTTCTTCTCCAAACGTACCTTTGCTCATTCCGGCCAAAAAGTTCTAATTTAACCTCATCAGTCCACAGAACTTGTTTCCATGCATCAGGCTTGTCTATATGTTCATTTGCAAAGTTCAAACGCTGATTTTTGTGGTGAGGACGTAGAAGAGGTTTTCTTCTGATGACTCTTCCATGAAGACCATATTTGTACAAGTATCTCTTTATAGTGGAATAGTGTACCACAACTCCAGTGTCTGCCAGATCTTTCTGGAGGAATCGTGTAGTCAAACGTGGGTTTTGAATTGCTTTTCTCACAATCCTGCGAGCTATTCTGTCTGATATTTTTCTTGGTCTTCCAGATCTTGCTTTAACTTCCACTGTTCTTGATGACTGCCATTTCTTAATTACATTCCGAACAGAGGATATTGACATCTGAAAACGCTTTGCTATCTTCTTATAGCCTTCTCCAGCTTTGTGAGCGTCAACTATTTTCACTTTCAGTTTTCTAGACAACTGCTTAGAAGAACCCATGGTGCCGATTGTTGGGGCAAGGTCAGATGAGTCTGGGCATTTAAAACCTTTGAGATTGACAACACCTGGTCTTCCCAGACGATGATTGAGAAAAATCCATGACACTGGCAGGTCTCAGCTTTGCAAAGGGGGCAGTGCATGATATAAATTCTGAAGGGTGCCCAAACTTTTGCAGACAGCATTTTTTTTGTTTTCTGTCATTTTGAAAGCGTAAATGATGGAAATAAAATCTAACTTTTTTTGACATATAAGAATGTCTAATCTGTAATTTGATGCCTTTTGGAGATTTTTTCCATCTTTCCTTGGCTACGTTATGCACATTAACACAATTTTTTACCTGGGGTGCCCAAACTTTCGATCCCCACTGTAATGACACTCCCCAGCAGTTCTCATAGTGTGAACTGCCATGCGTGTCGGTTGCAATGCAGGAACCCGCAGTGGATTTGCGGTGTTCTCGCATCGCACAAGTGTAAACTGGGCCTTATGCCGCGTACACACGATCAGTTTTCTCTTGGACGGGAAAAACCGGCGGTGTGTAGACTCTTCAGCAGTTTTCCCGACGAGAAAACCGCCGAGAATCACAACGGGAAAATGTTCTAAATTTTCTCGTCGCGAATCGCTGTGGTTTTTTTCTCTGCAGTTTTCCCATAGGGAAACACGGCTAGGGAGCCTACACACAGCCGGTTTTCTCGACCAAGAGAAACCTGTCAGGAAAACTGGCCGTGTGTACATGGGGGTAAAGGCATCAAGCCGGTCCTCGGTTTTCCCGTCGGGTTTCTCGGCGGTGTTTTCACCAAACCGCTCGCAAAATGCCGCTGCAGAGGTTAAAAGCACCCCACTAGTGGCTGAAAAGTGCAGCAAAAAAGACAGCAAAGCGCCGCTAATGATAGCGGCACTTTACCGCCGACGCCCCCAATGCCTTGGTGTGAAAGTAGCCTAAATAGAGCTTTGTTAAAAAACTGTCTCCTAACTTTTTTAGCTGGCACCTAGATTGAAAGCAAATTCTTGTCTCTGTACATATTTGTAAAATCTTTCAGAAACCTATAGATTACGTACAGATACGTACTGTATACATATAGTGGGCCAGATTCACATAGGTTAGTGGATCTTTAGATCCGCGTAACCTATCTGATTTAAGATCCGCCGACGCAAGTTTTTAAAGCAAGTGGGTAATTCACAAAGCACTTACCTCAAAACTTGCGGCGGCGTATCGTAAATACCCGGCGGAATTCAAATTCCGCGGCTAGGGGGAGTGTACTATTCAAATCAGGCGCGTTCCCGCGCTGATCGAATAGCGCATGCGCCGTCCGCAAATTTACCCAGTGTGCATTGCGCTAAATGACGTCGCAAGGACGTCATTGGTTTCGACGTGAACGAAAATGGCGTCCAGCCCCATTCACGGGCGAGTTACGCAAACGACGTAACATTTTTAAATCGCGACGCGGGAACGACAGCCATACTTAACATTGGCTGTGCCTCATAGACCCAGGGGTAACTATCCGCCGGAAAAAGCCGAACGCAAACGGCGTAAAAAAAAAAAAAAAGCCGGGCGGTCGTTCGTTTCTGAATCGGCGTATCTCCTCTTTTGCATATTCGTCGCGTAAATAAACCGAAACGCCACCTAGCGGCCGGCCTGGAATTGCAGCCTAAGATCCGACGGTGTAACACAGTTACACCTGTCGGATCTTAGGCATATCTATGCGTAACTGATTCTATGAATCAGTCGCATGGATACGACCGACGAAACTCAGATATACGACGGTGTATCAGGAGATACACCGTCGTATCTCTATGTGAATCTGGCCCACTGTGTTATATGCATGTATATATTGGATATGTTGTCAGTTTAGCTGCAAATAGTGTCTACCAAACTTCTCCAAAAGGACAATTTTTTAAGGCAGCTGCTATCAGCAACTGTGGTTGATCTAAGACATATCAAGATATCCCTTAATGCCAAATGTTTTACCCAGAATGCCCAGCAGAGAAGCACTTTACGATCAGTGTGATAGCACCTTTCTGCCCTTCCAGTGATTGCCAGTCCCTTTCTATTATATTAACAATACAACTAGCCAACAAATACTATATTACATCGCCACTTACATTAGAAGCGGTCTCTGACCAGTACACAGCCCCGTAACACTAAATGAAACACCAGTGCAGCCAATTTCTTTATGACCTGTAATTTCTTAAAAGCTTTTACTTTCTATTCATTGAAATCTGAAAGAACAGAGATTTTTCTTTCCTTCCCCACCATAAATTGCCATGTACAATATGTGGTTAATTAACATCCCAGCTGCGGAGAGGCCTGCAAGACAAGGTTACAATCATTTTATAAATCTCTCTAATCAGCCCTGTTCTATTTTCTGGCCATTTTATCCCAAATGCTATCCCTGAAAGGGTATTTTTACAGTACATGTGGCAGCAAACCTTTTACAGAAATGTTTAACCTTCATATACAGAGCAACAACACAGTCTTCAGTGGTCTTCTAAAACGGCACATTCATTTGACACCATTTGTAAACTGCTGAGTAACGCTGCAAAACTAGATCCTTGGGTTAAAGAAAAAAAACAAAAGGTAATTTGTAAAAGTTTATACAGGAATAGTGGAGATGTAACAGAACTCTGAGATGTTTTCTATGTGCTTTCACTTGCCTCCGTTTTCTTTTTTTCCCCAGTTCTCTTCTAGTACCCTCTTTAAGGCTGGCCATACATTATACAATTTTCTTGTATAACCACTTAAGCCCCAAGCCTGTTTTTCAGATTCGGCGTTTACAAGACTAAAACATTTTTTTTTGCTAGAAAATTACTTAAAACCCCCAAACATTATATATATTTTTTTCTAACACCCTATAGAATAAAATGACGGTCATTGCAATACTTTTTGTCACACCGTATTTGCGCAGCGGTCTTACAAGCGCACTTCTTTTTTTGGAAAAAATTCACTTTTTTGAATTAAAAAATAAAACAATAAATTTGGCCCAATTTATTTATATATTGTGAAAGATAATGTTACGCCGAGTAAAATGATACCCAACATGTCACGCTTAAAAATTGCGCCCGCTCGTGGCATGGCGTCAAACTTTTACCCTTAAAAATCTCGATAGGCGACATTTAAAAAATTCTATAGGTTGCATTTTTTGAGTTACAGAGGAGGTCTAGGGCTATAATTATTGCTCTCGCTCTAACGATCGTGGCGATACCTCACTTGTGTGGTTTGAACACCGTTTTCATATGCGGGCGCTACTCACGTATGCGTTCGATTCTGCGCGCGAGCTCGTCGCGACGGGGCGCTTTAAAAAAAATTTTTTTGTTTTCTTATTTATTTTTATTGATTTTATAATTTTTTACACTGAAATAAAAAAAAATGTATCACTTTTATTCCTATTACAAGGAATGTAAACATCCCTTGTAATAGAAAAAAGCATGACAGGTCCTCTTAAATATGAGATCTGGGGTCAAAAAGACCTCAGATCTCATATTTAGACTTAAATGCAAAAAAAATAAAAAGATGGAAATTCTGTCATTTAAAAAAATGACAACAAAAAAAATGTCTCTTTAAGATGCTGGGCGGGACTGACGTTTTGACGTCACTTCCGCCCAGCAATGCTATGAGAACGGGTGGGGGCCATCTTGCCCTCACTCGCATCCTCACATAACAGACAGCAGCACCCGATCGTCTCCGCCGCTACCGACGGGTCCGGTAAGCGGCGGAGGGCGAGGGAGAGCGGCGGGGGGGGGGCCCTCTGCCGCCACCGATAACGGCGATCTCGCGGCGAATCCGCCGCGGAGACCGCCGTTATCGTTTACAGGCCCACCCACTGAAGAGATGGATATCTTGGTTGTGGCAGCAGCTGCTGCCGTTACCGAGATATTCATCTTTAAAAACAGGACGTATATATACAGTAGGCGGGCGTCAACCAGATAATTTTCCTGTAGATTTACCAACCACAAATTTTGTTTGCAATCAGGTCAATGCTGTATCCTGGCCTAGGCCAACAAGGCCCAGGCCTAGGGCAGCACTTTGCAGGGGGGCAGCACAGAAAGAGTCCCTGCCGGCTTGCGCTACACTATTAGTGTAGCGCCAGTCTTATGGGGTGGACTGGGCAGAGAGGCAAATCAGTCTAGTGCCCCCATAAAGCGGCCGCACTGCTTCTGGTATGCGGGTGGCCAGCATTGCGCAACTGTGGGGGGGGGGGGGGGTTGGTGCTTCTAATTTTGACTGTACTATCAACCTGGATCACAAACCTTCACCGTGCTATGTATTTTCTGCTGCACCATTGGCATGGTTATATCTTCTTAGTCCTCTCCATAAAATTATCAGAAGTTTGTGCCTAAAGTAGAACTATAGGCACACTTTTTTCCCCCAGTCATTTTGGATACAGTAAGGGAGGGTTATAGTCCCGGTTAGTTTATTTTTTACCATCCCTGGCCAATTGCAGAGATTTCCCTTCACTGCCTGCCCCATAGCCAAACAGGAAGTAAGAGGAAATCTATGCAAATTAAGGGACTCAATTGCCCCCCCAGGCCCTCAGAACTAGTGTCGCCCCCACTCGAAATGTTCAGGGCGGGTCTTAAACAGCAAGGGGTGTGGCCTTGACAAAAAGGGGTGGGTCATATTTAAATTAGGGGGTGCACGAGTTTAGTTAGGCCTAGGGCAGCACAAAACCTAAATCAGGTAGGCCCTTGCACTACATAGCTGATCTAGAGAAAATTAAATAAGAACATGTTATAATGTATGGCCAGCCTTACATTTATTTGCTCTTGGCTTTCTTTCGTATTCATACAGTAAACTTCTGATGCATCATATCAATGTAAATGTATTAATATCTAAAAAATGTGATAATGCTGCTGCAATCTGACAAATACTACCTAAATCCAATAATATGTATTATTTGTCAGATTGCAGCAACGCTATCACATTTTTTAGATATTCATTCATTGTTGTTTTGTGATAACATCCTGGTGATAGCAGCAACTAGATTTATTGCGCATGGATTATGTCACCACTAGGTGGCAGCGCACAACTATCACATATCCCAATGTAAAATGTATTATGAGGTCTTTTCCCAGTACAATATCAACAAAGAGGAGGCGGTCACTAAAAGCATCAGCGGTCCAGTGCCGTTGTTTGCTGTGTCCCCGGATACAGAAGAGGGCGTTAGGGCTACATTCACACTAGCCTGCTTTTTTACTGTACAGGCTAGTTCAGTGCCAGGTCCACTAGGGGGCAGTTAAACAGAGCCTTGAAAAAGTATTCATGCCCCTTGAAATTTTAAACAATTTGTCATGTTACAACCAAAAATTTAAATGTATTTTATTGGGATTTTATGTGATAGACCAACACAAAAGTGGCACAAAAGTGTGAAGTGGAAAAAAATGATAAATGGTTTTCAGTTTTTTTTGCAAATAAATATCTGAAAAGTGTGGCGAGAATTTGTATTCAGCTTCCGTTACTCCGATACCCCTAAAAAAAAAAAATCTAGTGCCATCAAGTCACCCAATTAGTAAATAAAGTCCACCTGTGTGTAATTTAATCTCAGTATAAATACAGCTGTTCTGTGAAGCCCTCAGAAGTTTTTTAGAGAACCTTAGTGAACAAACAGCATCATGAAGGTCAAGGAACACACCAGACAAGTCTGGGATAAAGTTGTGAAGAAGTTCAAAGCAGAGTGAGGTTTAAATATGGCAAGCTTCAAACATCTCACGGAGCACTGTTCAATCCATCATCCGAAAATGGAAAGAGTATGGCACTACTGCAAACCATCCAAGACATGGCCGTCCACCTAAACTTACAGGCCGGGCAAGGCGAGCATTAATCAAAGAAGCAGCCAAGAGGCTCATGGTAACAATTAGTCGTGCATTCCACAAATCTGGCTCTTATGAAAGCGTGGCAGGAAGAAAGCCATTGTTAAAGGAAAGCCATAAGAAGTCAGTTTGCAGTTTGTGAGAAGCCATGTGGGGGACACAGCAAACATGTGGAAGAAGGTGCTCTGGTCAGATGAGACCAAAATTTTACTTTTTGGCCTAAAAGCAAATAACTATGTGTGGTAGAAAACTAACACTGCACATCACCCTAAACACACTGCCCCACCATGAAACATGGTGGTCTCGGCATCATGTTGTGGGGATGCTTTTCTTCAGCAGGGACAGGGAAGCTGGTCAGAGTTGATGGAAAGATGGATGGAGCCAAATACAGGGCAATCTTAGAAGAAAGCCTGTAATGCCGCGTACACACGATCAGATTTTCCGTCGGAAAAACCTTGGATGGTTTTTCCGACGGAATTCCACTCAAGCTTGGCTTGCATACACATGATAACACAAAAATTCTCGGAACTTTCGTCGCTCAAAAACGAGGTGACGTACAACACTATGACGAGCCGAGAAAATGAAGTTCAATGCTTCTGGGCATGCGTCAAATTGTTTCCGAGCATGCGTCGGAATTTTGCGCATCGGAATTACTACACACGTTTGGATTTTCTGATTCTGAATTTTTTTTCCATCTGAAAATTTGAGAACCAGCTCTCAATCTTTTGTTGGCAGTCGGAATTTCCCTTCAAAAGCTCACATCTGACTTTTGCTGTCGGAATTCCCGATCGTGTGTACGGGGCATTAGAGTCTGCAAAAGACTTGAGACTGGGGATGAGGGTTATCATCCAGCAGGACAACAACCCTCAACATACAGACAGACCTCCAATGGAGCAAAGCATTATCATGTGTTAAGCCTCGTACACACGCTTAGATTTTCGGACGACCGAAACATTTCCGTTTTTTTTGTGGCATGCTAGTCTCATGTCAAAAGTGAAGAGGTTACTCACAATACGGTAATTTTCGTACGACAGAATACGTCAGAATGTGACGTAATGTGTGGAATCGTTTTATATGTATTCTGTCGTTTCTGAGCATGCGTAGTCTTGCTCTTACAATTTTATTCGTACGAAAACCATACTAATTAAAACGAAAATCGGACGTGGAGTTCACATCCGACAAAAATGTTATAGTCTGCACATCCAGCTACCAGTGTCCATCAGTGCCGCCTTATCAGTAAAGAAGAAAACTTACTTAATTACAACATTTTATAAACGGAAATTTTTTCGATCTTGTTCGGTTTTGTTTTGCCAAAAATAATAACCGCAGAGGTGATCAAATACCACCAAAAGAAAGCTCTATTTGTGGGAACAAAATGATAAAATGTTTGGGTACAGTGTAGCATGACCTTGCAATTGTCATTTAAACAATGACAGCGCAGAAAGCTGAAAATTGGCTTGGGCAGGAAGGGGGGTAAGTGTCTGGTTTTGAAGTGGTTAAATAAAAAATTCTTTGTCAACAAGGAGGAACAAAAGAAGGCCCAATATGTTGTCATTCACAGAAAAAAAAATGGTGGCATAAACTTGTTTGAACACAAAACAATCATTTCTGGAATCGATTGCGCCATCTAAACTGACATTTTACATTGTAACTATATTAAACAAGACTCTAATCATAGAAGTGGAGGTGTTGGCTTGAAGATGCATTTTTATTGGCTGCCTTTATTGGCCTTCTTCCCTTGTAACATTACACAACAGGAGCGGCTGCTCTTCATTAAAGGCCATTTGAAGCATACCAACTTCCAGATCCCAGGTCACGTTCCACTCTTTACATGGGGTCTTCTGCATTCTGCTACCATGAATCATCTGCTACTATGCATTAACTAGACTAATAAGTACAATACTTGAAATTAATTATAAGGCTTAATTTCCATGGACGTTTTTACAGCCACTTTTTTTAGCCTTTTTTACAGCTTAAAAACGCCTGTACAGCGTTTCCAAACAGCGTTTTTGGAGCTTAAAAAAGCTGCGGTAGCGGTTTTAGCGTTTTTGAGCGTTTTTTAACATCTGCCGTTTTTACAGCTCTAAGGCTGGAGCTTCAGAACGCACTGGTCCTGTTTTTTTTTTTTTTTGCAGCTTAAAAACGGCTCAGCCATCTTCAGCTCAAAAACGTCATGGTGGGCATGAGGCCATAGACTAACATGGAGAGCCGTTTTTAAGCTGCAAAAAAAAGCTCAGAAAAGTGGCTGTAAAAACGTCCAAAAACGTCCATGGAAATGAAGCCTAACGTTAAACAAGTCATTCATTTAAAAAAAAAAAAAAAATTCACAAACCAGTACAAAAGATCAAAAAGTAAACCATAAACTGCTGAGTGCTACAAGTGTATCTGCTGCAGTCCCAGGTGAAAGTGTAATCTGTTCATGTATTATTGTCGCTGATCCCACAAGCCTTATGCCGCGTACACACGACCGTTTTTCGGGTTGTAAAAAATGACGTTTTTAATGGTCTAGAAAAAACAACGTTTTTTTCAACCCGATCGTTAAACCGGCCTTGCCTACACACGATCGTGAAAAAAAAAATGCTCTAGCAAAGCGCGGTGACGTACAACACGTACGACAGCACTATGAAGGGGAAGTTCCATTCGGATGACGCCACCCTTGGGGCTACTTTAGCTGATTTTGTGTTGGTAAAAGACGATTCGCGCTTTTCGGTCTGTTACAGCGTGATGAATGTGCTTACTCCATTACTCACGCTAGTTTTACCAGAACGAGCGCTCCCGTCTCATAACTTGCTTCTGAGCATGCACGTTTTTTTCACGTCGTTAACCACTTAAGACCCGGACCTTTAGGCAGCTAAAGGACCCGGCCAGGTTTTGCGATTCGGCACTGCGTCGCTTTAACAGACAATTGTGCGACGTGGCTCTTAAACAAAATTGGCGTCCTTATTTCCCCACAAATAGAGCTTTCTTTTGGTGGTATTTGATCACCTCTGCGGTTTTTATTTTTTTGAGCTTTAAACAAAAATAGAGCGACAATTTTGAAAAAAATGCAATATTTTTTACTTTTGCTAAAATAAACATCCCCCAAAAACATATAAAAAAAACATATTTTTTCCTCAGTTTAGGCAGATACATATTCTTCGACCTAATTTTGGTTAAAAAAAAAAATCGCAATAAGCGTTTATCGGTTGGTTTGCGCAAAATGTATAACGTTTACAAAATAGGGGATAGTTTTATTGCATTTTTATAAAAAAAATTTTTTTACTACTAATGGTGGCGATCAGCGATTTTTTCCGTGACTGCGACATTATGGCGGACACTTTGGACAATTTTGACACATTTTTGGGACCATTGTCATTTTCAGAGCAAAAATGCATTTGAAATGCATTGTTTACTGTGAAAATTACAATTGCAGTTTGGGAGTTAACCACAAGGGGGCGCTGAAGGGGTTATGTATGACCTAATATGTGTTTCTAACTGTAGGGGGGTGTGGCTGTAGGTGTGATGTCATCGATTGTGTATCCTTATAAAAGGGATCACACGATCGATGGTGCCGCCAACTCCGGGGACCGATCGCGCGACTCCAGCAGCGATCGCGTCCGCGGGTCCCGGAGTGTCGGACCGGGTCACGGGCGCGTGCCTGCGACCCACGGCTTGGCACTAGCACAGAACATACGTGCATGTGCCCAGCCGTGCCATTCTGTCGACGTAAATGTGCAGGAGGCTGTCCTTAAGTGGTTAAAGCCCACACACTATAATTTTTTACGACGTTAAAAACGACAACGTTAAAAATTTCGTGAAAAATTAGAGCATGTTCTAAATTTTTAATGGCCATTTTTTACATCGTGAAAAATGCTCTAGGAGGCCACACACGATCGTTTTTAATGACATTAAAAAAACGTCATTTTTTACAACCCGAAAAACGGTCGTGTGTACACGGCATCAGTTCTATGTACAATGTAATGCACATAACACATTTGTAGTCTGTACTGACACATCAATGGGGGGATGCAATGTAGCATTCACAACACTTTTCTGGTGGCGGGGTCCCTTTAAAATTACATGTGCCTAAAGCTGGGCAAAGATCGTTTTTTTTTTTTTATCAAAAAAAAAAAAAAAACTTGAATGGATTCCCCCATTTACACATTTAAGGTGGGATCCTGTCTGCTGTGCCTGTATTCTGACAGTGGAACTCCTTCGCTGACAGAATACACTGATCAGCGCAGCAGCCGAATTAAACATTTCCAACATTCCAGTTCGAGGGAAGCCGATAATTAGTTCAACTTCTCTCTAGCGCAGTGTTTCTCAACCTGGGGGTCGGGACCCCCTTGGGGGTCAAATGATGATTTGCCAGGGGGTCACCAAATCCTGGGCTGTTCCTGGAGCCTGCAGCCGCCCATTCAGTTCACGGCATGGCTGGGGGCCAGAGACTAGAAGTCAGCTGACGTGAGGAATGTGAAGTGGGAGAGGCTGGAGGAGACCCTATCTCTTGATTTCAGCATAGGTGTCACTGCTACGAGACACCACAAAGTCGGAGACACCGTGAATGCGGAGTAACTCTACCTGTGATTATAGTTGCCATTAAAAGTCCCCACTACAGTTCTCAGATCAGCAGATGACCTTGATTAAGAGCACCTAAGTTGACTGATCAGAACTCCCCCAGCACTGCCACTGATCCTATTAACCCCACCCCCACCAAGGAATAAGAGAAGGAATAAAAATAGAGACTACATGGAAGGAAGAGAAAAAGAGGGGAAGGAACAAAGAAAAAGGGCTAGAGAGAGGGATGGGGAAAAAAAAGGGGAAAGAAAGGAGAACAAAGAGAAAGAGGGGTACATCCTCAAATGTACCTTAAGGGGTTTTAATACTGTATGAGTGGAAGGGACTCAGGGAGCGCTAAATGTCCGTGGGTTAGGGGCACAAATTACTTGCCTTGGGTGCTGACAACCCACGCTACGAAAATAATTTTACCGTTAGGTGTCCCCGCAACTTGGGAAATTTTATCAAGGGGTCACGACACTAGAAAGGTTGAGAACCACTGTTCTAGCGGAAAGGACCATCTAAATTTGTGCGGTCCCTTTTGAGCCATCTATGGACAGTTCACCACTTCAGCACCGGAAGGTTTAGGCCTATTTTTGCGATACGGCACTGCGTTACTTTAGCCGACAATTGCGCGGTCGTGCAACGATGTACCCAAATAAAATATTGATACTAAAATAGACAATATTTTTTACATTCTGCTAGAAAACAATTCCAATAAATAAAAAAAAAAATGTCTTCATAAATTTAAGTCAATATGTATTTTGCTACATGTTTTTGGTGGAAAAAAATCCAATAAGCGTATATTGATTGGTTTGCGCAAAAGTTATAGTGTCTACAAACTACGGGATATATTTATGGAAAAAATAATTCTACTAGCAATGGCAGCGATCTGCGTTTTTTAGTGGGACTGCGACATTGTGGTGGACAGATCAGACACTAATTGACACTTCTTGGGGACCAGTGACACCAATGCTAAAAAAAAAATGCGCTGTACTAATGACACTGGCAGGGGAATAGGTTAACATCAGGGGCGATCAAAGGGTTCAATATGCTCCGAGGGAGTGCTTTCTAGCTGTGTGGGGGGTGCCTTTAGCTGTGAAAAGACAGAGATCCGTGTCCCTGCTTAGCAGAAACACAGGATCTCTGTCTCCGCCAATTAGCAGAACGGCGATCTACCTTGTTTACATAGGCAGACCACCGTTCTGCCTCTCTCGGGAACGACTCGCTGTTTGGCTCCCGCTGTGTAATCACAGCACGAGTGGGTCGCCAGCGACGCACCTTCACGCCGCAGACACAGTGGAGTGAAATCATGTACCTGTACGTGATTTTGTGCACAGGAGCCACCGCCCCGCTGTATATGTATGTGTGAAGGTGGGCAAGGGGTTAATTCAGGAAAGCCTTGGGACAGTTTTCTTTCTAGGTCCAACATGTGGGACAGATTCAAGTCATTCTAATTTCTGCCACTTCTAAAATCTGTCACTATGGCTGCGAGAATTTAAAAAAATAATTAAAGTGTCACTAAACCCTGATAATAAAAAACTACCAATAAATGGTGTATTGCACGCTGTTCATACTCACTATGGGATACGTTTTCTGTATTCTGCAAAAAACCTGGTTGATCCTGCGCTCTCTATCTCCACTTTCTGTTTATGTCCCCTGTTCATCTAGGGATTTTGCAGCTGTGGTGGCAAATCTGCACATGTTCAGTTTTCATTAGGTTTCTATGCTTAGCATTTCTTCCCTATCACATCTGAGCAGCCCATGTGACTATAGAGTGACACATGTGCACATATACACAGTGACGAAAACCACCCCACTTCCTCCTTCCTCCTCAAAGCCCACTAACCAGCTAAACACAATAGGAGTGGGATATTACATGTAGATTAATAGATGCTTCACCTCCCTCTTAGGCCAGCCATAGACAGTTCGAATCTCGGCCGGTTCAGCAGGAACTGGTTAAGATTCCAATCATGTATGGGCAGGCTGAATGTACCAAGTTGATCAATGGATTCTACATGCGATTAATCGGTAGTGGCTTCCCCCGCCGGGAGAACACAATGGCTCCCCAGGAGGGATTTCCCTGTGAACACTGTTTGTGTTAATGTGGAAAATCGAGCAAAACCCATTATGCAAGTAAGAAATTTGAATATTGCATTATTCTAAGACAGTCTGTGACTGGCAGAAATCCACCCACAACATGTAACATCAAAAGGTACTTAGATTTTTATTTTATTTAAATAATTACAGTGCTATCATCCGCATACAGAAATAGAAGTTTAAATCGGAGATCCGCCCAAAAATTGAACTTCCACTTTAAGTGCAGGTGATCCCCTGAGATGACAAAAAGCATTTTTTTGGGGGGGTAGCAGATGCACTCTTTTTAAAGGGATCCAGCTCCCACCTCCTCCTGAGGCGCACTGCGGCACCGGAAGGAAGTTCACCTCTCCCCCCCTCCTCTCGGCAATCATCTGTGACACGTCACAGGTCCCAGATGATTGCCTGGCCAGTCACGGTGCGCAGCGCAGCTCGTTGATGCATAGTGCGTGCCCGGCTGTGAAGCCACAGACGGGCGCCAACAGTGACAATGCCGGCACTGCAGAGGGGAGGGGGAGATGAGCGGGCCTTCGTACGCCTGCATCACTGGAACCTGGGACAGGTGAATGTCCGATTAATAAAAGTCAGCAGCTACACTTTTTGTAGCTGCCGACTTAGGCCCCATGCACACGAGACGCTGCTAAACTCGAGTTCAGAGGCATTTGGGCATTTTTTTCAACTGCCCCTGAACACATTTAATGTTATCCTATGTGTCCATGCACACAATCACGTTTTTTGGCGTTTTAAAGCAGTTGGGTTTATGTCCGTTTTTTCAGACGCAAAATTTTGGGTTCAGAAGCATTCAGTTTTCGCGTTTCAGACGCAAATCGCGGCAAAACGCCGCTAATCACGGCAAAACGCGGTACTGGCGTTTTGCCGCGATTTCGTTTATAGGCGTTTTTAAAGGTGACCTATTTTTTTACATTAGAAATCTCAAAAATGATGGCAAATGATGAAAAACCATAAAAAAAACATAAAAAATTTAATTGCTTGCATTGTGGACAATCCACAACTTGTGGCAGGTGACGTGGCCAGGTCACGTGGCCAGTGGACAATCCACAACTTGTGGCAGGTAACATGGCCAGGTGACGTGGCAAGTGTACAATCCACAACTTGTGGTAGGTGATGTGGCCAGGTGACGTGGCCAGTGGACAATCCACAACTTGTGGCAGGTAACATGGCCAGGTGACGTGGCAGGTGACGTGGCCAGGTCATGTGGCAAGTGGACAATCCACAACTTGTGGCAGGTGACATGGCCAGGTGACGTGGCAGGTGATGTGGCCAGGTGACATGGCCTGGTGACGTGGCAAGTGGACAATTCACAACTTGTGGCAGGTGACATGGCCAGCTGACGTGGCAGGTGATGTGGCAGGTGACGTGGCCAGTGGACAATCCACAACTTGTGGCCGGTGATGTGGCCAGGTGATGTGGCAAGTGGACAATCCACAACTTGTGGCAGGTGACATGGCCAGGTGACATGGCAGGTGACATGGCCAGTGGACAATCCACAACTTGTGGCCAGGTGATTTGGCAAGTGGATAATACACTTGTGGCAGGTGACGTGAAAAGTGGACAATCCACAACTTGTGGCAGGTGTCGTGGTCAGGTGATGTGGCAAGTGGACAATCCACAACTTGTGGCAGGTGACGTGGCCAGGTGATGTGGCAGGTGACGTGGCCAGGTCATGTGGCAAGTGGACAATCCACAACTTGTGGCAGGTGACACGGCCAGGTGACGTGGCAGGTGATGTGGCCAGGTGACATGGCCTGGTGACGTGGCAAGTGGACAATTCACAACTTGTGGCAGGTGACGTGGCCAGCTGACGTGGCAGGTGATGTGGCCAGTTGACGTGGCCAGTGGACAATCCACAACTTGTGGCCGGTGATGTGGCAGGTGATGTGGCAAGTGGACAATCCACAACTTGTGGCAGGTGACATGGCAGGTGACGTGGCCAGTGGACAATCCACAACTTGTGGCAGGTGACGTGGCCAGGTGATTTGGCAAGTGGATAATCCACTTGTGGCAGGTGACGTGACAAGTGGACAATCCACAACTTGTGGCAGGTGTCGTGGTCAGGTGATGTGGCAAGTGGACAATCCACAACTTGCGGCAGGTGACGTGGCCAATTGACGTGGCAGGTGACATGGCCAGTGGACAATCCACAACTAGTGGCAGGTGATGTGGCCAGGTGATGTGGCAGGTGACGTGGCCAGGTCACGTGGCCAGGTGACATGGCAAGTGGACAATCCACAACTTGTGGCAGGTGACGTGGCCAGTGGACAATCCACAACTTGTGGCAGGTGACGTGGCCAGGTGATGTGGCAGGTGACATGGCCAGGTCACGTGGCAGGTGACGTGGCAAGGTGACATGGCAAGTGGACAATCCACAACTTGTGGCAGGTGACGTGGCCAGGTGACGTGGCCAGTGGACAATCCACAACTTGTGGCAGGTGGCGTGGCGAGGTGAGGTGGCAGATGACGTGGCAATTGGACAATTCACAACTTGTGGCAGGTGACGTGGCCAGTTGACGTGGCAGGTGACATGGCCAGTGGACAATCCACAACTTGTGGCAGGTGACGTGGCCAGGTGACATGGCAAGTGGACAATCCACAACTTGTGGCAGGTGACGTGGCCAGTGGACAATCCACAACTTGTGGCAGGTGGCGTGGCCAGGTGACGTGGCAGATGACGTGGCAATTGGACAATTCACAACTTGTGGCCGGTGATGTGGCAGGTGATGTGGCAAGTGGACAATCCACAACTTGTGGCAGGTGACATGGCAGGTGACGTGGCCAGTGGACAATCCACAACTTGTGGCAGGTGACGTGGCCAGGTGATTTGGCAAGTGGATAATCCACTTGTGGCAGGTGACGTGACAAGTGGACAATCCACAACTTGTGGCAGGTGTCGTGGTCAGGTGATGTGGCAAGTGGACAATCCACAACTTGCGGCAGGTGACGTGGCCAATTGACGTGGCAGGTGACATGGCCAGTGGACAATCCACAACTAGTGGCAGGTGATGTGGCCAGGTGATGTGGCAGGTGACGTGGCCAGGTCACGTGGCCAGGTGACATGGCAAGTGGACAATCCACAACTTGTGGCAGGTGACGTGGCCAGTGGACAATCCACAACTTGTGGCAGGTGACGTGGCCAGGTGATGTGGCAGGTGACATGGCCAGGTCACGTGGCAGGTGACGTGGCAAGGTGACATGGCAAGTGGACAATCCACAACTTGTGGCAGGTGACGTGGCCAGGTGACGTGGCCAGTGGACAATCCACAACTTGTGGCAGGTGGCGTGGCGAGGTGGCAGATGACGTGGCAATTGGACAATTCACAACTTGTGGCAGGTGACGTGGCCAGTTGACGTGGCAGGTGACATGGCCAGTGGACAATCCACAACTTGTGGCAGGTGACGTGGCCAGGTGACATGGCAAGTGGACAATCCACAACTTGTGGCAGGTGACGTGGCCAGTGGACAATCCACAACTTGTGGCAGGTGGCGTGGCCAGGTGACGTGGCAGATGACGTGGCAATTGGACAATTCACAACTTGAGGCAGGTGACGTGGCAAGTGGACAATCCGCAACTTGTGGCAGGTCACATGGCCAGGTGATGTGGCAGGTGACATGGCCAGGTCACGTGGCCAGTGGACAATCCGCAACTTGTGGCAGGTCACATGGCCAGGTGATGTGGCAGGTGACATGGCCAGGTCACGTGGCCAGTGGACAATCCACAACTCGTGGCAGGTGACGTGGCCAGTTGACGTGGCAGGTGACATGGCCAGTGGACAATCCACAACTTGTGGCAGGTGACCTGGCCAGGTGATGTGGTAGGTGACGTGGCCAGGTGATGTGGCAGGTGACATGGCCAGGTGACGTGGCAAGTGGACAATCCACAACTTGTGGCAGGTGACATGGCCAGTGGACAATCCACAACTTGTGGCAGGTGGCGTGGCCAGGTGACGTGGCAGATGACTTGGGAATTGGACAATTCACAACTTGAGGCAGGTGACGTGGCAAGTGGACAATCCACAACTTGTGGCAGGTGGCGTGGCAGATGACGTGGCAATTGGACAATTCACAACTTGAGCCAGGTGACGTGGCAGGTGATGTGGCCAGGTGACGTGGCAAGTGGACAATCCACAACTTGTGGCAGGTAACGTGGCCAGGTGACGTGGCCAGTGGACAATCCACAACTTGTGGCAGGTGGCGTGGCCAGGTGACATGGCAGATGACGTGGCAATTGGACAATTCACAACTTGAGGCAGGTGACGTGGCAAGTGATACGCTAAATACGCGTACACTGCTCTCTCAGCTGCTCTGGTCTCACAAAATGGCTGAAATGGTTAAATAATACTGTTTTTTGAGCTTAGGGAGGGTCTTATGAGGTTTCTTAACCAAATGCTTATAAACGCAAACGCGGTAAAACGTGATAAAACGCAGCGAAATTCGCGGCAAAAAAGGGCGTTTTAAACGCCGGTTTTTGCGTTTGAAAACTTGTGTTTAGATGAGTTTGCATTTGCTTCTCGTGTGCATGGGGCCTTATATGGTGGGTTGGCAGTAATTAAGACCAACTCTGAGTTGGCATAGAGACTTATTGCTGCTGGGGGGCACTGTCAGATAGGAATATGACTTCTGGCAGTGTCAGATTATACTATTTACTTTGCAAGGCTTGTAAATGAAAGAAAAAAAACAGATAAAACCCCAGCAATCATGTATTATTCTTGATCATTTAATAAAAGTATTTAAAATGAAAAATCTGAACTGGTGACAGGGTCACTTTTACGCACCTTCCAAAACAAAGCCAGGAAATAAGGAACATTCACCAGCACTGTGCCAAAACCACTAGCCTGATATGAACTTTAGCCAGTCATTAATCCATCTACAGGACTCTGACTAATAGCTCCCTATGCAAACAAATTAGGCAAGGCTGTAAACATGAGGCTGAATAGGTTGTAATAAAAAGAGCAGCAAACAAGGATCCCGAACAATAACATGGCTGTTTAGTAATAATGGTGTAATGATTAAACTGTTTTTCAAGTTGAAAATGGACTTGATGTGCAAACACCTGGAGCAGCCATTCTAAACCAGGATTCCTCCTGAGGTTGCTAGAGGGGTCCTTCAGCTGTAGCATTTGGAGGACAGCCCTGGGTTAGGTAAATATTTTACACTTTGCAACACCAATGGTGCCATATATCATATTTTTCTCTCCATAAGACACACTTTTTTTCCTCCCAAAAAATGGAGGGAAATGTCTGTGCGTCTTATGGAGCGAATATTGGCCAGTCTTCCCTCCCGTCGCCACCGCCGTGTTAGAATACCGGGCGGGCCTTGGTCTGAGCCCCAGCAGTGCGCGATATGATCACATATACCGGCCCGGGTAGAAGAAGCCAGCCCAGGAAGCTTTTCAGAAGGTCCAGTGCGCAGAGGAGCACGGCACCACCCCCGCAACATCATGATTTGTTGCTCCGCACACTATGCCTGCTAACCTGTAAACCGTGTACCCACATAGGTCGCCACCTCCCTTCGAGTCCCTTGCCTCGGTGAACAGTGCATGCCTGAAATGGGCGGAAGAGATGAGGAGAGGAGCCAAAGGAGATGCGAGCAAGCCACAACAGGTACTAGCTCAGCCACCCACTGCAGGGACCAGCCCAGCCATGCACTGCAGGGACCAGATGGCAGCCCAGTCACCCACTGCAAGGACCAGGTGCCAGCCCAGCCACCCACTGCAAGGACCAGGTGCCAGCCCAGCCACCCACTGCAAGGACCAGGTGCCAGCCCAGCCAGCCACTGCAAGGACCAGGTGCCAGCCCAGCCACCCACTGCAAGGACCAGCCCAGCTACCCACTGCAACGACCAGGTGCCAGCCCAGCCACCCACTGCAGGGACTAGGTGCTAGCCCAGCCACATGTGTTTTTTCTTATTTTCCTCCTAAAACCCAGGTGCATCTTATGGTGCAAAAAATACGATAAATATAACAGTAACTCTGTGACACAAAAAAAACAGTATGTGGAAATCTGTTGGTTTGACTTAAAGGGGGTTGTTGTAAAGATTTGTTTTTTATTTTCTAAATAGGTTCCTTTAAGCTAGTGCATTGTTGGTTCACTTACCTTTTCCTTCGATTTCCCTTCTGAACATTCACAGCGTCTCCCCGCAGGGATGTAGTCCCAAGGGAGGGGACGAGCACATTGACTAACCCCCAGCCAGAACGACTTGTATGATGGGGGCAAGCTTACTGAGGAGGAACAGGAAGTGAGAAATTCAGACAAAGAAAAAAAACATATAGAAGGGAAATGGAAAGAAAAAGGTAAGTGAACCAACAATGCACTAGCTTAAAGGAACCTATTTAGAAAATAAAAAACTAACCTTTATAACCCCTTTAAGAGTCCAATCATGTTCATTTCCTGCAAGGTTTCTATTCTAGACCAGCGCCTTCTCTATTTGCTTTGAAATTGAATTTGACTCTCTTCCAGGAACTAATCAATGTGCCAATAATAAACACCAACCCCTAACTGAACAGATACATCTCAATTAGACATTTTCATGAAATGTAATAGTTGAAATGAACCCGTGTTCACATCCTCCACATCTCTGGTATTCTCTGTCAGATTTTCCTTGCGATTATCGCTAGCAGTAGTGACTTCAGGAGGTCAGCAGTGCTGAGATACAACAAAGCATGAAAAAACTGCGCTCCTTTCCATTTTTTTTTTTCCTAAACAAGAAGTGACCAGGGGTAGCCCTAAACAGATGCCAGCCCGTTTTCATCCAGCTGCCCATAGATCAAAAAACAAGACTGAACGGGCGTGAAAATGACAGAAGTGACATCTGTCCTGTTCTTGGCCGAATCAACAGGGGACATGTTAAATGATTGCCTGCTGAACCGACCGGACATAGCCCTTGTAAAAGGGCCCTAAGGCTGCATTCACACCTGAGCGTTTTGTCGCCTGAAGCGCGACGCTCAAATACGCTAGAGGGGAAAAAATACATTATTCCCTATGGAGATGGTTCACATCTGCACGCCAATACGCCCGACGCCAAACGACTGAAGCTCCAACAAGTTCCGGACCCTTTTTTGTCACGCGTATCGGGCGGTTTGGTCGTTTTTGAGCGTTTCCATTTCCCATAGAAAGTAATGGAAACGGGATTTGTAGAAGGGATAACAAAGGAAAAAATCAAGATGGATCCATGGACCGTCCTCTTCCATGGGGGGGGGGGTGGAGAAGGTATTAAAAGCTATAAAAAAAAACCTAGTACGGCATTTACCTAATGCAGCTAAGAGACTAATACCCAGGAAGTGGCAAGAGGTGGAATGCCCCATGATCTGGGAATGGATTGATGTAGTCGAAGAGACATATAGAATGGAAGAGCTGAGAAAGGGCATAGAGGGTAACAACATGAGCCAAATTAAGAAATGGGACAACTGGAGGGCTTTTAAGAAGTCATGGAGCTACGCCGAAAACATACGTGTAGATATCTAAGGGTTACTCTGAGACGAAAATTAGAGAGAAACAGGGGTATAAGGAACTGTTTATGGTGAGATAGAGGGGAAGGGTGAGGGGGGAGGGCAGGGGAAGAGGGAACAACTGGAATTTTATTCTTTTTCTTTCCTATGAGCATTGGAAAAAAAAGAGAGTAAAAAAGGAAGAAATGTCACTAATGATGCGATACCAAAATAGAGACGCTAAGGGCTGGCAAAAGAACATGAGCGTACAACGCACACTCTATGAGGTGGAGTCTGAAGTGAAAAAAAAAAAAAGAAAGTAATGGAAACGCTCGATTCAAGCGACTAGCGCGACAAGAGCGTTTGCTACGGGCGTTTCGTCGCTTTAATCAATAGAACTTTTCACCCAGGCAGAAGATTAAAAATATCTACCAACATAGCTACAAGTGATGAAAAGATGATCATTTTTCCTGTTGGCTAAAATAAAAAACACGTCGGACGACGCTGTATGCAAACGACCGAACGACCAACGCTCAGGTGTGAATGCACTGCACGCTGATGTTATGTCGCCATTCTTTCAGAAAAGGTCATTGTCGGCCATAACATTTTAGGTTTTTAATATGTATAAATGTAATTTAAAAATATTAATTTTGATCATCAATCTAATGGTTAATGAAAACAGCTTTTTGTTTGATTTTCCTTCCATTAAAGAGCTTAATTGTGTATGCATCCATGCATGTATGGACAGTGATTAGTATGTTATAATGCCCTTGTAGCAGAGGTCAGTCAATATATTTTTTATGCTGTCAGCTTATCTAGGCCTAGCACATAACCATCTGAACACACACACTGTGCTAGGAAACTACTCGAGATGTCCTTGTGCTAAATGCGAGACACAGAAACAATATTGGAAGTGAATACGAACCAGCTGAGCTCAATGGGCAGCTGCCATACTGCAATTAGACAGTAACATCAAATCAATGCTTAATTTAATTTTTTTTTATGAAAGTGTCCCATGTTTTATCCCTTTAAAAATGCTGTTGATCTGCTAGAAAACAATCTTCCTGCTCAGGCTGACAACACAGTGCATTTTCTGCACTGAAATCCTAAGCAGTGTTGTCAACCATGCCTGTATTTCGTCAGATTTGGCGACCCGTCAGAATTAGTGACTGAAGTGACGTTCCGTCGCCGCCATCTTGCTACACCACGTACTCCTCCATAGTAAGGATACTCTGAGAAGGGAGAAAGTGGACATCTTGTTACACCCACCGGAGTTTTCCATTTTACACTTATTTTTAAGAGGAAAGTGAGTTTATATAGTGAAATACAGTACTTAGAACTCTGTCTGACTGGTTAGATATTGAATTTTAACCACTTAACCCCCGGACCATATTGCTGGTCAAAGACCAGAGCACTTTTTGCGATTCGGGACTGCGACGCTTTAACTGACAATTGCGCGGTCGTGCGACGTGGCTCCCAAACAAAATTGGCATCCTTTTTTCCCCACAAATAGAGCTTTCTATTGGTGGTATTTGCTCACCTCTGCGGTTTTCAGTTTTTGCGCTATAAACAAAAATAGAGCGACAATTTTGAAAAAAAAATAATATTTTTAACTTTTTACTATAATAAATATCCCCCAAAAATATATAAAAAAAAACACTATTTTTTTTCCTTAGTTTAGGCCGATACGTATTCTTCTACATATTTTTCGTAAAAAAAAAAAAATCAAAAAAAAATCGTAATAAGCGTTTATTGATTGGTTTGCGCAAAAGTTATAGCGTTTACAAAATAGGGGGTAGTTTTATGGCATTTTTATTAATATATTTTTTTACTAGTAATGGTGGCAATCAGCGATTTTTTTTCGGTACTGCGACATTATGGCGGACACTTCTGACACATTTTTGGGACCATTGGCATTTTTATAGCGATTAGTGCTATAAAAATGCATTGATTATTATAAAAATGCCACTGGCAGGGAAGGGGTTAACACTAGGGGGCGGGGAAGGGGATAAGTATGTTCCCTGGGTGTGTTCTAACTGTAGGGGGGGTGGCCTCATTAAGGGAAATGACTGATCGCTGTTCATACATTGTATGAACAGACGGTCAGGCATTTCTCCCCTGACAGGACCGGGAGCTGTGTGTTTTCCCTATCCTCGCTCTGTAACAAGCGATCGCGGGTGCCTGGCGATGATCGCGACCGCCAGGCGCGGGAGCCAGGAGCCAGCGGGGGACGCGTGCGCCTCCGGGGGTGCCCGCCCCTAGTGGCCGCTTCACCCTGCCGACGTAGAGCTACGGGCTCTCGCGCAGGAGAGCCGACCTGCCGCCGTAGAACTGCGGCGGCTGGTCGGCAACCAGTTAAAAGCAACAAACTTCTGTCAGATTAGCAAACCTGTTATATGAGCAGGCTTGACGCTGCTTTTAAAATTCAACATCATAACAGTCAGACAAAGTTCTAAGTACTGGATTTCAGTATATAAACTCACTTTACTGTTAAATATAAGTGTCAACTGTAAAACTCCGATGGGTGTAGCAAAATGTCTGCTTTCCCCTTCTCAGAGTATCTTAACTATGGAGTGTGGGGTGTAGCAAGATGGCGGGGACGGAACGTCACTTCCGTTACCAATACCTACGGGTCACCATACCTGACAAAACACCTGCTGGACTTCAGGACTCTACCTATACCTCTTCCACCCCTCATTCCACTCCACACATTGATTTTTTTTCCCCAACATGGTTGCTACCTTGAGTCCTAAGAGCCTGAGCACACAGTTTGTAGGGAAAGAGCTCTTGGGAGATGCAGTTCTGGGGTGTGCCTATGGGGTTTATTTACTAAAGCTAGAGAGGGCAAAATTAGTCACAATTCTGTAGAGAAACCCTTGGTTACTCTGCAGAATTGTGACTAATTTTGCCCTCCCTAGCTTTAGTAAATAAACCCCTATACCAGTTGAAACTAAACTCACAGAAGCTGCTTCTGCAAGAAGTTCACACAGCTGTTCACATAGCTGTAGGGAGGAGGAGAGAGCTGTGCTCTCTCTCTCTCTCACAGAATTGCATTGCATGGGAGTTAACACAACGTAGCGTTCTCATCCCAATGTGCAGAATTTGACTACTGCTCCTACCTGCTCCCCACACTGCTCCTGTACAGGCAGCAGAAATTATGGGTGGGTGCAGAGGGAGAGGAATGAGGGAGAGGGCACAGCCCACAATTGTGCTAGGAGGGGGGATTTGGGGGGGGGGGGGTCTCCAGCATTTGCGTCCATAGACACGAATGCCGGACTCGGCCCTGCCCCCCGGTGCCCGCGTAATTTGGATTTGATTGACAGCAGCGCGAGCCAATGGCTGTGCTGCTATCAATTTATCCAATGAAGAGCTGAAAAGACTGTGCCCAGAAGAGCCGAGAAGACTGTGCCCAGAAGAGCCGAGAAGACTGTGCCCAGAAAAGCCGAGAAGACTGTGCCCAGAAAAGCCGAGAAGACTGTGCCCAGAAAAGCCGAGAAGACTGTGCCCAGAAAAGCCGAGAAGCCAGCGTGTTCTCGACGCTGGACTTTCAAAGGGCTCAGGTCAGTAAACCGGGGGGCTGGGGGACCAGTAATTATCAGATGTTTTTTCACCTTAATGCATAGAATGCATTAAGGTGAAAAAAATAAAAACGGAAGGTTTACAACCCCTTTAAAGCGGAGGTCCACACAAAAAGTGAACCTTCGCTTTGCGGAACCCTCCTCCCATCCGGTGTCACATTTTGGGACCTTTTAGGGGGAGAGGAGTGAAGAGATACCTGTATAATACAGGTATTTGCACCTACTTCCGGGAGTCACGCCCCTTAACCCCCCCCCCTCCCCGCTGTCTTCTGGGAAACACACTGGTCCCAGGAGACAGTGGGGACCAGTGAGGACGGGCCTCGCCGCTCGGCAATTGTGCAGTAGGGAACCGGGCAGTCAGTGAAGCCGCAACGCTTCACTTCCCAAGGGTAGCGGAGGGGGCAGCCGAAGGACGAGCGATTGCTCGGTTTCGGCTGCTGATATCACAGGCGCACTGGACAGGTAAGTGTCCATGTATTAAAAGTCAGCAGCTGCAGGATTTGTAAAAAAAATAAATCAGGAGGACCTCCGCTTTAGGTAGTAAATGTGTATGGATTATTTTTGAATATGGTTTTGTGTCATTTTAATGAATATAGAGTTGCATTAATTTGTGTCATTTACATCTGCCTGGAGATCAGCTTCAAAGATATGACTTCAGCAGTTTGTACATCAAACATTATTATTATGTACATTATTCTCACAGATGTTCTAAGCTACAGAAGCGAATCAATTGGCTAATTAATTGAATATTTATTATACATATTTTAAATGAAACTATTGAAATCTGCTTTGTAAATGTATCCGTGTCCTTAATACTAACAGCAGCATAACCTTTATCCAAACGCAATGGGCACTCAGCTCATATTTGTCTTAGTCCAGCATACAGGCAAACATCATCATAATAACGCGCTCCACAGGAGCGGCGCTGCATTAGCCGCATTTATCAAGGTAAACTAACTAATGAGTCAGAAAGATTCGGTTTTCTGGGTCATTAGATGCATGTTTTACCAAGATGACAATGTGCTGTATGTATCTACGTGGCTTTTAATTTTGGCATTAGCAATGTTAGGTAGGTGAACAGTTTTTAGCCATCTGGGAGCGGTGATGATACTTACATGCATGTCTTTGATACATTAAAAATATCCTTCCTATTTTCAATTCTAAAATACTAGCCAACAGCAAGAGGGCAGTAAGCGTGCAGCCCTGCCATGCTGTTAACCAACCCATATGGTCGTCAGCATTGAGGGGTTGCTTTGATGGTGCTTGCATAAAAAAAAAAAAAAAAAAAAAAGAGGACGCCCTACTCAGCACCTGATACCGACCGGCACCAAGCTCTTTGCCATCTCTTGTTCTCAGGAGAGGGTGTCAATGCAAGGTAGCAAGTAGGAGGTTACTTTCATTCTGGTTCACTGGTTTTAAGGGTACGCTGAACCCCTAGGCAGCTCCATGTGCATGCGGGTCTGCAAAAAGACAACATACATGCTACCCACTGTAGGGAAGATAGGCAACAAAGAAGACTCCCCTTGCTGGCACCCTCAGCTGGACACTAGGGTGGCCAAAGAGCCGGATGTACATCATTATGGAGCATTAGTGAATGCCAAAGTGTATGCAGGCTGGTATCAACATGGCAGGGGAATGCACCCTCATTGACCCCTTTTTAAAGGGATACTAGTTTGGCAAGTGTTGTATGTGAAAAAAAAGTTAAAAATAAATATTCTTAGAAGAAGCATGGAAATAAAATAAAATGCACAAGGCCAGCACTCTGAACAGACAATCCCTGGATTTAATAAAACAAAATCCATGGCTCAAACATCTAAGACCTGGCTAATTGTCTGTTCTAATGTGTTTGGTGAACGGAAGGTAAATGTGCAGGGAATGTACAAATACCCCTTTATAAAGAGGGTGAATGTTAAGCTCCATGTACACGGGCCATTTTTACAACTGCTCCTAAATGATTAAACTGGACAGATAGTAACCCACGTTTAAAACGTCTGTTTTGCCGCATTGGCGTTTAGAAGCGTTTTTTTTAAATGCACAAAAATGAAAAACGCCTATAACGAAACAAATAAAATAAATGTAGCGCCAAACGGAAGGGAACCACCTGTGTGGCGGATCTATTATGAATCAAGTGACACAATGATCACAGACCATAAACAGCAAGGTGCTCTCTATATGCGGGCACCCACACTTTGGATGAGTGTGTTAGCTGGAATCTATTAGCACCAGGTTTTAAACAAAAGTAATAAAAAATATTTTTTTTTTAAAGCGCCCCTGTCGCCCCGTGCAAAGGCGAATGCACACGCATACATAAGCGGCGATTGCACCACACATGTGAGGTATTCCCGTGAACGACAGAGCGAGAGCTATAAATATAGCACCAGACCTCCTCTGTAATGCCGCGTACAGACGGTCGTTTTTTGTGATGAAAAAAAACGTTGTTTTTGAAAACGTCATTTAAAATGACCGTGTGTGGGGAAAACGCAGTTTTAGGTCTTCTGAAAAACGACAAAAAAAAATTCGAACATGCTTGAATTTTTTGTGTCGTTTTTCAAAACGTCGTTTTTTGTGTCAATTAAAATGATAGTGTGTGGGCAAAACGACGTTTAAAACGACGTTTTTAAACCCGCGCATGCTCAGAAGCAAGTTATGAAGCTAGCTTCAATGGAAAAGAGTGCTGAACGTAACCGCGCTTTGCTAGAGCATTTTGAAAAAACGATGATGTGTAGGCAATGTCGTTTTTTAAAATGAAGTTTCAAAAACGTTGTTTTATTTCATGATTTAAAACGTTGTTTTTTTTCATCACAAAAAACGACCGTCTGTACGCGGCATAACTCTAAACTGTAACCTGTAAAGACCTAGAAAGTTTCCACAAGCGTGCGCAAATTAAAAAAATGACATGTTTGTTATCTATTTGCTCGGTGAAACACCATATTTTATCAAACAATTCGGTATATCATAATTGTGTTCAATAAAATGAATTAAAGCGGTTGTATACCCGCAATAATTGTATTTATTTTTTTTACACCTGAAAGGCAAAAGGCATAATGAGCTAGTATGCACCGCATACTAGCTCATTATGAAATACTTACCTTGGAACGAGGTGTAGAGAACTTACCTGGTCCACGCCGAGGGAGATGTCATCTTGCCTCGGCGTGTCATCTGGGTATCGCCGCTCCAGCGCTGTGATTGGCTGGAGCCGCGGGAGACTTCATTCCGGCAAGGTCCGGCGGCTGCCGATCCTTTAGCCGAGGATCCCCGCTGCAATCAGCGGCGCATTGCGAGGGGAATATCTCCTAAACCGTACAGGTTTAGGAGATATTCTTTATACCTACAGGTAAGCCTTATTATAGGCTTACATGTAGGTAAAAGTGATAGTAAAGACTTTACTACCACTTTAAAGTGTATTTTTCCCAAAAAATTGCATTAGAAAAACTGCTGTGCAAAAACCGTGCGACATAAAAAAATTGTAAAACCCACCTATTTATTCTCTAAAGCCTCTGCTAAAAAAACAAACAAACAATGTTTGGGGATTCCAAGTAATTTTTCAAGCAGAAAATGCAGATTTTTAAGGTAAACAAAGGGGGTCTGACTGTTTTTCACTTTTGCCTTTAGGTTTAACCAAGACACAGTCACAATATATTTTTTTCCTTTCAATGTCCCCAATTACTAAAATTTTCAAGTGTCTTTAGACTATCGATAAGTAACTCGCTGCACTGCCCCCCTAAACTTCTGGTCAGGGAGAGCACCCTGTTCATTTCAGAATATAGTCACATGTTTTTGTACATTGAAACTACATATCCTATCATTCCCATGACTTCTACGCAACACGCATGCATGACCTTTCTGCTTCTGAGATCCCTGTGCGTTTCTGTGCATGGCACACCACTGTGTATGAATGTAGTACTGGCTAAGGGCGTGCACATGGCTTCAGGTGACTCTGCAATGCAATGTAGCCAGCCTTCAGGCAAAAACAAAGGGGGAGAAAAAACTTCTCATGCAGAGTATTAAGAATGACATGCTGGAACGTAAAATCAAAGAAAGAGATGGGGTAGGGTGCAATATATTTTGTTGCAGGAGGGTTTAATAACTCTTCAATTAAATTTTTACTAGAAATGGAATTTCAATGGAACTTCTTTCTAGTCCAGTTGCATGATTAATCGTTAAGAATCGAGATCGCGATTCTTTCTCACTCACGATCTTAACAAAGCATTTCCCTGATTCTATGCAGTCCTCTGCTCAAGCCGACAGCTGTAAAAAAAAAAAAAAAAACAGACAGTCTGCCAAGTTTCACAACATTCCTGAGCTAATTATAAACATTTGGTTTAAATCAAGGGAATGAACTTTGGTCTGTAAATGAGGAAAGTTCACACTTAAGCCCTGTACACACGGCCGGGAATCTCGTCAGGGAAAAGCGTTTTGTACATGGCCATTCAAAAGAACCACCGTTCTTTTGAATGGCAAGAACGTGGTGATGTCATCGACTACGACAAGCATGCGCTCGTCCCATTTAATGGCGTCACCGCCATCTTGCCACACCCTACACTATGCCTTGGCAGCTACCGCGCAAATGCGCCGAAGTCTCATCGAGCATGCGTGGGTTTCCATGGAGGCAGGCAAGTATACACACGCTCGGTTTTCTCGGCAAGAAAACACTGCCGAGAATCCCGATGAGAAAACAGAGAGCAGGTTCTCTATTTTTCTTGTCTAGATTCCCGGCAGTTTTCTCGATGAAAAACCATACACACGCACGGTTGCCGAGAAAAACCGAGCGTGTGTACGAGACTTAAAAGACTAAAACTTGATGGTTTCAAGTTAAAATCATTGGCCCAGATTCTCGTAGATTGGCGTAAAACTCGACGGGCATAACGTATCTGATTTACGTTACGCCGCTGCAAGTTTTACAGGCAAGTGCTTTATTCACAAAGAGCTTGCCTGTAAAGTTGCGGCGGCGTAGCGTAAATCACCCGGCGCAAGCCCGCCTAATTCAAATTAGCCGGGTAGGGGGCGTGGAGCATTTAAATTAAGCGCGTTCCCGCGACGAACGTACGGCGCATGCGCCGTCCGGAAAATATCCCATTGTGCATTGCTCCAAATGACGTCGCAAGGACGTCATTGGTTTCGACGTGAACGTAAATAGCGTCCAGCCCCATTCACGGACGACTTACGCAAACAACGTAAATTTAAAAATTTAGATGCGGTAACGACGGCCATACTTAACATTGGTTACCCCTCATATAGCAGGGGCAACTTTACACCGCGCAAACCTAACGTAAACGTCGTAACTTCACTGCGTCGACCGCGCGTACGTTCGGGAATTCGTGTATCTAGCTAATTTGCATACTTGACAGGGGAAACAACGGAGGCGACACCTAGCTGCAAAAAAAAAAAAAATGCATTTAAGATCCGACAGCGTAAGAGCCTTACACCTGTCGGATCTAATGGATATCTATGCGTAACTGATTCCAAGAATCAGTCGCATAGATACGACGGCCCAGATTAGGACTTACGACGGCGTACATGGCGTTGCGCCGTCGTAAGCCCTTTGAGAATCTGGGCCATTATCTTGCTAGACAGTTACTTGGAACCCCCAAACATTGTATATATTTTTTTTAGCAGAGACCATAGAGAATAAAATGGTGTTTTTTGCAATATTCTATTTCACGCTGTATTCACGCATCAGTCTTTCAAATTCTGGAAAAAAATCACTTTAATTTAAAAAAAAAAAAACGAAACACTAAAATTAGCCCAATTTTTTTGTAAAAGGTGAAAGAAGATGTTACACCACGCGTGATCTTTATTCTAAGCAAATAAATCGAATTTTTCCCAGAATCGTGCAGCTCTACTTTATAGAAAATCTCATTTGAAGAAATCGCTAGATTACAACTTTTCATTGTATAGTTGTATGTATCAAAAACTAACAACTGCAGATATTAAAAGATAAATTAAACAAATACTACTAAAAGTGTTCACAGCAACATTTTAAATACACATAACTTCCCGATCCTTTAAAATGATCAGCAATGTGAAATGTACAAAATGAACTTCCACCATGCACTACAATTAGCCCGGTCACTCGCTGTCCATTTGTACTGCTTTTCTACCAAGAGAGCAATGGAATAATTATCCTAAAAACTGACCGATCAGCACCGTAATCGTGGCAACAGTGCGTGATCTCTGTGGGAGATTACACAGCGAGACGTACAACTGGCAGTTTTTAAAGAGATGCATTACCTTGCAGGATTCGCTTGGCTGACCAGTTTGAGACACGAGCGCAGCTATTTATTAGGAACACTAGAGAGTCAGCTACAAAATAATGTCAGTGGCCTGACCTAAAAACATGGAGGACACAGGAAACATGGAGGACACAGGAAACGTGGAAGAACAGCAGTGTCATTACATTACATCACAAATTATCTATGAAATAGGGTTGAAGTCTGGACTCTGTGCAGGCCAGTCAAGTTTCTCCACCCCAAACTCGCTCATCCAAGTCTTTATAGAGCTTGCTTTGTGCACTGGTGCGCAGTTATGTTAGAACTGGAAGGGGCCGTCCCCAAACTGTTCCCACAAAGTTGGGATCATGAAATTGTCCCAAATGTCTTTTGTTTTGCTGACACCTTAGGAGTTTCCTTCTCTGAAACTAAGGGACCAAGCCCAATCCCTGAAAAACAACCCCACACCACAACTCTCCCTCCACCGAATAATTTAGACCAGTGCACAACGCAAAGTCCTTTAATCCTGTAGTTAAACGCAACTATTCTTGAGGTGCTCCTGGTCCAATCATGTGATTGGCTCCCAGCGGTGGCTTCAGGGGAGTGGCGGGACAACTGATACCCATAGGCTTACAGTAGGGCGCCTGTTAACATCACCACCCAGGCATTCCATCTGTTGTCAGCGCTCTCTCCTCTCATCTGAACCCGGCCGATGGGTAGATCACGTGACTGTACCGGAGCGCTCTGATAATAGGCAAGTATATGCATCTTCATTCTACAGGGTAGTCTGTGTAGGAGTTAGAAGTTGGGTGGGAGCCGTTTTAAGCTTAGTTCGTTCTAGCATCGAATTCCACTTTAACTCTAGGAGGGTAGAAGAAGAGGCTGTATTACTTACACAACCCCTCGCTCTGGATAGGCTCCGGATCGCCCCTCTTCTCCCTGATGCTCTAAGCTGTGGGTGGTCCCTTGGTGTCATCAAGTACAATGCAAGACTATTAGGGCTATTTCACACGGGCGGACCGTATGTCTGCTTTTTCAATCCATCCGTGTACGGATGAAATAGAGCAGGGTTTGACAAATTTGCTTGGAATCTAGGAGCCAGCTAAAAAAGTTAGGAGCCAGAAAACGCACCCCGTCCCGACGAGCTTGCGCGCAGAAGCGAACACATACGTGAGCAGCGCCCGCATATGTAAACGGTGTTCAAACCACACATGTGAGGTATCGCCGCGATTGGTAGAGCGAGAGCAATAATTCTCGCCCTAGACCTCCTCTGTAACTCAAAACATGCAACCTGTAGATTTTTTTAAACGTCGCCTATGGAGATTTTAAAGGGTAAACGTTTGTCGGCATTCCACGAGTGGACGCAATTTTGAAGCGTGACATGTTGGGTATGAATTTACTCGGCGTAACATTATCTTTCATAATATTAAAAAAAAAAATGGGGATAACTTTACTGTTGTCTTATTTTTTAATTAAAAAAAGTGTAATTTTTTCCCAAAAAAGTGCGCTTGTAAGACCGCTGCGCAAATACGGCGTGACAGAAAGTATTGCAACGATCGCCATTTTATTCTCTAGGGTGTTAGGATAAAAAAAAAAAAAAATATATATATATATATATATATATATATATATATATATATATATATATATATATATATATATATATATATATATATATATATAATGTTTGGGGGTTCTAATTAGAGGGAAGAAGATGGCAGTAAAAATAGTGAAAAATTACATTAGAATTGCTGTTTAACTTGTAATACCAACAGCCACCACCAGATGGCGCCAGCTCACATCTGGTGGTAATAACTTGTAATACCAACGGCTCACCACCAGATGGCGCCAGCTCCAAAAAAAAAAAACTTCCAAGCCAAGTCGCCAGGACACTATTTCTAGTCACCATGGCGACCGGGATTTGTCGAGCCCTGAAATAGGGACATACATTGGTCCCTAGGAGATCGCGGGTGTCAGTGGATGAACATCCGCTGACACCCAATCTCGCCCGGTTCCGCATTCCTCCGATTCTGCAGATGGAGGAAACCCTATTTTTCCATCCGTCTACGGATCGGATGAACGCGGACAGACGGTCCATGTTCATCCGATCCCCCCATAGAGGAGAGCGGAGAAAAGACAGGGCCGGCTCCGCAGGGATCAACGGAGCGATCCCCGCTGAGTAAGCGGAGGTTCACGGGGGAAGATCATTACTGTTCCGCCCCGTGTGAAAGGGCCGTTAGTCCTTTGCTAGTTGATGCTCCAACGGACACAGCACCTTTGGCCTAAAAACTCATATACAGTATACCTCAAGATAGTCACAAGATCTAAATGTCAGAGTAAATAGAAACTAAATACTGCACTGCTAGGGTACATTTTACTTTATTCCTGTAGAATGACACATCTGTTTCTTCTTTTCTCTTCTGCTTCACTAGCAAAGTTGCTTCATCGCCATTAAAGGAAGACATTATGCAAGAATTATGGTCAGTACAGTAATTCTGAGACAGTCTGCAAATTTTATACCAGTATTTGCCAAGAAAATGATTCCAGCAGGATAAACTGACAGTTGATTAACTGGAAAAGGTCACCACTTCACCATCAGGCTAGAACAGTACAAGGTGTTCACCATCATTCAGCTGGCTGACAGTTTTACTTCATATTATATCCCGCTGCTACTGAAAAGAAAATCCATGGCCCATGCATTTTTTGCTCTTGAATTGAGTGTGGAAAGGTTAGCGAGTTAGTATTGCTGTTTTTGTCCCATTAGGGAAATTTACCTTAATTTTTTCCAAGGGATACAACAGAAAATTGGAAGGAAACTCGCAAAAGGGAGGATAATTCCCTTCTTAAAAAGTAATTACCAGAATAGGTCTCCCTTGAAAGTTTTCCCTATATCTCCTATTCTGGAGACAACTTCCCGCTGCCACCTTCTAGTCCTGTAAGATGTTCTAAATTTCAGGAGGCGGCCATTCCGATCATGTGACCACTGTGATTGGTATTTATTAGGGGTGCAACGGATCGTCACCGATCTGTGATCCGAACGGGTCACCCCGTTCGGATCGGCACACCACGCGATCCGCGGAGCCTCGGCAGTAGGAAAGTCCCCGGCTTCGGCCTACTTCCGGAGAGGCGGCCATCTTGCTCCACCCCAACCAATCACAGATCGGCTGTGATTGGTTGGATGGGATGTCCCGTCTCTGCTCACTGATTGGTGCTGGCTCTCCTGTTACCGCCTGGCCTGCCCCTTACCTAGTACTTTGTCTGTAATATGGAATGCTCACATGAACTGAGATGTGGCAGTGAGGTCGCGGCTGTCCTTGTGGACATGGTCTAGCTGTCAGACGGTCACGATCGTCAGATCGACAAGTTTTTGACCCAGGGCTTAAGGGTTAAAGCGGCGGTATAGTCCCCCTTGGGAACTTCTTCTATTGTGTTCAGCACAGAGACCTGAACCTATTAACCTCTGCAGAGCTGGAAGTTCAGTGCCAGAAATAGGACCAGACCCCCTGCACAGAAGATTTCTACAGGATCCAGCAGCCTGAATGACGTGGGACATCATTCATTATATGTAAGCTAGGTCACTAAAGCTGTAGGGGAAAATAAAAACCTTTTTTAGATAAATGTCACATTTAATGGAAACCTGTTAGGCTTGGGAGGACTTAAAAAATGTGTGGGTTCTGGGGCAATGTTGGACTGGAACGGTGATGGTGATGACGAGTGGGGGACAATGGTGGACATTACCATATAGAGCCATTGGCCCAGCTAGAGCCCAGACTTGAATCCGACTTTTTTTCATAAATCTTTTTTTTTTTTTTGCTGAACCGAAAATGATCCGATCCGTGACTCCTGATCCGATCCGTGAGTTTTTTGATCCGTTGCACCCCTAGTAATCATATGATCGGAAAGCTCCCAATCACAAGTAGGCATCGGGAGCTTTCCGGTACCTGCCAGTAGCTGTGTTGGGAGCCACCCGCGCGCATGCCCAGAAGCAAGTTATGAGACGGGAGCGCTCGTTCTGGTAAGACTACCGTTCATAATGGAGTAAGCACATTCATCACGCTGTAACAGACAAAAAAGCGCAAATCGTCTTTTACTAACACGGAATCAGCTAAAGCAGCCCAAAGGCGAATAGAACCCTTTAAACCCCATTCTCATTCATGTAGGGGGCCGGAATCTGGGGGGCCCCCTTATTAAAGGGGGCTCCCAGATTCCGATAAGCACCCCGCCCGCAGACCCTGAGAACCAACGGCCAGGGTTGTCGGGAAGGGGCCCTTGTCCTCATCAACATGGGGAAAGCACCCACCCCCTCATGTTGAGGGCATGCGGCTTGGTACGGCTCAGGAGGGGGGCGCTCGCTCATCCCCACCCAATTTCCCGACCGGCTAGGCTGGTGCTCGGATAAGGGTCTGGTATGGATTTTGGGGAGGACCCCACGCCGTTTTTTCAGGGTTAGGGTTCCTTTTAAAATCCATACTAGACCTATGGGCTCGGTATGCTCATGAAGGGGGAACCAATGCCATTTTTTTGTTTTTTTTTATTGGCGTGGAGCTCCCCTTCATGCACAAGTCATGTACAAGTCGCACGCCAAAGTCGGATCTGTTAATACGGAATCCGACTTCAGAAAAAAAGTCGTGCCAATATGAATGGTAGTCATTAGAAATCATGGAGAATGACTTGTCATACGATTTTGCCCTCCAAAATCATGGTACAAGTCATATAAGTGTGAAAGCGGACTAAGATAACATAGAGGAGAGCTCAAGGGCAGCTGAAAAAAATGCCCAACTGCTCCTAAACATCTGTTTATCAGCAGCAGTGTACATGAAGACTTATCATTGATCCTAGGCTAACACTGACAGCGGGAATGAAATCATGAGAGTCGCACAATTTCATTCCCGCATGTCAGGTGGGTTGCTGCACAGATGTCTCTGAAACTGCACCCTGAAGTCGCCAAAAGTAGTACAGAAACTACTTTTGGGAATCCATGCGGCGTCGCACCGATTTGGACGGTGCCATTGCCGGCAAATTCCACCGCTTTGGCATGCGATTTGACATGTCAAATCGCTCCAATGTGAACCAGGACTCCAGGTGAAAGATCACCAGGTTCCAAGCCCTTGTGATGTAATAAAACAGATGCAGTTATGTTAATTATTTTCATGAAATCGCTCATGTGTGAAAGGCTGTGGGAAGAGATTTACACCAGGTTGTTTTAGTCTATAAATCACTTGGGCACCAGCTACTGTTGGAACAGCTCAAAGGTTAGAAATCACCACTAAGAACAGTTTGTTCTGCAAGAAAAGGAAATGACGGGTACTGTAGTTGATCACAAACTTGAAAAATTTTAATTAGCCAAAGTTTGAGATTAAATAAAAAATTAATAAGTCTAAGTATGGGTTGCAAAAATATATTTTTTTTGGCATGGGCATTTGCTAAATTATACGGAAACCAGTCTAATCTAACCAGAAACTGGTTTGCAAAGTACAATATGTGCCGACAGGTAAATAAGTCCCGTGAATTAGCAATGCAAGGCTGGCAGCATGTCTAATATGCATTTATAAAATGCCAAGAAGGATTGCTCATGCCAGATGCCGCGTACACACGACAGTTTTTCGGGTTCTAAAAAATTACTTTTTTTTTTTAATGTCATTAAAAACGATTGTGTGTGGGCTTCAGAGCATTTTTCGAGTTCTGAAAACGGACAAAAAAAAATTCGAACATGCTCTAATTTTTCACAACGTTTTTAACGTTGTAGTTTTTCAGGTGGTAAAAAATGGTCGTGTGTGGGCTTTAACGACGTTAAAAACCCGCGCATGCTCAGAAGCAAGTTATGAGATGGGAATGCTCGTTCTGGTAAAACTACCGTTCGTAATGGAGTAAGCACATTCATCACGCTGTAACAGACAGAAAGGCGCGAATCGTCTTTTACTAACACAAAATCAGCTAAAGCAGCCCAAAGGGTGGCATCATCCGAATGGAACTTCCCCTTTATAGTGCCGTTGTACGTGTTGTACGTCACCGTGCTTTGCTAGAGCATTATTTTTTTTAAGGTTGTGTGTAGGTAAGCCCGTTTTAATGATCGGGTTGAAAAAAACTTCGAACCCAAAAAACAGTTGTGTGTACGCGGCATAATGCCTCCTAAACACATGCAGGATTTCCGACAGGAAAAGTTCCTGTCGGAAATCCCAAGGGGAACGTCAAGAACCTCAGTCAGTCTTTCCCCTACACATGGCCGGTTTTCCCAACAGGAAAACCGCGATGGAGCTTAGGTCGGGAATCCCAGCCGTGTGTATGCTAGATCGCAGTTTTTCCCATAGGAAAACTGCCAAAAGACGCCGGGCAAAAGTCCGCCGGTTTTCCCAGCGGCAAAAAAGAGAGCCGGTTCTCTTTTTTTGTCCGGCGGTTTTTGGGCAGTTTTCCTGTCTGAAAAACTGTGAGGAGCATACACACAGCCGGGATTCCCGGGCCAAAAGCTCTCCTCGCAGTTTTCCCGTCGGGAAAACCGGTCGTGTGTACGAGGCATTACTTTGGAAGTTTGCAGTCTGGGTGTTCAGGCTGAGGTGTCCTCCCACACACCAATAGACAGATGGTCATCAAGTAAAAGAAGTAGCCGGCAACTCCATAACATCAAGCGTATTTATTTTGAAGCCTTCACAGCAAATGCAGTCAGCAGCAGACTAGTTTCGGCGATAACTAGTCTGGTGCTGTGAACGAGGCTTGTCGCCGAAACTAGTCTGCTGCTGACTACTCGCTGTGAAGGCTTCAAAATAAATACGCTTGATGTTATGGAGTTCCCGGCCGCTTCTTTTATATAGTGGATGAATCACCTGCACACTTTATAGATCTCTTTGGAATATATATCTTCTGCAGTATTCCGTGGGATTGATTTACTTAAAGTATACTAACTTTTTTTACATTTTGGATATAGCAAAGCAAATGTTATATATATAACCCGTCAGATTTTTTTTTCACCATCTGTGTCTCATTGCAACGATTTCCCTTCAATTCCTGTCCCATAGCCAAACAGGAAGTGAGAGGAAATCTGTACAAATTTAGGGAATTCTTTGGGAACCCCCAGGTCACCAGAGCAAGTGTCCCCATTGGAAGATTTCCTTTCTATTACTCTTCTGGGGACAACCCAAAATGTGGGAGTTTCTTTCACTTTCAATGATAATGGTAAACAGGACAAATAGAGAGAGAGGGTGAATCTCACTAATGGGGGCACAGACAGCAATAAAAACTGACAGGTGTTCTAATCCCTCTCCACTCCATCCAAAACTAAAGAAAATGTTTTGCCTTTAGTTGTACTTTAACCACTTGGGATCTGCGCTATGGACGAAAGACGTCCACAGCGCGGCACTCAAGTGCAGGGTGGACGTCCCTGGACGTCCTGTTGTTGTTTCCCGGGCGCGCAGCGGGGAAACAACGTGCCCGGCGCATCGCTCGGGAGCCGATGAGTGTGCCTGGCGGGAGCGATGTCCGCCAGACACCCGCGATCGTTGGTGACACAGCAGGACGTGGAGCTCTGTGTGTAAACTCCCCCAGCTGTCAGGGCTGACTGGGGGAGGGACACAGCATCGGTCACCTCCCCCAGTCAGTCCCCTCCCCCCACACCGCAAGAACACACCCAGGGAATACATTTAACCCCTTCCTCGCCCCCTAGTGTTAACCCCTTCACTGCCAGTCACATTTATACAGTAATTAGTGCATTTTTATAGCACTGATCGCTGTATAAATGTGAATGGTCCCAAAATTGTGTCAAAAGTGTTCGATACGACCAGCAGGGGGGCTGAGAAGGGTATAAATAGGCTGGAACCCAGAGCAGAGGTCTTCTTGTTCCTAGGGGAGTAAAACCCAGCCTGAGTGTCTATGGCATCCCTGAGAAATCCACCTACAGCTGCAAGAATCTTTTATGCAGCAGAGCAATACTTAAAGCGGGAGTTCATCCAAAAAAAAAAATCAGGTAGTTTTTTTAAAATCGAAGCAGTACTTACCGTTTTAGAGAGCAATATTCTCCGCCGCTTCCGGGTATGGTCTTCGGGACTGGGCGTTCCCATTTGATTGACAGGCTTCCGACAGGCTTCCGACGGTCGCATACATCGCGTCACGAGTAGCCGAAAGAAGCCGAACGTCGGTGCGGCTCAATACGGCGCCTGCGCACCGACGTTTGGCTACTTTCGGAAAATCGTGACGCGATGTATGCGACCGTCGGAAGCCTGTCAATCAAGTAGGAACGCCCAGTCCCGCAGCCCATACCCGGAAGCGGCGGAGAAGATGCATCTCTAAAACGGTAAGTACTGCTTCGATTTAAAAAAAAACACCCGATTCCCCTAGACAAAATGAGCATCAATCTAATGTTAAAAAAAAAGGTTTTTGGGTGAACCTCCACTTTAAAGGGGTTGTAAAGGTACAAATATGTTTTCCTAAATAGTTTCCTTTACCTCAGTTTAGTCCTCCTTCACTTACCTCATCCTTTCCATTTTGCTTTTAAATGTCCTTATTTCTTCTGAGAAATCCTCACTTCCTGTTCTCCTGTCTGTAACTACACACAGTAATGCAAGGCTTTCTCCCTGGTGTGAAGTGTCGTGCTCGCCCCCTCCCTTGGACTACAGGAGAGTCAGGACCCTCTCTACGTTGCAGATAGAAAAGGAGCTGTGTGTTAGTGGGCGTCCTGACACTCCTGTAGTCCAAGGGAGGGGGCGAGCACGACACTCCACACCAGGGAGAAAGCCTCGCATTACTGTGTGGAGTTACAGACAGAAGAACAGGAAGTGAGGATTTCTCAGAAGAAATAAGGACATTTAAAAGTCAAATCGAAGGATGAGGTAAGTGAAGGACTGCACTAAGGTAAAATAAGCTATTTAGGAGAAAAAAAAATGTACCTTTACAACCCCTTTAAGCCTGAAAGAGAAATTTCACTTTATGCCCTCCTCTCACACTCTATCAACACTTTACATTTTTATTTTCTGTGGGGGAGCAGGTACCTAGCTAGGCAAATCCACTGGAAGTTCGGACCCCCTGGCCCTTCCCCCTGCAGTCTTCTAGGATATATCACAGGCTGCGGACCATTCACACAGCACAACACGTTTTTTTTTTCAATAAGGCTGAAGAACCTTTAACAAAATACTGTACTATGAACAATAAACTATGGCACCCCTACTGTTCTGATGAAAATAACATTTTGGATTTTCTTTCAAATGATAACCAAGACAAATACAAAAAGTGAACCTTCCTAGTGTCGATAAAACCTGACAGGGGTACCAACTGTTCCTTACTGTATCCAAAACAAAATAAAAAAATCCCATTTTAACCAGTGTACAGATTTTGATGTGTCATTTGAAGCTTATACTTTTTATTGAATATGGTGGGGGTAAGTCACTGAGGCCCATAGAAAGCATGAGCGATAGCTGCAAGAACAAAGTAAGGTCCCTGCTCAGTGGTGCCTCTCAGTGGTAAATTGTTTCACATGACCACAGCCCACCGCAACGCCTACCTGCTTTGCAGTGTGAAAGAGATTCTAAATGCTCTGGGCTCCTCCCCCACTGCTGAGTGCCCCCATAACAAGCTGCGTGCTCTGGGGGCACTTGTGCGTGCTCGCTCCTGAACCGGCTGTGTGTCCATTGGCACACAAAGTGCGGCTCAGGCTTGCCCCCGCTCTCTCCTCATTGGCTGTGATTGACAGCAGCAGGAGTTAACGGCTCCTGCAGCTGCCTCTGTCCAATGAGGTGAAAGATAAAGCCTCTGCTCTTGTGCACGCTGTTGGATTGAGATCGGGCTCAGGTAAGAATTTGGGGGGGGATTTACTAAAACTGATGTACACTGGTGCAGCTGTGCAGAGTAACCAATCAGCTTCCAGGTTGTCAAAGCTTAATTGAGCAAGCTGAAGTTAAAAGCTGATTGGTTACTCTGCACAGCTGCACCAGATTCTGTGTGCACCAGTTTTAGTAAATCCCCCACTATGTGTGAACGAGCCCTAATACATTCAACTTCATCTCCATGGTGCTGAAACACCAACATGTTGCTCTGTCCTTCCTAAAACAAGATCTGTGAAAATGAACTAATCGCTCAATGTAGTTCTGTAACTACATTGTTATTTTTCAAGAAACAATCCTTGTTCAGACTGACTCCAACCACTTTCCACAAATGGTATGTCAACAAACACTTACCAACAGTTCAAAATCAAAACTGAAAGCTAACCGGATCTTCAGCCTAACAAAAACGAATTCCAAGTTCAAAGGGAAGACATTGGCCCGGATTCAGAAAAGAGATACGACGGCGTATCTCCTTATACGCCGTCGTATCTATGCGCCTGATTCAGAGAATCAGTTACGCATAGATATCCCTAAGATCCGACAGGTGTAAGTGTCTTAGGCTGCAATTTCAGGCTGGCCGCTAAGTGGCGCTTCCGTATTTTTACACAAATTTGTATTTACCCAGATTCAGAAACGAACGACCGCATGGCGCTTTTTTTTACGTCGTTTGCGTTCGGCTTTTTCCGGCGTATAGTTACCCCTGCTATATGAGGCGTAGCTAATGTTAAGTATGGCCGTCGTTCCCGCGCCGAGTTTTGAAATTTTACGTCGTTTGCGTAAGTCGTTCGCGAATAGGGCTGGACGTAATTTACGCTCACGTCGAAAGCAACGACGTTTTGCGGCGGATTTTCAAGCATGCGCACTGGGATTTTTTCACGAACGGCGCATGCGCCGTTAAAAAAAAAAAAAACTTAAAATACGCGGGGGTCAAAGCAAATTTAAATAAAACACGCCTCCAACATCCCCATTTGAATTAGGCGGGCTTACGCCGGCCCACATACGTTACGCCGCCGCCGGAACTTGCGCCCAAAGTTAGAGCGGCGTAACGTATCTAGGATACGTTACGCCGGCCGGATAGATACGCTCAGGTATCTGAATCCGGCCCACTCTTTGTATATACAGAGGGGACATTGCAGTAATTGCCTTAAAGCTCAACTCCGGGGGAAAGGTAAAATAAAGCTCCCTTGCTGTAGGGCGGCCCCCGCATCGCAAGAGTTACATTTTCTTTTAGCTCAGAGGCACATAAAGCAGTTTTTCTTCCCCGATCCTCTGCTTGCCCCATCAGCCAATACGCTATTCTACTCCCTACACTAGTGGTCTCCAAGCTGCAGCCTGGGGGGGGGGGCAGACGTGGCCTTGCCTTTATCCAGCCCTTGGGGCAAAGTTTGCTCCACTGACCCCAACAATGGGGGACTATTCCTCTCACTAACACCAATGATGGGGATCTATTCCCTCCATTGAAACCAACAATGGGGCACTATTCCTCCTTTTGACACCAATGAAGGGACACTACTCCTTCCACTGACAATAATGGTGGGGCACTATTCCTCCCACTGACACCAATGAGGGGACACTACTCCTCCCACTGACAATAATGGTGGGTCACTATTCCTCCCACTGACACCAATGAGGGGACACTACTCCTCCCACTGACAATAATGGTGGGGCACTATTCCTCCCACTGACACCAATTAGGCGACACTACTCCTCCCACTGACAATAATGGTGGGGCACTTTAGTATATCCCACTGTATATAACTTACTTTTTGAATGTTCTTGGGATTCTTTTAAAAGTATGTCTATTTACATATATACTGTTTTGCCTATGCAGGGGTGATTTATGCGCTTTGCGATCCTTTGTGACAACTTTGGGCTTGCTTGGAAGAGAGGGAGGTTCCTTGCCTTACTGGGTGCCCCTATTTTTTATCTCAAGAGGCCCTGTGTGCCACCGCTTTGATGTTTGCCGGCTCTGTCATGAGTTCACACATATGGTGACGGGTATGATAAACGTACTATGCAACTTCAATGTTCTCTTGTTATGTACAAAGATAATTCTTGCAATATTTTAAAATATGTTAATTTATGTTATATACAGTGTGACCCCACATGGACACTGGCCCCTGATGTCAAAACGCGTAGGGCCTGAATGAACCCCTGTGGACAAGTCAGACACCTACCTATGAACTTTGATTTTAATATTTATATTTTGTATTTATTGTATAAATAAAAACTTTTATTACTACGATTACGCTTTTTGACTTTATGAGTTGTTACCGTTAAAGCCCCACCCTGGGGGATTTCTCTTTTTCCTATTCAATATAGGGGTGTTGGTAACACACACGGGACGTCCTTGTTGATGTTTTTCTGTATATAATGGTGGGGCACTATTCCTCCCACTGACACCAATGAGGGGACACTACTTCTCCCACTGACAATAATGGTAGGGCACTATTCCTCCCACTGACACCAGTGAGGGGGACACTACTTCTCCCACTGACAATGGTAGGGCACTATTCCTCCCACTGACACCAATGAGGGGACACTACTTCTCCCACTGAAAATAATGGTAGGGCACTATTCCTCCAACTGACACCAATGAGGGGACACTACTTCTCCCACTGACAATAATGGTAGGGCACTATTCCTCCCACTGACACCAATGAGGGGACACTACTTCTCCCACTGACAATAATGGTAGGGCACTATTCCTCCCACTGACACCAATGAGGGGACACTACTTCTCCCACTGACAATGGTAGGGCACTATTCCTCCCACTGACACCAGTGAGGGGACACTACTTCTCCCACTGACAATGGTAGGGCACTATTCCTCCCACTGACACCAGTGATGGGGCACTATTCCTCCCATTGATACCAACCCCTAATAGCAATGATGGGCCATTGTTTACTCCCACTGAAGCCAGGACATTTTCTACTTCCAATGGCCACAGTCCAGCCCCATAACATTTGAAGGACGGTAAGCTGGCCCTTTGTTTAGAAAGTTTGGGGACCCTGCCCTACACACTGGCAGTGGACTGCCCTTTAGTGTCCTCACACCCAATGCACGCCTATGAGCTCTGAATTGCTATATCACACAACCTCTGTTAAAGGAGAATTCCATGTATGGATATTTTTATACATACTTACATTGGTCCAGCTTGGACTATTGTATCTATCTATATACCTTACCTGGCCAATCCCCCTGGAAGTCTAGAATTAGACACCATTAGCTAGATTCAGGTAGATGGGCACATCTTTGAGGCGGCGTAGCGTATCGTATTTACGCTACACCGCCGTCAGTCAGAGAGGCAAGTGCTGTATTCACAAAGCACTTGCCTCCTAAGTTACGGCGACGTAGCGTGAATGGGCCGGCGTAAGCGCGCCTAATTCAAATGAGGATGAGGGGGGGCGTGTTTTATGTAAACTACTCGTGACCCGACGTGATTGACATTTTTTACGAACGGCGCATGCGCCGTCCGTGGACATATCCCAGTGTGCATTGCTCCAAAGTACGCCGTTCCGACGTGAACGTAAATTACGTCCAGCCCGATTCGCGTACGACTTACGCAAACGACGTAAAAAGATAGGCCTGTTCCGACGTCTATACCTTGCATGGGCTGCGCCACCTAGGGAGCAGCTTTATCTTTACGCCGGCGTATCTCTAACGTTAACGGCGTAACTAATTGCGACAGGCGCACGTACGTTCGTGAATCGAGTCATTTGCATATTCTACGCCGAACTCAACGGAAGCGCCACCTAGCGGCCAGCGTAAATATGCACCCTAAGATACGACGGCGTAGGAGACTTAGGTTTCCAGAATACGCTTACATTTACAACGGCGTAGATTCAGAGTTACGACGGCGTATCTACTCATACGCCGGCGTAAACCTATCTGAATCCACCTACATTACTCCAGTGATCTCCACTACCTTCCCGGGTCCCATGCCAAGTGGCTGGTCTGATGCATTGTGAACACAGGAGGTTGGCCATTCGACGTGGGCACCATTCAGAGAATGCTTTGCAGCAATTTGTTGCTAAACATTGCGACTGTTTCGCAGAAAAATATCAAGAGTGATTGTCGCTAACAATTTTGCCACCAATCCAAAAGGCTGATGACTCTCAATCGCTTAGAGTGAAAAAAACGACAAAACACTTTTTGACATTCCCTTAAAAAATCTGAATGATATTCTTAGGAAAAAAGCGTTGTAACAAAATGGGGGGTAATCTCTGGAAGAAAATCACCCTTGTGTTTTAGCAGTGGTCTCAAAACTGTGGCCTGCAGGCCAGATGCAACCCTTTGCTTGCCTTTATCCAGGTCTTTGGGCACCATTTCCTGCCACTGATACCAACACTTGGCAGTATTCCTCCCACCAATACCAACGATGGGGAACTATTCTTGCCACCGACACCAACACTTGGTAGTATTCCTCCCACCAATACCAACGATGGGGCACTATTCTTACCACTGACACCAACACTTGGCAGTATTCCTCCCACCAATACCAACAATGGGGCACTATTCTTGCCACTGATACCAACACTTGGCAGTATTCCTCCCACCAATACCGACGACGGGGCACTATTCTTGCCACTGATACCAACACCTGGCAGTATTCCTCCCACCAATACCAACGATGGGGCACTATTCTTGCCACGGACACCAACACTTGGCAGTATTCCTCCCACCAATACCGAAGACGGGGCACTATTCTTGCCACTGACACCAACACTTGGCAGTATTTCTCCCACCAATACCAACGATGGGGCACTATTCTTGCCACTGACACCAACACTTGGCAGTATTCCTCCCACCAATACCGAGGACGGGGCACTATTTCTTCTCCCACTTACAACCAAGACTATACATTGCTTACACATAGGGCTTTTTCTACTCCCACTGGCCACAGTTCAGCCCCCCTAAAGTCGGAAGGACAGTAATCTGGCCCTTGTTTAGAAAGTTTGGAGATCCCTGTGTTAAAGTAAATAACCAGTAACGTTAAACTATTTGAAATGAAGCAGGAAATCCAATAAGACATTTTTAGTCATTTTACAACTATCACCTTTTGTAAAATACCCAAACTGCAAACAAAACATTATGTTATTAGTCTAAATACCAACTGCACTAAAAATATACCAGGATGAGCTTCAGAGCAGCGCGCTGTGGCATTTAGAACCGCTGACTAGGAGTACAAGCAGCATAGTGGTCACATTTACTCATTGGGGTTGTTTACTAAAGCAAATAGACTGTTCACTTTGAAAGGGAAGTTGCACTTTGCAAAGGCACTTTTCCCAAAGCGTATTGAATGAGAGGAAGCTCTGCTAACTTCCATGATCCAATCTGGCACATGATTGGGTATTCTTTTCAAAGTGAAATTTCACCACATTCGCTAAGCTCTTGGGAAAATTCCCTCGTAAATTGCAACTTCCCTTGTCAAATGAACAGCCTAATTGCCTTTGGTAAATCAATCCCACTGAGTGGAGGTATTTTCCACCTCATAGGCACCTGTGGAAAACTCCTTTAAAGCGGAGTTCCGGCCACAATTTCACTTTTTAAATATAAATACCCCTGTAATACACACGCTTAATGTATTCTAGTAAAGTTAGTCTGTAAACTAAGGTCTGTTTTGTTAGGTTGTTACAGCATTTAGACACTTTATAAAATAGAAATTGACTGGGGCCATCTTAAGTGTGGGCATCATGAAGCCAGACTGTATGACTTCCTGGATTTCAGCCTTGCAGGCCTCGCACATGCTCAGTGCTGCACAAGCAGTGTCAGATCAGGTTTCAGCACCTGTGCTGTCCAAGTCACATGATTCTTTGAGACTGGGGAGTGCACAGACTCCTGGAAAGTTACACCCACTACATTCCCAGGAGTCTGTGCGGTGTAGGTTAGGAAGCATTAAGCACCTAGGTGCAGGAAGTGGGAAGATTAACTATTCTGCCTAGCAACAACACTTTGAAGGCATCTAAAAAAAAAAAAAAATTCCGTAAAGGACTAATGACATTTTTTTAAAACTACTGATGTAATGTTATATTTATGGGTGGAACTCCACTTTAAAGTGAACCTGTCCGGACATCTAAAAGTGTCCAAAGTAACACTGTGAAAGTTCAGCCAACCCGTGGTGCCTTCAAGGACCTGTATTGGCCTCTAGCAAATGTTTGTACCCCAATAGAGTCCTCTAAATTCCAGCTCCAGGCTGTGTATAGCTTCTTGATTTCTCCCCAAGTCAATACTAAGCTCTGCCCACTAATACTACGGCCTCCTTCACACGGAAATTTAGTGCCAACTGCGCAAGAACGCAGTAGATTTCTGCTGCTGTGTTCACAGGTGGATGCGAATAGTTGCGGCCGCACTCCATGTACAAAACATTGACAGGCTTATAGCAGCCGGAGCTGTCTCCAGGTTTTCTGAAGTAATTGCGCATGGAGTGATTGCGCATGGAGTGATTACCTGTGCGCATGGAGTGATTACCTGTGGTCATGGACAGATGATCGATCTTCCTGGACTTAAGCCGTTTGCGTCCAGGGGCGATCATCATCCTATCCGGGCCATTGTAGTTTGACGGCCACAAGGTGGCTCTACAATGCCCCCCGCCGCTGGGGGGCCCGCGAGCGCCGGCGTGCAACGCACCCGCCGCGTCACTCAGGTGCCGATGCACGTGCCTGGCAGCTGCGATGTCTGCCATGTACCCACGATCGGCAGTTACAGAGCCAGGGACGTAGATCTCTGTGTGTAAACACAGAGATCCGCATCCTGTCAGGAAGAGGAGACCGATGGTGTGTTCCTTGTACTTAGGGACAACCGTCGGTCACCTCCCCCGAGTCAGTCTCCTACCCCCACAGCAAGAATCACTCCCAGGGAACACATTTAACCTTTTGATCGCCCCCTAGTGTTAACCCCTTCCCTGCCAGTCACATTTATACAGTAATCAGTGCATATTTATAGCAGGGATCGCTGTAGAAATGTGAATGGTCTCAAAAATGTGTCAAAAGTGTCCCATGGGTCCGCCGTAACATCGCAGTCCTGACAAAAATCGCAGATAACCGCTATTACTAGCAAAAAAAATAGAAAAAAAAATCATAATTCTATCCCCTATTTTGTAGGCGCTATAACTTTTGCGCAAACCAATCACTATATGCTTATTGCAATTTGTTTTACCAAAAATATGTAGAATATGTATCGGCCTAAACTAAGAAAAAAAAATATATATAAATATATATATATATATATATATATATATATATATATATATATATATATATATATATATATATATATATATATATATATATATATATATATATATATATATATATATATATATTTTTTTTTTTTAAATTGGGATATTTAGTATAGCAAAAAAGTAAAAAATATTGGGGCAGATCCACATACATACGCTGCGCCCGGCGCAGATGTCAGATACGCCTGAACGACGGCCATACTTAACATTGCGTTCGCCACCAGATAGCAGCTTTAACTATATGCCGGAAAAAGCCGAACGGAAATTACGTAAAAAAATGCGACGGCTGCTCGTACGTTCGTGGATCGTCGGAAATAGCTAATTTGCATACTCCACATGGATTACGACCGGAACGCCACCTAGCGGACGTCGAAAAATTGCATCTAAGATCCGAAGGCGTACGCCTGTCGGATCTAACCTAGATGCCGTCGTATCTTGTTTTGAGGATTCAAAACAAAGATACGACGTGGGAATTTTTAAATTACGCCGGCGTATCAATAGATACGCCGGCGTACTTTCTTTGTGGATCTACCCCATTGTGTTTTTTTCTAAATTGACAGTCTTGTTTATAGCGCAAAAAATAAAAACCGCAGAGATGATCAGATACCACCAAAAGAAAGCTCTCCTTGTGGGAAACAAAGGACATCAATTTTGTTTGGGAGCCACGTCGCATGACCGCGCAATTGTCATTCAAATCGTGACAGTGCTAAAAGCTGAAATTCCGCCTGGGCAGGAGGGGGTATATGTGCCCAGTAACCGGTAATTCATTTCATGTACAATTATATCTGACAGATAGCTGTGGCCACTGTCAGCCTGTCATTGCCACGTACTGAGCAGCCACAACGATCCCCATACAACTTGGAATTCAGCCCCAGAAATCCACTGGATTTTTTTCACAGCTGGCACTAAAACACTGTGTGAATGAGGCCTAAGGCCAAAACGCATGACAGTCACAGGCCACGGGATCTATTCACAGCTTTGGATCTCATTGGTCATTATGGGGAAACTGATTTTTTTTTAAAGACCTTTTAAAAAATTAGGTTTTACTTTAACATGGACAAATAAAATAAATCTGAATCACAGGTAGAAACCTAGTGCTGCTTTATTTCTATACTTGCCATGGCAACAAACAGAATTAACTACCAACCTTGCCTTTAACTTTGATCTTCCAAAGTTATCTGTTGCAGTCATAAACAACACATTTGCAAAGTAAAGTGACTCATTTCATCCAATCAATTAAGTAAATCATTCATTTTAGTAGCTTGACCACAGCAATCCGATATGTTGCTATGGGTTACTGCACAATACTAACTATGGTTCTTTACAGTACCTCATTGTCAATGACAGATCCTAGTATCTGATGTATCTTTGTATCTCATGAATCCATGTATCTGATGGGTCCTTGCAACTGACGGATCTATGTATCCTTGTATCTGACGCATCCTTGTATCTGACGCATGTATCTGATAGATCATTGCAACTGATTGATCCTAGTATCTGATGTACCCTTGTTTCTGATGGGCCCTTACAACTTCAGCTGGCCATACATGGATTGAAATTCAGCTGGTTCAGCAGGGACCAGTCAAATTTTGATCCATGTATGGGCAGGTTGATTGTACGAAAGTTAATCCATTGATTAATTTGGGTATAACCAGCCCTATTTTTCTACATACGATTACTGCCAGTGGCTATAGCCACTAGCAGTAATCTATTCTGTTAAACTAGGCTCCCTGCACCCACTGTTGGCAGAATACAATAGTGCTCTGGGGGGGCATTCCTCTCACTGTGTTGATGGGGGAATTGAGCGATTTTCTTTCCTTCCATTCGTTGTATAATCTATGGCCTACCTAATGGATTCTAATATCTAAAGTACTCTTGTATCCAATGTATCCTTGTATCTAATGTGTCTGAGGTATCCGTGTGTCTGAGGTATCCGTGTGTCTGAGGTATCCGTGTGTCTGAGGTATCCGTGTGTCTGAGGTATCCGTGTGTCTGAGGTATCCGTGTGTCTGAGGTATCCGTGTGTCTGAGGTATCCGTGTGTCTGAGGTATCCGTGTGTCTGAGGTATCCGTGTGTCTGAGGTATCCGTGTGTACAACTTCAGCTGGCCATACATGGATTGAAATTCAGCTGGTTCAGCAGGGACCAGTCAAATTTTGATCCATGTATGGGCAGGTTGATTGTACGAAAGTTAATCCATTGATTAATTTGGGTATAACCAGCCCTATTTTTCTACATACGATTACTGCCAGTGGCTATAGCCACTAGCAGTAATCTATTCTGTTAAACTAGGCTCCCTGCACCCACTGTTGGCAGAATACAATAGTGCTCTGGGGGGGCATTCCTCTCACTGTGTTGATGGGGGAATTGAGCGATTTTCTTTCCTTCCATTCGTTGTATAATCTATGGCCTACCTAATGGATTCTAATATCTAAAGTACTCTTGTATCCAATGTATCCTTGTATCTAATGTGTCTGAGGTATCCGTGTGTCTGAGGTATCCGTGTGTCTGAGGTATCCGTGTGTCTGAGGTATCCGTGTGTCTGAGGTATCCGTGTGTCTGAGGTATCCGTGTGTCTGAGGTATCCGTGTGTCTGAGGTATCCGTGTGTCTGAGGTATCCGTGTGTCTGAGGTATCCGTGTGTCTGAGGTATCCGTGTGTCTGAGGTATCCGTGTGTCTGAGGTATCCGTGTGTCTGAGGTATCCGTGTGTCTGAGGTATCCGTGTGTCTGAGGTATCCGTGTGTCTGAGGTATCCGTGTGTCTGAGGTATCCGTGTGTCTGAGGTATCCGTGTGTCTGAGGTATCCGTGTGTCTGAGGTATCCGTGTGTCTGAGGTATCCTTTTAGCTGATGGATCCCCGTAGCTGATGGATCACCGTAGCTGAGGTATCCTTGTATTTGATGGATCGTTGTATCTGAAATATTTTTGTGCATCTGATGGATCTTTGTATGTGATGGATCATAGCAGTTGATTTACTAAAGGCAAATAGACTATTCACTCTGCAAGTTAAGTTGTGCTGTGCAAATGTGGTGAAATGTAATTTGGCAAAGAATACCCAATCACATACGAGGAAAAATAAAAAAACATGCGTTTGCACATGATTGCATCCTTGCATCTGATGGATCCTCGTCTCTGATGGAATCTCGTATCCGATGAAGCCTTGTCCAACTTTGTAATGCCATAAATCTTGCCTGTAAAGTTTCATTATAGTTGAAGTGATGTGCTAATCTACTCTGACCACTTAATCCACTAAACATCACTAAAAATAACGTGAAAAACGTCAATCACGTCGGGTCACAGAACATTTACATAAAACACGCCCCCCTGTTCCAAATTTGAATTAGGCGAGCTTACGCCGGCCGAATTACGCTACGCCGCCGCAACTTACGGAGCAAGTGCTTCGAGAATATAGCACTTGCCCGTCTAAGTTGCGGAGGCGTAACGTAAATCGGATACGTTACGCCTCCGCAAAGATACGCCGCTGGACGAGAATCTGGCCCTAAGTCTTCACACAATCCAAGACTAGTATTATCTTCTTCAAGACCAGCCTTTCCCAACCTGGATTCCATGGAATTCTAGAGTTCCTCCAGAGGTTGCTTGGGAAATTAAAAATGTCTACCTCTCAGATTATTAACCATTGACTCTACAATTGTCTTTATACCTATCTGTGGGGGGGGGGGGGGGATTCTCCCCTGTGACTATTATTAGCAGAGGTTTCCCTGACACCGGAAAGTTGCTTCAAAGGGTTTCTCCATGTTAGGCCCCTTTCAGACGTACGGATCCCGTGAGGATCCGTACCTTTCTCATCCGATTGCTCAGCGGGGATTGCTCCATTGATCCCCGCCGAGCCAGCAGATGAGAAGGCGGTCCCCACAAATAGTATTTTCCTCCATCTGCAGAATCGGAGCATAGCGGACACAGATGAGATCGGGTGTTCATCCGCTGACACCCGCTATCCCATAGGGATACATGTATGTCCGTATTTCATCCAAAAACGGATGGATGAAATACGGACATACGGTCCGCTGGTGTGAAAGGGGCCTTAAAAAGGTTGAGTGAGGCTGTTCTAGAGAGTACTCATTCTTAGCTAGATCCAGGTAGATGTGTGCATCTTTGAGGCGGCGTAGTGTATCGTATTTACGCTACGCTGCCGTAAGTCAGAGAGGCAAATGCTGTATTCACAAAGCACTTGCCTCCTAAGTTACGGCGGCGTAGCGTGAATGGGCCGGCGTAAGCGCGCCTAATTCAAATGAGGATGAGGGGGGCGTGTTTTATGTAAATTACTTGTGACCCGTCGTGATTGACGTTTTTTACGAACGGCGCATGCGCCATCCGTGGATATATCCCAGTGTGCATTGCTTCAAAGTACGCCGCAAGGACGTATTGGTTTCGACATGAACATAAATTACGTCCAGCCCCATTCACGGACGACTTACGCAAACAACGTACATTTTTCAAATTTCGACGCGGGAACGACGACCATACTTAACATTGACTAGGCCACCTAGGGGGCAGCTTTATCTTTACGCCGGCGTACCTCTTACGGAAACGGCGTATCTTTACTGCGACGGGCAAGCGTACGTTCGTGAATCGGCGTATCTAGTCATTTGCATATTCTACGCCGAACTCAACGGAAGCGCCACCTAGCGGCCAGCGGAAATATTGCACCCTAAGATACGACGGCGCAGGCCATTGTATCTTAGCTAGGTTTAAGTGTATCTCAGTTTGAGAATACACTTAAACATACGACGACTTAGATTTCGAGTTACGACGGCGTATCTACTGATACGCCGGCGTAACTCTTTGTGAATCTAGCCCTATGAATTTTTTAGTGCGTTTTCAGTTTTGCAGAAACACACTACTGTCCGTTTATTATGGTTTCCTATGGATGTAGTTCACATGTGTGCATTTTATGGAACGGGCCAGGGACTTTTTTCTGGTTCCATAGACTTCAATGAATCGGAAATGCGAATTGAAAAACGCAAAATGCACCTGGAATATGCAAACTGCAACCTGCATAGGTATGAGCGAGGCCTAAAAGAGCTTCCCAGTATGTTAGCCTGTCACCCAAGTATTATTGTCGTCTCTTGATCCTTAAAGCAGTACTGAACCCAACAGCAAAAATGCAATATATCGCAGCTTACCAGTCATTAGGTGTGGTGGCTGCATTTGTTTTTCTTAGTCTTTTTTCCCCCTGGTGATCTGACCAGTAATACACTAGAATGCCTACACCCTCAAAGCCAAACTCCAGCCATTACTTTATAAGCAGTTCCACCAGTTGTATTCCTTTTGGGATAAAGGTTTTACATAAATAAAAGCTGATCATTGCAAGCACCCCTGTCAGTGGTAAATGGTTTGTCTCAACCCGCTAACTGCTACATCTGCAGGACAGTATGTTCTGTTGAAAAACAATAGACTTACTGGCCAGATCACCAGGTGAAATTAAAGGGGAAAAAAGAGAACGAATGCAGCCATGACATCTAAGAATCTGTAATCTAATAAATGTTTGCTTCTGGGTTTATAAATGCTTTATGGTCTTCTTCATATTCTCTGATCTGATCATCCCCACCTCTATTAGATCTGTCCTTAGTCCCTCGTTCTCTTCATCCCTTCTAGATCTCTCTCTCTGAGCGTGTCTCTAATCAACAAGGTACAACCTGACAGAATTCTAGAGAACTGGAGGCCCCATCACACAATATGACACAATATCACACACTATGACATAATATGACACAATAGACACATTGGCCCAGATTCAGGTAGCAATTGCGCCTGCGTAACCATAGTTACGCAGCGCAATTGCTGACTTGTGCCGGCGTAACGAGTTCTCCTGATTCAGAGAACTCGTTACGACGACTGCAGCCTAAAATCTGCGTGGCATAAGGCTCTCATGCCACGCAGATTTTAGGCTGCATTCTAGCGATGACCGCTAGGGGGCGCTCCCATTGTGATCTGTGTATAGTGTATATAGACTTGATTTATCTATTTACAGGTATGTCTTCTGCGCTTAGACGCTTCCCTGACGGGTCAGTATTTGGCACATTACAAATCCATTAAAATAAATCAATCAATCAATAGTATGCAAATTGCATACTAACACCGATTCACAACGTTGCGCGAGCCCTGCGTACGCAAATTACGTAGTTTGCGTACGTCGGGTTTCGCATAAGGTTACACATCCTAATAGCAGGCGCAGCCAATGCTATAGGATACCCACGTTCCCGCGTCGCGATATTTAAAATCTACGTCGTTTGCGTAAGTGAATCGTGAATGGCGCTGGACGCCATTGACGTTCACTTTGAAGCAAATGACGTCCTTGCGACGTCATTTGCCGCAATGCACGTCGGGAAAGTTTCCCGACGGAGCATGCGCTTTACGATCGCCGCGGGAACGCGCCTAATTTAAATGATTCCCGCCCCCGGCGGGATCATTTACATTGCGCGCGCTTACGCCGGGCAATTTTGCCGGCGCGCCCTCGCAATTTACGGAGCTACTGCTCCGTGAATCGAGGGCAGCGCAAAATATTTGCGTGGGCGCAGGGCAAAATGGTTGCCCTGTGCCTCCACAAATAAAGCGCAAGTCGTACCTGAATCTGGGCCTATAATGACACAATAATGACACAATATGACATAATATGACACAATATATCACACAATATGACATAATCCCACTCACCAAAATCCAGGAACTGCTTGATGGAGAGAGGCGAGGGGGAGAACTTGGAGTAGTACTCGATCTGATTGGGGATGGCGTTTTTCAGCAGGTACCTGCACAACCTCATGATGCTCCACAGCAGGTAGGTGACCAGCCACAGGGAATGTTTACAATGACACCATCTACCTACTACAGCCTGCTACTATGCCCATTGCCCTATAGAGATGCAAGCATATACATGTAGATGAAGGCTGAGCAGGATGCTGCAAGTGCTGGACACCGAGGCACAGCCGATGCTGCCTCCGGACAGATAGCCGGTGTTCAGTGCTGAAAGTAAACAATGCTGATTGCACAGAAAAGAAAGGAAACAGCCAATGCTACGACACCTCCTACTCAGCACCAGCGCTGGCAGAAGAGGCCTGGACACGCCCCCTCCCCTGACCCGCGCGTTCCCGTGCACAGCACGTCCACACTTACATTCCTACACCAGGGACCATGCGCGTTCGCGAGCAGAACCTGTGGGCGTGACTGGCCGGGGGCTACCTCAGTCATCTGATTGGTGGAGAGAGCTTGAATAAGTAGGTTGTGCAGGTAAAGCAACGAGATAAACAATGAATGAGGTGGATGGCGGGTCGTGACGTCAGCACAGAGACATGAGTCTGAGAAAGTAGACAAGAGTCTGAGGTAAAAAGTGCCATATAACAGCAAAGCTGCAAAAGTGGCTTCAAAGATTATATATATATATATATATATATATATATATATATATATATATATATATATATATATATATGTATATATATATATATATATATATATATATATATATATATATATATTACAGTACAGACCAAAAGTTTGGACACACCTTCTCATTCAAAGAGTTTTCTTTATTTTCATGACTATGTAAATTGTAGATTCACACCGAAGGCATCAAAACTATGAATTAACACATGTGGAATTATACATAACAAAAAAGTGTGAAACAACTGAAAATATATTTCATATTCTAGGTTCTTCAAAGTAGCCACCTTTTGCTTTGATTACTGCTTGGCACACTCTTGGCATTCTCTTGATGATCTTCAAGAGGTAGTCACCTTGCGCAGCACCCCATCACTCTCCTTCTTGGTCAAATAGCCATTACACAGCCTGGAGGTGTGTTTGGGGTCATTGTCCTGTTGAAAAATAAATGATGATCCAACTAAACGCAAACCGGATGGAATAGCATGCCGCTGCAAGATGCTGTGGTAGCCATGCTGGTTCAGTATGCCTTTAATTTTGAATAAATCCCCAACAGTGTCACCAGCAAAGCACCCCCACACCATCACACCTCCTCCTCCATGCTTCACGGTGGGAACCAGGCATGTAGGGCCAGATTCACAAAGGAGATACGACGGAGTATCTCAGATACTCTGTCGTATCTCTCAGAGTATCTATGCGACTGATTCATAGAATCAGTTACGCATAGATATCCCTAAGATCCGACAGGTGTAATTGTTTTACACTGTCGGATCTTAGGATGCAGTACCGCGGCCGCCGCTGGGGGGAGTTTGCGTCGTAAACCAGCAGCGTGGGGTATGCAAATTAGGAGTTACGGCGATCCACGACGAATTTTCGCGTTCGCTACGTCGCCGCTAGTCTAGTTTCCCGTCGCAAAGTTAGTCGTCGTTTTTGGTGCCTTAACTTTACACAGCAATCGTATTGCTGTATAAAGTATGGCCGTCGTTCCCGCGTCGAAATTTAAAAATTAACGTCGTTTGCGTAAGCCGTCCGGGAATACGGAATTATGGTACGCGCGTCGCCGTTCGAAAAAATGATGTCACTGCGCGCAAAGCACGGCGGGAATTCCGAAAACTGAGCATGCGCAGTAGGTCCGGCGCGGGAGCACGCCTAATTTAAATGGCACATGCCCATTTGAATTGGCCCGCCTTGCGCCGGACGTATTTACGATACACCGCCGCAAGTTTCCAGGTAAGTGCTTTGTGGATCAGGCACTAAAACTGGAAACTTGCGGCGGTGTAACGTAAACGGGTTACTTTACACGGCCGCAAATGTATGTGAATCTGGCCTGTAGAGTCGATCCGTTCACCTTTTCTGCGTGGCACAAAGACACGGGGGTTGGAACCAAAGATCTCAAGTTTGGACTCATCAGACCAAAGCACAGATTTCCACTGGTCTAATGTCCATTCCTTGTGTTCTTTGGCCCAAACAAGTCTCTTCTGCTTGTTGCCTTTCTTTAGCAGTGGTTTCCTAGCAGATATTCTACCATGAAGGCCTGATTCACACAGTCTCCTCTTAACAGTTCTAGAGATGTGTCTGCTGCAAAAGGTGGCTACTTTGAAGAACCTAGAATATGAAATATATTTTCAGTTGTTTCACACTTTTTTGTTATGTATAATTCCACATGTGTTACTTCATAGTTTTGATGCCTTCAGTGTGAATCTACAATTTTCAAAGTCATGAAAATAAAGAAAACTCTTTGAATGAGAAGGTGTGTCCAAACTTTTGGTCTGAACTGTATATATATATATATATATATATATATATATATATATATATATATATATATATATACACATTCACGGTAGGGTGACCACATTTCCAAACTACCATTCAGGGACACCCTCCCTTCCCAAAAATCAGCTTGTGCTGTAACGATTCACAGCACAGTGATTGGACACAAGAGGCGGGATTTATGATTTCTCCAAACACAAGCAGGGGGTGGGATTGTGTTCCTCCAGGCATTCCCCGCCAGGACAAGTACTGTCAGTGAGTAAAGCGGCGACGTGGCAGCCTTTTTTGGGGGCATCAGATTGGCCTGGGGGGTGGCTGTGTCAGTTTCATTCTGGGACACTGTATTGTCCTGGAATGAAGGTGCCCGGGACAGACCTGCAAAATGCGGGACTGTCCCGGGCAATCCGGGGCACGTTGTCACCCTAATTCACGGCCACTTTATTGGGTACCCATGTTCAATTGCTTGGTGACACAAATTGCTGATCAGCCAATCACATGGCAACTTAAATGCATTTAGGCATCTAGACTCATCTAGACTTGCTGAAGTTTGAACCGAGCATAAGAAAGTGGATTAAAAAAAAAAAAACATGTCATACTTACCTCCTCTGTGCAGTTATTTTTTTTTTTGGCTCCTGGCTCCTCCTCTTCTCGAGTGCCCCGTTGGGGAGCCACTGTCCCTCGGGCACTCGTGCGGGCACGCTCCTGTGTCCTGCTGCTGCCTCCGTTGACACAGACAGCAGGACTCGGCCCGCGTCTTTGGATTTGGTTGACAGCAGCAGGAGCCAATGGCTGCACTGCTATCAATCTATCCAATCAGGACCCGAGACTCTGGCTGGAGCTGGTGTGCTCGTCCCCGTCGCTGGAAAGACCGGGTTCAGGTAAGTAAAAGGGGGGCTGCATCACAGGAGATTTTTCACCTTAATGCGTAGAATGCATTTCAGTGGTAGTAAACCCAAAATGCCACTTTTACCTACAGGCAAGCCTATAATAAGGCATACCTGTAGGTAAAATAAATATCTCCTAAACCTGTATGGTTTAGGAGATATTCCCTTTGCATGCAGACGCTGCCGGACCTTGTCGGGAAGAAAACTCCCGCACGCATGCGCGGGAGTGAGGAAATCGCAGCTCTGGCCACTCACAGCGCCAGTGCCGCAAACCCGGAGGACACGACGAGGGCAAGATGGCAGCTCCCTTGGCATGGACCGGACTCCGATACGGGGGGTTCGTTCTGAGGTATGTGCATACTGGCGCCAAAATGATATATATAAGGATGACAGTTACACTAGGGCCTTGCTGTCTGATCTGCAGCTTTCCCCTATATCCTGGTCCTGTGTCAATCCTTGATCTGATTTGAACCGGCTACCTGACGATCCTGATTCTCTCCAATCTTGACCCTGGCTTGCCTTGACCTTGATTTACCTGCATCTGCTTGATTCTCTGTTGCCAAACCTCTGCTTGAACTTTGATCACTCTTGGTTTAATGTCTCTGCTGTACCTGATCCTCCGTGTATAACCTGGCTTGTCTGACTCTGCACCAGTCTCCTCAGCTTCCTACATTTGCTATGTACCTGCATCTCCAGTACACCGGCACCTGCAACATACCTGCATTCGCAGCACCCCTGGATCCACAACGTGCCTGCATCTGCAGCCAACCTGCAGCTTCTACTACTGCTGCCATCTGCTTCTGCTTACCTGCTAGCAGAGAACATCACAGGCACTCCTACCTCACCATGCTCTTGTGGCTGCTGTTGCAACCCCAGTGGTCCTTGAACTGGGGCTGTACGAGAGGCTTTCTTCTGCTCGTCAGGCGTTACCCGAAGGTACGTGACACATACTATAAACATTAAGTTCATTAAACAACTTGCCACCTAGGCAATGTTGTGATTAATCAGATATCTCACTCCAGGTCAGACTGGCCAACACCGAGCTCACAAAGTACACTACATATTATCATAAGTTCAACATCCCCACAGTAGTTTGCTAGTAGAAAATAGGTGGGTCAATTAGCACAATTAACAATGGGTAAAAGTCAGGTGGCTTGAGCTGATGAGATTAAGGGCCCTTTCACACGTGCAGGCCGTATGTCTGCATTTTCATCCGTCCGTTGCGGATGAAAACGGGACATACATTGGTCCCTATGTGATTACGGGTGTCAGCGGATGACCACCGTAATCGTCCGCCTCCGCAAAGATCCGCATTTGCGGACGGAAGAAAATCCTATTTTTCTTCCGTCTGCCGGATCGGATGAACACGGACATATGGTCCGTGTTCATCCGATCCCCCCATAGGGGAGAGCGGAGAAAAGACAGGGCGGTCCCTGCACAGTGTGCGGGGACCGCCCTGTCAGCTGCCAGCTCAGTGGGGATTTTACGGAGGATCCCTGCTGAGCTTTTGCAGACACACAGAGCGGATCATTACTGATCCGCCCGTGTGAAAGGGCCCTAACATCTGCTATGAGTCTCACAGTGTGGAGCAGTCATTGCTGGAAATGTGGCATCTAGGCCCCTAACATGGATCCTGGACCTAGACTCCCAGAATCTGTGTGTTCTGGGGAGACACAAACACGAATCAGAGACAAGACCACTCTGAGGATCCCCCAGGCACACACCTCCCAATGAGCAGTGTTCCCCCAAAAACCAGGGCCCATGGTCAGTGGGTAAGGGGCTTGTCCTTAGTCCTCTCCAAAAGCCCCTGTCCTGGTTGGGTCTGTCACAGGTTTTAAAACCTTGTAGGTTACTGACTTGAGCAAGTATGCAAATCAGGAATTCTGACTTTGTTTGCTACATACTTGTTCTGGGTCAATGACTGAATAAGCCAGAGTCAATCGGACAATTAGAATTTTCAGAAGGACAGAGATGGAAGGTGATATCCTTTCCACTTTAAGATTAAACCTACTGTTTACAGATATCATAGACATTGTGCTGACATTTACTGTTAGCATAGTATACTGTATGTATTACAATGAAACATCAACTTTATTACCTTTTTTTAAATCTCTTTTGTTAGTGGTTGTGTGACTTTGGTTTCTTTCTCTCACTGTCTGTAGGTTCAGGGCTGTAGGCATGGAGAAGTAGCAGTTTATTGCCACTTCCTGTGATGTTGCTACAAACTTAAAAAGTCCTGGGTGCCTTTAGGGTCCTTTCACACGTGCGGACTGTTCGTCCGTTTTTTCATACGTCCGTTTACGGACTGCAATGCTTTCCAATGGGACAGCGTACGTTAGCGGATGAGCATCCTCTAACGTCCGTTAACATCCGTCTCCGTTAAGCTCCGTTTTTTTGAACGGAAGAAAGCCCTATTTTTCTTCCGTCAAAAAAACGGAACGGACGAAAAACGGATGTTAGCAGACGATCAGTTTAACATCCGATCCGCTAACATCCGTTTTTCATCAAAATATGTAATAAAAATAAAGTTCTAACAAAAAAAAAAACTGATGAAAAAACGGATGAAAAACGGATGACAACTGATGAAAAACGGATGAAAAAACGGATCAACTGATGATAAAAAACTGATCTAAAAAACGGTCCGCACTTGTGAAAAGATCTCAAATCACAGCTTATGAGGAGCTCTCTGATTACCAGCCTCCTTATAGGAATTGCCGACCTGACAATGGGAAGCCACCAGGCACACTGCAGATTGGCACAATGTTAACTGACTGTGCTATCTGTTTTCCAGCATAGGCATGCACAACAATGGCAACTCTAATGCTGCATTGGGAGCCTGTGGGTAAAGTTATCACTCAATCATACATAGAAAGCTCAGGCAGAAAAATCTTGAATGATTGCTGTGTTTTTACTAATACCATCAAAAATAAGCTTTCAGTACTATATGTGGCAGCTAAAATGGTGCTATTTATGTAACTTCACTTGTTGGGTTTACATAAACTTGTTGATATATGATTTGCACGTCCATCTTACCGAAAAACTCAGGACTGAAAAAAGATTTGCATATACAGTGTCCTGTTAATATCTGTAAATCTTAGTATGAGCCATGACAGGCTTGTATTATAAGGATTCAATTTCCCTCCAAGAGAAGTGTAATTTTCTTACAGTTCTCTTGTTTCCTCTGCCATAATATTTCATTAAAATGTTTGCACACAGAAATAATTGTGTCATCGCTTGTAGTGGTGCACAGTTGACATGATGTGCGTAAGTATCCACATAAATTACCGTGAACGAGAATCTCTTGGGCATAAGAAATGAAGTAAAACAAACAGCAGAAATAAAATAGGAAAATTCACTTTGGCATCCAGTTTGTGTATAATTAAACCAACTTTGATCTGAAAAGAAAATATAACTTTGCTCATAGGCAGGTGACATTCTTTTAGTAGTTCCATATGTAGATTCCTGGTAAGTTATGCTCAGCCACTTAAAATGAGTAATAACATTGAGCAATTTGATGCCCTATTTTAAGACACGTCCAACAGTTTGCCTTAGACAACAAATAAACAGGTTGACAGGTTGAACAAAGAAATGAAGTACAACAGTAATAACCGTATCTTGTAGGCATTGTGTGGAGCAGCCTAGGGGCTGCACCAGTTAGTAGAATAAGGATGTCACCATAGGAACAGTGTTGCGGACAGCTGTGGTAGGTGCAGAGGGTACATAGAATGCAGGGGCCTCCTATATTACAGCCCTGCCACTGGTAACGAGCCAGGGGGGCTGTCTATGCAACTATAGTGTCATGGTCTTACCTCTTTGCAGGCTTCTCATCACTGACATGTGCTGGCAGCCACCTTGCTTCATGGGGCTCTTGTAACCTGCCTAACCCTTCGGCTCCTCCCTCCCACTGGGAGGAGCTGAATGCTCAGCATATATATATCACGGCAGCTGCAGCATTTCCTTGCTTGGGCCTCTCGTCTGATACCCCATCTATGTTCGTGCTGCTTGCTCCTGGTGACCAACCCAGCTACGGACGTTCCTTCTGGTTCCTGATTCCTGGCTTCGTTTCACCCCTTCTATGGCTACAGACTCCGGCTTGGCTGACTCCCATCCCTGGCTATCGACCCTGGCTCTGTTGGATGACTCTTCTGGCGGTTTCGATCGTCAGCGTGGACTTTGATCTTGCTGTTTGATTTTCAATAAAATCTCCTTATTCATTTATTTGTGTTGTACGTCTGATTCATGCTTCCATGACATATAGTTAAGACATGGTCTCCCGTACCATGGCTGGGGCAGGGGGAGGGGGCCTAATAGCCTACATCTGACCTCCCTCCACTCCTCTTTGCGCAGCTGGGGCACCAAAAAGCCACAGTGTACACTCGGGCAAGACACCCAGTGCCCCCCCGTAAAGGGTGCCCCATCCCACGAGCGCAGAGGCTCTTGATAATGATATCAACCGACAGCATATCAGTCAATCCTTAAACCCGGATCAATATAATAAAGAAAAAATGCATACAACTTCAAAATATATATATATATATATATAAAAAAGAAAGGGGAAAGAAAAGAGTCAAATAAGAGAGAAAAGGAGAAAGGGAAGAGAGGGGGAAAGAAAGGGGCAATCCGAGCATACCTGCATTTCTGTAGGAGGCCTTATTTGTGGCCGTGCCGAGCACACCATCCTCAAGTGTAGTCATCAGTCCAGGTGAACTCCAGTAGTCGCAATGTCAGAGGGTAGGTCCCCATCCTCTAAGGCTAAGCTCTTGACAGCCTGCAATATTTAAGAGAAGGTTCTGCTAGTTCCAATAAAGCTATGTCCAGGCTAGACAGCACACATCTAGGATCTGTGACGTAGTCATTCCAGGGTATCCAGATACCGATGAACTGGTTGATGCCCTATTTAAGGTAACTACAAACAGATGTGTGATTTCGCTTGTTTGTATTGTGAATATTGAATGTGTTGCATTAGGCGTGCAGTCCCTGAAAAAGTACCTGTAATAAAGGTTAAAAGAGAAGTATGTTTTTTCAGACTCATACTAACCTAGGTTGATGCAGCATCGATCCACTGCTGCATCTGTCCCCTGTCAGCTCTATGACTGAGAACTGAATAATCAAACACCGCCAATCGCTCAGTTCTCAGGGCTCCTTGAGCAGAGAGCTGGTGACTGTCAGTCACTGCTGTCTACTCCCCCTCCTGCTCACTGGAGTGCTGGGCTGTGGAGGGGGTGGCATGCTGAGAGGCTAAGCCGGTTGCCGGCCCAGGCATGTGGGTGGACCCTGACTTCATTGATGCAATGTTTCCCCAGCCTGAGGACTGCCTCAGACAACACCAGACTTCTGAAAACGTCTCACAGGAGTGCAGAACGAACTGCAATCCTGTGATCCATAGGAGAAGTACAGCCAAAGCAGCTTTGGTTGTACTTATCCCTTAAAGCTGAAGCCTGAGCCGCTATTTTCAACACAAATGAATATAGTTTTGTAGTCATAAATTCATCATTAAATTTGTTTTTTAAATGCAAGCAGTATTAGCATCTATATTTTGCTTGGTCTCACTATCTTACAGTCCCTGTACAGCAGGGCTGGAGCATGAGAGGGAGAAGCAGTACAAAGAGACCATCAATTCCTGTGCTGACAAGAAGCATGGTGATAGGAAGAGTGCCAGACAGATGAGCTCATCACTGTGCTGCTTCTTTTTCACTGTCCAGTCACAGGCTGAGGCAGGACCTGGATGAAGCGGGCTCAGAGTAATTGGGTTGAATGATGCTAGTCATCAGACCAAGGGCATCTAGAGGCAAAAGTTCTGTATTGAAGGTCAATATTTCAGCAAAAGTAAGTTTTACTTTTTAAATTGGCTGTTTTTTTAATCGTATTATTTTTGGCTGGAATTGTGCCCTAAAGACACATAGAACTCTCTACTTCCATTCCCAGTGGGGTCAGCTTAAAATAACCGGTTACAATAAAACCTTTGCCAAAACATTGTCATTTGATGTTGTTGGATTGGTAATTGGGACACCTCTTCATGCAAGTCACTGGTGTGCATCAGGATCTTACTTACTCTACTTTCCATAATAGATTATTGTTTTTTTTATGGAAGAAAATTTGAAAAAGAATGGTCAGTCTTGATATTTTGAAAGAAATTTTACACTTTCAGCTTTACTTTTTATCACTATTCATAAATTGACTAATTTTCATCAAAAACTGGTGCATTTAGATTATACGGTTTATGGCTTTTTTCTATGCTTTTTGTCTCCATCCGTCTTGCTGTATTTATCCCATTCAAGCCGTGCTTGTACGTTATCGCCCCTTTACCTGGTCATAAAAAATCTAAACCTACTAAAACTAGTTAAATTGTATCCTTTGTACAGTGTTTTCTTTGTGCATTGCTTCATATTTAGTATTTTAACCAGTTCTCTTCATATGGAAATGTGGTCCAAATTGAGATTTTTGGCAAGTGGGCAGATAATTACACCTACAGTATCAATGCAGATAAACACTAACAAAATTTATGGCGTGACATCTTTAAAGGAGAAGTATGGTCAAACTTTCTTGGCCATACTTTTGTTGTGGGTCACAGGAGTGAACTTACCTTTGCAAGGGATATTGCCCGCTGTCAGCGTCCTAACAGAGCAGCTTCAGGCTCTGGAGGATCCCAACCATACTGTTGGTATCCACCCAGCTGCCTAATTGAGAGCTGACTAGGGGTGCAACGGATCGTCACCGATCCGTGATCCGAACGGGTCACCCCGTTCGGATCGGCACACCCCGCGATCCGCGGAGCGCTCCAGGGCCTAGGCAAGTCTCCTGCTTCAGCCTAGCTCCGGAGCGGCGGCCATATTGCTCCACCCAGTCTGCTTGCCAGAGCCCAGCGTGACACGCCTCCCCGCCTCCCCGGGGAGGCGTGTCACGCTGTGCACTGGGCTCTGGCAAGCACACTTGGAGAGGGAATGTTAGCAGTGAAGCACTGGTGTGAGAGGAGGGGGAAAAAAAGAGGAAGCAGGTGAGGCTGTTTGGACAGGACTTGTTAAAAGTACAATCTTGATGTTTTTACAGCAAGAATATTTACTACTGCATGTTATTTCCCCCCCAGTTCTGACAATGACTATAAAATGTGTGTGTGTGTATATATATATATATATATATATATATATATACTGTATATATTAGTGCTGTCAGTTAAACGCGTTATTAACGGCGTTAACACAAACCCATGTTAACGCCGTCAATTTTTTTATCGCGCGATTAACGAGGCGGCGTTCGGGGGTTATACCGGGATGATGCCTGCAGCCGCAGGCATCATCCCGGTACCGTTGTTTAAAGCGGGCGATCGGCTATCCAAACATAACAACCGATGCGGCTAAAAGCCGCTCGGTTGTTATGCCGGAGGAGCGGGAGGGGACATCCCCCCCCTCCCGCCGCCTTTCGCCGCTCTGACCGGGCCTCCCGTCCCACCGGGAGACCCGATCCTCCATCCGCCGCGTTCTGTGTTCAGGCGGAGACTGACACTAAGCCGTAAATGGCTTTGATTCAGTCTCCGCATTGAAACCACGGAAGCGGCGTCATGACGTCACTTCCGGGTTTCTCGGCTGCCAATGGCGCCGGATTTAAAAAAGTACACAGTATTCAGAATCGCCGTTTTCGGCGATCTGAATACTTTGAAGTGCAAAGGAGGGCTCGGAGGTCTTTTAGACCCCGATCCCTCCATAAAGAGTACCTGTCACCACCTATTGCTGTCACAAGGGATGTTTACATTCCTTGTGACAGCAATAAAAGTGATCAAAATGTAAAAAAATAAAAAAACACAATTTAATATTATAAAAAAAAAAAAAATAAGAAAACAAAAAAAAATGTTTTAAAGGGTGAACCTCCTTAATCGCGCGATTAATCGTGAGTTAACTATGACATTAATGCGATTAATCGCGATTAGAAATTTTAATCGCTTGACAGCACTAATATATATATATATATATATATATTTGGACCGATGAAAACTGACCCTTTTTTTTGCTGATCCGAAAATGATCCGATCCGTGACTCCTGATCCGAGGATCGATCCGATCCGTGAGTTTTTTGATCCGTTGCACCCCTAGAGCTGACTATAGCTCCCAATGCGCTCCTGAGAGCCGAAGCCAGCTGTACCTACCCCCTCTCCAGCCCAGCACTACAGTAATTGATAGAGAAACAAAGAAGTCACTAACAGTCACTGCTATCCATGTCCAGCAGATTGAGAACTGAGTGATCAGAGGTCATGTGATCGCTCAGTTCTTGGTCATAGCACCAATGTGGGACAGCTGCAGCATCACACTGATTCTGCAGCATATAGATAAATATGTGTAGCAGAATCTCTGACCTCTTCCAGTCTAATGTGAACCTTCAAGGCCAAAGATAGCTGACATCCTTCAATATGTGTGGCATAGTGGGTGCAAAAGTGGTAAGAGTAATTGGGCGCCAGACACTTCTTGGCTGTAAAGAGGTTTTATTTCTTTGATAGTCCTTTTTATATCCCCTTAAGTAGTTGCATTTTCAAATAGTAGACTCCGAGACTTCAACAGGAGGACAGCCGTACAGGGAAAGGCCCCAGCAAGGTGCCACTTCTGCCAGTGAAGGATTGCTGTCTCCTATGGCAACAGTACTTAAAGGGACACTAAAGGTAGATTTAAAAAAAATAACAAACATGTTATACTTACATCCGCTGTGCAATTCGTTTTGCACAGAGTGACCCGGATCCGTGTCTTCTGGGGTCCCTCGGCGGCTGTCTCGGCTCCTCCTCGCAAAAGCTTTCCACGTTCATGCGAGCTCCCTTGCATGGTGGAAAGCTTTTGCGAGCGCGCTCCCGTGATACATCGGCGGCCATAGCCGCCGACTGTATCACTCGGCCCCGCCCCCCGGCGCCCTGTGTCATCCGCTGTGATTATCAGCAGCGCCAGCCAATGGCTGCGCTGCTATCAATCCGCCCAGCCTAGCCAATCAACGGCCAGGCTGGGACCTGAACAAGATGACAAGCACGCACCCGGGACTTTCAAACGGTGAGGTAAGTAAAACGGGGGCTCGGGGGGGGGGGGGGGGGGTGCTGTCAGATGTTTTTTTACCTTAATGCATAGGATGCATTAGGTAAAAAAACTTTTACCTTTACAACCCCTTTAATCAGTTCCTAACTCAAAGTAACAGTTCTCTCAGCTGTACTACAACTTCTCCTTGTAGTTTCTCAGCCCCTTGAGCTCCTGGTCTCTCACTGGACCTCAAAATTGACAGTATTTTTTCATTTATTTAGCAAACAAACAAACAAAAAAAATGATGACTAAATACCACCAAAAGAAAGCTCTGTGTCTCAAAAAAATTCTAAAAAGGTAATATGGGTACAGTCTTACATGACCACGAAATTGTCATTCAAAGTGCGACAGCACTGAAAGCTGAAAATTGAACTGGGCAGGAAGGAGATGAAAGTACCCTGCAGGCAAGTGGTTAAAGGGTGTCTTCTGGAAAAAAGATCTCCTCTCTGTTATCAGGTATTTCATGTCTCGATGAGTGTAGGTAGATGAGTTTCTTCAGTTAAAGAGCTCTAAAGTATTAAAATATTGATTTCTTTGCTCACCTTAAAGGGGTTGTAAAGACAAAAATATTTTCCTCTTAAATTAAAGTCTGACAGTAGCTGATAAAGTAAAAAGTAATGTTTTGCATTATAACTAGTTTGATACCTGTTGAAATCGAGCTGTTTTATTCACCTCCAGCACTCCTGAATCATTATTCTCACTGACTTCCTGGTTTGCGGTGCACATTCATTCTTGCTACATCACGGCCTAATGGGAACTACAGTTCCCATTAGGCTTAGCCTCCATGCCTGTGAGGGATAAGAGAGCATCTTCACGCAGGGCTGTAGTCATAGGGAGGGGGTGAGCACATTCTGCTTTCCACCATGCAAAACGGCTCAGATGCTGGTGGAAAGCAAGAAGAGGAGAGACAGGAAATGGCATTTTCAAACCTGGATTACTGTATTTTGGAGGTCAAAAGGAAAAACGAGGTAAGTGATATTTAAATGCTCTAGCTTACAGCAATCAATTGCTCTAATAAAAAATGAACCTTTAGTGTTCCTTTAAACAGCTTACTTGCAGCAACTTTTTGAAAGTCTTTTTAGATGTAACTCACTGGCCCGGAACGTAAATGACGTCCAGCCCTATTCACGAACGACTTGCGCAAACAACGTAAAATTTTCAAAACTCGTCGCGGGAATGACGTCCATACTTAACATTAGCTACGCCTCATATAGCAGGGGTAACTATACGCCGCAAAAAGCCTAACGTAAACGACGTAAAAAAATGCGGCGTCGGGACGTACGTTTCTGAATCGGCGTTAATACCTAATTAGCATATTCCTCGCGTAACTATATGGAAGCGCCACCTAGCGGCCAGCTTAAATATGCAGCCTAAGATACGACGGTGTAAGACACTTACGCCGATCGGATCTTTGGGAAATCTATGCGTAACTGATTCTCTGAATCAGGCGCATAAATTCGACGGCCCGCACTCAGAGATACGACGGCGTATCAGGAGATACGCCGTCGTATCTCCTATCTGAATCCAGGCCACTATATTTACATGCACTTGTCGGAGGTAACTGTTCTTGGCTCTGCCTGCGATGTTCTGAGGTGGGTGTGAAACCTTCAGTGGATGTGTTTAAGACACTTGAGATCCGAGGACGTCCATTGTGCAGTGATATCTGAATGATGCCTGCAGCTACAGGCATCATTCAGATATCACCGTCTTCAGCCAGCGATTCTGTGCAACATAAGAATGATCAAAGTGGCGGTTCCGCCGCTTGATCGTTCTTATAGGCGGCGGGAGGGGACATCCCCCCTCCCGCCGCCAACCGGTGCTTCTCCGGGCTATCCCGTGCCATCGGGGGCCCGGAGAGCGAATCGGCCGGCGTTCGTTGGGAAAGCATAGAGATGACTGGTGACCAGATGGTCACCAGTCATCTCTATGACCGTCGGAGGTCCGGGCGCGACGTTATGACGTCACGCCCGGTACACGGAAGTAAACAAAGCCGCAATTGCGGCTGTCGGCATTAGATCGGTGAATTTTTTTCACCGATCTAATGCTTGTAAGCCTGGAGGAGAGATGTGGGGTCTTATTGACCCCACATCTCTCCATAAGGAGGACCTGTCACAGTGATTCCTATTACAAGGGATGTTCACATTCCTTGTAATAGGAAATAAAAGTGATCAAAAAAAAAATAGGTGTGGAGTTTTTTGGGGAGGAGGGGTGGTCAACCATATCGAAGGCAGCAGAGAGGTCCAGGAGTAGGAGTACAGAATAGTGTCCCTTCGTTTTGGCCGTTAGTATATAGTTTGTTTGTTTTAGGAAAGCAGTTTCTGTGGAATGTTGAGGACGAAATCCAGACTGAAGGGGATCAAGATGGTTATTATCAGCAAGGTGGACGCTCAGTCGGTTGTAGACTAGACGTTCAACGAGTTTGGATAAAAATGGGAGCAAGGAGATGGGGCGTAGGTTGTCAAGATTGGATGGGTCCAGTGAGAGCTTTTTAAGTATGGGGCTGACTAGTGCATGTTTCAAAGAGTTATGCCCTGTACACACGATCAGTTCGTCTGATGAAAACGGTCCGATGGACCGTTTTCATCGGACGAACCGATCGTGTGTGGGCCCCATCGTTTTTTTTTCCCCATCGGTGAAAAAACGTAGAACCTGTTTTAAAATTATCTGATGGTTAAAAAAACGATAGAAAAAAACGATGGTCTGTGGGCAAGTCCATCGGTTCAAAATCCATGCATGCTCAGAATCAAGTTGACACATGCTCAGAAGCATTGAACTTCATTTTTCTCAGCATGTTGTAGTGTTTAACGTCACCGTGTTCTGACACAAATGAATTTTTAACTGATGGTGTGTAGGCAAGACTGATGAAAGTCAGCTTCATCGGATATCTGATGAAAAAATCCATCGGTCCGTTTTCATCGGATGAACCGATCATGTGTACGTGGCATTAGGGAAGATGCCAGAAGAGAGGGAGGGATTGAAGATGTGGGTTAGAGAGTGTAGAATAGAGCCAGAGGGTGAACGTAGCATTTGCGAGGGAACAGGATCCAGAGCGCAGTGGTAAGATGGACGTTATCCCCTAGGAAGCAAGTTTGACTAGACATTTTTTAACACTGGATTTCACTGAAAGTCCTTTGTGATGTAGCTCAATAAATGTAGTTATTACTTTCAATGTGTCTCATAACGTCCCTTGGGCATGGGCGTCCGCTCCATAGGGCAAGGGGGGTCAATTGACCCCCCCTGGAAGTCAAAGTGGACTGCACTTTTCAGGCTCCACACACACACCATATCTTAAATTATTATTTTTAATAATGTGGAATACTTTCTATGTAGAACCCGAAAAGTCCCAGTATATTCCTGACATTGTCATGAGTATAAAGAGACATACAGAATACAGCAAAAGTTCGGTACACAGAGAGTATATTTGTTCCAATTTACTATGTTTATTATGCCTCAGAGAAAGGAACTGGAGAATTCACACTTAGTCCCTTTCTGTTTTTTGAAAGTGAGCTATCAGGGGTCTGTTTAGTCCCCTGATATTTCACCAAAGCCCCCCCAACAAGACTGTTAAAAAATGTAAAAATAAATAAATTTGTAAAAAAAAAAAATAAAAAACGACTGACACCGTCCACTGCCCTTCTAACACCACCCACTGCCCTACTGACACCATCCATCCTATTTGGCTGCTGGGGGGGGGGGGGGGGTTTAAACCTCAGCTAGTGGTCGAAGACAGGGTTAAATGTGACTGTGTATTGCCGCTGCCACAGCGCCCCCCCTTGAAAAAATTTCAGCGGATTGTTTTTTGTACTATTGTACTGCATATGGGGCTGAGACACTTTATGCCCATGCACACCAGCCATTTATTGTGATATTTAGTTATGATCATCATAACTTAATGATTATTGCTCCCCCCGCTAGATCAGTGGATGTAGAGTCTCTTTTAAAGGGATAATGTAAGTCTGATGTGTATCTGTTAGGCCCCGTACACACAGCCGAGGAACTCGAAGTGCCAAGCACGTCGAGTTCCTCGTCGAGTTCTGGGATGAAGCCGCCGAGGAGCTCGGCGGGCCGCCTTCTCCCATAGAACAACGAGAAAATAGAGAACATGTTCTCTATTTTCTCGACGAGCTCCTCGGCGGCTCAATCGAGCCAAAACTGTACAGACGACAGAGTTTCTCGGCAGAATCCGGGTTTTGACCGAGTTTCTCGGTGAATTCTGCCGAGAAACTCTGTCGTGTGTACGGGGCCTCATTGTTGCATTCTGAGCACTTAAAGGGGTGTTCCAGTCATTTTTAATGTTAACAACTTGCTGACCAGCCGCCGTCGTTTTACGGCGGCAGGTTGGCTCCCCTGCGCGAAAGACCGTAGCTATACGTCGGCTCTCGCGCAGGCCACTACGCCCCCGACTCCCGCGTGCCCGGCGGGGACCGGGAGCTGTGTGTGTAAACACACAGCTCCCGGTCCTGTCAGGAAGAGAAATGCTGATCTTCTGTTCATACAATGTATGAACAGAAGATCGGTCATTTCCCCTAGTGAGGCCACCCCCCTACAGAACACACCCAGGGAACATACTTAAAGCGGGAGTTCACCCAATTCGTTTTTTTTTTCTCTTTTCCCCTTAGCTTCATGCTCGTTTTGTCTAGGGGAATCGGCTATTTGTTTTAAAATATGATCCGTACTTACCCGTTTTCGAGATGCATCTTCTCCGTCGCTTCCGGGTATGGGTCTTTGGGAGCGGGCGTTCCTTCTTGATTGACAGTCTTCCGAGAGGCTTCCGACGGTCGCATCCATCGCGTCACTCGTAGCCGAAAGAAGCCGAACGTCGGTGCGGCTCTATACTGCGCCTGCGCACCGACGTTCGGCTTCTTTCGGAAAATCGTGACGCGATGGATGCGACCGTCGGAAGCCTCTCGGAAGACTGTCAATCAAGAAGGAACGCCCAGTCCCGCAGCCCATACCCGGAAGCGGCGGAGAAGATGCATCTCGTAAACGTTAAGTACAGGTCATATTTTAAAACAACTAGCCGATTCCCCTAGACAAAACGAGCATGAAGCTAAGGGGAAAATGTGTTCTCTATGGGTGAACCTCCGCTTTAATCCCTTCCCCGCCCCCTAGTGTTAAACCCTTCACTGCCAGTGGCATTTTTATAGTAATCCAATGCATTTTTATAGCACTGATCGCTATAAAAATGGCAATGGTCCCAAAAATGTGTCAAAAGTGTCCGAAGTGTCCGCCATAATGTCGCAGTACCGGAAAAAAATCGCTGATCGCCGTCATTACTAGTAAAAAAAAATATTAATAAAAATGCCATAAAAATACCCCCTATTTTGTAAACGCTATAACTTTTGCGCAAACCAATCAATAAACGCTTAAAGCCATTTTTTTACGGAAAATATGTAGAAGAATACGTATCAGCCTAAACTGAGGGAAAAAATTTTTTTATATATATTTTTGGGGGATATGTATTATAGCAAAAAGTAAAAAATATAATTTTTTTTAAAAATTGTCGCTCTATTTTTGTTTATAGCGCAAAAACTAAAAACCGCAGAGGTGATCAAACACCACCAAAAGAAAGCTCTATTTGTGGGAAAAAATTACGCCAATTTTGTTTGAGAGCCACGTCGCACGACCGCGCAATTATCAGTTAAAGCGACGCAGTGCCGAATCTCAAAAAGTGCTCTGGTCTTTGACCAGCAATATGGTCCGGGGGTTAAGTGGTTGAAAGTCAGCATCTACAAAAAGTGTAGCTGCTGGCTTTTAATAAACATACACTCACCTGCTCCACGTTCCAGCGACACGCCGGCCGGCGCTCCGCTCCTCTCCCCCCCTCTCCAGCCGTCTTCATCCTAAGAGTGGGCACCTGGCCGTGACAGCTTTCGGCTTCACGGCCGGGCACCCACTACGCATGCGCGAGCGGCGCTGCACCATCCGATTAGACAGGCGATCGCCTACAGGGAGGGGCTGCCAAAAGGCGATTAGACTATTTGCCTTAGCAGCCACTCGGCGGAAGGAGGAAGTGGGACAGGAAGTTCCACTCCTCCTGAAGCCCCCACTCGCCCCCCAAAAAAATTACATGCCAAATGTGGCATGTAACGGGGCGAGGAGTGGATTAAGCGGAAGTTCCACTTTTGGGTGGAACTCCGCTTTAACAAACTTGTAGTCTTTGATGATGTGCTGTGTGGATGCACAAAATCCAAATCAAATGTCATGGTTCTTTAACCACTTCAATACCAGGCACTTATACACCTTCCTGCCCAACCCAATTTTCATCTTTCATCGTTGTCGCAATTTGAATGACAATTGCACGGTCATGCTACATTGTACCCAAACAATCATTTTGTTCCCACAAATAGAGATTTCTTTTGGTGGTATTTGATCACCTTTGCGATTTTTATTTTTTGCGCAACAAATAAAAAAATACAGAAAATTTTGAAAAAAATAAGTTTTCCTATTCAATGACGGGCACTGATATGGCTGCACTTATGTGCACTGATAAGGCAACACCAATGAGGTGGCACTGATAAGGTGGCACTGATGATGGGCACTGATAGGCGGCACTAATGGGCACTGATAGGTGGCACTGGTATGCTGCACTGATGGGCACTGATAGGTGGCACGGATGGGCTCTGATGGTCACTGATAGGTGGGTACTCATGGGCAAGGATGGGCACTGATAGGTTGCACTAATGGACACTGATGGGTGGCACTGATGACACTGATGGGTGGCAGTGTGTTTACTGTGCAAAGATGCCTTCTGCGAGGCGTCTCCTGGCTGCTGTTCCCTCAGCAGACCGGGTAGAGTTGGTTGGGGGGGGGGGGATTGTCAGGTTCGGGGGTCAGGTCATCACATATGTCAATCTCCAGGCCCCTTCTCACTGCGAAGTTGTGCAGAATACAACATGCACCGATGATCTGGCACACAAAGTCTGGGGAATACAACAGGGTACCCCCAGACTTATCCAGGCATCGGAAACGTGACTTCAGGAGGCCAAATGTGCGTTCCACCACTGCACGGGTAAGTATGTGTGCAGCATTGTAGTTTTCCTCTCCTGGGGTTTGGGGGTTCCGGTATGGGGGTTCCGGTATGGAGTCATAAGATGGGGTCCCAGTGCATATGCAGAGTCACCTTGAAGGGAAAAGCCAGAAGGATGTTAGTCATGTGCCCCTCGTGATGTCTGCATCATGGGGGGGGACAGCTGTCCCCATACACATTCTGTTCCAATTCTCTGGAGATGTTGCTGTGATGGAATATGTAGCTGTCATGGCTGGATCCTGGAAATTTGGCACAGACGTGCCATATGAGGTATTTGGCATCCACTATCACCTGGACATTGATTGAATGCCAGTGCTTCCTATTTTGGTACATGTGCTCTGTCTCATGGGGGGGCTGTAGTGCCACATGTGTGCAATCAATGGCCCCGATGGTGCGTGGGAATCCAGCAATTTGGAAAAAATCGGTCATTGTGTCCATTCGCTGGACCTCCTTGGAGGGTTTGATGAATTGATTGGCCATGCGTCTCAGGATTGCATGGACAACCTGGTGCACACAACTGCTCATGGAGGATTGTGCCATCCCAGCCACACCTCCACTTGTGCGCTGAAAAGAGCCAGTGGCAAGGAAATGCAGTGTTGCCAGTACCTTGATCAGTGGCTGCACTGCATGTGAGCGTTGTGTTGGGCTGGTGAGGTCATCCTGCAGGATTGTGGTTATTTCCATGATGGCTTCACGGCTGAATCTGAAGGTGCGATACACCTCTGCTTCCCCCATGCCAAACACATCTAGGCGTCTGCGGTATACCCTCTCCTGTGCGCTCCTCCTTCTCCTCCTCTTCCGCCGTTCCCTCCTCCTTCTTAGCGCGTCTAAAGTCACTAGTGCAGTTATGATCATGGAGACGCCTCACAGAAGGCATCTTTGCACAGTAAACGCACATTAAACATGTCACAATGAGAATGCATCTTTGCACAGTAAACACACACATTAATTATGTCACAATGAGAATGCATGAATGCACACCACTGTGGTCCCTAGCACAGACACATCACATGCACATCGAATTGGATTAGATCCAAGATCGCCCCCAATGGTACTTGGGAGCAGTAACGCCCCGCCACGGCTCCAATTATGTCACTGTGCATTCATACACCATTCTGGGACCTGGGATCACTTCTCCCTGGTCCTGGGGATCCCTACTCCACCAAAACCTAGGGTGACACCCTTATTTAATCAGGAATGCCCACCCCCACATTCACACATCATTCGCACACATGAAACAAATCATAAGTACAGTATACAAAACAAAATCAGAAAAATAAAAAAATAAAAGTACCCCTGCAAAATTAATGGCGGCGGCGATTGCAACGCCTGGGCCGCCCACGGCCACGGACACGGCCACGGCCAACCAGAGGAGCCTCCTGGGGGGGGGGTGTGAGCAGGGGAAGGAGGATCATCCTGGGGGGTGTGAGCAGGGGAAGGAGGATCATCCTGGGGGGGGTGTGAGCAGGGGAAGGAGGATCATCCTGGGGGGGTGGGTGAGCAAGGGAAGGAGGAGCCTCCCCTGGTGACTGTCCTCCTGCTGGCCTGCCCTCCAAGGCCACTGCTATCCTTGTCAGACAGTTTGTGAGGGCAGCCGCATTGGCCTGGCCAGCCCGGGTATTGTCCTGGACAGCCTGGGTCAGGGCACTCACCTCCTGGGCCACGCCTGTTGTGGCGGTCTGCAGGTCACACAAGCATGTGATGACCGCCAAGGAGTTTGTGGCCCCATCAGTGATTGCCTCCCTCATTGCACCCAGGCTTGTCTGCATCTGGCTCAGAGTATCTTTTATCTGAGCCAGATTGCGGGTCTGCCGGGCATTGTCCCTCTGCAGATTGGCCGGCAGACACTCGGCCACCCCCCTGGTCTCCTGGGTCGCCATCCTGCCTGCCCCTGAGGCTTGTGCCCTGGGAGGAGGGGAGAGAGTGACCCTTGTGGGTTGAGGCCTGTTGGGGGAGGAGTGGGAGGGGCTACCCCTGATGGTGGCCTGACTGCTGCCAGCCTCAGGGGTAGCCTCAGGGGGAAACAAATCAGAGGCCAAAAGGACTTCCCTGCCAATCTGCATATCTTCTTCCTTAGCCTCCCCCCCCTCATCCTCCTCCCCCTCAACCTCCTCATGAGGGGAGGTGTGGCCAATCCCCTCCCCTGGGGACTCCTGCCCTTCTTGGGACTCCTCAGCAGTCTCTTGTCCTGGGGATGGTGCAGCAGCCTGGCCTGATGGGCCTACAATCTCCTGGCCTGATGGGCCGGCAACCTCCTGGCCTAATGGGCCAGCAATCTCCTGGCCATCTGTGGAGGACACAAAACAATCACAGGTTGGAGGATCCACACACTTGGCACATCTTCCCTTCCCCCACCCACACATGCTAATCACCAGATAGAAAAACCAAAAACGTACCTGTCCTCACAGCAACATCGGATTGATAGCCACGCAGGCCCACCACCTGCTGTGGGTGGAAACACCAGGACACTGGCCATTCCTCCTCACTGAGCCTGACGGGCAGGGTCCGCCTCCTCCAGTGCCCGTGGCATGTGCATTTATTTTGGCCATCTTGTCACGGACCACGCTCCTAAGATCGTTGATCTTCTTTTGTATGCCAGCGGGGGTCCTCGTTTCCCCCCCCCCGCCGCATTGATCTGATCCGTGATTTTTTTTATCATGTCCTTCCTTTGGGCCGGGGAGGTGTTCCGGCTATCAGGGCCATGCAAAAAAAAAACATATTGGACGATGCCCCGAGCTAGTATCTACTTCTCAATCGTGGAAAAATTGAGCTTCCTTTGCTTCGGTGCCATCACACCCACCACTCAGCACCAACAAAAATACACACACAACAAACAAACAAAAAAACTCACACAACAAACAAACAAAAAAACTCACAGAAGAAACACACACAAAAATCTAAACACACAAGCAGATAGCAAGAAAAGAAAAGAAAGAAAATACACTTAGGAAAAAAACAATCAGAAAATACACTTAGCAAAAAAAACACCAAATACAATCTACTACTCCTCCAAAACGTTTATCTCACACACAACTCACCAACACACACCAACAAACGATCAGAGCAGAAGCAACTTGCTCTAGGAAGGGGAACACAGGGATATACTTTTGCAAGGGAAGTGTGTATGTCTGGGGCTTTTTATACACAGGGCGATCCTCAAACTAAGTACACTTGGCCTTTTACCTATCTCACTGATTGCGCCGAGCAAAGTTCTGCACATGGCCAGTGAGGAGCAGATTCGTGCGCGCATGCGCAGTACGACCGGCCCTTCATTTGCATGGGGTCACGGCTCATTACAATGAAGCACGCCCACTTCCTTCCCACTTGCAATAACCCCGCCTTACGTCTCGGAATTTAAGTTACACTTGCGCAATTTTGGACGCAAATGCGCTGTGGATACGGCACTTACGACACAAAATTAGGGCGCCGTAACTTAAATGACATAAGTTTTGACTAACTTAATTTGCGCCGCTGTTTGTGGATCTGGCCCTATGTTCCTGCAGGCTCAATTAAGGTGTTTACCCTCTCTATGACACACTGATAAAAAAAATAGCTGGGCTATCTGTTTGGAGGTTTTGCTAGTCCTCTAGAGTTGTGCTTACGTTGGGGTGAGATATCTTTCATCAGATGACCTATATGCATATGATTGTATTTTGTTATATATACATGTTTTGAGATTTTTAGACCATAGCATGGTCTCTATGTGTGTTATGACTTTATAAAAAAAATATATACACATTTTCTTGTTTAATGATATACTTTTTGCTTACCTATCGTGATATTGTACTTCTTGCGGAAGCTCCTGAGGATGCCATGATCTTGGCAAAACATGTAGTTTCAAAACAATTTTGTACAACGACCATGTGAATTTATTCATGTTAGTTTTAATATTTGTTATTTTAATGATGTTTATTACATAACATTTAATAGCGTATACGGGCACGACCGACCCCGAAGATTAAAGTGCAAGTGTGCACGCAATGTGTGACAGAGAGTTGCTGGATGATCTTTAGCTCCCCTGTGTGTTCCTGAGTTCCTGTTCCTGTTGTTATTGGATTTCCTGTCACTGACCTGCCTTGCCTTTGACCTGTCTTTTCTCCATTCCTGGCTTTGACCCTTGGCTTTTTCCATTGTCCCTGCTTCTGCCTGCTGATCCGTGTATGACCTTTTTTAAGTCCTGAATGCTAGGGAGGCATGTAAAAATCCATCATTTTATTCTTGAAAATTTACAATCTGGGAGGTGAAAACTGAAATACCTCATGCAAATATAGAGATTTTAGAGTAGTAAAACCAGTCAATCTATCATTTGTTGTAGTAATGAAGATTATTTTTGATAGCATGGATGTCTTTTAAAATAAGATACTGAATTGTTTCTGTTAGAAAAGGAAATACCTTAGATCTCTTAAGTTTGTCATTAAATCTCTGGATATTCCAGGAGACAAAATGCACTTTATTAGTTATACTTATAGGTAAAAGAAGAGGGCATATAATGAGACCAGAAAAATGAAATCCACCTACCTAAGAGCGCAATTTGGAGAAAATCGTGTTGACATCCAAGAGTAATGGAGAGGAGTGTCAAAATGTTCAGAGAGAATGCATCAGGAAATCAAAGAGCAATCGTGAATAATAATTTTCCAATCCACCTCAGGACCATCTGAATCATGTAGAAGGCGAAATGCAATGTTACTGGTGGCTTACATAAAGGCCTCGTACACACGACCGTTTTTCTCGACAGAATCCATCAGAAAACTTGGTGGCAGAGCTTTTTTGCCGAGGAAACTGTCGAGGAACTCGATGAGGAAAAAAGAGGAACAAGTTCTCTTTTTCCTCAACAGGAGTCTTAATTTCCTCGTCGTGTTCCTTGTCGGGCTGGTTTTCGACGAGAAACACGTTCGTGTGTATGCTTAGAAACCTAGCAAAAGCAGCCCCAAGGGTTGTGCCAGTGGAATCGAACTTCCCCTGCCGTTGTATGTGTTGTACGTCACCGCGTTTGAGAACGAGGAGATTTGGTCTTGACCGTGTGTACACAAAGAAAGCTTGTCAAGTTTCTCGATAAGCCTAACAAGGAACTCGTCGAGGAAAACGATGTGTCTTTTCCAACGAGTTCCTCGGTCGTGTGTACGAGGCCTTATAGTTACATAGTTTTTTTGGTTGAAAAAAAAAAACCATCTTGTTCAATCAATAAAAAGGAAAATTATCATACGATTTTATATACACAATCCTATACCCACAGTTGATCCAGAGGGGGAATGTAAATAGCAGGACGTCCAGGGACGTCCACCTGGCAATTGAGAGCCAAGCTGTGGACATCTTTCGTCTTACTGCTGCTCCTCTCTGCCAATCCCTTCACTGGCTTCCCCTACCCCACTGTATAAAATTCAAAATGCTAGCCACAACATACAAGACCATTCACAACATCGCCCTATCAACATCACCAACCTCATCTGCAGATATTTCCTAAATCCCCCCCCTCCGCTCCTCCCAGGACCGCCTGCTCTCTAGGTTCCTTGTTACCTCGTACAATGCTCGCCTTCAGGACATCTCCAGAGCCTCTCCCATCCTCTGGAACTCCCTGTCCCGGTATGTCCGATCAGCCCCTAACCTTTCCACCTTTAGGAGAGCCCTGAAAACGTTATATTGTTAATATATAACTTTTATTTATTCATGGAAGCCTATCCCACACCCACCTAACAACTGTCCCTGAGCCACCCCCATCAAGTCATTCTCAGCAGCTATTATCTTTTGTACCACCACCCCCTCCCTTTAGAATGTAAGCTCTACGAGCAGAGCCCTCCTATTCCTTCTGTATTGAACTGTACTGTAATTGTGTTGTCCACCTTCTACATTGTAAAGTGCTGCGTAAACTGTTGGCACTATATAAATCGTGTATTATAATAATAATACTAATAATAATAATAATAAATAAATAGAATCCTTACAAGAAGACTTGAAGAGTTGTATCTAATATTTTCCCAAGTCATAAATTCTGAATTCCTGTCAGCCAGACGAGATAAGAAGCTGGCCAGGAGACTAATGTTTATGTTATAATGAGAAATGTCTCACGTTTCAAATGAACAAGCATGTATTTTTTTTTCTCCTCTCTTTTCATGACTGAGAGAAGGGGCTTATTCAAAAGCTGTTTTTATGAAGTGTCTTATATTATTTTATTGCAAATAATTAAATTAGCAATAATGTTTGTTATATTATTAATTATATTAACATTATCTTGGAGTGATTATATAGCCACTTAATTTAATAATTTTACATATATTGTTTTTGTATTTTTACAAAATTCATACATATTCAGGATAGAGTGGTTGATATTACTAAATGATACATATTAGTAAATATATTATTAAAAACGAGCATAATAGGTTTGAAACACTATGAATAAGGCTGCATTCACACCTCAGCGTCGGTCGTTCTGCGTTTTTTTCGGCGTTTTTTTCCGGCGTTTTGTCGCGCGTATTCATGCTTATTTGCGCGTTTGCATACAGCGTCGTCCGACGTTTTTGTACTTCGTCGTTTTTTATTTTAGCCAATAGGAAAAATTATCATCTTTTCATCACTTGTTGCTATGTTGGTAGATTTTTTTAATCTTCTGCATGGGCGACAAGTTCTATTGATTAAAGCGACGAAACGCCCGTAGCAAACGCCCGTTGTCCGCGCAAGTCGCTTGAATCGAGCGTTTCCATTACTTTCTATGGGTAATGGAAACGCTCAAATACGCCCAAACCGCCCGATACTTTTTTTGGCTACAGGCGATGGGCGTCAGGCGCATCAGCGTTCAGATGTGAACCATCCCCATAGACTTTCATGTATTTTGGTCCCTCTGGCGTTTGTGAGCGTCGCGCTACAGGCGACAAAACGCCTAGGTGTGAATGGGCTCTAAAAGTGAACTTGCATGTAGCCAGTATGTTTTTTGTAACCATGACTTAACTTTCAAGGTATGTGAGAAGTTAAGTTAATGACCTTATCCAAATCTTCTCCAAACCATATATTTTAAAGAGAGAAGAATGTCTGATATATATGTCAAGGTGATAGAATCCTTATCTTGCTTTATTATGTTCTTTAAAGTTAAAATCAAGGGTTATTTGGCAAGAGTTTTTTTACATATTAAGAAACATTTTAAAATAATCTTTACTACAACACTGCCCCTGTTGATAATTATGTTAAAAGTCCAACATGTCCTCCTAGATAGTGTTGCCATGGTTACATGGTAAATAGCATGTATTTGACATCATTCATTACGTAGCAGTGACATACACATAAATTTTTTGGGGGAATAATGGGTGGATACACAAAGCAGAGAGGGTAGAGAGGGCTAAGATGAGAATGGAGAAAGGACGGAAAGGTCTATGGAGGGAAAGGTATCATTGGGATACACAACTGAGATCTCTCAAACAAAAGTTTGTTATATTTCTGGTAAAGTATAATTTTCTTCTGCCTATTGGTAATTGAATTATTTAAAACACATACATAACTAAACAGTGCTGGTGCTCAAAATTTTTGGGGGGCGCAAACAAATGAAAAAAAAAAAAAAGACAATTGCAGCCTTACTGTGCCCATCAAAGGCAGCCACTGTGCCCATCAAAGGCAGCCACTGTGCCCATCAAATGCAGCCACTGTGCCCATCAAATGCAGCCACTGTGCCATTGCATCAATTGTCGCCACTGTGCCATCAATTGTCGCCACTGTGTCATCAATTGTTGCCACTGTGCCATCAATTGTCGCCACTGTGCCATGCCAAACGCAGCCACTGTGCCATCAAACGCAGCCACTGTGCCATGCCATCAAACGCAGCCACTGTGCCATCAACTGTCGCCACTGTGCCCATCAACTGTCACCACTGTGCCCATCAATTGTCACCACTGTGCCCATCAATTGTCACCACTGTGCCATGCCAAGCGCAGTCACTGTGCCATCAAACGCAGCCACTGTGCCATGCCATCAATTGTTACCACTGTGCCCACATCAATTGTCGCCACTGTGCCCACATCAATTGCCGCCACTGTGCCCACATAAATTGTCGCCACTGTACCCACATCAATTGTGCCCACATCAATTTTCCCCACTGTGCCCACATCAATTTTCCCCACTGTGCCCACATCAATTGTAGCCACTGTGCCCTGTAAAATGCTGCCAGTCAGATTGCCCCCCCCCCCCCGCCCGGCACTTACCTTTCTGGGGTTAGCCATCCTCCTTCCACGGTCCCTCGATGTCTTCTGCCGCCCTTGATGACGCTTCAGCCAATCAGGTTACTGATAACCAGAATCGGTAAACCTGATTGGCTGAGACGGCCGTTGGCTCTGATAGGCACTTTCGCACAGCCAACCAGCTGCCGTTATTCAGTTAGCCGGCGCCCTATGTCCGGCCATCTGAATAGACCAGCGGCAGCTGGCCACAATAAGCTGCAGAACGACATTCTAAAAGCCTTAAACGGCCCATTTTTTCTCTTTTTTTCTGACTACAGGAGGGGGGGGCGGCACCCGGGAGCCCCCTATGGACGGGCCGCCACTGTAACTAAACCATTAAATCTTTGTAGCATATTTATTGGAATTGTTTTATTTATAACTGCAGTATGAGATTCCCCCTAAGTATGAGATTCCCCCTAATTTTACATTTTTTTGCCTGTAAGATTTTTTTGCCTGTACTCACTGTATAAGACGACCCCCCCTTCCGAGTTTTAAAGTTTGAGCTTGCAAGATCTGTTTGGTTGAGAGAAATCACATATCGATTTCAACACTTCACTGTTTTCTTTGTTTTTGTCTCTGAGGAAAAGTTAACCATTTACATAGCAGTTACTAAGTTTCAAGACATTGGCATTTTAAAACTAGAGCTTGTGGTTGTGTCTCAGCATGTGTTTTACCCATATCGTTGATATTTGAAATTATATTCTGTGTTTATCACCAGTAATTTTTTTTTTAGATTACTTTGCACTGATTTTTAGTAAATATATATATATATATATATATTTGCACATTATTATTTTCCTTTGTCTTCAAATTAGCACAGATAAACAAATTCAAGTTATTTGGGTGATTTGTGGAAATACATAAAAATCTCCTAAATCATAGATTTTTGCTAATTTCCATAAATATAACACTGTTTAATATTTCAGTATAAATACCCTGACATAGTTTATTTAAATACAGCAACAAATTGAAGCCAAACTACAGCTAATACTTTATTTTCAGTTACAGAAAACTGTTTTTTTTTTTTCACTTTGGAATAAAGGCTACATAAATAAAAGCTGATGAATTTAACCACTTAAGACCCGGACCTTTAGGCAGCTAAAGGACCTGGCCAGTTTTTGCGATTCGGCACTGTGTCGCTTTAACTGACAATTACGCGGTCGTGCGATGTGGCTCCCAAACAAAATTGGCGTCCCTTTTTTCCCACAAATAGAGCTTTCTTTTGGTGGTATTTGATCACCTCTGCGGTTTTTATTTTTTGTGCTATAAACAAAAATAGAGCGACAATTTTGAAAAAAAAATAATATTTTTTTTACCTTTTGCTATAATAAATATCCCCCAAAAATACATAAAAAAATAATAATTTTCCTCAGTTTAGGCGGGTTTAGGCCTATACGTATTCTTCTACCTATTTTTGGTAAAGAAAATCGCAATAAGCGTTTATCGTTTGGTTTGCGCAAAATTTATAGCGTTTACAAAATAGGGGATAGTTTTATTGCATTTTTTTTTTTTTTTTTACTACTAATGGTGGCAATCAGCGATTTTTTTCGTGACTGCGACATTATGGCGGACACTTCGGACAATTTTGACACATTTTTGGGACCATTGTCATTTTCACAGCAAAAAATGCATTAAAAATGTATTGTTCACTGTGAAAATAGCAATTGCAGTTTGGGAGTTAACCACAAGGGGGCGCTGAAGGGGTTAAGTGTGACCTAATTTGTGTTTCTAACTGTAGGGGGTTGTGGCTGTAGGTGTGACGACATCGATTGTGTTTTTTGTGTGTGTCTTTTTGTAGCTGCTGACTTTTAATAAACAGTAAAAAAGCCTGGAACTCGCCTTTAAGCAATCACATTGAAACTCATGTTAAATAGGAGTCAATACACACCTGCCATCATTTAAAGTACTTATGATTAACCCCAAATAAAGTTCAGCTGTTCTAGTAGGTTTTTCCTGACATTTCCTTAGTGGCATCCTACAGCAAAAGCCATGGTCCGCATAGAGCTTCCAAAGCATCAGAGGCACCTCATTGTTAACAGGTATTAATCAGGAGAAGGGTACAAAAGAATTTCAAAGGCATTGGATATACAATGGAACACAGTGAAGACCGTCACCATCAAGTGGAGAAAATATGGCACAACAGTGACTTTACCAAGAACTGGACATCTCTCCAAAATTTATGAAAAGGCGAGAAGAAAACTGGTTAGTCAGGCTGCCAAGAGGCCTATAGCAACACTAAAGGAGATGCAGGAATATCTGGCAAGTACTGGCTGCGTGGTACATGTGACAACAATCTCCCATAGTCTTCATATGTCTGGGCTATGGGGTAGAGTGGCAAGACAAAGGCCTTTTTCTTATGAAGAAAAACATCCAAGACCGGCTACATTTTGCAAAAACACATCTGAAGTCTCCCAAAAGCATGTGGGGAAATGTGTTATGGTCTGATGAAACCAGGGTTGAAATTTTTGGCCATAATTCCAAAAGATATGCTTGGTGCAAAAACAACACTGCACATCACCAAAAGAACACCATACCCACTGTGAAGCTTGATGGGGGCAGCATCATGCTTTGGGACCGTTTTTCTTCAGATGGAACATGCTCCTTAGTTAAGGTAGAGGGGATTATGAAGAGTTCCAAATACCAGTTGATATTGGCACAAAACCTTCAGGCTTCTGCTAGACAGCTGAACATGAAAAGGAACTTCATCTTTCAGTATGACAAAGACCCAAAGCATACATCCAAATCAACAAAGAAATGGCTTCATCAGAAGAAGATTACATTTTGGAATAGCCCAGCCAAAGCTCAGACCTGAATCTGTTTGGAAATCTGTTAGCGTGATCTGAAGAGGGCTGTGTACAGGAGATGCCTTGGCAATCTGGAAGATTTGGAGTTTTTTTGCAAAGAAGAGTGGGTAAATGTTGCCAAGTCAAGATGTGCCATGCTGATAGAGCCATACCCAAAAAGACTGAGTGCTGTAATAAAATCAAAAGGTGCTTCAACATAGTATTAGTTTAAGGGTGTGTTTATGCAGCATTTTATTTTATTTTTTTATTTTTACTTCCCTCCAGTGTGAACCTCCAGAGCCGGTTCACACTGGGGCGACTCGTCAGGCGGCTCAGCCACCTGACGAGTCGCGTCCCATTCAATGCAATGGAACCGTTCTAATAGGAGCGACGCAAGTCGCTCCGACTCATGCCGCGTACACACGGTCGTTTTTTGTCTTGCAAAAAAACATCGTTTTTTCTCATGAAAAAAAAATAAAGTTTTTCAAACTTCATTTTAAAAAACGGCGTTGCTTACACACCATAGTTTTTTCAAAATGCTCTAGCAAAGCGCGGTTACGTTCAGCACGTACGGCGGCACTCTGTTCCATTCAAGCTCGCGTCATAACTTGCTTCTGAGCATGCGCGGGTTTAAAAACGTTGTTTTAAATGTCGTTTTAACCTACACACAATCATTTTTTATGACACAAAAAACGACAGAAGTCGTTTTGCAGGTCGCCTCTGAATTCGTCTTCAGGACGACTTGCAGAGTCGCACCCGAAGTCGTGCTGCGGAAGTGTGAACCGGTGTGTTGTCATATTCTGCTCCCTATCGCAGAATGCTGCGGAAGTCACGTGGTGACCAACTGCGCATGCGCAATGCACTCCAACGGCAAATGCGATGCGTTCCACAGGATTTACGACACTACCCTTCAGTGAACCCATCACAATTTGTCACGGAAGTGACGTATTACGATAGAAGGAGCGGGGGGAGAGAGAGAGAGACACATTCAGAGCGAGAGAGAAATAGAGATATAGAGATACTGAGATACATTCAGAGCGAGAGAGAGATCATGTACATATATTTTATATAAGGGAAGTAATGCACATAGGGGAGGTGATCCCCTCCCTGAACCCCGGTTCTCTCTCAGTATCTCTATATCTGTATCCCTCTCTCGCTCTGAATCTATCTCAGTATCTCTATATCTCTATTTCTCTCTCGCTCTGAATGTGTCTCTCTCTCTCCCCCCGCTCCGTCTATGGTAATACGTCACTTTCGTGACAAATTTTGATGGGTTCACTGAAGTGTAGTGTCGTAAATCCTGTGGAACGCATCGCAATTGCGGTTGGAACGCATTGCGCATGCGCAGTTGTCCGCCACGTGACTTCCGCAGCATTCTACGATAGGCAGCAGAATATGAAAATACACCGGCTCTAAAAAAGATTTCAGTTTGTTGTTCAATTGAGTTACACAGTTTATAAGTCACAAATTATAGGTGGAAAAAGTTGTGAAATTTTTTTACATCACAAAAACCTGACATTTTAACAGGGGTGTCGACTTTTTATATCCACTGTAAATGCATTGAATTTCTGCCATGGGATTGACTGATTAACAATTTGTGTTACCAAGCAAATGAACAGGTGTAACTAATAAAGTGTCCGCTGTGTCTATTTGCATGTTTGGTCATGTAGACAAACATAAACTTGTAATCTTCTTCATATTCCAGAACAGCTAAAGCTGATATTTATCCTTTCTTTTTTTATCTATGTTTTTTTCCTTTTGTAGATTTCAGATTCCATATGTGTACTGTGCGGTGTGGGCATGACGATGAGGGTTTGATGGTGAATTGCTGTAATTATGTTAGGATGGTTGTGGTAAATTGCTGGGATTATGCTGGGGTGTTGCTGGAAAATTCCTGGGATTATTATATGATGTTGCCGTATTTTTACCAGGATGTTGCTGGTAAATTACTAGGAATTAACTGAGATGCCGCTGTTAAATTGCTGGGATTATGGATTTATACTGCTATGTGATATTATATAGTGATTGTTATGATATCATGTAACCTTCCATACTGATTTATAATAAATGGAAAATTTAAGGTGAAACTCCAGTTTTGATAAGGAAAAAATCCTCCAGGTTCTTTAAATATGTTGCAAGAGTTTCAGTAAATTTTGATACAGTTCATACATGCTTCTGTTTTGTAAATAATGATGGTCTTCAAACTGATTGCAATGTGTATGATAATATGGCTTTACAATAATCACATAATCATTCTTAGTGTTATGCTACAAATACATGTAGCACCAGTAGCCATTTGCATGTGCATGAACTGAAATTATTGTACCAAAAATGAAAATCTGGTTTCCAAGTCCCTTTGCCATCAGTCTTTGTGGCCAGCCTTCCATCAGAATCTCATCTGTCAGGACTGCATATGCATGTCAAAGTCTCCATTGAATCCTATAAATAGTTTTGACACCACCAGAGGGTTTCTGTGTTTTTTATCTGGGATTTTTTTATAAATGGGGTAGAGTCCTCTAGGAAGTATATGCAGTAACATGAATGGGGGTGCACCTATCTGTGCACAGGAACCACTGGTCTAAAAACATGAATTTTATTCTACCCAATGTGACAGGAAGTCAGGTAAATCTGTGGGTGTTGTCACAGACGGAACATACATTTCTGCCTTGTTTAGACAATACACCAATTGTTATTAGGCGTCGGCTGAAAAAGTAGCCAGAAATGGTCTAAGGGCGTTGGAAGACTTCAGCTGTTCGGAATGAGGCAATTAAGGCCTCTATAAGTAATCCAGAGGATTACCACTGATTTGCTGAGTGAAAGAGAGCGGTAGCTGAAAGTCTTCTGAGGAGGTGAGGAGGAAATTGATTTTTCTGTGTGATAAAAATCAAAAGACTATTGTTCTTCTGCTGTATGACCAGCAGTGTCTGCCCAGCACTAGGCTGTGCCAGACTTCATTAGATAGGTTACTGTGTGGTGAAGATAGATGCCCCAAGTGGCCAGGGTTTATTTTATGTTTGATTTTGTTTCTGCTGTTTGGATACTTGCACTTGTCTCCAGCAAGATGGAAGAATAAACCGAAATCTTTGTTTTCAAACGTCTTCGACTGCCTGTCTGTATAAATTCAGTGTGTGGTGAACCCATCTAAGGGGTCACACACCCCGCTACCGAGCTAACCCCTTACACCAATTAAAATTGCAAGGCTACAACTGGAGGTGTCACACCTTTGGCTCATATAACTGGTCTCATGGGGTAGATTTACTAGACCTGGAGCACTCAGAATCTGGTGCAGCTGTTCATGGTAGCCAATCAACTTCTAACTTCAGCTTATTCAATTAGGGTTTGACAATAAAACCTGAAAGCTGATTGGTTTCTATGCAGAGACCAACCAGATTTTGCACTCTCCAGTTTTAGTAAATAACCCTCATAGTGTCCACATCTTAAGGCACAGTGAGACTGTGGACAATAGAGGTCAAACATGTCCCATTCAGGCTGTATAAAAAGCTTTACTAGTAGTATTCTTTGGCTCTATGCTCAAAGGGACTTCAGATGCTAAAAGGCTTAGTCTAGCTCCCTGAAGCCCAGCTTACAAACAGTGCCAGCCCTGTCCATTCATGCACTATTTGCTTGCATAATGTAGATCAGATTAAAAAAACACTTACTGTGATAGGCAGTATCTCACTCAGCCATAACTATAACCATGTGTAAGAAAAGTAAAAACCTATCAAAAAATAAAGTAATTTAAAGTACACATACCCAAGAAGGACCTAACATGTTTCACTCTAAAAAAAAAAAAGCTTTGTCAGAGGTGCAATATACAATAAAAGTATGGAAAATATTTGTGTCACCACATGGCAAAAGAACGATGGCCCCATAATTTGACATAGGACCATATAGTTTTTGCTCCAAGAAGTATAATCAAAATCAAGAGTCCATTGTTGTTTGTAAATGTCAGATGCAAAAGACAGGAATCACCCCTTCTTACTATGCAGAAAACACATAATCACTGTATGGCGATTTGTATAGAGCGGAGGGCTTATTTTCCTTTGTAAATCCCTTTAATGGCAGATGAAAACATTAAATGGTCGGTCAGTTATTATTGTACTCCTGGAAAATGCATAACGTAAAATGTACTGGTTCATATTTGGACAAATTAGGTTGCTTTAAACCACTCCTGTTGTTCTTGCAAGTTACCTCAAAACTTTGGGGGGTGCAAATATGCAAAATGAAGCCACACATGAGAATGGAGACCTTTTTTAAAGCTGGGCTGTTTGCTTTCAATTGTAAGTCTGGTTGGGCTGTTTTTTTTATTTTGTAGCTTACATTTAAAGTCTTTGCTTCACTTATAATAAGATGTGCTAAAATATTTGTCATATAGATTTAAAACATTTTTTTGAGTGATAGCATTATCACCATTTATTGCCATGATAATTTATTATTTATTGGCATACCAGTATACATTTTCCTTGAAGTTTTGGAGAAGTGTTATTGGTTAAGGGTCAAGTTTGGTTTCGAAAACTTAGGATTAAGTTATACATTTTCGAGTTAGGTTAAGGTTTAGGGTTAGGTCACGGACCTGAATACCACCAGTATATCCCAAGCAGTGGGAGATGGAGGTAATTTAAAAAAAATCTTATGTGTCCATTGTTTTCAGATCCCTTTCCTACGCAAGTAGATCCTACTACTGGCTGGCTCTGATTTGAGAGGTTGTACTATATTACTGTGCATTTATCCAAATGCTAATGCCAGATTAGTTCTAGCTGACCTTTCAATGGAAGAGAAGTGAACACTTCAACATTTGAACAGTCCACAGCAAAACTAAAGCCCAAGAAGGAGGCTAAACAGAATTTTTGCAGCTTACTAGTAGTCCAGCAGTCCGGATGCCAGCCGGGTTACAGGGGTTTACGGGTGGTACCACCGTTGATCAGTCAGGGCCCCGTCGGTCAGTTAGGGCAGTGCTCAGGGCAGCTTCTCTCCGGGCTTTGGGCTCGTCTTGGTTCCCCAGCGTCTCCTTTCCGTTCGGAGCGCAGTACTCCGCTCCCCAAGCCCACCCTTTTTTAAAGCCTATTAGAGCCTCTGGCCCGGATTCAGATAGGAGTTACGACGGCGTATCTCCGGATACGCCGTCGTAACTCTGAGTGGCGGGGTCGTATCTATGCGACTGATTCATAGAATCAGTTACGCATAGATTTCCCTAAGATCCGACCGGCGTAAGTCTCTTACACCGTCGTATCTTAGGCTGCATATTTACGCTGGCCGCTAGGTGGCGCTACCATCGATTTTCGCAAGGAATATGCAAATTAGGTAGATACGCCGATTCAGAAACGTACGTCCGCCCGGCGCATTTTTTTTACGTCGTTTACGTTAGGCTTTTTCCGGCGTAAAGTTACCCCTGCTATATGAGGGGTATCCTATGTTAAGTATGGACGTCGGGCCAGAGTCGTATTTTCCGTCGATTACGTCATTTACGTAAGTCGTTAGCGAATAGGGCTGGGCGTAATTTACGTTCACGTCGAAAGCATTGGCTTTTTGCGGGTTAATTTGGAGCATGCGCACTGGGATACGTTCACGGGCGGCGCATGCGCCGTTAGCCAAAAACGTCATTTACGTGGGGTCGGCCATCATTACCATACAACACGCCCACTGTATGGAGAATTTGAATTCCGCGGGCTTACGCCGGACCACATGCGTTACGCCGCCTTAACTTAGGGCACAAGTTCTTTCTGAATACGGAACTTGCGCCCTACTTTACGGCGGCGTAGCGTATCTGAGATACGTTACGCCCGCCGAAAGATACGTAAATGTATCAGAATCCGGGCCAACGGCTCTAATCACGTGCTTAAACCCCCCCATTGGAATCCATGCCCTCCATGTAGATCAGGGGCCGGACACATGGATGGGGGGGCGGTGCCTGTGCACCCCTAATGGACAGGCAGCCACTGATTCCAATCCAGCTTATTATTAGGCGTTTGTCAAGGAAGGGGCATCAACATTTTGCTATGGGGCCCCAAGATATGTAGTTATAAATTTTAGCTAGGTTAAGTTGAATTTAATGGTTAGGTAACTGACTGTTTCATTTGAGAAGGGGGGGGGGGTTTAAATTAGGTTTTGTGTGTTTCCTGAAAAAGAGCACATGGTATTGGTGCAAAAAAACGTGTGCACCTTGAAAAGCCATGCCAGTTTTTAGAAACCAATCTACATGTATATTGTGAATCTAATACTGTACATACTATTTTGCAGAGGATAGCCGTGTCCATTACTGCCCAAATCTGACAATAATTCTTAGCAGAAAATGAGCCTCTAATATCTATCTTTTCATGAATCCATAGCATGTTGTTGAATTCAGATAGTTTAGCATTACAGTTTGATATAAGTAATATGGTTTGTAACACCATGCTTAACTACCATCTGTGTGTGGAATACAATTCCAGCTTGGTACAGATTTTTCATTTTAAAACAATATGGGAATTAATCAAGAGAAGGAATGCAGCTTTCATAGCAAGGATCCTGCTCCTGCTGCTGGTAGGCGGGTTCAATATTCCTGCCTCCTGGAGATAATGTCAAGAGTGGAAAATATAAAATAATGAGCCAATTACATTGCTATTTGCAGGGAGTACGAAAACAATTAACAGCAAAAGAAAGAGGATTGATTTTTTTGTCTCTAGAAAGTCAACAAAGACATGATTTTCAGAAAGTGACATTTAATACAGAAGAATAAACACTTTGGTGAATTAACATGTGACTTTTTTTCAAGTTCTTTAAAACAGAATGATTGAATTTAGAAAGTACCAATCAGCTGAAGCAACAATCAGCAATATATCAGAGTCTATCTGCTGAGATTCTTGTTGTGTTCACTTAATGCTCCATTAGGGTAATTCAAAGCACCACCAATCTGAGTAGGAAATAATTGAGTACTTATCAAGGAAAACCCCAGTGTTCCCTGGTACTGCCGAGTTCCGTGACCTTTTAAACACGGTGATTAACATGCCCAATGTACGTGTGCAACAATTGATGGCTGAGAAAACAGGTTTTCCATCATGTTCAGCTGTGAAATCTTGGCCACAGCCTCAAAAACTAGGAAAACTTTCTTTGTGAAAGGAAATTGGGCTTCATGGGGATTTGGAGCTATTGTCTGGATGCAAAAAGTGGTAACCTATCTTTCTCTATCTGAGCTCTGACATGGTGATTAAATTAAATAATCTTGCTACAAGTGACTGTGTGACAACTGCATGATGCGGTTAGAATGGGAGTCAGTTAGTGGTCTGATTAGAAAGCATAGAAGAGGCAGGTGACTTAACTGAGACTAAAAAGGAAGTGTGCTCAGGAATAACTAACACAGCTCTTCCTGAAGTTTTAGAACAGACATTGCTGTGAGCTTATTGCTTAACTCCAGCTTTATCTTCAGACTTGCACAGCGGCATAGGCTCTTCTTCTGTTCTGAAATTGTTAACTCTGATTTTGCTTTACACTGTGATGTGATCATCTCATATAGCTAGATTCAGAGAGAATGGCTTAACTGTGTGAGCCTGCGTAGCGTATCGCATATACGCTACGCCGCCGTAAGTCAGAGAGGCAAGTGCTGTATTCACAAAGCACTTGCCTCCTAAGTTACGGCGGCGTATCGTAAATGGGCCGGCCTAAGCGCGCCTAATTCAAATGTGGAACAGGGGGGCGTGTTTTATGTAAATGATTTGTGACCTGGCGTGATCGACGTTTTTTTACGAACGACTCATGCACCGTCCTTGGACATATCCCAGTGTGTATTGCTTCAAAGTACGCCGCAAGGACGTATTGGTTTAGACGTGAATGTAAATTACGTCCAGCCCCATTCACGGACGACTTACGCAAACTACGTAAAATATTCAAATTTCGACGCGGGAACGACGGCCATACTTAACATTGGCTAGGCCAGCTATTTGTTCGACTAACTTTACGCCGGAAAAAGCCTTACGTAAACGACGGAAAAAATGCGCTGGGCACACGTACGTTTCTGAATCGGCGTATCTAGTAATTTGCATATTCTACGCCAAACTCAACAGAAGCGCCACCTGGCGGCAAGCTAAAATATGCACCCTAAGATACGACGGCGTAGGAGACTTACGCCGCTCGTATCTTAGCCTAATTTAAGCGTATCTGGTTTCCAGAATACGCTTAAATTTACGACGGCGTAGATTAAAAGTTACGACGGCGTATCTACTGATACGCCTGTATAACTGTCTCTGAATCTAGCTAATAGTGTGCATCACAAGCTGCAGCAAGTCATACTGAGCCATCCTCATTTTCTGGCTGGAGGACATCCAGCATCGTCTAATGCTTTCCTTCCAAATCTTATTGTCGCTGACCCTCCCATTCCATTTATTGGATTTCAGTACATTATGGAGGCTCAACATCACATGTGAGTATTGCATTGATAACAACAAAAGCCTGGGGAATGCCCAGGAAAAACCAAGCCTACTTACCGACCAGCTTGCAGACAACCAATTAGCCTGTCTAACAGTATTCGTTAAAAACAGGGGTTTTGTCTGCATGCATTTGCAAACGCATGCGTGAGCCACAGAGCCACGTAATAGCACCCTGGAATGTGTGGTCCTAACACTAAACTATGAGTGTCCCCACAATGGAGGCACAGGCATTCTGATGGATAGACGAGGACAGGTGGCTGAAGGGGAGCCACCCCTTCTTAATGGTACAGGAGCATACCAAACACCCAGCATGTATTGCATAGAGCAGTCTGTATGCAAATGCAGACTGTCTAGAAACACCCACTCCTCTAGGCTGACATTTACTCCACAAGGCATTTTGATATTTGCATAACTTCTCTCAAGGACCATTTGGCTGTTTGCATCAGGCCTGAATGCTGTTGAGAGGAGTACTAAGGCATAATGCTCTAATGTTTTCAGGAAGTTATGTGCAGCATGCTCCCAACATCCATAATCTGCTAGCATTATATAGAAAAGCACAGAAACACAGTGGTGGCATCCCTGTGTCTGGGTCTAAAAAAAAAGTATGTGATGAAAACAGAAATGTTTTATTCAAAAGGTTTTATTTAGAAATTGTATTACTTTGTTGATGAGAAGAGAAAGGAGGAACCAGGGACAGCAAAATAAAGATAAGTAAATTTAAACTTCAAAGGACATCTAAACCCAAGAACAAAAATGTAATACAATACAACCTAACAGACCTTAGTTTTAGTGGTTGCATTCATTTAAATTTTTTAGGCTAAGAAAATGTTTTGCATATACTGAAAATACCTGTTGATCTTGCCAAAAATACAGTAACTTCCCGTGAATGGAGCTAAAATTACAAACAATGTTACTTTATCTTCCTTCGAAGGCATCCCCTGTCAATTAAACATTCTCATGCCCCCCATTTAATACAAATATTTGTTGTTCAAACCTAGAGAGGTTACGATGCTGCTCCCCCATAGATAAATTATGGGGGCCCCTGGAAGAAGTAATATCTTACGAAATGGACGAAGGGAGAGAGGCGCGCTGTTGTCACCCAAGAAGCTCTAAACGTTCCCCCAGTGGACGGGTGCCTGAGTTTTGTGTACCGGCCGGCACATTAGATTCAAGGCGACTTTTTAACTGCATAATTGTAAGTGCAATTTTAACTTTTTAAATACATTTCTACCCATTTAATACACTATGTGGAGCTGTTACTGTTTCTTACATGGTGGGCACTGATACCAGTGAAATTTCTTGTGAACGAGACCCATCAGGACCGTGAAACCGTGAGATATCTGAAACCATGAGATTGGGACCTATTACATGCTGTTTCTGATCCCCTGTCATAAGGGATCATGGAAATCATTTAAGAGGCCAATCTATAAGTCTGGTGGAGGACATGTCACTCTCTTCTTTTGGACACGTTTACAAATAATCTGTCATGTGACACAGATGCACGGGTGTTTGACATCTTACCTGCTATTTATGGACTTTTTATTGTCAATACTTTGGACTGTTTATTATCACTATTATTATTATTATTATTTCATGCAGAGCAAAAACTCAAATTCAGTTTTTTTCCGTTTTTTTTGATCTAAGTGTTATTTGTTTGTTTTTTCTTTTAATCACCATCACTACTACGTATTGTTGAGGGGTGTTGATGTGGCTGCATAGTGCACCCTAGCGGCCACCATTTGTCACTGTTTTGATATAGCAAGTGAACTCTTCCTAGACACCCACTTTTATACGTTTGTGTTTGTCAAGAAGGGTTGCGCGATTTATATTTCTCTCATGTGATGTATAGGTGTTATCCAGATCCTCTAATGCCTTGGTCGTCCTTTTTTGGGAACTGGCATCCTTATTAGGTCTGCCCTGGCCCCCAGATTTCTGGCTCCCAGGTGTCTTCTATACAGGTAATAAGCTGAGATTAGGAGCACTCTCTTAAAAGGAGGGCTTCTAATCTCTGCTGGTTACCTGTATAAAAGACACCTGTCCACAGAAGCCAACAATCAGATTTCAATCTCTCCACCATGGCCAAGACCAAAGAGCTGTCCGAGGATGTCAGGGACAAGATTGTAGACCTACACAAGGCTGGCATGGGCTAAAAGGCCATTGCCGAGCAGCTTGGTGAAAGGGTGACAACAGTTGGTGCGATTATTCGCAAATGAAAGAAACACAAAATAACTGTCAATCTCCCTCGGTCTGGGGCTCCATGCAATATCTTACCTCGTGGGGTTTCAATGATCATGAGAATGGTGAGAAATCAGCCCAGAACTACACAGGAGAATCTTGACAATGATCTCAAGGCAGCAAGGGACCATAGTCACCAAGAAAACAATTGGTAACACAATATGTCGTGAAGGACTTAAATCCTGCGGCTCACATGTCCAATAGCGTGTAAGGCCCCTTTCACACTGAGGCGGTTTGCAAGCGCTATTGTGCTAAAAATAGCGCCTACAAACCGACCCTTAACAGCGGCTGCTGTTTCTCCAGTGTGAAAGCCTGCAGGCTCTCCCCTTGGGGAGCAGATTTTGGCGGCCCAATCTGGTGCTCCTTCTGGGAGACCTAACGGCAGATGTTTCGTGCCTGAGGAGTTGCGCACTCAGTTGTTGCGAACCTACCATAACTCCAAAACCGCGGGGCATCCTGGAAAGAATCAGCTGTCCTGGGCTGTTTCACGTTTGTTCTGGTGGCCTTCTCTACGTTTTGACATTGCCGCATATGTAGCGGCATGCTCTGTTTGTGCCCAGAATAAGTCCCCTCGGGACCTTCCGTTGGGCCTTCTACAACCCATTACCACTGGGGAGCGCCCATGGTCACACCTTGGGATGGACTTCATTGTGGACCTTCCTGCGTCCCAAAGCCATACGGTCATTCTCATGATTGTGGATCGGTTTTCCAAAATGTGCCACTGTGTTCCACTCAAGAAATTACCTTCCGCACAAGAGTTGGCCACGGTTTTCGCCAGGGAGGTCTTTCGGTTGCACGGTTTGCCCAAAGAGATAGTGTCGGATCGGGGAAGTCAGTTTGTGTCCAGGTTCTGGCTCGCCTTTTGCTCCCAACTGGGGATTCGGCTCTCCTTCTCCTCGGCCTTCCACCCTCAGTCCAATGGGGCCGCTGAACAATCCAATCAGGCCCTGGAGCAATTTCTTCGTTGCTATGTCTCCGATCATCAGGACAATTGGGTTGACCTTCTGCCATGGGCTGAGTTTGCCAGGAACACGGCGGTTAACTCTTCCTCTGGGACGTCTCCCTTCATGGCCAATTATGGGTTCCAACCTGCCGTGTTACCGGAGTCATTCTCTCCCCAAGATATTCCGGCTGTGGAGGATCACCTTTCCACTCTACGTGCTTCTTGGGTACAGATCCAGAGGTCCCTCGAGGTCTCTGCGGAGCGCCAGAAACTCCAGGCTGATCGCAGCCTGCTCCTTCCTACCAGGTCGGAGACCGTGTATGATTGTTCACTCGCAACCTCAACCTTCGAGTGCCCACTCCTAAGCTGGCTCCTCACTTTGTTGGTCCCTTCCGAGTGCTCCGCAGGGTAAACCCGGTTGCCTATGCCCTTGCGCTCCCACCTGGCATGCGGGTCTCCAATGTGTTTCACGTTTCCCTGTTGAAACCACTGGTGTGCAATCGCTTCACCTCCTCGGTTCCTCGGCCTCGTCCGGTCCAGGTGGGCGACAATGAAGAATATGAGGTGAGCGATATCCTGGACTCACGCTTGGTCCGCGGTCGGTTGCAGTTTTTGGTCCACTGGCGTGGTTATGGTCCAGAGGAGCGTTCCTGGGTTCCCTCCGCAGATGTCCACGCTCCTGTCTTGCTCTGAGCCTTCCACTCGTGCTTCCCCCAGAAACCGTTTTTTGCGCCGCGGAGGAGGGGCCCTTGAGGGGGAGGTACTGTCATGGTCTTACCTCCTTGCAGGCTTCTTATTACTGACATGTGCTGGCAGCCATCTTGCTTCCTGGGGTTCTTATAAACTTACCACGCCCTGCGGCTCCTCCTTCCCACTGGGAGGAGCTGGATGCTCATCATATATATATGAGGGCTGTTGCAGCATGTCTTTGCTTGGGCCTCTCGTTTACACGTTCCTGTGATTGTGCTGCTTGCTCTTTGTTACCGACCCGGCTTCCACGGACGATCCTTCTGGCTCCTGATCCCTGACTTTGTTTCACCACCTCTCTCTGACTACGGACTCTGGCTGGCTGACTCCCATTTCCTGGCTATCGACCCTGGCTCCGGTGGAAGACTCTGCTTACTGTTTGATCATCCGTTTGGACTTTAACCTTGCTGTTTGATTTTTAATAAAGCCTTCCTATTTCATTTATCTGTTGTTGTACGTCTGATTCATGCTTCCGTGACAACTTTGCAGCATTGAGTAGGTATTGAACCACCGATTTCTGGTACGACCGTGCCAGGATTACGGTGGCGTGTAGCAGAAGAGCGCAGGGTCTTTCTGAATTGTGTGATCTGTAAATTTCTGAATGATTGTTGTCCAAAAGTGTCGTAGTAGTGGGCAGGACCAGAAGATATGGAGGAGTGTCCCTTTTTCTGTCTGGCATCTCCAGCACTTGTCCCATGTAGTAGGGAAAAATCTGTGTAGTAACTGAGATGTATAATACCACCTAGTTAGAATCTTATAATTTGTCTCTTGAATTTTAGTGCAGATGGACGATTTCAGGGAGAATCTATTAATTTTTGTATGGCTGTGAAAGCAGAGCATAGGTTTTGTAGAGTACCTGGGGTAGTGTTCCTTCGTCCCTACAATAGTCTTCCAGGGTTGTCTAGTTGCGTTTGAAATGTGCAGGTTCTGGTATTGAGTGAATGAAATGGTGCAGTTGGATCGCTTTCCAAAATGGTAGCTGAAAACCCCCATTATCCCTCATCAGTGATTGGATAGAGGTCCAATGATCCCCGACTACGTAATGTAAAGCACAATCTTTATTCGCCGTCCAGAGCGTCTCATACTCTGAGTGGTCCAGTCCTGGCGCAAACGCAGGATTGCCAAGAATTGGAAATAGAGGGGACTGTCTTAAGGTTGGGGAGGTGGTCTTTGTTACGATAGAGCCCACATATAATGTGGCCCCTACGATAGGATGTGTAGTCATGTCTGGGGGGAGTCGATCATAGCACCAGATTGCTCCCTTTAGCGGGACACCTAGCTGGGTGCGTTCTACTTGAACCCATAATTTAGATTGTTCATGTCTGTTCCAGTTGATAATCCTCCCTAGGTGCACCGATTGGTAGTATTGTTTCACGTCAAGGAGGGCCAGACCTCCATAATGTTTCAGTAGCGTTAGGTAACATTGGCGAAGTCGTGGTTTTGTCTGTGACCATATACATTTTGTGAACATCGAGTGTACTCTCTTAAAATATAGGGAAGGTATCCTAATTGGCAGTGCTTGGAACAGATACAGAAATTTCAGGAGAATGCACATTTTGATGAGATTTCACCTGCTGAAACCAAGAGTGGAGTCCTTTGCTCCACTCTTCGAGCAGCCCTTTTGCTTTGGATAACATTGGGGGGAAATTCAATTCAAATGTGCGTTTCAGGTCACTAGGTATACTGGTTCCAAGGTAGGTAAGATGGCTGTCAGACCATTTGAAGTTAAATTTAGATTTCAAGGGAGTCAATTTGTCGGCCGTCATGTTAATGCCCATAGCTGTGGATTTGTCGAACTTAATTTTTAGATTAGGTATGTTCCCATATCTCTGAAATTCTTTAATTAGGTTTGGGAGGGACACCACCGGGTTATAAAGGAAAAATAAGAGATCGTCCACATATGCAGAAATCTTATATTGGGCCTGATCTATGGTGATTCCAGAAATATCTGGATTCCGGCGTATCGTACATAGGAAGGGCTCCAGCACTAGTGCAAAGAGAAAGGGCAATAAGGGGCAGCCCTGCCTGGTACCATTGGAGATGGTGAAGGAGTCAGAGAGGACTCCATTAGCTTTGAACTGGGCTGTCGGTATGGAGTAAATATTTGAGATTCAATGTAGCATGTGCCTACCGAGTCCGATGTGTTTAAGAACCGAGGACATAAATTCCCAAATCACCTGGTCAAAAGCTTTCTCAGCGGTTGTGCTGAGAAAAACACATGGTGTCTTGGTCACTGAGGCCCTGTGTATCAGGTCAAGCACCTTGGTGGTGTTGTCCCTAGCCTCCCGGGAGGGGACGAAACCTACCTGATCCAGGTGTATCAGACCTGTCATATGCTGGGATAATCTGTTGGCTAGTATTTTAGTAAGGAGTTTAAGATCTATGTTCAAAAGAGATATTGGCCTGTAGCTGCCGCAGACAGTTGGATCTTTTCATTCTTTAGGTATAAGGGAGATGTGGGAACTTAAGGTATCCCTTTGGAGCTGGCCACCTTCTGTGAGATTGTTAAAAAGTTTGAGCATGTATGGGCCTAGTACTGGTAGGAGGGTTTGATAGTACTGAAGGGTGAACCCGTCAGGGCCTGACGCTTTACCCAGTTTCATACTTATAATGGCGCATTTCAGTTCCATCAACGTGATGGGTTCTTCCAATGCAGCTCCACTTTCCTATGAGAGTTTGGGAATATTGGACAAATTAAGATAGTTCCTTAAGGCAGTGTCACTGATATGCTGTTTCGGGAGTAGGAATGAGCCGAACACCCCCCCATTCAGTTCGCACCAGAACCTTCGAACGGACCGAACGTTCGCGCAAACATTTAGAACCCCATTGACGTCAATGGGACTCGAACGTTCAAATTCAAAAGTACTAATTTTAAAGCCTAATATGCAAGTTATTGTCGGAAAATGGGTTTGAGAACCTGGGTCTTGCCCCATGTATCAATGGAAAAAAAAGTTTTAAAAACTTTCGTTTTTTCTGGAGCAGTGATTTTAATGATGCTTAAATTGAAAATTATAAATAAAAAATCCTTTAAATATCGTACCTGCTGGGTGTCTATAGTATGCCTGTGAAGTGGCACGTGTTTAGAATTGCCCCTGCACAAAATGAGATTACTATAAGAAAAAAGTAATTCAAAACTGCTTGCGGCTTTAATGTAATGTCTGGTCCCTGCAATAATAATGAAAATCATTGAGAAAAATAGCATGGGTTTCCCCCCTCACCCCAGGTCATTACCAGCCCTTTTGACACTATATACTTTGAACAGCAGTATACAGGCGGTGCAAAAAAGACAGGGACTGTAGGTTTGTTGTTAAGTAGAATATGTTTGTAATTGTGAACTGGTACTTTTTTAAAGTGTAGCTCCAGCCATAAAATCTATTTTTAAGCTTTTCTGAAAACATAGAGAAGGGTTATCACCCCTGTAACATTTGTTTTGCTGTATGTGTGCATCTGTTCAGAAGATTGCAATTAACTTTTTGTCCCAATGACAAATGATTTTTTGAAATTTCGTTTTTTTTTTTTCGAAACAAGGATTGGTGATAAAGCATCAGTGGTCAGGAGACACCTCTTACAGAAGAGAATTTCCCATCCTAGGGGTAGATTTCCTCCCACTTCCTGTTGTCTCCTACCTTTTGCAAGTAGGAGTCTTTTGTAAGTTAGATGTTTGAAAGTAGGGGCCTGCCGTATATACTCTGCATAAATTTGGGCCCTAGGTGTTGGTGTTGCCACAACACTGTAAGCCCTCACAGTTAGTCTTGGTGGGCGGCGAGCGCTGGAACGCCCTGCTGTGTGAACTATTATATCAAGAACTCTAATTACATGCCATTCTTGAACAGTGGTAGAAAAAATGGGCCTTTGGTGCTGGCGCTGGTGCCACAACACTGTAAGTCCTCACAGTTACTCTTGGTGGGTGCAGGAATGAGCCCGCTGCAAAGTATTGCATCAAAAATTGTAATTACACGCCCCTGTTAAACAGGGGCAGAAAAATTGGGCCTTAGCCACTGGTGCCACAACACTGCAACCCCTCACAGATACTCTAGTTGGAGCGCAGGAATGAGCCCGCTGCAAAGTATTGCATCAAAAATTGTAATTACACGCCCCTGTTAAACAGGGCCAGAAAAATTGGGCCTTAGCCACTGGTGGCGGTGCCCAGAACCAAAAATGTTCTTACAAGCTATCAGCATGATCATTGAGGAGGAAAAGGATAGTCACTCAGCATAATAGGATAGTCACTCAGCATCAGTATAGGCAGTCTTGAAGGGATCTGACATTTAAAAAAAAATTATTCAGTTACATCAGCATTAGGTGCTTAGTAGCTGGTGGTGATCCAAGCCTGATTCATTCGACTCGATCAACGAAGTCGGTGGAGAGGCGCACCCTGTGATCGGTTACAAAGTCTCCAGCAGCACTGAATGTGCATTCTGAAAGAACGCTGGATGCAGGACAAGCCAGTAGCTCAATTGCGTACTGTGCAAGCTCTGGCCAGTGATCCATCCCCAAGACCCAGTAAGCCAGAGGATTTTTAGTGGGAAAGGTGTCCAAGTCTGATTTTGCCCCTAGGTATTCCCGCACCATGTAATACAGACGCTGGCGATGGTTGCTGGAACCGGTCATACCTTGGGGCTGCGGACTAAAAAATTGTCTAAACGCATCAGTCAGACGGCCACCTTCTACACCGCTCCTTCTGTGACTCACCGAAGCCTCAGCAACATGTTGTCCAGGACCAGGATTTGGTAAACCCCCAGTCTCTGGGAACGCGTTGCACAGACCTTTCTACAAGGCCTCCCGAAGATGTTTCATCTTCTGCTCCCTCTGCGACGACAAGATAAGGTCCGCAGCCTTATTCTTGTAACGTGGATCAAGGAGAGTTGCCAGCCAGTAATGATCCCTCTCCTTGATAGCACGAATACGAGGATCCTTATGCAGGCTTTGCAGGATTAGGGAGGCCATGCAGCGTAGGTTTGCTGAGGCTGTCACTGAGGACGACAGGATCCGCAGCCACCTCATCCCAGCCACGTACAAGTCCATGGGTTCCTTGGTACAGTAATTGATCCCTAGAAGACTGCTGCTAATGCTGAGTGCTAGACTCCACCTCCATGCTGACACAATCCTCCTCCTCCTCCTCCTCCTCCTCCTCTTCCTCTGTGTTAGGCAGGCAAGCAGGACCACTGTCTGGATAAAGGGGGCCTTGAGAGGTAAGGAAGTCCTTCTCTTCCTCCCTCTGTTCTGCCTCAAGGACCCTGTCCATTATTCCACGCAGCGTGTGCTCCAACATGTGAATAAGAGGGACAGTCTCACTGATGCATGCACTGTCACTGCTCACCATCCTCGTGGCCTCCTCAAATGGTGACAGGACAGTGCATGCATCCCTGATCAAGGCCCACTGGCGTGGGGAAAAAACCAAGCTCCCCTGACCCAGTTCTGCTGCCATATTGGCACAGATACTCATTGATGGCCCTCTGCTGCGTGTGCAGCCGCTGCAGCATGGTCAATGTAGAGTTCCACCTGGTGGGCATGTCACAGATTAGGCGGTTCCTGGGCATGTTGTATTCCCTTTGGAGGTCTGCCAGCCGAGCACTGGAATTATATGACCTTCGGAAATGCACACAGACTTTCCTGGCCTGCTTCAGGACATCCTGTAAGCCTGGGTACCTGCCCAAGAACCGCTGCACTACCAAATTAAGGACATGAGCAAAACAGGGCACATGGGTCAGTTGTCCCTGTCACAGGGCGGAGAGGAGGTTGGTGCCATTGTCGCAAACCACCATTCCTGGCTTAAGCTGGCGTGGCGTCAACCAACTCTGAGCCTGCCCCTGCAGAGCTGACAGAACCTCTGCCCCAGTGTGGCTCCTGTCTCCCAAGCACACCAGCTCAAGCACCGCATGGCATCTCTTTGCCTGCGTACCTGCATAGCCCCTTGAATGCCTACGGAGCACCGCTGGTTCTGAGGACACATCAGCACAGGAAGAGGCCACAGAGGAAGAAGACGAGGAGGGGGTGGAGGAGAGAGGTGTGTCACAACCAGTAGTAGCATTTTGGAGGCGTGGTGGCGGAACAACCTCCAACACTACTGTACCTTGTCCCGCATCCTACCCAGCTGCCAGCAGAGTCACCCAATGCGCCATGAAAGATAGGTAACCTCCCTGTCAATGCCTGCTGGACCATGAGTCAGTGGTAATATGCACCTTACCACTGACCGCTCTGTCCAGCGAGGCATGGACATTGCCTTCCACATGCCGGTAGAGAGCCGGAATCGCCTTCTGTGAGAAAAAGTGGCATTTGGGAACTTGCCACTGAGGTACCGCACATTCCACAAACTCACGGAAGGGGGCAGAATCTACCAACTGAAAAGGCAGCAGTTGAAGTGCTAGCAATTTAGCTAAGCTAGCATTTAACCGCTGGGCATGTGGATGGCTGGGAGAGAACTTCTTTCAGTGCTGCAGCTGGGGCAGGGAAATTTGCCTGGTACAATCTGCCCTCGGTGTACCGATAGTAGATTGCCCGCATGTAATAGGCTGTGACACACCTAATTCTACACCTTCAGTCCTATGAGTGCAGGCTTCAGAGAGGACTGAGGGTATAGTGGGGTTGGAGATCCCAGCTGATGAGGGGCAAGGGGAGGTCAGCTTTGTTCTTTGGTGTGGGTCTTTGAGGTACGCTTGCCAATGAACTGCATGGCAGGTCGACATATGTCTGGTTAAGCATGTGGTGCCCAAGCGGGTGATGCTTTGGCCATGCGAGATACGCTTGAGACATATGTTGCAAATAGCAGCGGTGCGATCTGATGCACTCGTCTCAAAAAAGGCCCACACCAAAGAACTTTTGGAATAACGCTGAGACACAGCAGCGTCCTGCACATGCGTAGCTCTGCGTTGTGATGCAGTCGGTGTGCCGCCCTTAAGCTGGCCCCTGGAGGGCATCCTGCCTCGTTGGAGATGTGCCTGTGCCTCCTCCTCCTCTCTCCTATCAGGCACCCACGTAGAGTCGGTGACCTCATCATCCCCTCCCTCCTCATCACTGTTGAAAACCTGGCAGTATGCTGCAGCTGGGGGAACATGACTGCCAGATTGCAGTCCTTCTTGGTCACCCCCTCTTTCTGAAAAGAAAAAATAAACCCGCGCTACAGAATTAAAAATATATGTTAAAATGTGGCAGGGAAAGTATAAGATTTGCAAATGCGATTGAATGCAATTAAATGCGATTTAGAAATGTGATTAAAATGATAAAATATAAAATATAATGCAGATAGTGAAAGGGAAGAACAGTTAATTAGGTGGCTGCCTCTACTTTAATTATCCCACCTAGATGGGTAAATGAATGAATAGGAATTAGTTAGTAGATTTGGTGCCTATCTAACAACTATAATGTACTCATGCTAGTGTATTAAATTGGAATATAAATTATATAAATACAAATAATAAAAATAAAATAAAGTGATAAATTGCTATGCAAACATGCAGTGAATATAATGATTAAATTCAGGTGATGCGTGAAGTTATATTAAATATGTGACAAATTAATAAATAATTAATAAATAAATATTAATAGTGGGTTTAAATCAGTCCATGATAATTGAAGAAAAAAGGAGAAGAAAGTGCTTCGTGCTGAATCCAGAAAATCCTGGAGATTGCTAGAGAAAACTGTGTCCGTATCCCATGCAGTGACACCTTCTTCTGTGCTCTGATAGCTACCACACTCACCAGATCCAGCCCCCCTCTTGGGGTGGAAAGCTTTCACAGTGTATGCCCTGTGCTGCACTCTGGCGTTTTCTCGTTCCCTTTGATCCACTTTCAGTGTCCAACAATAAACATATGTAGAGAGAAGGGATCCCAATAGTGTGATACCGTTTTATATATTGTACTTTATTTATTTTTAAAAAAGGGTACTCACAATACAGCTGGTTAAAATAGGCAGTGTTATTCCAAATCTCGGAAATGTATGGTGACAGCGGTAATCGCCCGACCGGTTTCGTTATAAAACATTGTCTGGAGCGTGACGCTCCAGACGACGTTTTATAACGAAACCGGTCGGGCGACCCCGTCACGTGACCCCGTCCCCCTCCGACGCAAGGGGAAACGCCAGGCTTTTCTCAGCATCCTCAGCATCCTTCCCATGTTGAGGGCATGTGGCCTGGTACGGTTCAGGAGGGGGGGCGCTCTCTCGCCCCCCCCTCTTTTCCTGCGGCCTGCCAGGTTGCGTACTCGGACAAAGGGTCTGGTATGGATTTTTGGGGGGACCCCACACCATTTTTTTTATTTTGGTGCAGAGTTCCCCTTAACTACTTAAGACCCGGACCATTATGCAGGTAAATTGACCTGGTCAGTTTTTGCTATTCAGCACTACGTCACTTTAACTGACAATTGCGCGGTCGTGCGATGTGGCTCCCAAACACATCCTTTTTTTCCCACAAATAGAGCTTTCTTTTGGTGGTATTTGATCACCTGTGCTGTTTTTATTTTTTGCGCTATAAACAAAAATAAAGCGACAATTTTGAAAAAGTTTAGGCCGATACGTATTCTTCTACCTTCTACCTAAAAAATTGCAATAAGCATTTATGGATTGGTTTGTGCAAAATGTATAGCATTAACAAAATAGGGGATAGTTTCATTGCATTTTTATTAATACATTTTTTTTACTACTAATGGCAGCGATCAGCGATTTTTTCCGTGACCGTGACATAATGGCGGACACATCGGACAATTTTGACACATTTTTGGGACCATTGTAATTTTCACAGCAAAAAGTGCTATAAAAATGCATTGTTTACTGTGAAAATTACAATTTCAGTTTGGGAGTTAACCACTAGGGGGCGCTGAAGGGGTTAAGTGTGACCTCATATGTGTTTTTAACTGTAGGGGAGCAGGGCTGGACTTGTGATGTCATTGATCGTGTTTCCCTATATCAGGGAACCAACGATCAATGACAGTGCCACTGTGAAGAACCGGGAAGGTGTGTTTACACACACCTCACCCCATTCTTCAGCTCCGGAGGACCGATCGCAGGACACCGGCGGCGATCGGGTCCGCGGGAGCGGTCACGGAGCTTCGGACCGGGTCACGTGCGTGCGCCGGCGAAGGGTCTGGTATCTATATTTCCCCTTAATATCCATACCAGACCTGAAGGGCATGCATTTTTTTTTACAATACAATAGCAAGAAAAGGAATAAACCTATATTAAAGTAGAGAACAAATCTAGCCATCCATCCTCACAATAAAGACAAATAAACCAGCGACATCTCATATTAAATTCATAAATTAGGAATATAAAGCCACAAAATATGCCTAGTAATAAATATTACTACAATTATTAACCACTTGACAACTGGGCACTTAAACACCCTTAATAACCAGACCAATTTTCAGCTTTCGGTGCTCTCACATTTTGAATGACAATAACTCAGTCATACAACACTGTAACCAAATGAAATTTTTGTCCTTTTTTTCCCACAAATAGAGCTTTCTTTTGGTGGTATTTGATCACCTCTGCGGTTTTTATTTTTTTCGCTATAAATGAAAAAAGAACGAAAATTTTGTAAAAAAATGAATTTTTCTTCATTTCTATTATAAGATTTTGCAAAAAATGAATTTTTCTTCTTAAATTTGGCCTAAAATGTATACTGCTACATATCTTTGGTAAAAAAAAAAAAAAAATTTGGATATTATTTAGTCTGGGTGAAAGTTATAGGGTCTACAAGCTATGGTACCAATTACTGAAAATTGATCAATTTGATCACATCTGAAGTACTGACGGCCTATCTCATTTCTTGAGACCCTAACATGCCAGAAAAGTACAAATACCCCCTAAATGACCCCTTTTTGGAAAGAAGACATTCCAAGGTATTTAGAAAGAGGCATGGTGAGTTTTTTGAAGTTGTCATTTTTTCCCACAATTCTTTGCAAAATCAAGGTTTTTTTTTTTTTTGTTTTTTTTTTCCACAAAAGTTTCATATTAGCAGGTTATTTCTCACACACAGCATATGCATACCACAAATTACACCCCAAAACACATTCTGCTATTCCTCCCGAGTATGGCGATACCACATGTGTGAGACTTTTACACAGCGTGGCCACATACAGAGGCCCGACATGCAGGGAGCACCATCAGGCGTTCTGGAACACCCAGACCAATTCTGACATTCCTCTCCTACATGTAAAAATCATCATTTATTTGCTAGAAAATTACATAGAACCCCAAAACATTATATATGCTTTTTTAGCAAAGACCCTAGAGAATACAATGGCGGTCGTTGCAACTTTTTATCGCGCATGGTATTTGCACAGCAATTTTTCGAACGCATTTTTTTGGGAAATAAAACAGTTTTGTGCTTTTTAAAAAAAAAAACATTAAAGTTAGCCCAATGTTTTTGCATAATATGAAAGACGAAGTTACGCCGAGTAAATAGATACCCAACATGTCACCCTTCAATATTGCACACGCTTGTGGAATGGCGCCAAACTTCGCTACTTAAAAATCCCCATAGGTGACGTTTTAAATGTTTTTACTGGTTACATGTTTTTAGTTACAGAGGAGGTCTGGGGCCAAAATGATTGCTCTCGCTCTAACGTTCGCAGCGATACCCCACATGTGTGGTTTGAACTCAGTTTTCATATGTGGGCGGGACTTACGTACACATTCGCTTCTGTATACGAGCACGCGGGAACAGGGGCGCTTTAAATATTTATTTTTTATTTTTATTGTTCATTTTACTTAATTTATTTTAGTTTGACACGTTTTTCCCCAAAAATAAATGTTTTGATCACTTTTATTCCAATTACAAGGAATGTAAACATCCCTTGTAATAGGAATATAGCATGACAGGTCCTCTTTACAGTGAGATATGGGGTCAATAAGACCCCACATCTCACCTCTAGGCTGGGAAGCCTGAAAAAAAACAAGAAAAAAAACGATCCTGGCTTCGATCGCAGCGGTGAGTCAGAAGAAGCACCGGAGGGCGAAGGGAGTGGGGACGTCCCTTTTTGCCTCCCGTAAGAACGATCAAGAGGCGGAACAGCCGCCATGATCGTTCTTATGGTGTAGAGAATCGCCGGCTGAAAAAAATGATATCTGAATGATGCCTGTAGCTGCAGGCATCATTTAGATATCCCTGCACAAAGTCAAGGACCTCATATGACGTGGGCGGGAAGTGGTTAAAACACATTTTTTTCCCCAGAGTATTTTCTGGGTATTGCAAAGTATTGGCCGGGGTATTGCAGAGTATTGGTGCGGGGGTATTGCAGAGTATTGGTGCGGGGGTATTGCAGAGTATTGGTGCGGGGGTATTGCAGAGTATGGTGCGGGGGTATTGCAGAGTATTGGTGCGGGGGTATTGCAGAGTATTGGTGCGGGGGTATTGCAGAGTATTGTGTGGGGGGTATTGCAGAGTATTGTGTGGGGGGTATTGCAGAGTATTGTGTGGGGGTATTGCAGAGTATTGTGTGGGGGGTATTGCAGAGTATGGTGCGGGGGTATTGCAGAGTATTGTGTGGGGGGTATTGCAGAGTATTGTGTGGGGGGTATTGCAGAGTATTGGCCGGGGTATTGCAAAGTATTGGTGCGGGGGTATTGCAGAGTATTGGTGCGGGGGTATTGCAGAGTATGGTGCGGGGGTATTGCAGAGTATTGTGTGGGGGGTATTGCAGAGTATTGTGCGTGGGGTATTGCAGAGTATTGTGCGTGGGGTATTGCAGAGTATTGTGCGTGGGGTATTGCAGAGTATTGTGCGTGGGGTATTGCAGAGTATTGGTGCGGGGGTATTGCAGAGTATTGCGCGTGGGGTATTGCAGAGTATTGCGCGGGGGGTACTGCAGAGTATTGCGCGGGGGGTATTGCAGAGTATTGCGCGGGGGGTATTGCAGAGTATTGCGCGGGGGGTATTGCAGAGTATTGCGCGGGGGGTATTGCAGAGTATTGCGCAAGGGGTACTGCAGAGTACTGGCAGGGGGTACTGCAGAGTATTGCGCGGGGGTATTGCAGAGTATTGCGCGGGGGTATTGCAGAGTATTGCGCGGAGGTATTGCAGAGTATTGCGCGGGGGTATTGCAGAGTATTGCGCGGGGGTATTGCAGAGTATTGCGCGGGGGTATTGCAGAGTATTGCGCGGGGGTATTGCAGAGTATTGCGCGGGGGTATTGCAGAGTATTGCGCAAGGGGTACTGCAGAGTATTGCGCGGGGGTATTGCAGAGTATTGCGCGGGGGTATTGCAGTGTATTGAGCGGGGGTATTGCAGTGTATTGAGCGGGGGTATTGCAGTGTATTGCGCGGGGGTATTGCAGAGTATTGCGCGGGGGTATTGCAGAGTATTGCGCGGGTGTTTTGCAGAGTATTGCGCGGGTGTTTTGCAGAGTATTGCGCGGGTGTTTTGCAGAGTATTGCGCGGGTGTTTTGCAGAGTATTGCGCGGGTGTTTTGCAGAGTATTGCGCGGGTGTTTTGCAGAGTATTGCGCGGGGGTATTGCAGAGTAATTGCGCAGGGAAGGCAGAGCATTGCAGAGTATTGCGCAGGGAAGGCAGAGTATTGCAGGGGGTTAATGCAGAGTATTGCACAGGGAAGGCAGAGTATTTCAGGGGTTAATGCAGGGATGGCTGAGCAGGGATGGATGGATCTGTGACTGCAATGGTCACAGATCCATCCCACACTGCTGCTGCCATCCGCGCTCTCCTCTCACACTGTACCGATCGGTACAGCGAGAGGAGGGAGGAACCGGCGTCATCAGATGACGCCGGTTTGTTTACCTGTGATCGCGCCGTCATTGGACGGCGCGATCACATGGTAAAAGACCGGCGTTGCCGGTCAGTTACCGTGATCTGTGTAGCGCCGGGTCTCATAGACCCGGCGCGCACAGAATTTTCTGTGTGCGCGCCCGAGGCGGCGCGCATTACTGCTTCTGGTGGGCGCCGTTTCAGAACGGCGACCCCCAGTTAAGCAACCACCTTGCCGCCGTTTGTAGACGGCGGCTGGTGGTTAAGTGGTTAACCTGGATTGCATTCCTTCCATACCACTACTTAAATGTTTCCTTTTTTATTTATTTTTTTCTCCCCTGTGACCTCTAGGGGAAGGGGTCTGGGGAGAGGTTTCTTTTATTTGAAAGTAGAGAAGGGAAGGTATAAACAAAGGCATTTTTAAAAAAAACTTTGGTTCTGGGTTCCCCTTAATATTCAAACCAGACCCAAGGGGCCTGGTAATGGACTAAGGGGGGAACGCTGTTTTTTTTTCAATGACTTTTATCTGTATTGCCGGGACCCGACAATTCATTATAGCCGTGAGTAGTTTTAAATGACTTTTTTCCTTTAGAAATGTCATTTTGTGCAGGGACTTTTCTAAGCATGGAAAACATGCGCTACTTTACAGGCATACTATAGACACCCCCCAGGTACGAAATTTAAAGGAATATTTCACTTTTATTGTTTCACTTTAAGCATTATGAAAATCACTGCTCCCGGAAAAACTTCAGTTTTTAAAACTTTTTTTTGCATTGATACATGTCCCCTGGGGCAGGACCCAGGTCCCCAAACAGTTTTTATGACAATAACTTGCATATTAACCTTTAAAATTAACACTTTTGATTTCTCCCATAGACTTTTTTTTTTTTTTCAAATGTTTTTTATTGTATTTTTCAAAGATACACAATAAAGCACAAATAAGAGTCATAACAATACAACAGTTTCTTAGTCATACTATGTGTTCAACAGTGTGCCTGGGTAGGCTTCAAATTATCATTTTACTAAACAGTAACCATATAGGGCCTTAGTCCAGTTGGATAGTGGTCAGATGCTTAAACAAGTAACTAGCAATCCCTGTTTACCCCAACGGGATCATGCTGTAAACAAGGGATTATGGCTCATTATCTTATATTATTTAATAAAATCAAAATTAACATAAAGGGGTATCAAGGGAAGGAGGGGAGGGGAAGGTGAGTAGGAAGTTATCTTTTACATCCGGTCTAGTTTAGGAGTGTAGTCGTTCAGGAACACACTTAATAATTATTAAAATTCTTCAGAAAATTTGAGGCCCTAGGATGAGTAATCCATTCATTCCAATTTTTAATGAATTTACTTATGGTTCCTTTCCTATGTGCTAACATTAGCTCATAGTGAGCCTGAGTATTGAGTCTCTGGACAACATCAGATAAGTTAGGTGCTAAGGTAGATTTCCATAGTTTTGTTATGGTGAGTCTCGCTGCTGTAAGGAAGTTGGCAACTATAGTTCTAAATTGAGGAGGATAGACATCTAGATTTAAACCTAGTAGGGCTAATTCAGGTGTGAGTATTTTTAGATTACCAGTGAAGGATGCGATAAAGGAGGATACATTATTCCAGAAGCTAGATAAGGTTTTACAATCCCAGAGGGTATGTAACAAATTGCCAGTGTGGGATTCACATCTCCAGCATATGGGGGAGGAGCTAGGGAATATTTTGGATAGTCTGTAAGGGGTCAAATACCAGCGGTTTAGTATTTTCTGGGCGTTCTCCCAATGTTCTACACAAGCAGAAGAAGAACTGTTAATATGGATGGCTCTTTGCCATTCTTCCTCCCATAGACTTTTAAAGAGTGTTCCGCGGCTTTTCGAATTTGCCGCGAATACCCCAAATGATTCGCTGTTCGGCGAACAGCCAATGTTCGAGTCAAACTCATGTTCGACTCGAACATAAAGCTCATCCCTAAGACATCGACTGGGAATGCAGACTTCTACCCGGACGTCATCACGTATCAAATAATAGTGAAGCAGGAGAGACACTGGAAGAACCATTCCTGGCTCTTCCTGTGTAGTGTCCTTCATAGGATTTACTGTAAATAACAGCAATCACTTTGTAATTGACAAAGCATATTATGTGAATAATAAAAAAAACACTTAAACATAAATAAAAATAAATAAAAATAAGTAATAAAAAATTATAATTAGAAAAATAAAAAAATATTATAAAAAAATATTATAAAAAAGGAGGTTGTTTCTCCAAGGTAAATTTAAACCTCCAGTATTAATTAAGATATCAAATATGACAGGATAATTAGTAATGATATAACTAAAAAATAGTATATAAAAACTTTGAAAAAAAAAGTATTAATATTTCCAACTATCCATCTGATATCAATATAGTTAAGGTGTATGCCACTAATACGATGGGTACATAATACCCACCTGAAATAGCAATACACAGGACTCCAGCATGGATCCCCATGAACACAGAATACCAAAAATTGAGAATTAAAAATATGTATATAATAAACCACTGATGAAAACTGTTTAATATTAATTAATTATAAGGCTCCATGCACACTGGAATAAAAAACGTTGCTTCTACAGGAGTTTCATGTTCTGCCTGTAGATGCAACTCAATGTTACCCTTTGTGTCCATACACATTAGGACGTTTATAGGCATATTTTTGAGAACAACTATTAGAGGCAGGAAAAAAAAAACCTTCTCATTCGCGTTTCTGATTGGAGATCACTGGCAGAAAAAACGTAAAACTCTCCTAAACTCATCTAAACTTTGTACAAAAAATGCTATATATGGAAGTTTTTTGCTCCAAAAAGAACAGACGTTTTTTTTAAGCCCAGTGTGCATGGAGCCTAAAAGGGGACAGAAGATATTAACTAAAATTACTCCTAAGCTAAGGAAGGGAAATGGTAGGCAACCAGATCTATCTATTTTCAATATAGCAATTCAACTCCCATTCTACATTGAGGACCTAGGGGACTATATGACTAGAAGTCCTATATTCACCAGGTTTCTCGACGGGAAATGTGTCTCTTAAGGTTATTGCCCCTCCGATGTGGGTTATATTTTTCAATAGCTATTACTTGAAGGAGAGAAGAATTCCTCCCATGATGGTAATGAAAATGTTTGGACACACTGGCCCAGATTCTCAAAAGAGATACGACGGCGCATCTCCAAATACACCGTCGTATCTCTGCCTAGCGCCGTCGTATCTATGCGACTGATTCTTATGCCGCATACACACCATCACTTTATGTGATGAAAAAAAACGACACTTTCTGTGAAGTAAAAAATTACGTTTTTGAAACTTCAATTTTCAAAGACGAAGTTGCCTACACACCATCGTTTTCTCACAATGATCTTGCAAAGTGAGGTTACGTTCCACCACGTTTTACCATTGAAGCTTGCTTCATAAGTAGCTTCTGGGCATGCGTGGATGAAAAAACGTCTTAGAAAACGACGTTTTTTGCTACACACGGTCAATTTCTGTGAAGTAAAAAGTGCACTTTTGAAAAACGACACATAAAATTGAAGCATGCTTCAATTTTTTTTGGTCGTTTTTTACAAGACATAAAACGACGTTTTCCCCCACACACAGTCAATTAAAGTGACGTTTTTAAAAACGTCATTTTTTTTCATCACATAAAGTGATGGTGTGTACGCGGCATTAGAATCAGTTACGCATAGATATTGATTAGATCCGACAGGCGTAAGTCTCTTACGCCGTCGGATCTTTAATGCAATTTTTTGCCCGCTAGGTGGCGCTTCCGTCGATTTCCCTGTCGAGTATGCAAATTAGCTAGATACGCGAATTCCCGAACGTACGCGCGGCCGACGCAGTAAAGTTACGACGTTTACGTTAGGCTTTTCCCGGCGTAAAGTTGCCCCTGGGTCTATGAGGCGCAGCCAATGTTAAGTATGGCCGTCGTTCCCACGTCGAAAATGTAAAAATTCACGTTGTTTGCGTAAGTCGTCCGTGAATGGGGCTGGACGTCATTTACGTTCACGTCGAAACCAATGACGTCCATGCGACGTCATTTGGAGCAATGCACACTGGGATATTTTAGGGACGGCGCATGCGCAGTTCGTTCGGCGCGGGGACGCGCTTCATTTAAATGAAACACGCCCCCTACACGCCGAATTTGAATTCCGCTGGGTGATTTACGCTACGCCGCCGCAACTTTAAAGGCAAGTGCTTTGTGAATAAAGCACTTGCCTGAAAAACTTGTGGCGGCGTAACGTAAATGAGATGCGTTACGCCCGCACAGAGATACGCCGATCTCTGTGAATCTGCCCCACTGTGTTCCATAAACCCTTTGGGAATATTTGTTAGATGTTCCCCTATTCGGACATTTAGTGCCCTTGTGGCCTTCCCAACGTACTGAAGGCCACAAGGACACTTGAGAATATAAATGACCCCTATAGTTCCACATGTAATAAAATCTTTAATATTATATGTTTTAGAGGTGACCTGTGGGGAAAATCTAATACCCCACCGATTATCATTAACAGTTCTCATAAAGGAATGTAGAGATTTCTCATCCCCTTTCCATAAAAATAAGGCGTTGTCTATATAGCGATGCCAAAAAAGGAGGTGGGGACATCTCCAAGAAAAATATGGTAATTCTCCCATAAAAGGTTGTCTTTCCAGGTTGTCTTTTCAGGCTATAATTTATTAATTCATTCATATTTTTTATACACATAAAGGTTCCAGATGAGTAGGAAAAGAATAGGGATTCACGACTTCTCCTGGAAAAACCTCCACGCTTGGGCTCAGCTTGTCCAGACCACATTCCATCCCTCAAGAGAGACACTGTCAGTTCAGTTGACCTCTGCTCTGTTACAATCTGCTGTACACCTGTGAGTGTTCCTGGTTGGGCTGCGTTTCACTGAACTTCTTGTGATTCATTGTATTCTGACTACAATACAAGTTCTTTCTATTTGCAACTGGACTGTGCGTTAGTTACCGCTGCACCCTCCCACATCCGCACCTACCTCCTAACTTCCTTTTAATTTTCCAGAGTTTGTTTCTTTGTACCAAAGACTAATGTTCAAGCTTTTCACACTGTGAAGTGCTTTGGATCCATCTCATAACCTACAGTACAAGTGCACAAAACACAATTAAAATGTTAAAGCGGAGGTTCACCGGTACAATATACCTTTTCCCCTTAGCTTCATGCTCGTTTTGTCTAGGGGAATCGGCTAGTTGTTTTAAAATATGAGCTGTACTTACAGTTTACGAGATGCATCCTCTCCGTCGCTTCCGGGTATGGGCTGCGGGACTGGGCGTTCCTATTTTGATTGACAGTCTTACGAGAGGCTTCCGACGGTCGCATCCATCGCGTCACGGTTTTCCGAAAGAAGCCGAACGTCGGTGCGCAGGCGCAGTATAGAGCCGCACCGACGTTCGGCTTCGTTCGGCTACTAGTGACGCGATGGATGCGACCGTCGGAAGCCTATCGGAAGACTGTCAATCAAGAAGGAACGCCCGCTCCCGAAGACCCATACCCGGAAGCCGACGGAGAAGATGCATCTCGAAAACGGTAAGTACAGCTCATATTTTAAAACAAATAGCCGATTCCCCTAGACAAAACGAGCATGAAGCTAAGGGGATTGTTTAAAAAAATATATTAATGGGTGAACTCCCGCTTTAAATATGCATTCTTATAAATACAGGAGACTGGAGGAGCCTGGACTTTGGCTTGACATATCCTTAAAACATTTATTCAATGCAAATATGTTTTTTTCTACAACTTTGAAGAATTGGTAATGTACCTGGACTGGTTTATTACTACTGTATATGGCTGATTTACTACTATAAGGCTGTAATGCTCTTGTCAGGGTCATAAAGCAATACTAGAAATTGCAACAGAGCAGAACATTTGAACAAAAGCCCTTTAGCATACTACTGTTCTAACAGTGTTGGCTTTCAATATAAGGTCAGTGTAAAAAGACAGCCAGCTAGTAAAACAAAATGTGACACGTGTTGTTTGAAGGCTCACACCTGTCTGGGTCTCTTCCACCACATTGCTCTTGGAATGTCGCGCACTACATGTAACACTTGCCAATCGGGACATCAAAAGGACATCAGAGTTCTACAACATATATTAAAGATGAAAGAATGCCTGCCTTTCTATTTAGATATACATGTGGATGGCCACTGGTAACTTTTATGCACAGTTTTTTTCATTAGTTAGTGTATTTTACCCAAGAAATCCAATTGTCTTTTACATTTTGAAAGCTTAAAATGACACTTAACGCTGATCTAAAAAAAAATCTACTAAAAGTATGTATTCTTAAATAAGAACTTCATCCAAAAGGGGAAGTGTTCACAGCGTCTCCCCGCAGGGATGTATTCCCAATTGAGGAGGCGAGCACGCTGACTAACCCCCAACCAGAACAGCTCGGATGATGGGGGCAAGCTTACTGAGGAGGAACAGGAAGTGAGAAATTCAGACAAAGAAAAACAATATTTAGAAGGGAAATCAAAGGAAACGGTAAGAGAACCAACAATGCACTAACTTAAATGAACCTATTTAGAAAATAAAAACAAACCTTTGCAACCCCTTTAAGGTATATTTATCAATTCAAATCATTGATGAGTCTCCTATAGCCAGTAAGGGAGATGTGGATTTCAGGGTATGTCCATTCCATGCAGTATCATTGGGTCATCGTAGAAAGAGGTGGACAATGGCAATTTCCTGACCGGTTTCACTGGTCTCAGCCGGCTTCTTCAGAGGCTGATGAGAGTATGATCTGCCACCATGTACTGTATATCGTTGTGGCTTTAAATGGCCATCACTGCACATCCTCCTATTTGCATGCATTACCACTGCTATTGTGCATGAGCCACTAAGTCATCACGCACAAGACGCAATGGCGTCACCGTGCACGCATTACGATGAGGCAATCATGGCAAACGTGGATACAGGCTGTGATGACTGAAGTGTGCTTATCATTATATAAATTGCCAGAAGTCTCCAGGAAAGGGAGAAACAGTATAGATAGGGGCAATGCGGGGCCAATGTAATGTTAGCCAATGACATGGTGGCTAGATCTTCTCTCATTTTACAATACCATATAAAAGAATGAATGTAAAATCAATTAAAGAGGAAGTAAACCCTGGTGGGTTTTACATCTTCTTTATCCCCCTGTAAAGTAAAAGCATAATGGGTTAGTATGCATCGCATACCAGCTCATTATGTGGCACTTACCTGCGATATCCGCAATGTCCCCTCTGGTGGAAGCAGCCATCTTTGCCCCTCTTCCTTCCGGGGCTGCGGACTCCGGCTCTGTGACTGGCCAGAGCCGCGTGAGGACACTGCCGCAACTTGCACGCGGGAGCAACCAGTCACTACACGCGCTGGGAAGAAATGGCATGGAGGGCCATTTCTTCACTGCGCATGCGCCTATGACATCATCGGTGCACTACAAGGCAAATATCTCCCAAATGGCGCACGTTTAGGAGATATTTTCAGTACATATAGGTAACCACTTTAAGTCTTTAAAAAGGGAATAGGGTGAGGAATTAGCCAGGTGACAACAGCGCTGTATCCCTGGACAGGTTAGTTAGGTTAATTTCAAAAGTACCTTCTGTTCAGCCTTCTCAAAATCTCTGAAATTCTCTTTTGTTTGTGATCCAACTTCCTGGGGGGGGGGGGGGGGGAGAAAAAAGGCCTGAATTTATGCTGAAAATTCCTGTTGCCTGGTTGTGATTGCAAAGGGGACCCAAACAAAAAATTCAGCAGCCATTAAGGGGGAAATGCTACACATTGAAAAGTGCACATGACTGCAACCAGGCCCGGACTGGGACAAAAAATAGGAACGGGCATTTTGGATTGAGAAGCCCATGACATGCCAACCGGCCCCTTCCCTACTCTCGGCCCTGACAGATCCCCTGAGATAGGGGATGGGGGAACCCAGCAGAGGGGATGGAGAGCTCAGGGCAGAACCTTGAGAACATGGGGTGGGGCGAGAGCACAGAGGAGAGGCAGAGAACACAAGGAGGAAGAGGAGAGCACAGGGAGGCAGCAGAGAGCATCGGGGGAGGTGGAGAGCACAGGGGAGCAGCAGAGAGCATGTGGGTAGGTGGAGAGCACAGAGAGGAAGGCAGAGAGCATGGGGGAGGTGAAGAGCACAGGGAGGGCGGCGGAGATCATAGGGGGAGGTGGAGAGCACAGGGAGGGCGGTGGAGAGCATGGGGGAGGTGAAGAGCACAGGGGGGCTTGTAGAGAGCATGGGGGGATGTGAAGAGCACAGGGGGGCAGCAGAGAGCATGGAGGAGGTGGAGAGCACAGGGAGGGCAGCAGAGAGCATGGGGGAGGTGGAGAGCACAGCGGGGCTGGTGCAGAGCATGGGCGGATGTGAAGAGCACAGGGGGGGTGGCGGAGAATATGGGGGAGACAGAGAGCACAGGGGGGGCAGCAGAGAGCATGGAGGGAGGTGTAGAGCACTGGGGGGTGGCAGAGAGCATGGGTGAGGTGGAGAGCACTGGGGGGGGGGGGTGGCAGAGAGCATGTGGGAGGTGAAGAGCACTGGGGGGTCGCAGAGAGCATGGGGGAGGTGTAAAGAACAGGGAGGGCAGTGGAGAGCATTAGGGGAGTTGGAGAGCACTGGGGGGGGCGGCAGAGAGCATGGGGGGAGGTGGAGAGCACTGGGAAGTGGCAGAGAGCATGGGGGGAGGTGTAGAGCACTGGGGGGTGGCAGAGAGCATGGAGGGAGGTAGAGAGCACTGGGGGTGGCAGAGAGCATGGAGGAGGTGGAGAGTACTGGGGGGTGGCAGAGAGCTTGGGGGGAGGTAAAGATCACCAGGAGGCAAAGAGTATGGGTGGTGTAGGAGGAGCAGTGGGGGCGACTGCATATAGAACAATCATTCTCTCCATCTTCCTGCTACAGGCTCGGAATGCCTGTTTTTCCTCTACCTCAGGCATGCAGAAGGGAGATGGAGAGAATGATTGTTCTATATGCAACCGCCCCCACTGCTCCTCCTCCTATCCAGGTTTACAGGGGTGCTGCACTCACGTTTTCTGCCCCCGGCACCGACGGCTGGCCTATACGAGCGGCAGTGCGGCCGTGGAGAGGTTGAAGGCTTCCAATCTAGCTCCTTCCTCCTCTATGTTTACATCCCCCCGGGCGGCCGTGGAGAGGCTGGATGAGCGGCGCGGGCTTAAATAGCCTTGTGCCCTGCTACGACTTGCAGCCTGGTGGCCGCGGCCCACCGGGAAAATGCCCGGTTTGCCCGATAGCCAATCCCGGCCTGACTGCAACTAATGTGCACTGGCTGGAGGAGAGGCATGGGAGCTCAGAGGACATTACAAAGAAGTAGATAACTAAGAATTGTGTAGTTGTGCTAGCTGTTAGTGTAAGCAATTTCTTTAGCTTAAGGTTAAGCCTGAGCTGTGAATTTGGGTCAGGGTTCAGTGACTCAGGGCAGTCTCTCTGGTGCCTCCCCATGTTTTCTGGGAATTGGAGAATGTGCTAAACATAGGGGGAGTCAGGTGGAATATGGAGTGCTGAGGAGGCTGTCAGTGGCCCTCAGAGGTGCCCCTAAATCTGGGGGGGGGGGGGTGACCCTGGGCTAGGGCTCAGGTGCTGGAAGGATCCTGCCATAACACACAGAGGAATTTTGGGCTGAATTCGGACCTGAAACGGACCAAAAGACGCATAGGGCTCCTGTGCAAATTTGCACAGGAGCTGCACTAGAGATGTGTGAACCAGCTCCATAGAGAGCCGGTCACATTCTCCTGCTATTGGATCCCACATCTAATTCACAGTGTGAACCTAGGCCTTAGAGTAAAGAGTGTCCCCTAAGTTCATAACCATTTAAATTCTCTCATTACTTCTGAATAATTACTGATATCTTTTATCTTGAATTGGAGGTCACCATGGAACAGTTTGTAATTGTGTAGTAATTACTCTATGCATGAGTTTTTTTTAAGCTAAGGTTTGTTTAAAAAACAAAACAAAAAAATATATATTAAAAGGGCATATTAAAATCTTATTTGTACCAAAATACCTCTCCACATTCTCCACAAAATACCTCTCTCACAGCTGCTCCAAAATATCCTTTATACAATTTATTGAGCATTCCTTTGCTGCTTTCAAGTTACCTGAATGGTATCATTAAAAAGTGACTATTCTTACAGATCCAATTTACCCCTTATTCCTGATTACTCCCGCCCCAACTCACTTAAAGGGGAGTTCCAGGCTTGTTTAATGTTTATTAAAAGTCAGCAGCTACAAAAAGTGTAGCTGCTGGCTTTTAATAAACAGACACTCACCTGCTCCACGGTCCAGCGACGCGTCGGCCGGGCCTCCGCTCCTCTCCCTTCTCTCCGGCCGGCGTCTTCATTGTTAGTGTGGGCACCCAGCCGTGACAGCTTTTGGCTTCATGGCCGGGCACTCACTGCGCATGCGCGAGCGACGCTGCACACTGTGATTGGTCAGGCGATTGCCTGGGACCTGTCACGTGTCCCAGGCAATCGCCTGCAGGGAGGGGCCGCTGTAGGCGATATGACGTATCGCCTAGGCGGTCCCTGGGCTGAAAGGAGGAAGTGGGACAGGAAGTCCCACTCCTCCTGAAGCCCCCACTCCCCCCCCCCAAAAAAATTACATGCCAAATGTGGCATGTAAAGGGGCAAGGAGTGGGTTAAGGGGAAGTTCCACTTTTGGGTGGAACTCTGCTTTAACCCACATTGATAATATAGACACACATCAACATCCGATGTTTGACAAAATCTTCTACTACAATTCCTTTCCATACACTCCCGAACCTCCCTAATCTTAGATCTCCCTGTTTCCCCCAATATTCTCACGTCACACTTCATGCTTTCCCTATAGCTATGTTGGACTATCCTGACCACAGAATTGACACCCCTTAAACCAATATACTCGACAGGGATTGCTATTGGTCCGGCGACTGCAACCCTGCGAGGCACCACCACCTAGAAAATCATTAGGCCATTAACCTAGGAAGACACACCTAAACCAATATCTATGAAGAGCTACCGCACACGTAAATATCTTGTACGCCCGATAAAATACAGATACTCCTACAGACAATATAACATATACGACTCCTAACAAACACATTGAATGAACTTTGATACTATGCTTATTATCCACATTGCCTGCATCACGCTGGCTATTGTTTTTTTTTACACTTATGCCGCATACACACCATCACTTTATGTGATGAAAAAAAACATCATTTTCTGTGAAGTAAAAAACAACGTTTTTGAAACTTCAATTTTCAAAGACGAAGTTGCCTACACACCATCGTTTTTTCACAATGCTCTAGCAAAGCGAGGTTACGTTCACCACGTTTTTCCATTGAAGCTTGCTTCATAACTAGCTTCTGGGCATGCGCGGGTGTAAAAACGTCGTTTTAAACGTCGTTTTTTGCTACACACGGTCAATTTCTGTGAAGTAAAAAACGACGTTTTCAATTTCAAACGCATGCTTCAATTTTTTTTGTTGTTTTTCACAAGACATAAAACGACGTTTTCCCCCACACACGGTCATTTAAAGTGACGTTTTTAAAAACATCGTTTTTTTCATCACATAAAGTGATGGTGTGTACGCGGCATTATACCCTGAGTTATTCATTTTTGTCGTTTAATCACTACCTTCTCATAAGCCTCGATTACACATCATCTAACTGTAGGATTTTTCACCATCATCTTGCCTCTATACAATGACTCTGTATTTGTAAACCTTATGACTATGTATACACTTGAAATGTATAAAATGTGTACAATAAACATTCTCTTTGGAAATTAAAATAAAAAAGTGACTGTTGGTTAGCTGAATCATGCCTGACAGCCAAAAAATATTTTAGATAATGGGATACCTAATTATGTTTCCAAACAGAGTTCCACTAAACTGATAGGTACATCCTCAATAAATGCACAGCCTTTGGTCTAGCTCTCATTTAGAAAATAGCATAAAGTGTGTTATAATAGTTTTTAATCATTTAAAATAATTTTGAATGACACCCTACCTCACCTAGTGCAGCACAAAATGCATGCATTGTAACTTATTGCAGAATACAGATGAGAAACATTGGTGCATTGTGGTGCACTGTGCTTTTCCGTGTGTTGCTGTACTGTGTACAATTGTAGCTATTAATGCAGTGCATGGTAGTGAACGACAACATTAAAGTGCTAAACCACATGGTAAGCAGCACTTAGTCACACACTCAAATCAGTGGTGTCTCTAGGGGGTGCAGACAGTGGGGGCGGAAACCCAGGTGACACCCGCCAGTGGGGGTGACACCCAGGGCCATCTTTTGGGGTAAAACTTGGGGTAAAAATCCACACCAGAGGCAGAACTAGAACGTCCAAGTCCTGCCTGTCATAATGATTGATTGCTGGGCCCACCTAGCAACCAATCAGGTGCATGGAGGCCCCGGCATTCAGAGGAGGAAGATGCAACTTCCGCCTCCTGAGCTGCTTAGCCTCCACCTACTTCCCACTGACAAGAGAATGGTCGGGAGTCTGAGAAGACTTTCTATCTGGACAAGGATAGTGCTGTTGAGCTGGATGTCCAGGAGTCTAAGGGGACCTCAGAGTAATCCAGACTGGGACACTGCTAATGTAAGTGAGCAGAGCTCAGGCGCTGGCTGCACACAGAGGAGGAGGAAGGGGGCAGGGATCACACAGGGGTATTCTAGAGAGGGGAAGGACAGGATTCCCCAGAACTGTGTACACTGATTGCAACATCACCACACCATCCACAGTCTCGGATTGTCTCCTGTATGATGCCTGTAGTCTCTGCCTGTCTTTTGTATGATGCCTGCAATCTCTGTCTGTCTCCTGTATGATGCCTTCAGTCTCTGACTGTTTCCTGTAAGATGCCTTCGAAGATGGTCAGAGACTGCAGGCATCATACAGGAGACAGTCACTGTCTCCTGTATGATGCCTACAGTCTCTGACCATCTTCTGTATGACGCCTGCAGTCTCTGACTGTTTCCTGTATGAGGCCTTCAGTCTCTGGCCATCTCCTGTATGATGCCTGCAATCTCTGACTGTCTCCTGCATGATGCCTGCAATCTGACTGTCAGATTAGATACTCATCAATCATCATCCCCCCCCATGTTTTTGTCACAATGCTGGTGGTCTTATTGTCGTTGTTTAGAAAAATGCAGCATGTCTGCATTTTTTTGCACTGTATTGCGCATCACACCAGCATTGTAGTGTGAACAGGGCCATAACACAAAATTGTTCTGGTGTTTTATCAAGTTTTATCAAGTTGGCCAGGCAGAATTAAGTCCTGTTGTTGAGCGCACCATGACATAGAGGGGGCGGGGGCTTCTGTGACCACAGAGGACTGGATTGAAAAAAGATATTTACACAGATCGGATATTTACATAGATAGGAGGAGGAGGAAAGCAGTGGTTTTAAGCAAATATACAGGGCCTTGAAAAAGTATTCATATCCCTTAAAATTTTCCACATTTTGTCATGTTACAACCAAAAAATGTAAACATATTTTATTGGAATTTTAAGTGATAGACCAACACAAAGTGGCACATAATTGTAAAGTCGAAGGAAAATGAGAAATGGTTTTCAATTTTTTTTTACAAAGAAATATGTGAAAGGGGCATTTGTATTCAGCCCCCCTGAGTCAATACGTTGTAGAACCACTGCAATTACAGCTGCAAGTCTTTTTGTGGATGTCTCTACCAGCTTTGCACATCTAGAGAGTGACATTTGTGCCCATTCTTCTTTGCAAAACAGCTGAAGCTCTGTCTGATTGGATGGGGAGCATCTGTGAACAGCAATTTTTAAGTCTTTTCACAGATCCTCAATTGGATTTAGGTCTGGACTTTGACTGGGACATTCTAATAACTGAATATGCTTTGATCTAAACCATTCCATTGTAGCTCTGGCTGTATGTTTAAGGTCATTGTCCTGCTGGAAGGTGAACCCTTGCCCCAGTCTCAAGTCTTTTGCAGACTCTGTAAAAGATTGCCCTGTATTTGGCTTCATCCATCTTACCATCAACTCTGACCAGCTTCCCTATCCCTGCTGAAGATAAGCATCCCCACAACATGATGCTGCCACCACCATGTTTCACGGTGGGGATGGTGTGTTCAGAGTGATGTGCAGTGTTAGTTTTCGGCCACGTATAGCATTTTGATTTTAAGCCAAAATTTTCAATTTTGGTCTCATCTGACCAGAGCACCTTCTTCTACATGTTTGCTGTGTCCTCCACATGGCTTACTGCAAACGGAACTTCTTATGGCTTGGCTGCCTCTCTGAATAAAGCTCTCCTTGCCCGGCCTGTCAGTTTAGGTGGACGGCCACAATTGGTTCCACTGGATTTTAGTTAGGGGTATCAGAGTAAAGGGGCTGAACACAAACTTTTCAGATATTTATTTGTAAAAAAGTTGGAAAACCATTTATCATTTTCCTTCCACTTCACAATTATGCGCCACTTTGTGTTGGTTTATCATATAAAATACCAATAAAATACATTTAAGTTTTTGGTTGTAACCTGACAAGATGTGGAAAATTTCAAGGGGCATGAATACTTTTTCAAGGCACTGTAACTAAGGGGTGCAACCGCTCAGGCTTGATCTCATTGGTGTGCTGCTAATACTTAATTGCAAGATGCAGACGGAGGGTCAATGCTGGGACCCTTACTTTTTAATATCTTTATAAATGATATTGGGTCTGAGATCAAAAGTAACATTTCAGTCTTTGCAGATGACACCAAGCTATGCAGTGGAATAATGTCCTTACAGGATGTCGCCAATTTACAAGCAGACCTCAATGCTCTGTCTAATTGGGTGACTATGTGGCAGATGAGGTTTAATGTTGATAAATGTAAAGTTATGTACTTGGGGACTAAGAATATGCATGCATCATACATACTAGGGGGAGTAAAATAGTAGTGCTATGTGCAAAAGTTATTTTAAACAATCCTAATTAAATGTGAAAATAAATCTGTGACAAAGTATACACATACTAAACCATAATAGGTATATGTGAGAAGTGGAACATAATGAAAAAAACAATATATAAATAATAAAATGTTCCGAGGAAAAAAAACGTTCATCCAGTGATATAAAAAATAAATTAAAGTCCATAAGTGATTAAATTCCAAGTGATTAAACTTAAAGTGTCCAAAAAAAATCTTCTTAAACAATCTTGCTTGAAACCTTTCACCACACCATAGTGCTCAGTGACTCCACACCCAAAGGAATTGCGCTTACCAATAAGATATGCCTTGCATTCACATGCTTGGCAATATAGCTGAATAAATCAACAAACATAATAATCAATTCCACCAGTGTTCCAATAAATCAGAAGTTGCTCCACATTTAAAAGTAAAAATGGCTCCAATAGTGAAGTATATCAAAACTAATTTATTTAAAAGCAACACAAGAAACCTTCACACGTTGCACTCACATTTAGCAAAACAAATAGACGCACTTCAACAATGAACTCGGCAGTGGGCTCCAAACCAAAGACAATTTCGCAATAAGCTTGTTGTATTATGGTCTCAGCGGACCTAAGGTAAACCGTCAGTCTCACCCCCTGCTCCGTTCGTTCCCCTCTTCACTTCAAAGCACTGCACACTTGGTGGTCGGTTTTCCGAACGTTTTCCAGGAACACGAGTAGTAACCACTCCTAGACCAGTTTCGTCGCTCAGGACTTTTTCAATAGGATTGGTTACACGGTCTAATAACCTCCCCTTTATACACCGTCCGCTCGTTTACTTGGACGTATGTCACGCGACGTCTGCACGTACTCCGCGTTCCTATGACAAACTACATCTGCTAGACGGACGTGTATCACATTACGTCTGCACGCACTTTGTGTCCCCACGACCATAACACATCAAGCCCTGACACATATAAAGCAGTCGTAGAGAAATAAAAACATTTAGAGTGCACTGTACTTGTACATACTTTGAGTCATTGCGAACTGCCATATATACCAAATATAAGTGCACAATTAATCACAATAATACATAAAATTGCATCACCTAAAAACATTTAAATAATACAATAATATAATGATATTAATATATTTTTAAAAAAGCACATAGTGCTCACCTATGGATTGAAAAAAGAGAAAATATTCTTATTCATATATCTTATGTACATATGTGTACTAAAAAACTAAAGGATATTGTTACAATATCATTATTCTACAAATCAATGCATATCAGGTCAAAAAGATAAATTAACCGTTGCGTTGACACCACCTGTCAAGATGGAAACCCCTTACCCCAAATTGGCAAGATGGAACAAAGCATAACAAATGATATATATATATATATATATATATATATATATATATATATATATATATAAGGATAAAATTAGAAATTGCTAATAAAACAGTTAAGGTCGAACAGTTATGAGTCTAAATATATGTAGGAGTGGTTGGAATTTTTCAATAGAGCAGGAAGGGAACTTCATGGGTTGGTATTAATTTACAATTTACAGGTCAAACTGGCGCCTCACAGTGAATCCAACCAGGTTAAGGATTTTAATATTAGTATGCGGAAAACATTTGAGAAAGTGGATAGAGATATCCAGAAAAAGAAGGTCAAGAAGTATAACAGAGATTCAAATGATTTTAAAAGTAGTAAAGTTTACCTATGGCAAGGTGTCGGCGCCACCAATACTGCTAGTAATGGGGTTACTGGTAGCATGAATGCTGCTGAGAAGGACACTCCAATCGAGCATGTAGTGGGGCAAGCCGCCCAAGCTGTCTGTGAGAAAACACAAAATAGAAAAGGAAGAAATAACACTATGAAAGGGAATACCAATAATACCCCTAGGAAGGTGGGGGAACTAGGGAACAGTATGGTAATGACCAATATGAGAGGTTTTCCAGGGCCCAAGGTTATCCCCAGTATAACAGGGGGGGTGGCTCGGCCCCAAACCCCCAGGCTGAATACCAACAATGGAATCAACATACCTAAACCCAACAAATAGATCAAAGACATCAGATCCCTATTCAGAACAGGTATCAAACTTTGGAGTATGAGGATTATGGAGGGAATGGAGGTTATCAGCAATCTTTTTTAGATCAACGGGGGGAGGGGGAGGGGGCACTTCGTACAACCAACCACAATATGGAAACAGCAGAGGGGGAGGAAGGAAACCTGCTCCCTATTACCCCAACAGGGAGATGCCGTTGCCCCAAAGGGAATGAGAGGTTGTAGGGCAGGCAAACGTGTACAATCTCAAAAAAAGAAGGAGGGCCATTTAAAGACTGGAATTTATAACCTCAGCAAAATAGAATTAAGAGAAAGTGAAAGGAATATTTTAGATTTGGGTTTAAAATGTGCCCCTAAAAAAAGAATGAATAAATTTGATGTATTTATCGATACACATAAATTCATTCGCACATTAAACATGAAGAAATATTTTCTGAGTCATCCGAGTGATACATCCAGACAGATAGGGAGAGTCTCTAATAATATAGATAGTGGCCGGCGCAATACGTCCGTATTTAATGCCCAGAATGCCAATAATCACTTTGTGGAAGTATTTAAAAATATGGTAATAAAGGATATTGAGGCACTCCCCTTTAAAAAACGCATTAACCCTGAATACATCCGGGAGGGAATAAAAGCCCTGGAGGGCAGAAAGGGAATCATTATCTGCCCAGCGGATAAGGGGGGAGGGGTGGTGATATTGGAGAAATCCTTTTATCATGACCAGCTAATACAGCTTCTTGGTGACCAGACGACGTATAGGATGCTGTCAGTTGACCCGACAGAAGCATATAGGGATCAACTCAATTTGTTGATTGAATGGGGATTTAGAAATGGTGCAGTGAACACGAAATGAAAGTCAGTACCTTAACCCATCTTCATGTAGAATACCGGTTATTTACACTCTACCGAAGATTCATAAGAGTAACCCTCTTGCACGCCCTATCGTGAACGGCATTGGGTCAGTCACGGCGAGGCTTGGAGAATCTCTTGACTGGTTTCTCCAACCAAGTGTCAAAAATACTAGTGCTTATTGTAAGGGGTTAGCTCGGTAGCGGGGTGTGTGATCCCCTGGATGGGTTCACTACACACTGAATTTATACAGACAGGCAGTCGAAGATGGTTGAAAACAAAGATTTTGGTTTATTCTTCCATTTTGCTGGAAACAAGTGCAAGCATCCAAACAGCATAAACAAAATCAAACATAAAATAAACCCTGGCCACTTGGGGCGTCTACCTTCCACACAGGAACCTATCTAGGGGGTCTGGCACAGCCTAGTGCTGGGCAGACACTGCTGGTCATACAGCAGGAAAACAATAGTCTTTTGATTTTTATCACACAGAAAAATCAATCCTCTCCTCACCTCCTCAGAAGACTTTCAGTACACTGCTCTCCTTTCTCACAAAGCCTCAGGATGCAGCAAATCAGTGGTAATCCTCTGGATTACTTATAGAGGCCTTAATTGCCTCATTCTGAACAGCTGGAGTCTTCCAACGCCCTTAAACCTTTTCTGGCTGCTTCTGCAGCCGACGCCTAATAACAATTGGTGTATTGTTTAAACAAGGCAGAAATGTATCTCCCGTCGGTGACAACACCCACAGATTTACCTGACTTCCTGTCACATTATCTTAAGGATACAGATGACCTTCTACGGTTGCTGGAGGAGGTCGAGTTAAAACCAGCTTGCCAGACCTTTCTAGTAACCACAGATATAAGTTCACTTTATACCACTATACAACATGATGACGCCCTATTGGCACTGAATTGGGCATTGAGCAGACGTGGAGATATACCGCATGTGCAGAAATGTTTTTCGGGTAAGGTGCTGGACTTCTGTATGGCCCACAACTATTTCTGGTATCATGACCAGTTTTTCTCCCAGCAGGTTGGCGTGGCTATGGGAGCGAAATTTTCCCCTAGCCTCGCCAACCTGTTTATGGCAGAATGGGAGGACAGACATGTTTTCAGTGAACACAGACCGGAGCTGAAGCTCTATAGAAGATTCATTGATTACCTCCTGTTTGTATGGGAGGGGTCAAGGGAATCAGTGGAGGTGTTTGTGGAACATTTAAACCACAACACCAATAACATCGTACTGGATCATGTGATCAGTGAACAGGAAGCTGATTTCTTGGATTTGACAATCATGAAGGCTGGGAATGTGATCAGTACGAAAGCTTATTTCAAGCCCACTGATAGGGCCAGATATTGAGAATTCGCCGGAACTGCACAGCATCCACTAACTTTTTGACGCAGGCCAACATATTAGGGAATAAATTCCTACATAAAGGATATAAAGAGGAATTTATCAATAACACTATTGCTGAGGTAGCATTAATGCCTAGGGAACAGTGTTTGAAAAAGAAGGAGGATGTAATCACTAATAATTCACACCAATTGGGTTTTATATCAGATTTTCACTATCAATATAGGGAGATAGAAGGAATTTTTTGCAAACATTGGAACATCCTATGTAGGGATAGACATCTTTGCGAAATTCTACCAGAAAGACCGAGGTTCATCTATAGGAGAGCTCCAAATTTTGGGGATCGGGTGGTACAGAAAATCCTAGATCCACCTGACAAACAGAGCCTCAGCAGAGATTTCAAAGGCTTTTACTCCTGCCGCAGGTGTATCTGCTGCAGGACAGTGAAAGTCAATAATAGGGGTAAGAAGAACTTTACGGGTAAAGATGGCCGTATCTTTGATATTGAGCAATGTATTACCTGTAATTCATCTTTTGTGGTGTACCTTTTTTGGTGCCCATGTGGGCTGTACTATGTAGGTCGAACCAAGCATCTCCTAAGAGTACGTATAGCTGAGCATTTGGCCAATATCAAGAAAGGATTCATACATCATAGTGTTTCGTTACATTTTAAGGAGAAGCACAGTCAGGACCCCTCTGTCCTTCAATTTTGTGGCATTGACTGCATTTTTCCAGTTTGGAGGGTCTTAAATCGAGTTAGGGAACTCCCGCAGAGAGAAACAAAGTGGATATTTCTTCTTGCGAGCCTCCACCCCAGAGGATTAAATATTGAACTTGACCTTAACAGTTTTATTAGCAACTCCTAATTTTATCCTTTATATATATATCATTTGTTATGTGTGGTGCCATCTTGCCAATTTGGGGTTCCATCTTGACAGGTGGTGTCAACGCAACGGTTAATTTATCTTCTTGACCTGATATGCATTGATTTGTAGAATAAGGATAGTATAACAATATCCTTTAGGTTTTTAGTACACATATGTACATAAGATATACGAATAAGAATATTTTCTCTTTTTTCAATCCATAGGTGAGCACTATGTGCTTTTTTAATAATATATTAATATCATTATATTAATTTTTAAATATGTTTTTAAGTGATGCAATTTTATGTATTATTGTGATTAATTGTGCACTTATATTTAGTATATATGGAAGTTCGCAATGATTTAAAGTATGTAAAAGTACAGTGCACTCTAAATGTTTTTATTTCTCTACGACTGCTTTATATGTGTCAGGTCTTGATGTGTTATGGTCGTGGGGACACAAAGTGCGTGCAGACGTAATGTGATACACGTCCGTCTAGCAGATGTAGTTTGTCGTAGGAACGCGGAGTACGTGCAGACGTTATGTGACATACGTCCGGGTTAACGAACGGACGGTGTATAAAGGGGAGGTTATGAGACTGTGTAACCAATCCTATTGAAGAAGTCCTGAGCGACGAAACTGGTCTAGGAGTGGTTACACGGCATACTACTCGTGTTCCAGGAAAACGTTCGGAATACCGACCACCCAGTGTGCAGTGCTTTGAAGTGAAGAGGGGAACGAACGGAGCAGGTGGTGAGACTGACGGTTTACCTTAAGTTTGCCGAGACCATAATACAACAAGCTTATTGCGAAATTGTCTTTGGTTTGGAGCCCACTGCCGAGTTCATTGTTGAAGTGCCTCTATTTGTTTTCTAAATGTGAGTGCAACGTGTGAAGGTTTCTTGTGCTGCTTTTAAATAAATTAGTTTTGATATACTTCACTATTGGAGCCATTTTTACTTTTACATGTGGAGCAACTTCTGATTTATTGGAACACTGGTGGAATTGATTATTTCGTTTGGAGATTTATTCAGCTATATTGCCAAGCATGTGAATGCAAGGCATATCTTATTGGTAAGCGCAATTCCTTTGGGTGTGGAGTCACTGAGCACTACGGTGTGGTGGAAGGTTTCAAGCAAGATTGTTTAAGAAGATTTTTTTTTGGACACTTTAAGTTTAATCACTTGGAATTTAATCACTTAAGGACTTGACTTGTTAATTATTTTTTTCTATCACTGGATGAATGTTTTTTTCCTTGGAACATTTTATTATATATATATATTGTTATATATTGTTTTTTTTCATTATGTTCCACTTCTCACATATACCTATTATGGTTCAGTACGTGTATACTTTGTCACAGATTTATTTTCACATTTCACATTTATTCAAAATAACTTTTGCACATAGCGCTACTATTTTGTTCATTCAGAATTTTTTACATATTATTAATATTTTTTAAGTAGCTGCTTTTTTGGGGGTTTTCATATTGATTGGCACAGTGGGTGGAAGAAGGTTGAAGGGCGCATATAATTTCCTTTTTTCACTATTTGTTTAACACTAGGGGGAGTACAACTGGGGCAATCCGTAGTGGAGAAGGATCTGGGGGTTTTGGTAGATCATAAGCTCAATAATAACATGCAATGCCAAGCTGCTATTTCCAAAGCGAGCAAAGTCCTTTCTTGTATTAAGAGAGGTATGGACTCCAGAGAGAGAGAGAGATATCATTTTGCCCCTGTACAAATCATTAGTATGACCTCATCTGGAATTTGCAGTTCAGTTTTGGGCCCCAGTTCTCAAAAAGGATATTGGGGAACTGGATAAAGTGCAGAAAAGGGCAACCAAACTAATAAGAGGCATGGAGGAGCTCAGCTATAAGGAAAGATTAGAGGAACTGAATTTATTCACTCTTGAGAAGAGGAGATTAAGGGGGGATATGATCAACAGGTACAACTATATAAGGGATCCATATAGTGAACTTGGTGAGAGGTGGTTCTGGCCAGCTCATTAGATTGCTTTAAGAAAAGCCCGGTATCTTTCTTAAATGTACATAATATAACTGGGTACTGACATTTATAGGTAAAGTTGATCCGGGAAAATATCCGATTGCCTCTCGGGGGATCAGGAAGGATTTTTTTCCCCAGCTGTAGCAAATTGGATAGTGCTCTGCTGGGGTTTTTCACCTTCCTCTGGATCAACTGTGGGCAAAGAATTGGGTATATGGGATTGTATGATATTATTATTGTTATTATTTTTTTTTTTTATGGTTGAACTGGATGGACTTTTGTCTTTTTTTTGTTCAGCTTGACTAACTATGTAACTATGTATATGGTATTTAAGTGGGTTTATTGCTGAACTGAAGAGTAGTTCACAGAGAATTCACAGACATAGCTTTGCTGTATGGCTCCAGTGCAAACCCCCCAAATCTTTGCTAAAATCAAAAAATATCAAAATTTCAAGGGGTATGAATACTTTTCTAAGGCACTGTATATACCGCCTTTACTTTGACTTTAACATCTGATGCTTAGTCTTCTTAGAGCAATACAGCTTGGTTCCTGACTCACCCCCAGCCTGTTAATTGTTAGCAAAGAAACATTACCACGCTGATGAGATCATCACTCTGCTTTCTTTTTCCTGTCAGGTTGACAGTTCTATGCAATGCACTACACTAAATGACTTACACGACCATCTCACACCCGCTCAGTTTGAATCATAATGTTCAAGGGATTACAGGAAACTAATATAAAGACAGTTACTAATTTTAAGTGTATTAAACAATACATTTAACTATTTTTAACATATACATAAGTAAAAATAAACGTTCAAGGTTTTTTTTTTTTTTATGCCTGGAATTAAAGGGGTTGTTGTTTTCTAAATAGGTTCCTTTAAGCTAGTGCATTGCTGGTTCACTAACCTTTTCCTTCGATTTCCCTTCTAAATGTTTTTTTTCTTTGTTTTCTTTGTCTGAATTTCTCACTTCCTGTTCCTCCTCAGTAAACTGTTCTGTCTGACTAACCCCCAGCCAGAACGGCTCTGATGATGGGGGCAAGCTTACTGAGGAGAAACAGGAAGTGAGAAATGCAGACAAATGAAAAAAACATTTAGAAGGGAAATCGAAGGAAAGGGTAAGTGAACCAACAATGCACTAGCTTAAAGAAACCTATTTAGAAAATAAAAAACAAACCTTTACAACCCGTTTAAGCTTAGGCCTCATGTACACTGCTGCTGGTAAACAGATGTTTAGGAGCAGTTGGGCATTTTTTTCAACTGCTTCTGAACTCTCCTCTATGTTATCTTATCAGTACATGTACACAGGGTTGTTTTATAGTCGTTTCTAGGCAGTTAAGTTGAGAGGGTTTTTTTGGAACGCAAAAAATGGGTTCAGAATCTGAGTTTAGAGGCATTCCAAGTGCCAAATGCTTCTAAGTGCGGCTAAACGCGGTAACCCGCATTTAGCTGCATTTCGTTTACAGGCGTTTTTAATTTTTGCATATTTTGAAAATAAATACATTTTTAACCGCTTCTAAATGCAAACACGGCAAAATGTCGCTAAACGTGGCATGTCAACGCGGCAAAACAAACGTTTTAAATGTGGGTTACTATCTGTCAAGTTAAATCATTCAGGAGAGGTTGTAAAAATGTCCCGTGTACATGAAGCCTTAGGCACACCTGTACACACTCCACACTGCTATGTGACACCTCTGGAAACATTATACCTTAATGCCCGTCACCTACTCTTATATCGTATCTCAGATCTGATATTCTAGACTAACATTTACCAGCAACTACTGTATGCAGAGACTTGCAAGAATTTTTGTCTACTTAGGCGAAGGTGCATTTTGCCAAACGCCCCCCCTCTTTAACTGTCCTCCCGCCAACCCCTCTACCCACCACCGCCTCTCCACAATGGCAGTCCTGAAACCATTTTTTTATTTTTTTGTTTACATGTTTTAAAAATCATTTTAGGCCTGAAGATTACAGCTTCAGTCCAGGAAGTGACGTCATACACTGGTCTGTGTACAGGAGGGAGGCTGAGCAAAAAGGATGTCCACTGAACTATTGCTGCCCTTCCCAGCAACACCCGCAATTACAACACCAGTGGAACAGCAGAGCCCAGTGAACATGGAGGGGGGTGCAGTACATTGCGGTAGTGGTGGAAGTGATAGGCGGCTTCGCAGCCGCTTGTATCACTTCCATAGTAAAGTTGACGAATGGCTTCACTTCAAGTACACACACATTCTCGGCCAAAAACTGCTACAACATTACAGTTTCTCCTGATGAAGCAGTTGTATTGAATGGTTCACACTGTACAGGCAGGGCTGGTAACTTCCACCTTACTGGAGGTGAAATTACTGGAAATACTACAGCACAACTGAAAAAGATGGATACCTCTAAGCGAGGTGGGATTTTTCGGGCAACCAAAAAGCAATTGTGACAACTAGGTCATAAAAGTATAAATTTTTAATACATAAATTCAAAAAATAATAAACATTTCATAATGACAATATTATTTAAAAAGATGAAAAATTTTCTAGATTGAAAAAACTGTTACTGCTAGAGGATCACCGCACACCCCAGGACTAGGCTAAGGGCATGGATGGTCATTTATCCGACGCGTTTCAGATGTCTCAGTAATACATCCTTCTTCAGGGAACAAAAAGCAGTGAAAATTTTTTCTGAAACAAAAAAGGGTATATAATAACATATATATAGAATATACCTGTGACCAGACATTGACATTTGCAGCATGTAGAAAGTCAAGGGAAGAGGTGGAAAGCTCAATATGTAAAAGGAATGGGACTCACCCTTTTCCAAACACAGAGCGCCTAGATCATCCCCAAGGATGAGATGCTCAATGTCCATAACGATCCCCCACTCCAGAGGGCTCCATAACCATGGGGGGGTGGGATAACATAAGTATCCACAACAAAGTCAGCAGTCAAAGAGGAATAAGAAGTGTCATGGCTGGGGAGAAATTTAAATAAATGTATACAGGGAGGCTATTAGATTCTTCACTGAAAAGGCGAAGCCAGGAGTAAAATAAAGAAAATCTCCCTAAAGTGTACTCACCACTCCCAATACATCAGCTCAAATAGAAATGAACGGACACTCCAGTCATGGAAACCAAATAGAAAAAGACCAGAAATCAGAATAGCCTCCCACTCCAACAGGAGATGGGAGGAAAATGAGTGCTGACAGAAACCCCCCTGACTCCCCTTTATACTTACTTGAAGGATGATGGGCCTCAGGTGTAACTGATCCACTCACTCCAGCAATACAACAGCTGTCCTTGGATTAGATAGGGTAATTGCTTGTGGGAGGAGCGATGAACAAGCATTGACAACAAACAAACAGGACTCCTGTCCTCCATGTCCACTGTGTCAGGCGTGCAAGCAGCGCGCCCACTACTGACGTCAGCGTCAGGTGGCCGGGCTCTAGTCAATCAGAGCACAGCACCATGGCCAGGCCGCTGGTGACGCGCATCCTGCGCGTCATACAGCACATGACCCAAGACGTCCAGTGTAGTCCCGGCATCCCAGGGATCATGTGACCGCAGCGCACCCAATCAGGCGCGCGAGATGTCAAACGACTACACCGGAGAGCAAAGCACTCATTGGGACCGCCCATTGTACGCGTCACAACGACGCGAGTCAAGGGCGCTCAGTAACCGGGTTCTAGCCAGCACAGGAAAACAAAACAGAAAAAGTGTCCGCACAGAGTGAGCGGAGATCGCTGCCCACTCATAAGGACAGGGTAGCCTGTGGGATAGCAATAAAAAGTGCATGCAATTTCAGGACGTCATTGGACAGGGGGACCAGGGAGAATAGAGAAATCAAAAATGATTACATTTATAATGGAAAAAGACCATTAGAGGGACGCTGCATATGTGGAATGGGAAGGAGAAGGGGGGGCCCACAGGTTTCCACACAGTACCCAACCAAGGGAAGGGAGGGGAAATCATGTTCCCGAAGGAACTCCTAGAAACAGGGCAAAGATGTTTACTATGCCTGAATATTTGAAAACTGGCAGATGAGAAGTCTGACAGTTGGAAGAAGGGAAATAAAATCACCACTGCCGGGTAGGAGAGTGCCCCCAGGGCATAGAATGCCCCTGGGGCAGGCACCAAGGTGCTGCTCTCCCCCGGCAGTGGATGGAGGAGCCCTCTTGTATTAGGAGGGGTAGGAGCATCACGGACACCAAAGACACCCAGAAAGGGCCGGTCGAGAAATGGTACCCATCACATGTGACTCCTAGGTGGAGGGCCACAGAGTATGCTGCAAACAAATCGTCAATATTTAATCACAGGTTTACAATCAAAAATTACATATATAAATCAAAAAAACATCTCGACTTGTACATTTACAGAATCAAATCATACAATAATTTATAAATATAAATCCTACTTATTACACATCTCAACTTCAAGCCCCAGTGCCCCAAATAATACAGGTGGAGTATAAAAGGGGGAGGGGGGGAAGGGGGGGTCATATCTTCAAGCATCTGTAAAAGATGTATAGTATCTTTGGTGTAGGATGGTAGGTTGAGAACGTGTGGTCTCAGGTATTGGTCAATGACCTCACTGACACCTTCAGAGATTGAGCCGTTACCCGAAATTATAGGTCTCCCTGGAGGGTCCACAAGATTTTTGTGGACCTTAGGGAGAGCGTAGAAGGTGGGTTGTCTGGGATGTTGAACCCTTATAAAATCCCATAAATCTTTGATTATGACCCCTCGATGAAAAAAGTCATCAACGAGGTCATAAAATTGTTTATTAAAGCCATCAACCTGGGCTGGCGAAATTTTGAGATAGCATTGTTTGTTATTTAGGATTTTGAGACACATTCGCTCATAGTTGCTGTTATTCATCAAGACCACATTTCCCCCTTTGTCAGAGGCTTTAATAGTAATATCTGAAAGATTTCTCAGAGTTTTCAAAGCTAGTTGTTGTTCGGAACTTAGATTTGAATGGACACTGTCCTTTTTCATGGCTTCAAGCTCTTTGGAAGTTTCTCTGACAAAGTGGGAAATGGCTGGATTTTGGTTTAGCATGGGGAATTTATTTGATCTTCGTTTGAATCTAGACATTGGATCCTTATTTTTGGTGTTATCCTCACTCTCCATTTCCTCCAAAGCCTCATTGTCCCAAGCTCCATCTAATGTCTCATTCTCCTGAAGTAGGAGATTTAGGTCCCTAAGGGCTTTGAAGTCTGCTGCCCTAAGGTTGGGGGCCAGCTCTTCGAGTGGATCAATATGTTTTGCATATAGGCTTTTATAAAACAGCCTACGGGCAAACAAATGTATGTCTTTAACAGCATCAAATATATTCGTACCACTATTAGGACAAAAGGAAAGTCCCAATGACAAAACCTCATGCTCTACTGCTGTGAGGTTGTGGGAGGAAAGATTGATGATGTTCAGACCCCCTCCTGGTTCAGATTCGGTAGTACAGGTGGTATATCCATTATTGTTAGGTTGGGGGATGCTGCTGGATTAGGGAATGCGCTGGATTAGACACCTTAAAGCTACAACCTTTCCAGGATTGAACGAGATGGAGAGCTTTAGGCCCTTCTTAGAGGGGTTCAGTTCGGGCAAAACGGACTAGCCCCCATAGGCTACTGGGAGATCATCCATATGCTCCTCCCTCTTTCCTCCCTCTTTCCTCACCTGCTCCTCCCACTTTCCTCAATCAATCAACTGTTTTTTCTTTCAATTCCGTTTTTCCTTTCTTCCCTTAACCCTTTCATTTCTTCTCTCCCCAAAAAAAACCCTTCCCCCTTCCCCCCTTCCCTTTCCCCCCCCTTTTTTTTTTTTTTTCCCACCTCTCTCTCTCCCCCCCTTCCCCCCTCCCCCTTTTATACTCCACCTGTATTATTTGGGGCACTGGGGCTTGAAGTTGAGATGTGTAATAAGTAGGATTTATATTTATAAATTATTGTATGATTTGATTCTGTAAATGTACAAGTCGAGATGTTTTTTTGATTTATATATGTAATTTTTGATTGTAAACCTGTGATTAAATATTGACGATTTGTTTGCAGCATACTCTGTGGCCCTCCACCTAGGAGTCACATGTGATGGGTACCATTTCTCGACCGGCTCTTTCTGGGTGTCTTTGGTGTCCGTGATGCTCCTACCCCTCCTATTACAAGAGGGCTCCTCCATCCACTGCCGGGGGAGAGCAGCACCTTGGTGCCTGCCCCAGGGGCATTCTATGCCCTGGGGGCACTCTCCTACCCGGCAGTGGTGATTTTATTTCCCTTCTTCCAACTGTCAGACTTCTCATCTGCCAGTTTTCAAATATTCAGGCATAGTAAACATCTTTGCCCTGTTTCTAGGAGTTCCTTCGGGAACATGATTTCCCCTCCCTTCCCTTGGTTGGGTACTGTGTGGAAACCTGTGGGCCCCCCCTTCTCCTTCCCATTCCACCTATGCAGCGTCCCTCTAATGGTCTTTTTCCATTATAAATGTAATCATTTTTGATTTCTCTATTCTCCCTGGTCCCCCTGTCCAATGACGTCCTGAAATTGCATGCACTTTTTATTGCTATCCCACAGGCTACCCTGTCCTTATGAGTGGGCAGCGATCTCCGCTCACTCTGTGCGGACACTTTTTCTGTTTTGTTTTCCTGTGCTGGCTAGAACCCGGTTACTGAGCGCCCTTGACTCGCGTCGTTGTGACGCGTACAATGGGCGGTCCCAATGAGTGCTTTGCTCTCCGGTGTAGTCGTTTGACATCTCGCGCGCCTGATTGGGTGCACTGCGGTCACATGATCCCTGGGATGCCGGGACTACACTGGACGTCTTGGGTCATGTGCTGTATGACGTGCAGGATGCGCGTCACCAGCGGCCTGGCCATGGTGCTGTGCTCTGATTGACTAGAGCCCGGCCACCTGACGCTGACGTCAGTAGTGGGCGCGCTGCTTGCACGCCTGACACAGTGGACATGGAGGACAGGAGTCCTGTTTGTTTGTTGTCAATGCTTGTTCATCGCTCCTCCCACAAGCAATTACCCTATCTAATCCAAGGACAGCTGTTGTATTGCTGGAGTGAGTGGATCAGTTACACCTGAGGCCCATCATCCTTCAAGTAAGTATAAAGGGGAGTCAGGGGGGTTTCTGTCAGCACTCATTTTCCTCCCATCTCCTGTTGGAGTGGGAGGCTATTCTGATTTCTGGTCTTTTTCTATTTGGTTTCCATGACTGGAGTGTCCGTTCATTTCTATTTGAGCTGATGTATTGGGAGTGGTGAGTACACTTTAGGGAGATTTTCTTTATTTTACTCCTGGCTTCGCCTTTTCAGTGAAGAAACTAATAGCCTCCCTGTATACATTTATTTAAATTTCTCCCCAGCCATGACACTTCTTATTCCTCTTTGACTGACTTTGTTGTGGATACTTATGTTATCCCACCCCCCCATGGTTATGGAGCCCTCTGGAGTGGGGGATCGTTATGGACATTGAGCATCTCATCTGGTTTGACCGCCCTGATCGCGGCTCACATACAAGCTCCTTGGGGATGATCTAGGCGCTCTGTGTTTGGAAAAGGGTGAGTCCCATTCCTTTTACATATTGAGCTTTCCACCTCTTCCCTTGACTTTCTACATGCTGCAAATGTCAATATCTGGTCACAGGTATATTCTATATATATGTTATTATATACCCATTTTTTTTTCAGAAAAATTTTTCACTGCTTTTTGTTCCCTGAAGAAGGATGTATTACTGAGACATCTGAAACGCGTCGGATAAATGACCATCCATGCCCTTAGCCTAGTCCTGGGGTGTGCGGTGATCCTCTAGCAGTAACAGTTTTTTCAATCTAGAAAATTTTTCATCTTTTTAAATAATATTGTCATTATGAAATGTTTATTATTTTTTGAATTTATGTATTAAAAATTTATACTTTTATGACCTAGTTGTCACAATTGCTTTTTGGTTGCCCGAAAAATCCCACCTCGCTTAGAGGTATCCATTTTTTTTTATTTGATACAGGGATGTTGGCAACTTCATGCCTCCATACATGAGCCAAATCTTTTCATATACTACAGCACAACTAATTACTTTTGGATATTTGCAATAGGGCCGTTTAACTGGATTTAAATCCACCTCTCTGAGACAGAGATAATGAGTATACAGTTTATAACTCTCATCTTCCTCTCTTTTATCCACAAGAGAGGCAGACTGTATCAGATTTCATTTGTTTTTTTGCGCTTCCTGCAGTCTATGGGCACTCACAGTGATAGGTACATACGAAATAGCAAATGTCCTTTTAGGTGGCATTCTCTCTTCCAGGGCCCACTGCCTCATATCTTCTGTTGATAACAATGACATGGTCGTTCCTTAATGTCCTGATCGAAGATATTTATCTCAGCAGTGCCTCCAAATGTAGCGCTATTCTTTTCTACTCTCTGTGGCTACTAGGGTATGATGGCGCCACCTGTATATTATTTAGGAGCAGAGTCTTTATAATCTGTGTGATCGGGACTGGATCTCTATGCGCTAGTGCCTCCACTCAATTGGGGCTTGTGAATAGCAAGTGAAATCCCAATTGCGAAATGTATCATCCACATAGACAGTAATCCACGCTTCCTGACGACGTGTCAATCACGAAACGTACGCCGAGGCGCCTGGTTACGTACAAACAACGCACTTCCGGTCCCGCTGGCTCTCTGGCCTGGAACGCACGCCAGTTCCCCAACGAGGAAATCTCATCTGGCCTGGAACGCACGCCAGTTCCCCAGCGAGGAACTCTTATCACATTTTCTACCTGCCACGCTGACTAGCCTCAGTGCCGGGTCTAAGGCACTACACAAGTAAGAGGCCATTTGGCGACGCTGTATATTTTTGATACATTTTATTAAATAGTACTTCACTATGGTGGTTTCCCTCTCCCTCTTTGTTCAAATATCATGAGAGTACCTGAGTCTAGGAAACGTAGAGCCGCGCAGCTGAATCCCTGAACTGGTTTAGTGACCAACTGCTCTATTTGACCTTTTCTAAACAATTAGGTCAACACCTTGTGGTAAGAAGCCATCCATTAGCGCACTTTTGGGGGATCTTCTTGGTGGAGGTGGACACCTTTCACACTGAATTTTCAGAACATCTTTGAATGGACTTTATTCAACACTTTTGAATGGACTTTATTTATTCATTTATTCACTTATTTATTTAATTATTTCTTTAACTGTGTTTATGTTCACTAGCTCACCTTTGTTGGTTCAGACGGAGCATCTGATTGTATTGTATTATTTTTATTGATATTTTCTAGGTATCACTTATTTACTGATTCACAAATTATCTAGTTATAGCGCCCCCTCCATATACCATTAGTAATCCACACAGCATTGTATTTGAAAGACCATGTATTGAAGAAATAACATTCAGTGAACCATCCAACATAAGGTATTTTCCAAACAGTCTCTATGCATGTCTCAGTATGGGAAGGCTGCAGCAACTTACAGTCTGTGCTCTCTCTCAGGAGCAATCCTTTGCTCTCTCTGCAACATGTGATCTCTCCTCCCCCACACCTACCCAAGAATCCTTTCCATACCTCTGCTCTTCTTGATGACCTCATCCTCAATGCAGAGATAGAGCATAGCAGTCATATTGGAAAAGGGAAAAACAAACACTGCATTACAGGAATATACACTTGGCAAATGGGCAAATAAATTAACACATCACTACACACTAAAGCATTTGTTTTGTGTAGAGTGAAATATGCCTAATTGATTCTGCCTTCAACTGCCCCTCCCATCCTCTCTGTGTCCCCATTACAGCCTGAGATTGTGTAGACCAGCTGTTGTCCACTCTGGAGCATGCCCCAATTTCAGTTCCCTTCTAAGCTCCTAATTTCCTCCTTTTTCTTATCTGTGCAGCCCACATGACTATAGAGTCAAACATGTGGGCATATGCACAGTGGTAAATGACACTCTCCTCCCTCCCTCCCTCCTTCCTTCACGGCTTCCTATTTATTGCTAAACGTTATGGTGGTAGGATATAGTATGCTGATTGATTACATTTACTAATAAACTCACAAAAAGCGTATTTTTATTTGCTAATACCTGTAAAGTAAAACAAAAAAAAGCCTTGGATGCATATGCCATCTGAACAAAAAGAAAGCTAGTGTCAATCATCCTTCACTCTGCCTACATTATATTAATGCACAAAAATTAACACATTTGATGTTCAATAAAGGTTTAGAAAAAGATCATGTGACCACACAACAGCGCTACAGGAATAGGATACTTTGATTTAACAAAAAACTAAATACAGTGGCATGATATATACGTTTTATGGGAATGAATATTGGTAATTAACACTTTTCTATTTAGTATCATTTTAAATCTAAAGACTGCCTCTGTATTTTTGCTATAGTTCCTAATCATCATTATTATAGAGTTGGCACTATGCAGCCCTGGCACACTAACTTTCCCAGCGCAAAAGTAGCCAAAATCTCATCAACTTTTAAAATATTTTTTGTGTTTTTTTGTCATTTTAGATCTAATCTTACCATTTATTTCAGTTGCGTTACAATTATTTCTGTAATGTGAATCAGTACTTCTCCTCATTCCCCTAATTAAATACACAATATGTTTGATACAACTGACCGGTACCAATTTCTTTATTTTTCTTCTAAAATCACCCATGTTGTATGACAGCTACCTCCTGATAATAAGGATTGATGCAGGTGATCTTAAAACCAGTCTTTACTGCCATCTGGTGGCAGATTGTTATACTACACTAAGGTCAATCAATGAGCACTTTACTAAATAATATTTTCTAGTTTTTCAACGATGTAGTATTCAACTTTTTATAGGAAGGAAAGATGAGACCAGATTGGAGTATTTTTAATTTAGCAGATCCTTAGTGCTTTAAAGTATAGCTAAAGGCAAAACGTATTTTTGTTTTGGATATATTGGAGAGGTATTAGGACACCTGGGAAATTTTACAATAGGGACATTAGATCTCTGGTGACCCTACTGACAACCAGGGACTCACTTCCTCTCACTATTTTTGGGCTATGGGAGAAGAAGTGAATGGACATCTTCCCAATGGGATGCAGATGGGAAAAAAACCTGGCTGGGTTTTTAAAACTTCATTGCTTTATTCAAAATAAGAACAAATGTTTGCCTTTAGTTCTATTTTAAGTTTAAAAGAATATTACTAAGTAGATGATTTTTCATTTTCCCTGTAGTTCAAATTTAAAGCCCAACTCCAGCTTATTTTTAAATAAATAAATTATTTTTAACCTCCAATTAAAGGAGAAGTATAGCCAAAGCTATAGTTTCAGCTGACAGCAGGCATAAGTCCGCTGGTAGCTGACGTCACAGAGCTGGTCCAGGCTCTAAAAAGATCCCGATCATATGGTAGGGATCCACCCAGATGTCTGGACCGGAAGCTGGCTCAGCCTCTCAGCAAGCTGCTGAGAGCCTAAACCAGCCGCTCCCGCCCTCTCTAAGGCCCAGCGCTCCAGCGAGCACTGGAGGGGCAGAGCAGAGGGCTGGTGACTGACAGTCACTGGCTCGCTGCAGGCTGAAGACCAAGAGCTGAGCGATCAGTGGTGTTTGATGACTTCATTTACCGTCTTAGAGCCGGAAAGGGACTGATGCTGCATCTGCCTAGGTGAGTATAACTTGTTTTACCTAAACCCATACCTCTCTTTTAATAATAAAAAAAGACAATGCAATACTCATCCACTCTATGCTCCACTCCAATGTATTCACCATTCCACTTCCAAGTTGAATGACACCCAGCTACATCCAGCCCCTTCCTCTGAACTCAGGCTGTCATAGACACACCCCTGGCCTCAGTGTGTCAGGCCATGGCCAGGTGACAAGTGCACCCCGTTGGGGTCGGGGATGCACCACAGGGTAGTGAACCCTATAGCAGACTGCTGCTATAGAGAGGAAGCGTGAACCCAAGATCACCCAGGGCGCGGAGTCTAAGACCCAGCTTTGTGTTCACTAGAGCCTCTAGTGGTGAGGATGGCTTTGGCCGCAGCTGGATCCAGGTCGCGACCCCCGAGATCCCTAGGTCACACTCCGCAGGGAGAGAGGGGAAGCAGCTAGCAGGACAAATGGTAGTGATGGGTAGGCCGAGTTCAGGGCAACAGGCAGACAAGGGTAACTGTGGGACAGGCAAATGGTCAGGGGCACAGGCAGACAAGGGTAACCGTGGGACAGGCAAATGGTCAGGGGCACAGGCAACCAGGAGAAGTCAGGGACAAGCCAAAAATGGTACACAGGAAGATGATCGTAGCACACTGCAGACAGGAACTACACTACACTGTTGAACAGCACCGCAGACCTGCAGTGCAACAGTTAATATAGACTTCCTGGGATGGCCTGGGTGGGGCCATACAGGAAGAGGAAGTGATAAAAAGGGGAACCAAAACAGGGTCAGGCCTCTAATGAACAGATGGAAAAACAGGTAAGCTGCCAGACTATTGCATATTCATGACAGTACCCTCCCTCTTACGAGGCCTCCCCCTTCCCCGCCTGGGTCCGGGTTTAGAGGGAAACTTCAGATGAAACTTCTTCAATAGACGAGGTGCAAAGACCTCTGATGCAGGAACCCAAGACCTCTCCTCAGGACCAAAGCCTTTCCAATGAACGAGGTACTGAAGAGCGCCTCTACAGAGTCGGGAATCCAGAACTTGACTGACCTCGTATTCCTGATTATCCTCAGAGACTGGCGCCATGGTAGGGAGAGGACCAGAGAACTTATTGAGGACTAGAGGCTTCAGAAGGGAAACATGGAAGGAGTTAGCGATTTTGAGGCTTTTGGGAATCTGAAATTTGAAACAAACTGCATTCAGTTTAGACGTTATGGTGTATGGACCAATGAATCTTGGAGCAAACTTCAGAGAAGGAACTCGGAGCTTGATGTTCCTGGTGGAGAGCCAGACTTTGTCCCCTGGTTGAAGAGAAGGCGGTTTACACCTGTGACGGTCAGCAAAGCCTTTGAATTTGTCAGCAGCCGCCCGGAGGGAATCATGAACGTCACTCCAGATGGAATTGAAGCTGAAGCCAAAGCTGGGATATCCGGAGAACAGGTCATGGGAAGCGGAAGTTGAGGATGTCTTCCATAAACTGAGAAAAGGGTGTTCTCTGCGAACTGGTATTTACAAGATTGTTATGAGAAAATTCTGCCCACGGAAGTAGAGAGGACCAATCGTCATGATGAGACTAAGGTACGAAGAAAAACCTCTAACTCCTGATTAACCCTCTCCGTCTGCCAATTGGATTGAGGATGGTAATAAGAGGGAAAATCCAAGGCAATATTGAGGGATTTGCAAAAGGCTCTCTAGAAGCGAGATGTAAATTGAACATCCCTGTCAGAAACAATATGAGAAGGAACCCCATGTAGGTGGAAAATTTCTCGAACAAAAATGGGGACCAAGGCAGGAGCAGAAGCAAGACCAGGAAGGGGAACAAAATGTGCCATCTTGGAGAACCGATCGACTTCCACCCAAATGACCGTATTACCGTCAGACAGTGGAAGATCGTTATAAAATCCATGGCAATATGAGCCCAGGGCTCCTTAGGAATAGACAAGGGCATGAGGAGACCAGCAGGAGCTTGTGTGGAGGATTTGGACTAAGCACAGACATGACAAGCCTTGACATAGTCTTTGACCTCCGAGCGGAGATTAGGTCACCAATAGTGACGACTGATGAGTAAGAAGGACCGGAGGAAACCAGCGTGGCCCGCCACCTTGGAATCATGTCCCCAACGAGATTTTAGCTCAGTGGGGACAAAGGTCTTGCCAGGAGGAATTTTTGAGTCCAGGGTGGTAGAGTGGGCAACAATGCATGAAGTTGGAATGATCAGCTCAGGTTCAAGAGTGGGCTCCTCGTCCAAAGTGTCAAAGGACCTAGAGAGCGCATCAGCCCGACCGTTGCAGGAACCAGGTTTGTATGTAATTGTGAAATTAAAACGGGAAAAGAAGAGACTCCACCTGGCCTGTCTGGGATTCAGACGTTTAGCATTCTGTAAGTACTGTAGATTCTTGTGATCGGAGAAAGATCGTTATGGAGTGAGGGGAACCCTCCAAAAGATGACGCCACTCTTCTAGCGCCAATTTGATTGCGAGAAGTTCCCGGTTGCCGATGCCATAATTTCTCTCTGCCTGGGAATTCACACATGGTTGACGTCTCTTCTCAAAGAGTTGAAGAAGCACCGCTCCCACCCCCACTGAAGAAGCGTCCACTTAAAATAAATAATGCCTCCTCAGGATTTGGTCTCCTCAAGAGAGGTCCAGAGACAAAGGCCTGTTTCAGATCGTGAAACGCAGAGACAGCTTCGGGGGGCCAGTCTTTGGCATTAGCACCCTTCTTGGTCAAAGCGATAATAGGGGCGGCAATGGAAGAGTAATTCCTGATGAACTGCCTATAATAATTTGTGAAGCCAAGAAAGCGCTGTGTGGCCTTGAGGCTAGCAGGAAGAGGCCAATTGGTAATGGCTAAGACCTTCCCGGGATCCATACAAAGGCCCAAGCTTGAGACAAAGCATCCTAGAAACAGGACCTCAGAACATTCAAATGAGCATTTCTCCAGCTTGGCATAGAGATTATTCTCTCTAAGGCGCTGGCGTACAGTGCAGACATGGTTTCTGTGGACACACAGATTTTCCGAAAAGATAAGAATGTCATCCAGATAGATGACAACAAACTGGTACAGCAGGTCCCTGAAGATTTAGTTGACAAAGTTTTGAAACACAGCTGGGGCATTACACAACCCAAAAGGCATGACCAGGTGTTCGTAATGGCCGTCTTGAGTGTTAAACGCAGTCTTCCATTCATCACCTTCTCGTATTCAAATGAGGTTGTACGCCCCTCTGAGATCCAACTTAGTGAAAATGGAGGCACCCCTCAACCTATGGAACAACTCAGATATTAAGGGTAAGGGGTAACGATTCTTAATAGTAACAGCGTTTAAGCCTCGATAATCAATGCAGGGTCTCAAGGTACCATCATTCTTGGCAACAAAAAAGAACCCTGCTCCTGCAGGCGATGACGATTTCCAGATGAAACCTCACTCAAGATTTTCTGCGACATACACAGACATGGCCTGGGTCTCCGGGATGGACAAAGGGTATGTGCAACCCCTGGGCAGAGTTGCTCCAGGAACAAGGTCAATGGCACAGTCAAAAGATCTGTGGGGAGGAAGCACCTCAGCCGATTTCTTACAGAACACATCCCGGTAATTGCTGTATGCAATGGAAAGATCAGAAGATACCGATGTGGTAGCAACCAGAAGTCTCTCCTTGGGAGTCACCTTGGAAAGACATGACGAGAAACATGAAGGACCCCAAGCCAGGATCTGCCCAGAAACCCAGTCCACATGGGGAGAGTGGAGCTGTAGCCAAGGAAGGCCCAATACAATGGGGGTAGAGGCTTTGGGTAGGATGACAAAGGATATCTACTCCTGGTGGAGAATCCCTATCGACATCCTAATAGGTAGTGTCTGGAAGCGAATAGGACCCCCTGGGAGAATAGTGCCATCAATTGCCGAGACTACCAGCGGTGTAGTGAGAGGTGAAAGGGTGAGCTTCATAGAAGAAGCAGTTCTCCAGTCCATAAAGTTGCCGGCAGCCCCAGAATTCAGATATGCAGGGATCGATAGGGGAAAAGTGCTTACATGAAGGGACACCGGAAAAGGCAGATGGGAAGGTGATGTTTATGGGTCCAATACTCCACCTTCTAAATGTATAAGACCCAAGCGTTTCCCGGGCGAAGCGAGCAGGAGTCACAAAAGTGGCCCTTGCCTCCACAATTGAGGCACAAGCCCAGAGTTCTGTACCTAGCACGTTCTTCGGGGGTTAGTCTGGTCTGGCTCAGCTGCATAGGTTCCTCAGCAGGCAGAGGATGGTCCACGGGACGAAGTGAGGGGAGCTCAGACTGGCTAAGACCTAGGGAGTGCTGGCGTCTTTTTTCTATGGACCTCTCCTGAAAACGAATATCGATCTGGTTGCATAGGGAGATGACATCGTCCAGACCGACGGGGATGGTTTTTCCCGCTAATTTGTCCTTCACTCGGTCAGAGAGGCCATGTAAAAAGGTAGCGACAAGGGCCTCATTGTTCAAGCTCAATTCAGCTGAGAGGATACGGAACTGAAGAGCATATTGTCCCACTGAACGGGATTCTTGGCGGAGACGCAGAAGAGCACTAGCCACTGAAGAGGCCCGAGCAGGCTCTTCGAAGATGTTACAGAAGAGCTTCAGGAAGTCAGACAGGCTGGAAACTACCGGATCATTCTTCTCCCACATAGGGGCAGCCCAGGCTAAAGCTTCACCGGAAAGGAGGGAAATAATATGGGCTACCTTTGCCCGATCAGACAAGAAGTTTTGAGGCTGAAGTTCAAAATGGATGGTGCACTGGCTAAGAAACCCCCTGCAGGCCTTGGAGTCTCCAGAAAAACGGATTGGAGGTGGTAGCTTCAGTGAATGCGACTCTGCGACTGGTGCGACGGGCGCAGCCGCTGGTTGTACTTGGGGTTGTGGATTCGGGGTTCCCAACAAGGTCTGAAGCTGATCAAAGCGGGAAGCCAGATTCTGAAGGAAACGCATCACCTGATCCTGATTAGCTTCATGCGTCTCCAGTCTGCGAACAATGGCATGTAATGGATCGTCTGCGGGGAGCGGCACGTCGGCCGGATTCATGGCTGTTCAAACTGTCAGGTCACCCGTGGCCAGGTGACAAGTGCACCCTGTTGGGGTCAGGGATGCACCACAGGGTAGTGAACCCTATAGCCGACTGCTGCTATAGAGAGGAAGCGTGAACCCAAGATCACCCAGGGCACGGAGTCTAAGACCCAGCTTTGTGTTCACCAGAGCCTCTAGTGGTGAGGATGGCCTTGGCCGCAGCTGGATCCAGGTCGCAACCCCAAGATCACCTAGGTCACACTCCGCAGGGAGAGAGGGGAAGCATCTAGTAGGACAAACGGTAGTGATGGGTAGGCCGAGGTCAGGGCAACAGGCAGACAAGGGTAACCATGGGACAGGCAAATGGTCAGGGGCACAGGCAGACAAGGGTAACCGTGGGACAAGCATATGGTCAGGGGCACAGGCAACCAGGAGAAGTCAGGGACAAGCCAAAAACGGTACACAGGAAGATGATCGTAGCACACTGCAGACAGGAACTAAGCAAACTACACTGTTGAACAGCACCGCAGACCTGCAGTGCAACAGTTAGAATAGACTTTCTGGGATGGCCTGGGTGGGGCCATACAGGAAGAGGAAGTGATAAAAAGGGGAACCAGAACAGGGTCAGGCCTCTAATGAACAGATGGAAAAACAGGTAAGCTGCCAGACTATTGCATATCCATGACACAGTGTCATCGTACAGCTTGGTTTCCTGATATTGACAACAGTGTACCATGGTTGCACAAAGCATGCCGACTTGTAACCTCCATTAGAAACCCATGTGACAGGGTGACAACTCAGGAACACAACTGTGAAAGAAGAACCTTCATGACAGGATCGGTAGGTATTACTTTGCACACCTTAATATTTAATTTTGAAATGAAATTTGCATGGCAAAGTCTGTAAGCAGTGACAGGCTTCACATTTGCTTTAAAGCACTATTAAACATAAAAAATAATAATAATATATTGCAGCTTACCAACTCTAATGCCGCGTATACACGATCGGTCAAACCGATGAGAACGGTCTGATGGACCGTTTTCATCGGACCAAACCGATCGTGTGTAGGCCCCATCAGTTATTTATCCATAGGTTAAAAAAAAGCAATCTTGTTTTAAATTTAACCGATGGATACCTAACCGATAGAAAAAAAACGATCGTTTGTAGGCACGGTTAAAAATCCACGCATGCTCAGAATCAAGTCGACGCATGCTTGGAAGCATTGAACTTCGTTTTTTTCAGCACGTCGTTGTGTTTTACGTCACCGTGTTCTGACACGATCGTTTTTTTTAACTGATGGTGTGTAGGCCCGACTGACCATCAGTCAGCTTCATCGGTTAACCGATGAAAACGGTCCATCAGACCATTTTCATCGGATGGACCGATCGTGTGTACAGGGCATCAGATGTAGTGGCTGTATTAGTTTCCTTTTATTTAGGCTTTTTCCTTTTTTTATTATTTAATAGCTGCAATATAATACATTTTGTTTAGGAGTTTATTACTATGTTAAGGTATATATGCTAGGGGGAGGTTAGGGGAATGGAAACCTTTTGGACTTGGCATGTATGTGGTCATGATTGCTGAAGTTCTCTGTATATCCAAATATCCTTAAAACACACATTAAAGTGCACATTATGCCATTTATATTGTTCTTCATATTAGATATCGTGATCATTGCTCCTTTGAAGCCTTCATTCATTTTATAATAGATATGTTTAAGTGATGTTTTCAGGAATTTGCATCTGTGCTATCTTTGTGCCTCATTATCTCAAGGACTTTCTTGATGCAATGAGCATAATTTCATTACGAATCATTTAGAAACCGCAACTCCTTATATCATTTCAAGGTCACTTAATTATACAAAGCTTCAAATCATAATTATGTATTAAACTATGAAAATGAAATACAATTCTCTTGGGTCTATCTATGTGAATCAGGTGGCTTGGTGACACAACTATCTTACATCTTATTTCCTGCAGTGGTATTAAAACTTAACTTTGTAAATGCTGCTAAAATGCCCCACTTATCAGAGTTTATAGTCTTTATATGTCACTTATAAGACAATATTTAATGCGGTGTGCCTGAAATGTACTTTGTGTTCTTCAAAGATATGCTATGAATCATTCCAGATTGCTTTGTACTGCAGTTGTGCAATATATTTATTTTCTTAGTTCTGTTTGTTTTTTATAGTAGATACTTGTGCAATAGTTTCTTTGGATGTATATGTCCTGCATTCACTATGCACTTTCTGTAATTTTTTTTCCATGATAGCAGATAAATTATTGTCCACCCTACAACTAAAGCCTTACCCCAGAATTTGTTTTAGTTTTCGATAGAGTGGTGAAGTTCAAACACTCATTGGGGAAATATTAGGGAGATATTTCCTCACTTCCTTGTGATACAAGGAATGGAACAGTTGTCCCCCCGAGGTAGGAAGTCATGGACATAAAATAAAAAAGGTAAAATGTTTTGACCCTTTCCAAAGCTACAAAATATGTTTTTGGTTTTGACTGTGTCCCTGTTGACTAGATTGAGTAAATCTTCCCAATGGGAACACAAAAGGTAATAAAATCCTGACAGAGGCCCTAACTTTTTCCCTGCTCTATCCAAAGCAAAATAAAAAGTTAGTCTTCCAGCATTTAATATTTAGATTTTTGTTTTATAATGGCAGGGTAGGGTTGCCACCTCATCCCTTTAAAACAGAACACATATGAATTACACAGGTTCTGTGGCTGATTAAGGTGGTAATTAAACTCACTTGGTGCCTTACCTGCATTAAATTTGCCTCAGAACCTGTGTAATTAATATGTGTTCTGTTTTAAAGGGATGAGGTGGCAACCCTATGGCAGGGTCAGTCACCAATTGCCTTCTTATATATTTTACGGATTCTAGCTGAAATGCTGTGCACCCATTTTCCATCCTATGCTTCTCCTGCCATGGAGTCTCAGGCCCCATACACACGAGAGGATTTATCCGCAGATACGGTCCAGCGGACCGTATCCGCGGATAAATCCTCTCGAGGATTTCAGAAGATTTCAATGCGATGGCGTGTACACACCATCGCATTGAAATCCGCGCTGAAATCCTCTGCCGATGACGTGTCGCGCCGTCGCCGCTATTATGACGCGGCGACGGGCGCGACGCTGTCATATAAGGAATTCCACGCATGCGTCAAATCATTACGACGCGTGCGGGGAATCCCTTTGGACGGATGGATCCGGTAAGTCTGTACAGACGAGCGGATCCATCCGTTGGAATGGATTCCAGCAGATGGATTTGTTGAGCATGTCAGCAAATATCCATCTGCTGGAAATCCATCCCAGGGGAGATTTATCCGCGGATAAATATCCGACGGAGTGTACACACCATAGGATCTATCCGCAGAAACCCATTTGATGGGATTTATCTGCGGATAGATTCTATGGTGTGTATGGGGCCTCACTCTAGTTACTCTGTGTTGTGGAAATTTTATGAAGATGTATTTAATATGTATTGTCATAGTGTCGCCCAGTGTTAGTACTCCCGCAGCCCGCTCTAAAGAGCTGACTGGTTCAGACTAATGCTGGTTGAGTCCCGTCTGGTAGTGGAAAACTTCTTGAGGTTGGATAGAGGTGTTTGCAGAGTGGGGATATGTCCGCCAGAAAAAGGGCCCCTGTGCATTAGCACAGATGTTTATCTAGAGGGGATATGTTTGCTCTGCAAGGACATTATCGGTTATAAGCGGATGTACGCTCTTGTCTCTGCCGTGTCTGATCAGCATATGTCGGGATTCACAGCGTACACCTGCAGATAGCATCCCATCCACAAGGAATGGTAGTATAATCTGGATATGCGTTGTTCTCTGGAACAACGCAGAAGAAGAATTCCTATCAATGGAAATACGGGAGCCTTTGGGTTGTTATGATCAGAGACGGAGTTTGTTCAGCCAATGCGGCTTCCTTTTTTTCAGGTAAAGACATGCACCCTGCCTCCGCTCAGAAACACCCATAGGACTCCTTTAGCCATTATTCATTGGTTGTTTGTATTAACTCATCCTGTTGGAAAGATTTCCTGTTTGTCGTTTCCTGTGATATCATTTTGTATTGAGGAAGCGATTGGCTATTGTGGCGATCACTTCCTGTTTGTCATAGCTTTTGTGATGTTGGAATGAAAAGCCAAGCAGACTGGTCTTTGGAGAGTCATGCTGATGGAGCTGAGACGTGACCTGTGGTGATGTCTGTTTACTTGGGGATATATGGGAAATAGAGTGCTAGGTAAGATGCATTATAATAGTAATGAATTATGCGCTAATATTAACTAAAGTGGTATAGCAGTGTACAGCAAGAGTGTGACACCTAATAGGTATCTACACATATATATAGTGAAGCACAAATAAATACCAAAAATAGCAGTAAATACACAACAGTCCCAGTGTATATGCTGTAAGGCAAATGTGCAGCACACCCCCTATGAAGGGAGAACCAGTTTGTGATATTGATTTGCGATGCTGGGTAGAATGAGAAACTCTGCACTTCCTATGGCTGCCACAAACACACGTGTGAGATCTTCAGAGCAACACAGCTCATATGAAACAGAGGGGAGAAAAAACAACAACAAAACTCATGGTGCAATATTGATAAGACCCAGGTAGGAGACAGAGACTTAAGCTTGTATGAATGCACACTCACGAATCCCCGGAAAAAGGAAAGCCAAACACTCCTGCTGCTGCTCAGGTTGATGATCTCCTTATACGGATACACATCCGTCGATCCCGTCACTTGGCTCCTCCCCCACGCGTTACATCACTAGACACGTGACTTAGTCATGGGTTGCTGTGCTGCTGTGAGAAAACGCTTGTAAAAATGCAGCAACTTTGCGGGGGCAGGAAAATTGCATAGTCAATATGGTAATCCTTAATAATTATTTGTATTGCACACATACAGTGTCCATTGGTCCAGCTTTGTATAATGTACTGTATGTATTCATATCTCATACCTGATGGATCATTTTGAGACCTGAGACAAATACTGTAGTAGTCAGCGATGCCACACAGCTATCCACAGGGCATCACTTGCTTGGCTTTGGCACCAACCTTTTTTTCAGTAAATGCAGATTAGGCTAGATGAAAAAGATGGGCATCCCATCAGGTATGATAAATGTATACTTGCATTATGCCAAGCTGGTCCAATGTAAGTATGCAATACAAAAATTCCTGGAGTTTAGCTTTAAGGATACATGGGCATTTTTTCTACATTCATTTTTTATTGGGTATAATCACATCATATGTGTGTGCATGAAAGGTCCTTAAAGTGGGAGTTCACCCAATGAAGTTTTTTTTTCTCTTTTCCCCTTAGATGGATGCTCGTTTTGTCTAGGGGAATTGGCTAGTTGTTTTAAAATATGAGCCGTACTTACCGTTTTCGAGATGCATCTTCTCCGTCGCTTCCGGGTATGGGTCTTCGGGAGCGGGCGTTCCTTCTTGATTGACAGTCTTCCGAGAGGCTTCCGACGGTCGCATCCATCGCGTCACTAGTAGCCGAAAGAAGCCGAACGTCGGTGCGGCTCTATACTGCGCCTGCACACCGACGTTCGGCTTCTTTCGGAAAATCGTGACGCGATGGATGCGACCGTCGGAAGCCTCTCGGAAGACTGTCAATCAAAATAGGAACGCCCAGTCCCGCAGCCCATACCCGGAAGCGGCGGAGAATATGCATCTCGTAAACGGTAAGTACAGCTCATATTTTAAAACAACTAGCCGATTCCCCAAGACAAAACGAGCATCCATCTAAGGGAAAAAAGTGTCATGTACGGGTGAACCCCCGCTTTAAGGTGCGTCATTGTCATTCACATGTTCATATTGCATCATAAACTATAAACACAACACTATCTTTGATGCAGCTGAAACAAGTGAGCTGCTATAAAATATTGCTCTTAGCAGATCTTTTCTAAGATAAAAGATTGAATTAGTGATAAAGAACAGATACCTAAGTCATACTTCAGTTATCTGCAATATGTGGGTGTGATGACCTTAAGCTGAGACCTAAAATCTAATTATAATGCTCTTCAAAATTTCAGCTATGCCACATTCTTTCTGTAGGCATCTATCATAGTTGTGGTCAGATAATGAAGTGTGAAATGAAGCTCATTACTTTTTTATTTATTATAGGTAATTACACAGAGCCAGCCCTTTACACAGCACTTTACATGTACTTTACATGTGCTTTACATTCCCTGCCTTCAAGGGGCATAAAATCTAAGGTCCCCTATTACATGCTTACATGCACATACACATGCGGCTCCCCCCAGGGATGTAGTCCCAAAGGAAGGGGGCGAGCATGCTGACAAACCCCCAGCCAGAATGGCTCAGATGATGGGGGCAAGCTTACTGAGGAGGAACAGGAAGTGAGATATTCAGACAAGGAAAATATTTTTTAGAAGGGAAATAGAAGGAAAAGGTAAGTGAACCAACAATGCACTAGCTTAAAGGAACCTATTTAGAAAATAAAAAACAAACCTTTACAGCCCCTTTAAAGAAGACCATTAGTTGAACATTCAATAATACACATATGTGGTTCTCATCTTTAAGGAGACCACTGGGGGCATCAATTTTGGCAGTGTCTAGTGCTATCTCAAAGTAGAAGAGGAGGGAGCTGGACAGGACAGAGGAATGAGGACACAGATGGTGAGTGGGTGCAGGAGCGTGTGTATTGACTGAGCTGCCTACCTGTAAGATACCCCACCGTTGGAGATTGCCCTCTAGTGCACTTGGAATTGAAGACAGTAACCAGATGTGCCCAGGGCCCTGTTGTGGGTTGCTGTTTCCTGGGGACACTTCCAGGAAACCAAGGGACAAACCGCTGTGAAGAGCTTTGACTTGGAAATCTTGAGTCTACTCCCTTGGATGGTGTGAGGGATTCGGTGAACACCTTATGTGACTGGACTGCCTGATAAAGCCTCCCCTTACTTTGCTGATGACTAAAATTATACCAAACTGCCAATTTGCATGAACTCATAGAGTCTGGGAATGAGTGTGGTGATTATCTCATCTACCACTGGCCAGTGAGGAAGGGTTTGTTTAGCCGCTATAATTGATTTCCTCTTGGTACTAAGCATAGGCTACCTTTAACCAGTTCCCGACCCCCGCATGTACATATACGTCCACAATATGGCACGTACAGGCACATGGGCGTACACGTACGTCCTCGCCTATTAGCGGGTGGGGGGTCCGATCGGGACCCCCCCCGCTACATGCGGAGGTCGGGTCCGCTCGGGGAGCGATCCGGGACCACGGCGCGGCTATTTGTTTATAGCCGCTCCGTCGCGATCGCTCCCCGGAGCTGAAGAACGGGGAGAGCCGTATGTAAACACGGCTTCCCCGTCCTTCACTATGGCGGCGCATCGATCGCGTCATTCCCTTTATAGGGAAGACACGATCGATGATGTCATTCCTACAGCCACACCCCCAAACAGTTGTAAACACATACTAGGTGCACCCTAACTCCTACAGCGCCACCTGTGGTTAACTCCCAAACTGCAACTGTCATTTTCACAATAAAGAATGCAATTTAAATGCATTTTTTGCTGTGAAAATGACAATGGTCCCAAAAATGTGTCAAAATTGTCCGAAGTGTCCGCCATAATGTCGCAGTCACGAAAAAAATTGCTGATCGCCGCCATTAGTAGTAAAAAAATAAAATAAAATAAAAATGCAATAAAACTATCCCCTATTTTGTAAACACTATAAATTTTGCGCAAAGCAATCGATAAACGCTTATTGCGATTTTTTTTACTAAAAATAGGTAGAAGAATACGTATCGGCCTAAACTGAGGAAAAAAAATGTTTTTATATATGTTTTTGGGGGATATTTATTACAGCAAAAAGTAAAAAATATTGCTTTTTTTTCAAAATTGTCGCTCTATTTTTGTTTATAGCGCAAAAACTAAAAACCGCAGATGTGATCAAATACCACCAAAATAAAGCTCTATTTGTGGGGAAAAAAGGACGCCAATTTTGTTTGGGAGCCACGTCGCACGACCGCGCAATTGTCTGTTAAAGCGACGCAGTCCCGAACTGTAAAAACACCTTGGGTCTTTAGGCTGCATATTGGTCCGGGGCTTAAGTGGTTAAGTTGCAGATTGCTAAAAAAAAAAAAACGAATGCTTAGCTATTATTATTTCCTTCATACCTTTATACAAAATATGCTACAAAAAATGCTGTTGTCCAAAAGTGACTCTATTGTTCCTCCATACATAAAGTGGAGTGGGAGTGTAGTTGCTGTAAGACAGCAACTACTGGCAGGATCACCAGGTAACTGGCAGGATCACCAGGTAAAAATAAAGGAAAAAAGTAAACTAATGCAAAAACTACATCTAAGGCCTCATGCACATGGACAGTGAGAGGCTGGAAATATGCTGGACATAAAATTCTGGACATTTTCCCGTGCCTAGGAAGCAGCAGGTGTAGCATACAGTCTACCATACACGTGAATGGCTATATACAGGGGTACTCTTGTACACAACAATGCTTCAGTGTATCTGTGTTTACTTATGCATTACAAATGCAAGACTTCCAGGATATATTTAACCATTTGACCTCTGGATGGTTTTACCCCCTTCGTGACCAGGGCAATTTTTGCTATTCAGCACAGTATTAATTTAAAGGAGTTGTAAAGGAAAACTTTTTTTTGCTCAAATGACTGTTTACAGGGTATAGAGACATAGGGCCAGATTCAGGTACATTTGGACAGGCGCAGCGTATCAGAGATACGCTGCGCCGCCGTATCTTACCTGGCTCTAAGTCGAATCCAGGAAGATTTCGCGACGTAAGTTACGGTGGCATAGTGTATCTCTCGGCGCGTATTTCAAATTGGGCGAGTAGAGGGCGTGATTCATTTAAATGAAGCGCGTCCCCGCGCCGATTGAACTGCACATGCTCCGTTTTAAAATTTCCCGCCGTGCTTTGCGCGAAATGCCGTCGCACCGACGTCATTTTTTGAACTTCGACGTGAGTTACGTCCTTTCCTATTCACGGACGACTTACGCAAAAAAAAAAAAAATTCGACGCGGGAACGACGGCCATGCTTTAACATGGCAAGTCTATCTATACGCCACATAATAGCAGCTTTAACTATACGCCGGGAAAATCCGACTAGCGACGACGTTAGAGAATGCGACGGCCGCGCGTACCTTCGTGGATCGACGGAAAAAGCTAATTAGCATACCCGACGCGGAAAACGACGCAAACTCCACCCAGCGGGCGCCGAAGTATTGCACCTACGATCCGAAGGCGTACGAAGCCGTACGCCTGTCGGATCAAAGCCAGAAGCCGTTGTATCTTGGTTTGAGGATTCAAACTAAAGATACGACGCGGCAAATTTGAAAGTACGCCGGTGTATCAGTAGATACACCGGCGTACTTGCTCTGAGAATCTGGCCCATAATAGTTAACTGATTCCTTTTAAAAACGATTAAAAATAGATAAAAATCAATCATATAATGTACCTGTAGTTTCAGTTTCGTTTTTGCATGTTATCCTGCCTCTGTGCTCTATAGAGCTATAGAGAAGTGATGGTTTGGAAAATGAACTAGAATCTCCCAGTACTGTGGTCCTCAGGAAACAGACAACCAGGAAGTGTCCAGAACAGAGCAGAATTACAGCAACATCAGAGCAAAAACGAACAATGAGGACATGAAACCAGGACTGCAGTAAGGTAAAGGAAGCTATTTAGCTAAAAAAAAAATTCCTTTAGTGAGCCTTTAACTGTACGCAAATTAGATTTATTTTAAAAAAAATCACACAAATAGAGCTTTCTTTTAGTGGTATTTTATTTTATTATTTATTACATAAATGAAAAACAACTAAATACATTGAAAAATTATTTTTTTCTACTTTCTGTTATAAAGCATATTCAATAAAATGTCTTCATAGATTTAGGCCAAAATGTATTCTGCTACATGACTTGGCAAAAATGGCAATAAGTGTATATTAATTGGTTTGTGTGAAAGTTTTAGCGTCTACAAACTATGGTATACAGTATCTCACAAAAATGAGTGCACCCCTCACATTTTTGTAAATATTTTATTATATCTTTTCATATGACAACACTAAGGCCCCATACACACGATAGAATCCTATGGTGTGTACACTCCAGCGGATCTGTTTCCGCGGATATTTATCCCCTAGGATGGATTCCAGCAGATAAATATTTGCTGACATGCTAAACAAATCTATCCGCTGGAATCCATCCCAACGGATGGATCCGCCGGTCTGTATAGACTCACCGGATCCATCCGTCCGAAGGGATCCCCCGCATGCGTCGTAATGATTCGACGCATGCGTGGAATTCCTTATATGACAGCGTCGCGCACGTCGCCGCGTCATAATCGCGGCGACGGCGCGACACGTCATCGCCAGAGGATTTCGGCGCGGATTTCAATGCGATGGTGAGTACACTCCATCGCATGGAAATCCGCACAAATCCTCGAGAGGATTTATCCGCGGAAACGGTCCGCTGGACCGTATTCGCAGATAAATCCTCTCGTGTGTATGGGGCCTAAAGAAATTACACTTTGCTACAATGTAAAGTAGTGAGTGTACATCTTGTATAACAATCTAAATTTGCTGTCCCCTCAAAATAACTCAACACACAGCCATAAATGTCTTAACCACTGGCAACAAAAGTGAGTATACCCCTAAGTGAAAATGTCCAAATCGGGCCCAAAGTGTCGATATTTTGTGTGGCCACCATTATTTTCCAGCACTGCCTTAACCCTCTTAGGCATGGAGTTCACCAGAGCTTCACAGGTGGCCACTGGAGTCCTCTTCCACTTCTCCATAATGACATCCCGGAGCTGGTGAATGTTAGACACCTTGCTCTCCACCTTTAGTTTGAGGATGCCCCACAGATGCTCAATAGGGTTTAGGTCCTTTAGACATGCTTGGCCAGTCCATCACCTTTATCCTCAGCTTCTTTAGCAAGTCAATAGTCATCTTGGAAGTGTGTTTGGGGTTGTTATCATGTTGGAATACTGCCCTGCGGCCCAGTTTTCAAAGGGAGGGGATCATGCTCTGCTTCAGTATGTCACAGTACATGTTGGCATTCATGGTTCCCTCAATGAACTGTAGCTCCCTAGTGCCGGCAGCACTCATGCAGCCCCAGACTATAACATTCCCACCACCATGCTTGATTGTAGGCAAGACACACTTGTCTTTGTACTCCTCACCTGGTTGTTGCCACACACGCTTGACACCATCTGAACCAAATTCGTTTATCTAGGTCTCATCTGAACACAGGACATGGTTCCAGTAATACATGTCCTTAGTCTGCTTGTCTTCAGCAAACTGTTTGCAGGCTTTTTTGTGCATCATCTTTAGAAGAGTCTTCCTTCTGGGAGGACAGCCATGCAGATAAATTTGATGCAGTGTGCGGCGTATGGTCTGAGCACTGACATGCTGACCCCTAACCCCTCAACCTCTGCAGCAATGCTGGCAGCACTCATACATCTATTTCCCAAAAACAACCTCTGGCTATGATGCTGAGCACGTGCACTCAACTTCTTTGGTCAGCCATGGAGAGAACTGTTCTGGGTGGAACCTTTCCTGTTAAACTGCTGTATGGTCTTGGTCACCATGCTGCAGCTCAGTTTCAGGGTCTTGGCAATCTTCTTACAGCCTAGGCCATCTTTATGTAGAGCAACAATCATTTTTTTTCAAATCCTCAGAGAGTTCTTTGCCATGAAGTGCCATGTTGAACTTCCAGTGACCAGTGACCAGTATGAGAGAGTGAGAGCGATAATACCTAATTTAACACACCTGCTCCCCATTCACACTTGAGACCTTGTAACACTAGCGAGTCACATGACACTGGTTGGGAAAATGTCTAATTGGGCCCAATTTGGACATTTTCACTTAGGGGTGTACTCACTTTTGTTGCTCGAGGTTTAGACATTAATGACTGTGTGTTGAGTTATTTTGAGGGGACAGCAAATCTACACTATTATACAAGCTGTACACTACTTACTTTACATTGTAGGAAAGTGTAATTTCTTCAGTGTCGTCACATGAAAAGATATAATACATTTTTTACACAAATGTGAGGGGTGTACTCACTTTTGTGAGATACTGTTATATATTGGAAATTACACAGCTATAGACACTATACTGTAATGGCGTTGATCAGCGACTGCTAGTTTGACTGTGATAGGGTGGCAGGAAATCTAGCGCTAACAGTCACTGGCTGAGAGGGTCACTAACTGATACTGACGTCACCAAGGACGCTAATATAATGATCAGTGATAATAATGTACACTGTATCTTAGGGTGCATATTTACGCTGGCCGCTAGGTGGCGCTTCCGCGTCAAATATGCAAATGCGCAAGATACGCCGATTCACGAACGTACGTACGCCCGTCGCAATTAGTTACGCCATTTACGTTAGACATATGCCGGCGTAAAGATAAAGCAGGTCTCTAGGTGGCGCAGCCAATGCAAGGTATGGACGTCGGAACAAGCATATCTTTTTACGTTGTTTACGTAAGTCGTACGTGAATGGGGCAGTGGGTAAGTTACTTTCACTTCACAGGCATTGAGCCGGCGTATCTTTGGGCGTAAATACGACGTGATACTGAGCATGCGCGCGCATGCGCCATTCGTTCGGCCATGCATCCACATGGGGTCACGCTTAAATTAATTTTCAATAATGTTTATTACATTTTTCATATAAACATACAAAGGTAACGTCTTTCCATAAGAAATATGTTTTCCAATCTGGTTCACATAACAATGAACCGTTGCATTTTGAGGATATATCCTCCTATAGCATATGAAACTCAACAGCAAGGAATAGGAAAGTAGACGATTCTTAAAAATACTTCAAATATGTAGGGTAAAAGGAGGTAAAGAAGAAAAAAGGAGAATCAACCCATAGGGGAATGACGAGAAAGGAGACAGTGGGAAGGGAAAGAAGAAAGGGGGGGGGGAGTTGAGGCTCCCCGCTACCCAAAGCCATCTATAACACCTAAGTTCCATTCGACCTAGAATCATTGGTTAAGTAGCAAATCCATGGGTCCCAGATTTTATAGAACTGCTTCATCCTGTCCTGCGTGATTGCCGTTAGCCGCTCATTCAGCATAAGCCAAGACAGTTTATATTTAAGTTGATCAAATGGCAAGGCCACAGACTTCCAGTTTCTCGCTATAGTTATTTTCGCTGAGGTAAATATGAACGCCACCAGCCGTCTCTGGGATCCAGATGCGCCAGGTACTCTACCTCCCAGGAGCGCGTGTTTAGCTGATTTAACTAAATTAATCTGGGTAAGGGAGTACATGAAATTATACACCCTGATCCAGAACCTCTGGACCTTAGGACAGGTCCACCACACATGGTAGGTGGAGCCCGTCTAGCCACATCCTCTAAAGCACTCCTGAGTGGCACCAGGCACAAAGGCGGCCAGTCTAGCCGGAACCATATACCACCTCAGCAAGACCTTGTAGTTAGCCTCTATAATGGAAGTATTCATGATCGAATGAGATGCCGATTCCGACAGCCTATGCCATTCATTAATCTCAAATGTCTCCTGGAGATCCTGCTCCAATTGGAGCATATAGCTCAGCTTTTTCGAGGTATATGATAGGATAGAGTAAATAGCGGAAATATGGCCTCTGACTTTGTCATATTGCTTGCATATATATTCCATAGAAGTCATAGTAGTTAGATCACCTTTACGAGCGACAGTTTGCAAAAAATTATACAATTGCGTATATCTGAAACGTTCTGTCACTGGCATTTGATATTTTTCTATTAACGTTCTTTCCGACAATATCCCTTTATGGTCGCAAAGATCAGCTATTCGTAAAAGACCCTTGTTTGTCCACCAGTTAAAGGGGTGGTTCCCCCTAAAACAAAATTCTAACAATACATTCGGATGTCTGCTTACACTGCGGGTAGGCTGGCTTTTGTTTTTTTGTTTTAGTACATACCTCGATATCGCCGTTTCCTCGCTTGGCGGTGGGCGTTCCTAGTTGATTGACGTTCCTCAGACGGGCGCATACTGCGCGTCACGACTTTCCGAAAGAAGCCGAACGTCGCTGCGCAGGCGCCGTATAGAGCCGACTCTATACGGCGCCTGCGCAATGACGTTCGGCTTCTGTCGGAAAGTCGTGACGCGCAGTATGCGCCCGTCTGAGGAACGTCAATCAACTAGGAACGCCCACCGCCAAGCGAGGAAACGGCGATATCGAGGTATGTACTAAAACAAAAAAACAAAAGCCAGCCTACCCGCAGTGTAAGCAGACATCCGAATGTATTGTTAGAATTTTGTTTTAGGGGGAACCACCCCTTTAAACACTAAGGGAGAGAGGCCCGGGGTGAAATCTCTATTTTTGAACAAGGGGACTAATGGATTGTGAGGGGACTTAAATTTCCTGGACCTTGAGAGTCTGTCCCAGATTTCCAATGAAAAGGAAAGAGTAGGACAAAGTATGAGCGGTGGTCACGCTTAATTTAAATACAACACGCCCACGACCTGCCTACTTTGAATTACGCGCGCTTACGCCGGCCGATTTACGCTACGCCACCGTAACTTAGGACGCAAGTGCTTTGTGAATACAGCACTTGCCTCTCTAAGTAACGGCGGCGTAGCGTAAATAAGATACGCTACGCCCGCACAACGTAAAGCCGCCCTACGTGAATCTAGGCCAAAATGTCTATGTATGAAATGAACATTATGGGCCAGATTCAGGTAGACTTACGACGGTCGTATGAGTAGATACGCCGTCGTAAGTCGAATCCCCGCCGTCGTATATTTTAGTGTATTCTCAAACTGAGATACGCTTAAATATTGCTAAGATACAACAGGCGTAAGTCTCCTACGCCGTCGTATCTTAACTGCATATTTACTCTGGCCGATAGGGGCGTGTACGCTGATTTACGCCTAGAATATGTAAATCAGCTAGATACGCCTATTCACAAACGTATGCCCGGCCGTCGCAGTAAAGATACGCCGTTTACGTAAGGGGTTTTCAGGCGTAAAGATAAACCACCAAAAAGATAGCGCAGCCAATGTTAAGTATGGACGTCGGAACCGCGTCAATTTTTTCAAGTTTTACGTTGTTTGCGTAACTTGTCAGTGAATGGGGCTGGCCGTAAGTTACGATCACATCGAAAGCATTGACTATTTTCCAACGTGATTTGGAGCATGCGCACTGGGATGCGTCCACGGACGGCGCATGCGCAGTTCGATCGAAACATCATTTACGTGGGGTCACACTTAATATACATAAAACACGCCCACAGCTTCAACATTTGAATTAGGCTGGCTTATGCCGGCCCTAATACACTACACCGCCGTAGCTTCGGCCACAAAATCTTTGAGAATACCATACTCGCCTCTCAAAGTTACGGCGGCGTAGCGTATAGGAGATACGCTACGCCCGCCTAAAGGTATGTGAATCTAGCCCTAAGTGTCCAAATAAAGATGAAAATGAATAACCATAGAAAAGGAAACAAATTCCACTGTGTCCAATGGGAGGTGCAATCTCATAGAGTGATCAAAAAAGAGTGCAGAATATGAAGAATGAACCGCTGTCCACCACTACCGCAATGGATACATCCTCAAGTGCCACACACAGGTGAGAGAGGGGGGAACCCTCACCAGATAAGTTGGACCTCAGGTGACAAGGTCGTGTAAGCTTTGCAGATATACCTCTGCCGGGTTTGCGTAGTAAACCGGAGTATCCAGAGTATTGAACTCCTCAGAGTCTCCTCATCTCCATTCCTGGAATCTCCGCTGGGGGTCCGGTGAAGTTAATAGCTCCAGAATTCAAGCAAAGCCGTGGGCAATATAAAAATATAAATAAAGGCAGCAATGTGCGTTACCTTTTTATAAAACTTTGGATCGTTTATTGAATTTAAAAACCATACAGCAAACAAAACAGATAGAATATTTTAAAACAGCCGGCAAAAATTAAATAAAAGCGAACGCCCGTGCTTCCGGGGTTATGTGGGGACGTGGTGACGTCGATACGAAGCACCGCCCTGACCAGTTTCGTCACAAATGACGATATCAAAGGGCATGGGCGACGCATCGAAGTTACCACTAATTATACATATAGAAGCTTAACCAAGCCTCGTTTTCATTCCACAACTCCGGGCGGAACATGGAACCAGACCTCATTTAGGACTAAGCATAGACGGCGAGGGGAGGAGAAACTGATTGACAGGAAACTTCTCCACCTCTTCATCTTGTTAATAAACAAAGCGTCATCACTCTGTAGCAACTGGTTAAAGTGGAGGTTCACCCTTTAAAAAAAAATTTGACATCACACGGAGTCGCGCCATCCTACCGACAGAATGCCGGTGTTTTTTTTTTTTTCTCAGCACATACCTCTTAATCCCGATTTTCACCTCACGGCAATCCCGCAGGAGTGGGCGTTCCCAAGCACTGCCTGTGATTGACAGGCTTCCGAACATACTGCGCGTCACAGGTTGCCGACAGAACCCAAACGTCGGTACGCAGGCGCCGTATAGAGCCACACAATGACGCGCAGTATGCGCCGTTTGGAAGCCTGTCAATCACAGGCAGTGCTTCGGAACGCCCACTCCCGCGGGATTGCCGTGAGATGAAAATCGAGATTAAGAGGTATGTGCTGAGAAAAAAAAAAACACCGGCATTCTGTCGGTAGGATGCCACGACTCTGTGTGATGTCAGAATTTTTTTTGAGGGTGAACCTCCACTTTAATACCCATGAACCAACACAGGAGCCCAAACAGAGATGAAAGTAAAAAACAACATAAAATGTAAACTAAAAGAGGCATTACATTCCATTCAAATGCTACCAAAACAGGCCTCAGGTCTTGATGGATATTGTAAGTGAAGGAAAAAATATTGTTAAAATTTTTTTAAGGATATTTACGGGCGTAATTTTTCTTCTCTACGAATATAAAAGCAGTTTAACGCAATACATATACGATGCATTGTCTGTATTTTAATCAACATAAAAGGGGAAATACTTAAAATATATATAGAGAAATATACACCATATTAATTAGACGAAAATGGACATAAATAATAATTATAAAGCCAAACCAATTCACAAGTCTGGCTAAATAGAATACAAGACGGGGAATATATATATATGAATATATATATATATATATATATATATATATATATATATATATATATATATATATATATATATATATATATATATAAACTGCTCAAAAAAGCCTCTGATATCACACACAAGGCCAACTCAGACCCAACCTCTGTTGTACACGGTTTATTCTAAAATCGATACCAATACCTCATTAAGAGCTATCAATAAAGGCATTCATTTCGATGTCTACATTAAGGCCCAACGGTTTTAAACATTTGACCCTATGGATCCAACTCATTTCGAGTTTGGAGATTGTCCTTCTTTTGGAACCTCCTCTCCAGTGGCATTGGAGTTTGTCAATTGCTATAAAAGAGGTCTCCATAGGGTCTCTGTTGTGCACCTCCCTGTAGTGTCTAGATACGGAGTGTTCCTTGAAACCTCTTCTGATATTACTTATATGTTCATTTAACCTCACCTGTAATGGTCTAATTGTGCGACCAATATATTGGAGCCTAGTTTGTAGGCAGTTGCAGTCTAATTTCTCTATTGTAGGTGGTGCTCGACTGCAGCTGAATTGCAGTTGGAGGGGAAGTCAAGAGGAACATGATTCTTCTATAGTTTCCTGGGTCACTGGGGAAGCTATCCAATTGGATGCTTCCGTCCCATGTGACTCTGGCAGCCATCTTGGATCAGGGAGAGCCTATTTTAGGCGCTGGCTCCCAGGCTTGGAACTAATTTCGGGTGTGGTTGGTGTAGGGACAGGTCACCCATCTGACAGGGACAGAAATTAAAGGCAGGGAGAGGTTCCAGACAAGTAAGGAGGATAGGGAAATGCCGCCCTTTGTGGACAACAACCCATTTGGGTACAGAGCAGACAGTTTCCTAACAGTGAAGCTGCTTAACAGGTGGTCAGGGGAAGGTTTGCCCTTTTTTATTGGTGGTCAGAAGGAAGAATGTCCTTTTTATATTTGTGGTCAATTATACAGATATGCATTGCAATTGTTTTATGAGGAATTGAAGGCAAATTGAAGCTTTATCAGGGTATTGCTTAGCCTTGCTACATATTCTCTATAAGGCAACACATCTTCACATTTTGAATTTAGGTTTGCTTTAAAAATAATCATGAATGTGTGGAACAGTAAGTGAAATGTAAAACTCACAACACAGTTACTTTCAGCCAGTCATTTTCAAAAGATAAACATTCTACAGTTGAACCTCGGATTAATAATAATCCGTTCCAGGAGTATGCTCGTAATCCAAAGTACTCGCATATCAAAGCGAGTTTTCCCATTGAAGTCAATGGAAATGAAAATAATTTGTGATGCAATACCGAATGCGGCCAGAGATAAGGGGGTGCCAGAGAGCGCTGAAAACGTCCGAAAAGGCGCAAGGACACTTCGGCTCGTTTCATGCGCCCCTGTACCTCAGGCCAAATGAGGTACTGCGGGCCCTTTTTTTGGCTCTGCTCGGCTTCTGCGCCCCCATACCTCAGGTCAAATGAAGTACTGCAGGTCTATTTAGCTTGAATTCTGCTCGTCTTGCGAGTCAACACTCGCAAACCGAGTCAGAATTAAAAAAAAAAGTTGCTTGCAAATCAAAAGGCTCTCAAACCAAGTTACTCTTAAACCAAGGTTCCACTGTATTTATAAAAAAAAATGCATAGCTATTTGTCAAGTGAAATTGCACGTGTGCTCATTCTGTGTGACTTAACCAGCTTTCACTTAAGTTTATGGATTTTTTACACAAGCTGGGACTGTTGTGCGAATGGGGCAAAATAAAGGGTATTTCCTCTTTTAAAATGTCTTGTTAAATGTCCTTCGAGGCTTTTTCACTTCTGATCAAATGTTCTTAGGCTATTGTTTGAGGCTATTTTGGTCAAATGTTCTTAAAGCGGTGGTTCACCCTCCTTAACATCATTATACCATTACATCCGGCATCGTAGCGCGAGCTACGGTATGCCGGTCTTAAATTTTTAATCCCCGTACTCACTGTGCTATCGATCATTGAAGTTTCCGACTCCCGCGGGGAATGGGTGTGCCTATGGAGAGGGAGGATGATTGACGGCCGGCTCTGGCACGTCACGCTCCCCGAAGACAGCCGGAGTAGGTCTCGGCTCTTCACGGCGTCTGCGCACAGGCTATGCGCAGGCGCCGTGAAGAGCCAAGCCTATTTCGGCTATTTCCGGAGGAGCGTGACGTGCCAGGGCCGGCCGTCAATCACCTTCTCTCACCATAGGAACGCCCATTCCCCGGAATCTTCAATGATCCATATCACAGTGAGTACGGGGATAAAAAATGTAAGACCGGCATACCGTAGCTCGCGCTACGATGCCGAATGTAATGGTATAATAAAAAAAAACATTTTTTTTTTTAACAGGGTGAACCCCCGCTTTAAATACTTTTAGACTGGGCCTATTTTTCAAACTTGTTGTTTACAAGTTAAAATATTTTTTTTTGCTAGAAAATTACTTAGAACCCCCAAACATTATATATATTTTTTTAACACCATAGAGAATAAAATGGTGGTTGTTGCAATACTTTGTCACACCGTATATGCACAGCGGTCTTACAAGCGCCCTTTTTTTGTAAAATATTCACTTAAAGAAACAAAAGGTAACAGTAAGGTAAGCCCAATTTTGTTTTATATTATGAAAGATGATGTTACACCGAGTAAATTGATACCCAACATGTCACATTTCAAAGTTGAACCCGCTCGTGGAATAGCGAAAAACTTTTAGCCTTAAAAATCTCCATATGCGACGTTTACAAAATTCTACAGGTTGCATGTTTTGAGTTGAAGAGGAGGTTTAGGGCTATAATTATTGCTCTCGCTCTAACGATTGCAGCGTTACCTCACATGTGTGGGTTGAAAACCATTTTCACTGTTTCGCTACTCACGTATGCATTCGCTCCTGCACGCGAGCTCGGCGAGACGGGGTGCATTTTAAAAATGTATTTATTTTCTTATTTATTTTTGACATTTTATTTAAAAAAAAAAAATGGTGTCACTTTTATTCCTATTACAAGGAATGTAAACATACCTTGTAATAAAAAAAAAAGCATGACAGGACCTCTTAAATATGAGATCTGGGGTAAAACAGACCTCAGATCTCATATTTACACTAAAATGCTATAAAAAATAAATAAATAAAAAATGTAATGTCATTTAAAAAAAAAATGATAATGGCAATGGTATGGAGAGGAGTGGGGGCCATCTTCCCCTCACTCATCTCCATACCTAAAAGGGGAGCGGACACGATCGCCTCTGTTGCTGTCGGAGGCTCCAGTAAGTGGCGGAGGGCACCGGAGAGAGTCGGGGGGGGCCCCTCCTGCCGCCAAAAAAAAGTGATCTTGCGGCGAATCAGAAGAAGAGGATACCAGGGTTATGGTAGCTAGCTGCTGCAATAACAATGATATTTCTCTTCTAAGAGCCGCCATATAATGACGGCGGGCGGTCTGGAAGTGGTTAATCTATAGTTTTAGACTATTTTCTCTTGTAGTTAGATGTTCTTAAGCTTTTGTTATAATCTATTTTTGCTTCTGGTTGAATGTTCTTAGACCATTTTCTCTTAGCATTAAGAATCGGCATAAGTAGCTAATTTGCATACTCTACACTGAAAACCACGGGAGCGCCACCTCACAGCTGTAGTATAGACAGCCTAACGATCCTCGTACATATACAGCACTAAATGCAGCCAGGGGACCTAGTCCCAGGTAGTAGCATATGAAAAAATGGCAGAAAAAAAAAATATATAGTGTAACTGTAGGCCAATGGTAGATACGGATAAATCACACACTGATGCACTCACACAAAGTGACAGGATAGTGGGAGTATCTCCACGAGCGCCGAGCTCGCAAAACTTCCTCTGTGTCCCCTCTAGTCTCTCCTTGCCTCACAGTTACAGCAGGTGTTACTCAGAGAAATGGCAATTTAAATGGAAAAAAAGGAGACACATCGCATAGTCCCGCAACACAGGAACACATTTATTGGTAAAAAATCATAAAAACACTCACAATAGCAACAAATCTGCATTCAGTGACCTCTACGAGCGCCAAGCTCGTCTGCCTGCCGTCAGATGGTGCCTGGATCTAGTGCTCCAATCCCGACGCGTATCGTCACGTCACTTGACTTCATCAGGGAATAACACTAGTTACACTAGATACAATGCATAGGTATATATAGTCTGCAAAATTGGACGCCCGGCGGCCATTTTCTTGAAGCTCACTGAGTACAAATCATTCTCCATAGGATATAGTGTAATGTTACCATTTTGCCTGAGACGGATGTATAATATAGGGACCTATAAGGGATTTGCACACGATCATGGCAGTATTAAGTGCTGGTGTCCCCAAGAAACATGCTACATCAAGGGTGTAAACAGCACCTATATATACGCCATATATAAGCTACAGAGAAAGAAAAGGGGGCAATTAAAACTGCTACACATACGGCGTGAATGGCTAGTGCTAGAATTGTTGCACACGCTCAAACGCACGCGACGGTACCTCACATATGTGGTTTGAACACCGTTTACATACGTGGGCGTGACTTGCGTGTGCGTTCGCTTCTGAGCGCGAGCTACCGGGGACAGGGGCGTTTTAAAAAAATATATATATTATTTTTTTTTTTATTTTACTTATTTATTTATTTTGATCACTTTTATTCCTATTACAAGTAGGGGTGCAACAGATCAAAAAACTCACGGTTCGGATCGTTCCTCGTATCAGGAGTCATGGATCGGATCATTTTTCGGATCGGCAAAAAAAAAAAAAAAAAAATTCCCCCCCACTGTAATATTCACATCTCTCCCCCCAACTGTAATATCCACATCTCTCCCCCCCCACATTAATATCCACATCCCCCCACTGTAATATCCACATCCCCCCCACTGTAATATCCACATACCCTCAGGCAAGACGGGGTGCCCCTCCCTCAGGCAAGACAGCCCCCCTCAGGCAAGACAGCCCCCCCTCAGGCAAGACATCCCCCCTCAGGCAAAACAGCCCCCCCTCAGGCAAGACAGCCCCCCCTCAGGCAAGACAGCCCCCCTCTCAGGTAAGACAACCCCCCTCAGATAGTACAGAGTCACTTCTAGCGGTGTGTCCCACGGCCTCGAGTGCGGGCTCCTCCTCCTCTGTGGGTGTAAACAGAGGAGGAGGGCCGCTGCCGGGTGTATCAAGATGGCCGCGGCTCCGGAGCTAGGCCGAAGCCACGGCCTTTCCTAATGTTATTGCCGGAGCTAGGCCGAAGCTACGGCCTTTCCTAACGTTATGGCCACTGCTCCCGAGGTAGGCCGAAGCCGCGACCATAACGTTAGGAAAGGCCGCGGCTTCGGCCTAGCTCCAGAGCCACAGCCATAACATTAGGAAAGGCTGCGGCTTCGGCCTAGCTCCGGAGCCGCGGCAATCCGCGGATCACAGTGTGTGCCGATCCGAAGGGTGTGACCCGTTCAGATCACGGATCACCTGTGATCCGTTGCAGCTCTAATTACAAGGAATGTAAACATCACCGTTTCGCTACTCACGTATGTATTCGCTCCTGCACGCGAGCTCGGCGGGACGGGGCGCATTTTAAAAATGTATTTCACAAAGCCCAGGACGTCATATGACTTCCACCCGGGATGAGAGATCCCCTCTGTGGACGTCATATGACTATGGGCCGGTACGGAAATGGTTAAATGATAATTGAGCAGTCATGAAACACTGTACCCAAACTAAATTGTAATGATTTGGTTTACACAACTAGAGTTTTCTTTTGGTGGTATTTAATCACCACTGGGTTTTTTATTTTTTGCCAAATAAATGAAAAAGGACCAACATTTTAAAAAAATCTGTTTTTTCTTTGTTTTTGTTATAAAATGTTGCAAATAAATGACCGTTCTTCATAAATTTAGGCTAAAATGTATTCTGCTACAATTCTTTGGCAAAAATAACCTAAATTAGTGTATATTATTGAGTCTGTAGGAAAGTTACAGAGGCCACAAACTATGGTATATAAGTGAAAATTGATCAATCCTGATCTGACGGTTCATTTATTGGGCCCAAAAATGTAAGAATAGTACAGATATCCCACAAATCACCCCTTTTTGGAAAGTAGACAGTCCAGGGTATTTAGTAAGAAGGCATGGCGAGTTTTTTGAAGTTGTCATTTTTTGTCATAATTTTTTTGTCACCAGAGCAGTATATAATATACTACTCTGGGGAATAGATCAGGATTATTCTTTTACTCATTATGATTGCTTAACTGCTTCCAGACCGCCCACCGCCGTTTTACGGCGGCAGGTCGGCCCCCCTGCGCAAGAGCCGTAGTATAACGTCGGCTCTCGCGCAGGCCACGAGGCCACCGCTCGCCCCCGACTCCCGTGCGCATGCCCGGGATCGCTTGTTACAGAGCGGGGACCGGGAGCTGTGTGTGTAAACACACAGCTCTCGGTCCTGTCAGGGGGAGAAATGCTAACCCTCTGTTCATACAATGTATGAACAGAAGATCAGTGATTTACCCTAGTGAGGCCACCCCCCTACAGTTAGAACACACCCAGGGAACATACTTAACCCCTTTCCCGCCCCCTAGTGTTAACCCCATTCACTGCCAGTGGCATTTTTATAGTAATCCAATGCATTTTTATAGCACTGATCGCTATAAAAATGCCAATGGTCCCAAAAATGTGTCAAAAGTGTCCGAACTGTACGCCATAATGTCGCAGTACCGAAAAAAAAAACGCTGATCGCCGCCATTACTAGTAAAAAATAAATATTAATAAAAATGCCATAAAAATACCCCCTATTTCGTAAACGCTATAACTTTTGCGCAAACCAATCAATAAACGCTTATTGCATTTTTTTTTTACCAAAAATATGTAGAAGAATACGTATCAGCCTAAACTGAGGAAAAAAAAAGTTTTTTTTTGTATATTTTTCGGGGATATTTATTATAGCAAAAAGTAAAAAATATTTTTTTTTTCAAAATTATCGCTCTATTTTTGTTTATAGCCCAAAAACTAAAAACCGCAGAGGTGATCAAATACCACCAAAAGAAAGCTCTATTTGTGCGTAAAAAAGGACGCCAATTTTGTTTGGGAGCCACGTTGCACGACCGCGCAATTGTCAGTTAAAGCGACGCAGTGCCGAATCGCAAAAAGTGCTCTGGTCTTTGGGCAGCACAATATGGTTAAGTGGTTAAAGCAGTGAATTTTATTGCTATAAGTAAGCATTTTACTGATTTAAATCGATTCATTCAGCTTGTTTTGTTGTGATTAGCTGTGATTGTCCAGAACTAATCACATGGTACGGATGGGCTGTAATTGGCCCTGTGTGTACCATGTGATCATTGTGGCCAATCACAGCTAGCAACACAATTGTACACAATGAATGGCATTAAAGGATACCACAAATTGTTTACAATTATCATGTGATCCGCTGTGATCGAGCTGCTGCAGTGATCAGTCATCTGACAGCCGCAGCAGGACCGTTCTCATCAGATGGACCGACCGTGTGTACGCGGCCTAAGACTCTGGTGCTGGGAGAGATCATGTGACTGGACCATGGCATCTTTCTAGATAGAATAGGCTTAGGATAGGGATGGAAATAGATTTAACCTTAGTTTTGACTGAACTTGCACTTTAATTAACAAAAAATAACATTTCGCACACATTAAAAACATTTGTTAGGGTATTATTTGTGTATTGCATGAATACTGATACAATCATACAGCACATTTTTAAAACAAATATAGTGTTTTGTATGGTTTCTGTTCTTTAATACTTTATTTGTTTAATATGCAACAACATTGTAGTATGTTGACAAATGAAACTTTATTTTGTGTTGTATTTTGTAGCACTTAATTTTCTCTTCTGTTTTCAGTAGACACGATGTTACACTCATTAGCAATACCCTCAAAGGCAACAGTGTAAAATGTGTTCCTTGGTGTGGAAATGCTCAGCAAATTAGGGTGTAGATGTGCACCCCTGGTCAATATTCACATGCTTGATGTGTCCTATTGAAGTCTCCAGGAAACAGATTCACAATACAGAATGACTGGCAAGAGGCTGCAGTCAAACCCTGATGTATAATGAAAGCTCTCTTTACAAATGTGAAAATTATATACGAAGCTCGAAATATATATGTTTGATGGTTTTTGGCAGAGTGGCAATGTTTTTTTTCAATGACATTAACATTTACCGAATGATTTTACTTGTCTCCTCTACATGCTTTTTAAATGCTTATTGCTTCTTTGAACAGCTGTCACTCAGAAAAGCTGGAAGGGTCTTGTATGGCAATATTTGATTTAATTAGAACCAAAAAGGAGAATGAAGGATTAGTGGTTAACTGAAAACCAATCAACCTGGCATTCTGCGGGATTGAAAACACTTCCCCATATCAACATCCTTCTGGCTCACTGCTGCATGTAATAGCATCTGGATGTTACTAGGAGCACTGGATATGTAGGTTAGCTGTAGAATTCTATGTATTCTTCACCAATGAATATAAAAAAGTATAAACCATGACAATTCAGTCATGTGTAGCAAAAAAGGAAAATATTGATTACGCGAAGTCTTTGTAGTCTCTCAAGAGATACAACAAAAGTATACATAGACATGCAAAACCAAATATTATATACAAAAGTATAAGTATAGATAAACTTATGTCTAATAGTCTATTGGAAGCTCAATTTTATATTATCTTCCAAATTCCAGTGAATTATTGTTAAATATTCCATGTATATTCCATGATGGTGTCTTGCGTTAAACCTTTTCTGGACCATCATCTATTATTTTTCCATTTAGACAGAGTGTGCTGTTTTGCAGATTATCTTTGGCAGCTTCATCATTAGTAGGATTGCCATTGTATTGCCTTCGGTAAAGCATTCTGCAGATAACTGTGACGAGGAACATTTCCATGATCATGAGCTGTTGATTCATATCTGTAAGACATGATATTCAAGAAATGTGGTGTTAGATAATAATAATAATATCAATTGCTAATAAAACAAAAAGAAAAAAAAAAGATTGAAATTAGAATGTGAAACCAGAGATGAGCAAATCAGGTGTACAGTACTATTATTTGATCTTGGATCTTCATGATTGATGGTGATAGATCTATAAGAATAACATTCATATCTGAAATGTATTATATCCATGGGCGTAGCGTAAGGGGTTGCAGGGGTCACAATTGCAACCCAGCCCCTAGCTCCAGGGGGCTCCTGCAGCCTCCCTGTCATATCATATCCTCCACAAAGTCCAGCTCCGCTTTTCCCTAGGGCCCCACAGCTACACTCCAGTACTGGGCTTCCGCTTTACATTCCACAGTCCACCCCTCTGTTCTCATTGGCTGGGGAGAAGCTGTGAGCTATTTCCTGAATGAAGAGGAGCATGGGGTGAGAACAGCCCAGGATGGGGAAGTGTCTGTGCTGTGTGCTGCCAACATGGAATGGTAACCAAGCTCAGTGAGTTAAGAGAAGGAGAGTGCCGTCCTGTAGCCACAATAGGACAGATGGCTCTTAAGCCACTTTGAGTATCTTGGCATGCGGTGGGTGTATCTGCACGCACGGTGAAAGTGGTGGGTGGTAGTTGGAGGGGCCAGGTCAAGTTTTGCATTGGGGCCCACAAGTTTCAAGCTACACCTCTAATTATATCTGTGGTATTCCACTGCCATTTACAAGATTTGTCTTTCACAAAAAATCTTACCTCCAATACCTCTGGTAAACAACAATGGAACCCTAGTCAGGTGGTTTGCTTATATTAATAGGAAAGGTAATCACTCACTAGTGAAATACAATCTGAAGACATGAAAGGGGCTGGTCTGATAGTAGCAAACATGGTGATTATAAAAATGTTTGTCGTGGTCTGTCCTGGACAGGGGTACAGGGATTCTAGAAGCCGATTGATATTTAATGAGCATTGGACAAAAATCATACAGCACACTTGCAAATTAGTGCAAGAACCCTAAATTTCCTAATCCGTAATAACTGTGAACAGCATACAGCCTCTAAAATCCTACTCCTGCCACCAGATGTCAAGCAATGATGCCCATGGCAACTCTCTAATCAGAGTGAGAACCTTGTATGGTGGACATGGAATGAGGAGAGCTTACTTTAGGAAGTTAAAACAAGCTGTGATACAGATATTACTGCTTGCGATACCGTTGTCCACTACTGGAGCAGTGTTGCCAACCGCCAGCATTTTTACTGGCAGCCTGTAAAAAACAGGTTATATTCTCCTGCCAGTAAAAGTAAAAGGTTGCCAGTAAAAAAACGCTCGGTTTGGTCCGGAGCTGGCTGGAACCATCCGAGTGCTTGCCACAGTGTGATCGGACGGCTCTGGTGGAGGTGGTGCCCGAGCATGTCGTGTGATGTCATGGTGCAATTGAGCCAAGCAGAGTGACCAGAGCCTTGTGTGTGGGCCTGCGGTATGGGAGCAAGGTAGGCTGGGACCGGGACCGTCAGTGCTGTTTAGACTGGAGTGACCACTTGGCTTGGAGAGAGACTGCCACTGTGACTCATGAGGGGACGTGTTGTGTCAGTGAGGTCTCGTCATCATCTGTGCGACTGCACACTGCTGTCAGTGTCACTGTGAAAGTCAATTTCATGTGTGTGTGCCGCCCATTCTAATTTCTTGCCCTCCTGAGGCTGGTCCCTGAGCTACTTACTTACTATATCAAAAATAATTGTGTTTTAAATATGTTTTTTGCCTTTCTATCTACCTTAAATCATATTGGCAATTGCATATTGTATTTGTCTGTAGCTTAAATACTCTAATTTGCACTTGTAACTTTTGGAATGCCAGTAAAAACTTGGTTGTGCCAGTAAGTTTTGGGTGTTGTGTCAGTAAATGTCAATCTGGTAGGTTAGCAACACTGTACTGGAGGGTAACTTGGCTAAATCTAGCTGGCTGAACACACACAGGTAGATAAAAATCTTGCATAAATCTGGTACACGCTAAGGACTGTGGAGCAGCCAAGTGATTCCCATACACTTCCAACAAACAAGCTACCCTGTAAGTTAGAATCATGATGTTATCACAACCTTTCCTGATGCCTGTTCTGTTGGAAAAACATCAATTGCAGCCACTGTGCCCATAAAATGCAGCCACTATGCCATCAAATACAGCCACTGTACCCATCAATTGTTGCCTCTGTGCCCCATAAAATGAAGCCACTGTGCCATAAAATGCAGCATCTGTGCCATCGACTACAGCCACTGTGCCCAAACGCAGCCACTGTGCCCATCAAATGCAGCCACTGTGGCCCATAAAATGCAGCCACTGTGGCCCATAAAATTTAGCCTCTGTGCCCATCATATGCAGTGCATGTGCCCATCATATGCAGCCTCTGTGCCCATCATATGCAGCTTGTTCCCATCCTATGCAGCCTCTGTGCCCATCATATGCAGCCTCTGTGCCCATCATATTCAGCCTGTGCCCATCATATGTAGTCTTTGTGCCCATTGAATGTAGCCTCTGTGCCCATCATATGCAGCTTGTGCCCATCATATGTAGCCTCTGTCCCCATGATATGTAACCTGTGCCCATCATATGTAGCCTCTGTGCCCATCATATGTAGCCTCTCTGCCCATAATATGTAGCCTCTGTGCCCATCATATGTAGTATGTGCCCATCATATATAGCCTCTGAGACCCACCATATGTAGCCTGTGTGCCCATCATATGTAGCCTGTGCACCCATCATAGGTAGACCTTGTACCCATCATATGTAGCCTCTGTGACCCATCATATGTAGCCTCTGTGCCCATCATATGCAGCCTCTGTGACCCATCATATTTAGCCTCTGTAACCTATCATATGTAGCCTCTGTGACCCATCATATGTAGCCTCTATGCCCACCATATGAAGCCTCTGTGCCCATGATATGTAGCCTCTGTGACCCCCCTGCTTGTCATCTGACCGCCACACGCTTACCCCATTCTGGTGGCGGGTGACGGGCTGGAGAGAGGGGGCGGCGCCCGTTCACCCTTAATGGACGCACCGCCACTGGTTGGCATGCTGTTGGGTGCAAACCAATAGAACAGGCTCCAGATGAATTACCTTTTGGTCATTTTTTTATGCTCCTCAATTTATGGTGATATGGACGTGGGACAGACTCTAACCCTTGGCTACTCACTTTTGGAGGTGTCACCTTAACTCACCATTAGTAGAGGTTCTTGCCTCCTGAAATGGACATAAGTTAGGCCAACCACAGACAGTTTGAATCTTGGCCAGTTCAATAGGAACCAGCTGAGATTTGAACAGTATATGGGCAGGCTGAATGCACCAAGTTGATCGATCGATCGATCAACTTTGGTACAACCAGCATACCGGATTTCATTGCGATTAATGCCTATCGGCTGCGATAGCCGTTAGCAATAATCACTGTTTTCTCCTGGTAGGGACAGCTTCCCCAGCCCGCCCTCGACCCCCACACCAGGAAAACACGATGTCTCGGTAAGAGGGATTCCCCTGTCAGCACTGTCGATGTTGATGGGGGAATAGTGCAAATTCAAACTCTTTTGTCAGGTTCTTGACAAAGGAGGAAGGGCTGGTTTTGATGACTGAGTTAAGTTAGGATTTCTGACATCAGCGCATTATCCTAATCACAGCAAGTCCAAACACTCCATGACTGGTGGGATCCAAAATGGCTGTTTTATCTGTCTCTAGGGGGTCTCTGTCCCTAGGGGGTTCTGTACAACTAAAACATACTGTTTTTTTAAATGCACATTCTGTAGTTTCCATCTCCCAGAGACTAATATAGATTTTAATTAATATGAACATTTTCCTCTGATCTTTAGGAAAATGACAAACAGTTTGCAGACAGCATGGAGCCCAATGTGAACAGATCCCTTCCACCCTGCTTCTTTTGGAGTCATCCTGTCTGAAGGATTCTTCTGAGTGCTTCTGAAATAATAGTTCTTGTTCCCTAATCTACAGCTACCCTGTTTCCCCAAAAATAAGACCTACCCTGAAAATAAGACCTAGCGTTATTTTTCAGGAGGGCTGCAATATAAGCCCTACCCTGAAAATAAGCCTTGGTTAAAAATGCTTGTAAAATCCTATAATACACTCTATTATAGTAGTATATAATGTACAATGTGTGTGTTTCTGTAATATAATTGCGGGGGAAGAGAGCTCCGGCAGGTAACAAAAGCACAGAGCGGCTCTATAACAAAGGTATTTGGCACAATTATATTACAGAAACACACACATTGTACATTATATAATACTGTAATAGAGTGGAATAGGATTTTACAAGCATTTTAACTCAGTTCACGCTGGGGATTCCTGGCAGGGAGGGAGAGAAGACATCACATTACATAGTAAGACCTACCCTTAAAATAAGCCCTACTGTGTCTTTTGTTGGCATAATTAATATAAGACCCAGGCTTATTTTCGGGGAAACATGGGTACATGCCCACAGGTCCTGTCAGAAATAGTTAGCAACAAGGTGTTAGTTCCTCCAATGCCCAGGCCTGAGCAATCTTTTCAAATTCAAACTGTGAACATGTGTCTACTATTGACCAATAAAGTTTAAGCCCTCAACTTCATACAAAGTGGCCCGTGGCACAACAGTTCAGAGAGGCAACAGTCCTTTAGAGCAGTAGTCTCCAAACTGCGGCCTGGGGGCCAGATGCGGCCCTTTGCTTGCTTTTATCCGGCCCTTGGGGCGCTATTTCATCCACTGATACCAACAATGGAGCATAGTTTCTCCTACTGACACCAACAATTGGGCCCAGTGACACCAACAAAGGGGCTCAATGACATCAACGATGGGCCACAATTCTTCCCAATGACACCAATGATGGGACACAATTCCTCACAATGACACCAATGATAGGGGACAATTCCTCACAAGGACACCAACAATGGGGCACAGTTTTTCTCAATTACACCAACAATGGGGCACTGTTTTTCTCAATGACACCAACAATTGGACCTAATGACGGGGCACAATTACTCCCACTGAAACAAACAATGGGGCGTTAATTTTTCCCACTGATGCCAGGACCTTTTCGACTCCCACCTACCACTATCTGGCCCTCGTAAACTCTGAAGGAAGAGGTGGTAGTCCTCTCATCAAAAGAGCTCCAGGGTGGGGTGTAGGAGAGCTGAAATGTTTGATGAGACTTTAAGGTAATTTTTTTAATTATATCAATATTTCTGGACAACCATGTTTTACAATCAGGCAACCAGCAACACACAGCAAGATACTTACATAACATTCTGTAAGTGTTTACATCTACAGTGCCTTGAAAAGGTAGTCATGCCCCTTGAAATTTTCCACATTTTCTCATGTTGCAACCAAAAACGTTAATGTTACTTATTGGGATTTTATGTGATAGATCAACACAAAGTGGCACATAATTGTGAAGTGAAAGGAAAAGGATAAATGGTTTTCCATTATTTTTACAAATAAATATCGGAAAAGTTTGGCGTGCATTTGTATTTAGCCCCATTTACTCTGATACCCCTAACTAAAATCTAGTTGAACCAATTGCCTTCAGAAGTTGCCTAATTAGTAAACAGAGTCTACCTGTGTGTAATTTATTCTCAGTATGAATATAGCTGTTCTATGAAGCCCTCAGAGGTTTGTTAGAGAACCTTAGTGAACAAAACAGCAACATGAAGGCCAAGGAACACACCAGACAGGATAAAGTTGTGGAGAAGTTTAAAGCAGGGTTAGGTTTAAAAAAACAAAAACAAACTTTGAACCTCTCACAGAGCACTGTTCAATCCATCATCTGAAAATGGAGTATGGCGCAACTGCAAACCTAACAAGAGATGGCTGTCCAGCTAAACAGGCAAGGAGAGCATTAATCAGATAAGCTGGTAACTCTGGAGGAGCTGCAGAGATCCACAGCTCAAGTGAGATAATCTGTCCACATGACAACTATTAGTTGTGCACTCCACAAATCTGCCCTTTATGGAAAAGTACCAGGAAGAAAGCCATTGTTTAAAGAAAGCCATAAGAAGTCCCGTTTGCAGTTCGTGAGAAGCCAAGTGGAGGACACAGCAAACAAGTGGAAGAAGGTGCTCTGGTTAGATTAGACCAAAATTTAACTTTTTGGCCTAAAAGCAAAATGCTATGTGTAGTGGAAAACTAACACTGCACATAACCCTGAAAACACTATCCCCACTGTGAAACATGGTGCAGGCAGCATCATGTTATGGTTATGCTTTTCTTCAGCAGAGACAGGGAAGCTGGTCAAAGTTGATGGGAAGATGGATGAAGCCAAATACACAGCGGGCCATATTCTCAAATAATTTACGCCAGCGTATCAGCAGATACGCCGACGTAAGTCCGATCCTATGTTTAAGTGTATTCTCAAACTGAGATACACTTAAACATGCCTAAGATACGACGGCCTGCGCCGTTGTATCTTAGGCTGCAATATTTACGCTGACCGCTAGGTGGCGGTCAGCGTAGAATATGCAAATGACTAGTCACGCCGATTCTCTAACGTACGCTTTCCCGCCGTAGTGTTTTAACGTCGTTTCCGTAAGCGATACGCGGCGAAAGATAAACATTTCACGTCGTTTGCGTAAGTCGTCCGTGAATGGCGCTGGACGCCATTTACGTTACAGTCAAAACAAATGACGTCCGTGAGACGTCATTTAGCGCAATGCACGTCGGGTAATTTACCCGACGGAGCATGCGCATTACGATCAGCGCGGGAGCGCGCCTAATTTAAATGATCCACGCCCCCTACCAGGATCATTTGAATTAGGAGGGCTTGCGCGGGTGGACTTTACGCGCCGCCGCCGCAAGTTTACAGGTAAGTGGTTTGGGAATCAGGCACTTGCCACTTAAACTTGCGGCGGCGTAACGTAAAGGACATACGTTCCGCCACCTCAGATCTTTAAGAATATGCCCCACCATACCTAAAAAAAAACCTGTTAAGAGTCTGCAAAAGGCTTGAGACTGGGGCGGAGGTTCTCCCTCCAGCAGAACAGCAACCATAAACATACAGCCAGAGCTACAATGAAATGGTTTAGATCAAAGCATATTAGTGTGTTAGAATGGCCCAGTCAAAATCCAGACCTAAATCCAATTGAGAACCTGTGGCAAGACTTGAAAATTGCTGTTCACAGACATTCTCTATCCAATCTGACAGAGCTTGAGCTATTTTGCAAAGAAGAACGGGCAAAAATGTCATTCTCGACAAAGCTGGTAGAGACATTCCCAAAAAGACTTGCAGCTGTAATTTCAGCAAAAGGTCGTTTTACAAAGTATTGATTAGGGGCCTGAATATAAAATGCACGCCACACTTTCACATATTTATTTGTAAAAAAAAAAATTGAAAAACATTTATAATTTTTCTCCCACTTTACAATTATGTGGCACTTTGTGTTGGTCTATCACATAAAATCCAAATAAAAAACAATTACTTTTTTGGCTGTAAAATTACAAAGGGCCAGATTCTCAAAGAGTTACGCCGGTGTATCAGCAGATACGCCGACGTAACTCCGAATCTAAGCCCGTCGTATGTCTAAATGTATTCTCAAACTGAGAACATGCCTAAGATACGACGGCCTGCGCCGTCGGATCTTAGGCTGCGATTCTAGGCCGGCCACTAGGTGGCGCTTCCATTGCGGTCGGCGTAGAATATGCAAATTAGTCGTTACGCCGATTCACGAACGTACGCTTGCCCGTCGCAGTAAATTTCCCCCCGTTTCCGTAAGAGATACGCAGCGTAAAGATAAACATGCCCCCTAGGTGGCGTACTCAATGTTAAGTATGGCCGTCGTTCCCGCGTCGAAATTTGAAAATTTTACGTCGTTTGCGTAACTCGTCCGTGAATGGGGCTGGACGCCATTTACGTTCACGTCGAAACCAATTATGTCCTTGCGACGTCATTTAGCGCAATGCAAGTTTGGAAAATTTAGGGATGGCGCATGCGCAGTACGTTCAGCGCGGGAACGCGCCTAATTTAAATGATCCACGCCCCCTACCCGGATCATTTGAATTAGGCGGGCTTGCGCCGGGGATTTACGCTACGCCGCCGCAACTTTACAGGCAAGTGCTTTGTGAATCAAGCACTTGCCCGTAAAACTTGCGGCGGCGTAACGTAAATGCGATACGTTACGCCGCCGCAGATCTACGGGAATCTGGCCCACAATGTGGAATACTTTTTCAAGGCACTGTATTTAACAGATCTACAAGTGCCTACATTAATGTCTCCCTATGCAGTTTGTCAAAGCACTCCTTCTCCTTTCCCTATCACAGCTAAAGTACATTGTCACTATTGTTACAGTGACCTCATCCTTTTATAGTAAGTGGGGCTTGCTTATCCAAATATCTTGTTAATAGCTCTTCTAAGTCAGTGAACCCAAATTTTAAAGGCCAGGGAGTGCATGATGGTTTCAAATAATTTGGTATGGTGCAGCTCTTCTCTCCACTCACTTCTGGGTCTCGCTGGCTTTGCTGGGGCTTCGAGAGCCATTGGCTCCCAGTGCTGTCAATCAAAGCCAGTGAAGAGGGAGCGGGGTGCAGGGCTGAGTCCTGCTGTCTGTGTCAATAGAGCAATACAGCAGCAGGGCTTCTTGTGCGGGCATGCACAAGTGCTCCTATGGGAAGCAGATTCCCATGGGGGCACTGGACAAAGGGGAGGGTCCATGAGTGCTGGAGGGGAACCTGAAAAGAGGAGGTTCATGCTTTTTTTTTTTTAAGTTTACCTTTACATTCACTTTAATCCTCCCCTATGCTATCCAAAAGGAAAAAAAAAAGGTTTGCCTCTAGATAAACTAAACTTTAAAAGCCGGCCATACATGGATCACAATTTGGCTGGTTCAGCAGGAACTGGCCAAATTTTGTTCCATTGATGGGCACCATGGTTGCACACAAGTTGATCCATTGATAGACTTGTGTACAACCAGCCTATCAGGTTTTCCCAGAGCGATTAGTGCAACAGGCTATAAGCCGTCAACACTAATGTTGCCGGGAGGGAAGACTCCCCGCTGGGAGAACACAATAGCACTGCGGCAGAGATTCCCCCATCAACACTGAATATGTTGATTGGGGAATTGAGCAATTTCCTTTTTCTCCAATCTGTGGTAGAAGGAAAGAAAATTGCATAGTGGCTTTTTTAGTCCAAGCAATGACGAGGAATTTGAAAAATGTAAAGTGCTGGTTAACACACAAAGATTTTAAAGTGGTTGTAAAACCTTACACACCACTTTTACCTACAGGTAAGCCTATAATAAGGCCAGGGTCACCATTAGGAAGGGTGCAGGCATTACACTTGTAAGGGGCCTGATGGCCCCCAGGGGCCCGGCTGGCCCCCCTCCCCCTTGTAATTTTTTTTGCATTACACCTATAAGGGGCCCGATGGTCCCCAGGGCCTCTTACAGGCCCGACTGGCCCCCTCCCGTTTTTCTTAAAATTATTTATTTATTTATTTTTTGCATTACACCTGTAAGGGCAGCACAGTGGTGCAGTGAGTAGCACTTTCGCCTACCAGCAAAAGGGTCGCTGGTTCGAATCCCGACCACGACACCATCTGCCTGGAGTTTGCATATTCTCCCTGTGTCTGCGTGGGTTTCCTCCGGGCACTCCGGTTTCCTCCCACACTCCAAAGACATGCTGGTAGGCCCAGTATATATATGTATGACTGTGTGTCCCTAGCGTGTCGAGATCCTACGGGGTAAAATTACCGCACCAGCCAAGCAGACACTGGCTGGAAAAGTGCCCAGAGGCGATTCAGTTTCGCATGTGCAGCGCTATACAAGTCATTCATTCATAAGGGGGAAATTTGTGATTGCTGCCCTGAATATGGCTTACCTGTAGATACTATAAATATCTTCTAAACTTGCACTGTTTAGGAGATATTCTCTGTATCAGCATTCGCGACGTCATCGCCACATGCGCACTGAAGAAACGGTGCGCTTGTGCCATTTCTTCCACTGCTGTGCCGTTACCAGCAGCTCCCGTGTGCACGCACGGGAGTGACGTTATTGTGGCTCCGGCTAATCACAGCGACAGAGCCTGCGAACCAGGAAGTAACTCCTGGAGATATGTTGCTGGCCACAGCAGTGTACAAGGACCGCTGCGGGTGCTTCAATCTAAGGTAAGTATTTCTTTGTCTTTGTCTTGCAGGTTTTTTTTTTTGCCATGGGTTTACAACCACTTTAAAGCGGGAGTTCACCCATAAAACAATTTTTCCCCTTAGATGGATGCTCGTTTTGTCTAGGGGAATCGGCTAGTTGTTTTAAAATATGAGCCGTACTTACCGTTTTCGAGATGCATCTTCTCCGTCGCTTCCGGGTATGGGTCTTCGGGAGCGGGCGTTCCTTCTTGATTGACAGTTTTCCGAGAGGCTTCCGACGGTCGCATCCATCGCGTCACTAGTAGCCGAAAGAAGCCGAACGTTGGTGCGGCTCTATACTGCGCCTGCGCACCGACGTTCGGCTTCTTTCAGAAAATCGTGACGCGATGGATTCGACTGTCGGAAGCCTCTCGGAAGACTGTCAATCAAAATAGGAACGCCCAGTCCCGCAGCCCATACCCGGAAGCGGCGGCGAAGATGCATCTCGTAAACGGTAAGTACAGCTCATATTTAAAAACAACTAGCCGATTCCCCTAGACAAAACGAGCATCTATCTAAGGGGAAAAAGTGTCATGTACGGGTGAACCCCCGCTTTAAAAGCCTTTTGAAATAAGTTATGTTATTGTGTAGAAATCTAAAGAGTAAAAAGCATCAACAATCCCTTTATTGTGACTGCACCACATCTGAATGTTGGCAGAGTCGGCAACAACAGTGTCAGTCATTTCAAAAGGCTGTCCTTCATGGCGAGACACCTGACCTACCTGTTCAGGGTTGGTCTGTGAATGGCTTTATGCTACAGTAATTCCTGCAGATCCCAGGTCCATAGATAATATATCTTATCTACAAATGCTTTCCTTATAGTTCATCTTTTGTTGTAGACCTATAACCAAACATTGATTACACTACCAAAGTACACAGTAGTCCCGTCTAGCAGAACCTCCCAGCAATATTGTGTGCTGGAATGAGATGATAATAGGGAGAGGACAAGAAGTAGCCAGAAAGCCTTGTCTGTGTGACAGCCGATTACGTGTTGTAGTGCTATTGAGGACAGAGTTAAACTATCAACCACTTCTCTAGTTCCTATTATTAGTATTTTTACACAATCAAACATTTTCCAATTCCCTTTGTTACAAAATATAGCACATCCACAATAACAGGTTAAAATAATGACACCTTTGACTATCATCTGTCGTACAGTCTAGGTGGTATTTTTCATTTATATTGCTACGTAAGTGTTATTTCTTTTCTCTATTTGATTGTTTATATTGTATGTGTTTTTTGTCTTGAGAGTAAAACTTATCTTTGTTGGGTTAAATATTATTTACACCTTTGTACATTTTATTTATCTATAGCAAATACAATAACCCAAGATTAGGGTCTGCAATAGTTCTTTGTCTCTGGGCTAAAGTCTGTTATTGAATGGTTAACAGGCTGAATTTTTTTTTTTTTAGCAAAAAATAGAAATTGAAAACATTTCTGAAGATTCATATCTTTTTAAAGGATTATCTAAAGCTTTGTGTTTTAAAAAACAAAAATGACAAATATGTCATACTAACCTACTCTGTGCAGTTGGTTTTGCACAGAGTGTCCTCAATCCTCCTCTTCTGGAGTCCCTCAGCGGCGCTCCTGGTATTTCCTCTTCTCGTGTGCAACATTGGAGAGCCGCTCTCCCTCAGGGCACTCATGCGGGCGTGCTCCCGTGTCCTGCTGCTGCGTCTATTGACACAGACAGCAGGACTCGGCTTTGCCCCCCCCCCCCCCCCGGCGTCATTGGATTTTATTGACGGCAGCGGGAGTCAATTGCTGCGCTGCCATCAGTCTATTCAATCAGGACCCGAGACACCGGTTGGAGCTGGTGTGCTCGTCACTGTCTCCGGAAAGACCGGGTTCAGGTAAGTATAAGGGGGGCTCTGGGAGACTGCATAGAATGCATTAGGGTGAAAACCCCCAAGGGTTTACAACCCCTTTAAAATTGTATTTTATCTTCACACTCACAAGAATGAGGTGAGAAAATCCAGTCTGTCCACTAGGGGCAGAAGCCAAATTATTAACTTATCAAAAGAGCAATCTAAGTATCTAGACCTTTGTCTGTACCATGCTTTATGTTTTTGTACTGTATACTATAGCTCAGGGCTCAAAATTTCAAGTCCTGAGCTACTAGCCAGGCCTCGAAATGTTACTCGCCACCAGTTGCCCCACCCAGCCCGCCCCGCCCCTAAAGATGCCCTCATAAATAATCTCATGAAATGACTCTTAAATCGTTTATGCAGAATTAAGTTATAGAAATAAATATTAACAACAACGGTATCCGTGCCCACCAATGCAGGCTGCCTATGCCCACCAATGCAGCCTTGTGTCCACCAAACGCAGCCCGTGTCCACCAAACGCAGTCTGTGTCCACCAAACGCAGCCTGTGTCCACCAAACGCAGCCCGTGTCCACCAAACTCAGCCTGTGTCCACCAAACCCAGCCCGTGTCCACCAAACGCAGCCTGTGTCCACCAAATGCAGCCCGTGTCCACCAAATGTAGCCCATGTCCACCAAATGCAGCCCGTGTCCACCAAACACAGCCTGTGTCTACCAAGCGCAGCCCGTGTCTACCAAACGCAGCCTGTGTCTACCAAACGCAGCCCGTGTCCACCAAATGCAGCCCGTGTTCACCAAATGTAGCCCGTGTCCACCACATGCAGCCCGTGTGGCTCTCTTTCTCTTCCCACTCCATGGTCACTGGGAGAAGGACTCCCATTACACACAGACTGCCGGTGGTGCTACCAGGCAGCCCTTTCTCGTCAGTCCTCAAAATCCACTCGCAAAATGCGAGCAGGCGAGTGGATTTTTGAGGGCTGCATAGCTTATCTGTAGACAGAGATAAAATTGAAACCAGCTACACATTTATAAAAAAAAATGAAATGTAATGTTAGATTCAACTAATAAAAGTACCTGAATCTGTCTTGATTTTAATCTTTGGTAATCACCTGCACAGCAATACTCCTCCTGGGAGGGTCAGCACTCTTAACTATTCAGGACTTTATTTCTGTAGCCCCCTAGTCCTAAACAGGGACTATTATGTCAATTTAGATTTGGGCTGAGCTGTATCTGGTTTTTCCTAAAAGGTTAAAAGAGAAGTATTTTTTAAAGAATTATACTTACCTAGGTGGATGCAGCATTGGTCCTATGCTGCATCTGTCCCCCGCTGGATCTAAGATTTAAAACAGAGCGATCAAACACAAATGATCGCTCAGTTCTCAGAACTCTGTGAGCAGAGAAATGGTGTCTGTCAGTCACTGCTGGTTTCCCTGCCCCCCCCCCCCCTGCTCACTGGAGCGCCGGGCTGTGGAGGGGGTGGAAGCAGCTGGCTCAGGCTCTCAGCAGCTCACTGAGAGGCTGAGACAGGTGTTGGTCTAGGGCTGTGGGTGGATCCTGATTATGTTGTCGCAATCTTTCCCCAGCCTGGACTGGCTCTGACATCAGCCGACAGTGGGCTTAAGCACGCTGTCTACTGAAAATGGGTCACAGGAGTGCAGAACAAACTGCATCCTGTGATCTACAGGAGAAGTACAGCCAAACAAGCTTTTTCTGTACTTCTCCTTAAAGTTCGCTTGTGATTTCTCACTGTCACCAGTAGATGTCACTGGTATCACAGGTCATAGTGTAAGCTTTTATACTATAAATTATGAGTGTTTATATTTTCTTTAGCCAGTCTGGTAGGAGGTTCATGCCACTGGTGTATGCTGGGGGAGGATATAATATTTAGGACAGACCATGTGCTTGCTCTCTTTCCCTGGGCTGAGACCTAGGTAAGTGCTGCTGGATTGAGCTCTGCTGTTAGGCCCCATAGCCTGGTTTGGGGCCTAACATGTGCTGAAGTGGTTCTGAAGCTGTCTTGTCTGGTCTGGAGGAAGCTGTCCCAGAAGGGCCTGGTGACTCACTTGGAGGATGCACTGAAATTTTGGAACGCCCTTACAGTGTTGCTGGGTCGGCATTAAAGTTCTGACCCTGTGAAGCTGGACATTGATCTGGAGAGTCTGTAAGTTATCTGCTACTGTATCTGAGACCCCTAACCTCTATCTCCTTAAGCATTCTGCAATAAAACTTTAAAAAGACAAAAGTGACTGGCACCCATTATCCTTTCTTGGTCCCACTATTTTAGCCAATGACTCAGCCCTGGGGTGAAATGCTAGCCCACCCCTGTCTCTGGGGGTACTATCCTGCCTTTGGGGTGTTAGAGGGGTGCTACATTTTTTTGCACACTACTGTCAATCCAAAACACAAAGAGTGCCTTAAAAAAGTATTTATACCCTTGCCATTTTCCACATTTTGTCTTATTACAATGAAAACGTGAATTTATTTTATTAGGGTTTTATGTGATAGACCAACACAAAGTGGCACATAATTGTGAAGTGGACGGAAAATTATAAATGGTTTTCATATTGCCTTACAAATAAATATCTGAAAATTGTGGCGTGCATTTGTATTCAGCCCCCTTTACTCTGATAACTAAAATCTAGTGGAACCATTTGCCTTCAGAAGTCACCTAATTAGTCAATAGAGTTCACTTGTGTGTAATTTAATCTCAGTATAAATACACCTGTTCTGTGAAGCCCTCAGAGATTTGTTAGAGAACCTTAGTGAACAAACAGCATCATGAAGGCCAAGGAACACACCAGACCAGGTCAGGGATAAAGTTGTTGAGAAGTTTAAAGCAGGGTTAGGTTATAAAAACAATATTCCAAATTTTGAACATCTCACAGAGCACTGTTCAATCCATCATGCGAAAATAGAAAGAGTATGGTCTCGTACACACGACCGAGTTTCTCGGCAAAAACCAGCAAGAAACTTGCTGGGAGATATTTTTTTGCAGAGGAAACCGGTCATGTGTACATTTTCGTCGAGGAAACTGTCGAGAAACTCGACGAGCCAAAAAGAAAGCATGTTCTCTATTTCCTTGACGGGAATGGAGAAAATTGGCTTGTCGAGTTACTCGACGGCTTCACAAGGAACTTGACGAGCAAAACTATGTGTTTCGCCCGTCGAGTTTCTCGGTCGTGTGTACGAGGCCTGAGGCACAACTGCAAACCATCCAAGACATGGCCATCCACCTAAACTGACAGGCCAGGCAAGGAGAGCATTAATTAAAGAAGCAGCCAAGAGGCCCATGGTGACTCTGGAGCAGCTTCAGATATCCACAGCTCAGATGGGAGAATCTGTCAACAGGAAAACTATTAGTTGTGCACTCCACAAATCTGGCCTATATAGAAAAGTGACAAGAAGAAAGACATTGTTGAAAGAAAGCCATAAAAAGTCCCATTTGCAGTTTACAAGAAGCCATGTGGGGAAAACAGCAAACATGTGGAAGAAAGTTCTCTGGTCAGATGAGACCAAAATTTAACTTTTTGGCCTAAAAGCAAAATGCTATGTGAGGCGCAAAAATAACACTGCACATCACCCTTGTCGTTCAAAGTATTGACTCTGGGCTGAATATAAATGCACGCCACACATATTCACATATTTATTTGTAAAAAAAAATGAAAAACATATAATTTTTCTCCCATTTACAATTATGTGCCACTTTTTCCAGACCTAAATCCAGTCGAGAATCTGTGGCAAGACTTAAAATTTGCTGTTCACAGATGCTCTCCATCCAAGAAGAATGGTCAAAAATGTCCCTCTCTAGATGTGCAAAGTTGGTAGAGACAGCTATAATTGCAGCGAAAGGAGGTTCTACAAAGTATTGACTCAGGTGGATGAATACAAATGTACCCCACACTTTTCACATGTGCCACTTTGTTGGTCTATCACAAAAAATCCCAATAAAATACATTTACAGTTGTAGTTGTAACATGACAACATTTGGAAAATTTCAAGGGGTATGCAACCGCTCAGGCTTGATCTCATTGGTGTGCTGTTGATTCTTAATTGCAAGTTGCAGACTGGGATATGGTATTTAAGTGGGTTTATTGCTGAACTGAAGAGTAGTTTACAGAGACTTCACAGACATGGCTGTGCTGTATGGCTCCAGTGCAAACGGTCCAAATCTTTGCTAAAAAAAAAAAAAAATCACAAAAAAGGGCAACGATTAAATGGAAAAAATTAAGACTTAACCGTTTGTGTTTTTATAGAAGCAATAGATTATATGTTATCTTATATGTACATCGAGAAGTCTTTTTTCTTCTTAAGGTATAACAATAGACAAAACTTTTTCATTTTGGACAAAGTGGAGAGGGTGTTCTGTCCACCAGACTCATATTCTTATTACCTGTATCTGTATTGTAAAAAAAAACATGTAAAATCTGTAATTTACATAAGACAATCATATGTGGAGTGCAGGCTCCATCTAGTGTTATTTTTTGGTATTGCTTTAGTTCTGTTCATATACTACTGTATGTGTAGTTTAGGAAGTTGTTAGTAAGCATGGAATTCTGGGTAGAATCTTCACAGGAAGTAAACAGCCACCATGCTTTGAGAAGACACTGAAGGGAGCAGGACATGTCTTGTTCAATCTATCGCCATCACCCCTTAGAGAACTTAAAAAGTACGTTTTTACTATCACATCTTGTATTGTATATCAGTGTTTCTGTTATGTATGCTGTATTGTATGCAATATTGTACTGTTTGAGGTCTATTTCTGTTATTTTGTACTTTCACCTAGCTTGTTATAATAAACTGAGATCAAAGAAATATGGTATCTGAAGTTTATGGGATAAGAAGGTTTAGCTGAATGTCCTTGAGACAGAACAGAGGGATTTAGGTTTTATTGCTGTATGTGCACTTGTTAGGGAGATTCACCCTCTCTATCTGTCTTGTCTAGCATTTGCATTAAAAGTGAAATGAAAAGAAAATCACAAATTTTGGGTTGTCCTCAGAAAAGTAATAGAGGGGATATCTTCCAATAGGGACCTGGGGGGCCTAAAAGTATTTGCATGGATTTCCTCTTACTTCCTGTCTTGGCTTTTGGAAATGAAGAGAAGGTAAATCTCCTCAAATGGGACACAAATGGCAATAAAAAATGCAACAGGGGGTATAACCCTTCCTTAGTTTATCCAAAACAAAAAATTGTTTTTCTATAGTTCTATTTTAAGTTTTGCTGGGAACTTCTCTTTGCTATCTAGCGAACTAGCATGATATGTAAAAATACTTTTAGTTTTCCAGGAATTAGATATACTGTATGTGCAAAAAATTTCATGACACAGAAAAGGCTTCTGTAGGGCAATGTAGGGAGGGGATACAAAAAAAAGACAAACAACACTACTTCTTCTCTGTATGAGAGTCAGGCCTCGTACACACGACCAAGTTTCTCAGCAAAAAACAGCAAGAAACTTGCTGGGAGATATTTTTTTGCTGAGGAAACTGGTCATGTGTACATTTTCGTCGAGGAAACTATCGAGAAACTCGACGAGCCAAAAAGAGAGCAAGTTCTCTATTTCCTCGACGGGAGTCTCAAATTGGCTCGTCGAGTTCCTGGTCGGGTTGGTTTCCGAAAAGAAACTTGAGCGTGTGTATGCTAAGAAACCCGCGCTTGCTCAGAATAAAGTATGAGGCGGGAGTAAAAGTAGCATTTGTAATGGAGATAACACATTTTTCAAGCTGTAACAGACTGAAAAGTGCAAATCGTCTCTTAACCACTTCTCTACTTTGGGTGTTTTTCAGATTTGGCGTTTACAAGACTAAAACATTTTTTTTTGCTAGAAAATTACTTAAAACCCACAAACATTATATATATTTTTTTTCTAATACCCTAGAGAATAAAATGGCGATCATTGCAATACTTTTTGTCACACCATATTTGCGCAGCGGTCCTACAAGCGCACTTTTTTTTGAAAAAAATCACTTTTTTTAATTATAAAATAAGACAGCAATACATTTGGCCCAATTTTTTTATATATTGTGAAAGATAATGTTACGCCGAGTAAAATGGTACCCAACATGTCACGCTTACAAATTGCGCCCGCTCGTGGCATGGCGTCAAACTTTTACCCTTAAAAATCTCGATAGGCGACGTTTAAAAAATTCTATAGGTTGCATTTTTTGAGTTACAGAGTAGGCCTAGGGCTATAATTATTGCTCTCGCTCTAACGATCGCGGCGATACCTCACTTGTGTCGTTTGAACACCGTTTTCATATGCTACTCACTACTCACGTATGCGTTCGCTTCTGCGCACGAGCTCGTCGGGACGGGGCGCTTTAAACATTTTTTTTTTTTTTTCTTATTTATTTTTATATATTTTATTATTTTTTACACTGGAAAAAAAAAATGATCACTTTTATTCCTATTACAAGGAATTGGAAAATGTCATTTTTTCAAATGACAAAAAAAAAAAATGTTTCTTTAAGAGGCTGGGCGGGACTGACGTTTTGACGTCACTTCCGCCCAGCCGAGCTATGGGGACGGGGGCGAAGGAGATTTTTCCTTCAGTCTCGTCCCCGCTCAGCTCCCGAACGGTCGCGATCTCCTCCGCCGCTACCGACGGCTCCGGTAAGCGGCGGAAGGCGCGGGAGAGCGGTGCCCTCTCCCGCCACCGATAATGGCGATCTCGCGGCGCATCTGCCGCGGAGACCGCCGTTATACCGCTGACAGTAAAGATAGATACCTCGGTTGTGGCAGCAGCTGCTGCCGTTACCGAGATATGTATCTTTAAAGTGCCGCCGTATAAAGTCGTACAGCGGTCTGGAAGTGGTTAACAAACTTTTACTTAACACGCAAACACATGAGATTAGCAAAACCAGCCCCAAGAGTTTAGCCAGTGGAATCGAACTTCCCCTGCCGTTGTATGTGTTGTATGTCACCGCGTTTGAGAACGAGGAGATTTTGTCTTGACTGTGTGTACGCAAAGCAAGCTTGTCGAGTTCCTCGACAAGCCTAACAAGGAACTCGATGAGGAAAACTATGTGTTTCGCCCGTCGAGTTCCTCGTCGTGTGTACGAGGCCTCACAGCTCTGAAAGCCGAGGAAGTACAGCAAGTCTATAATATCTGGAATTAATGAAAGAATTAATTTCAGACTAAATAAACAGAAGTGGCGCATATGTGACATATACATCAGTAAAGGTAACTTTTTTTATCCCAACAGATATAACCAAAAGCTCTCTGGCATGAGTTCAGCTATAACTACAATTACATCACAGAATTGTGATAATACTAACTTTTATTAGTCACACAGTGTATCGATATGTAATTGAAATTGTTTGCTGTAGTATGGCCCTTTATTAAATTAAAGGTAAAACAAATGTGCAGTGCTAAAGGTGAAACAATGAATTCAAAAGTATTAACAAATGAAAACAAATAATAAACAAAGTAATGTGAATCACAGCCAAAAAGGCTGAAAAAACGTGAGTCTCAGTCACTGGGGAATGAAACAACTTCAAAACAAGAAAAACACACTCCTCTTATCAAAGGGGAGTGATATATAAAAGTGCAAATAGAGTTATCACACACAAACAAGTCCCATGTATGCATAAATGTCTCTAAAACACTGATGAGTGATTTCCAAAGTGCAATGGCGCAAGCGAAGAAAGAAGGACATCCATCGTGAAATCACATAAGTGAAAACATCAAATGTAAGGTAGCGATCCTGCCACCATGAGATAAAGGTTGGTACTCTTACCTATGGGACGAAATGCATAGGGTGCTTCACATCTGTAGCCATTTAATGCGCCTATTACCCTTTTTTTTGTGATCACTCATGTTACATTCATTTACCAGATGTCTGTATTTTATGCATTTTTTTATTAAATTCTTTGGTCATTTTTGATCTATGCCATGTGGAGGCTTCTTTTTTTCTTCCATTTTTTATCCTTCTGAGGCATCCATTCTTAACCGCCTGTTCCCTGTGGAGGGAATTGTTGCTGAAAGCGGGACATTCCTTAATCTTTCTCGCAGGATGCATGCTCGATTCAACAGTTACCAGAAGCTATATCGGTCACCTACCCTGATTAACATCCGAGGAAGAGAAGATCCTGATACTCTTACTGTTTTGCGATTTTGACTTGCCACCCTCCAGTGTCTGAGTCCATTTATTACGGTAAGAATACCGACCCTTATCTCATGGTGGTGGGATCACTACCTTACATTTGATGTTTTCACTTATGTGATTTCACAATGGATGTCCTTCTTTCTTCGTTTGCACCATTGCACTTTGGAAATCATTCATCAGTGTTTTAGAGACTCTAACTCTATTTGCACTTTTATATATCACTCCCCTTTGATAAGGGGAGTGTATTTTTCTTGTTTTGAAGTTGTTTTATTCCCCAGTGACTCACATTTTTTCAACCTTTTTGTTTATTGTTTGGTTTCATTTGTTAATACTTTTGAATTTATTGGTTCACCTTTAGCACTGCACATTTGTTTTACCTTTTGTTATACAATTTCTATTTGTATGTGCTGGCCGCTTTACGTACCAGATAGTGCGGTAATATCCTTCCATACACCATTAAATGAAAGGTACTCACATGATGCTCTGGATGGTCCCGAGAGTGGAGGAACACAGGTAATCACTGCAACATTACCAAGAATCGTAATGATCGACGTTTGCAGTTGGCTCAAAATAACAATGAACTGTAAAAAAAAAATAACGATTTTAAACAAGATAAATATCAGTGTGCTCCATTCACAAAATGAAGTTGAGTTATTTAGGTGTCAGGACACATTTTGACGAAATATCACATGCAATCCTGAAACTAGACCGTTTCCAGTAGTTACAGAGACATTTTTTAAAACACTCAGTAAATACTGCATGAAAATAAGTTAAAATCCATTCACAGAAAGAAAAAAATAATTAAATGCATGTGGAAATTAAGTAGTGGTCCAGGCATGTGGTATGTGTGGAATGTGTACTGTTTTAATAACTAGCGGGTGGCTGCCCACTCCTTAACAGACAGTTAATAACATGGTTGTTAAGGAGCAGGTGGCCGCCGCGTCCTTAACAACCGATCAGTTATCAGTGAAATGTGAACAAAATGACCTGGGCCCCCCCAAATTCACACCAGGCCTTTTTGGTCTGGTATATCTTTTAAAGGGAACCCCCACGCCAAAAATGGTGTGGGGTCCCCCTCAAAATCCATACCAGACCCTTATCTGGGCATGTAGATCAGCAGGTCAAGAAAGGGTTTGCTTTGCCCCCCAAAAGTACTGTTCCCATGTTGATGGGGACAAGAGCCTCTTCCCCACAACCCTGGCTGGTGGTTGTGAGGGTCTGCAGAAGTTTTGAGAGATCCCACCCCTCCCCCCATGTGTCTGAATGGAGCTCAGATCAGGTGCCCTCATAGAAAGCTGCTGGGCTGGAGGGAGGGGCCAGGAGCAGCGAAGAGGAACCCAAAAAAAGGCTGCTCAGGGCAAATCCACTGCAACAGAGCAGGTAAGTGTTTGTTTTTTAAATAAAGATACTTTACAATCACTTTAATGGCATCTCCACACAAGTGTCCCAGGGCCATCAGTAGATAGGGATCCCTTGCACAACACATTTGTTCACCAGCGATATAAGTTCATGTAAAAACAAACACATATACACTCTTCATAGTGTAGAATATTGCATGGTACCTTTATTCGTATTGCAGAAAATTTCTGAAAATCCCTTATATATTGTTAATATCTTTTACAGTGATGTTTTTCTGTAGCTCTGCTTACCGATCCCTGAAACCTTTACTTTCTCCGCTAAGTAAAATGATGTCCAAACACAGGGTGGGACTTGGTTTAGTCTAGGTCTCTGTGTGAAGCAAAGGGATACATTTACTAAAACTGGAGAGTGTAAAATGTGGTACAGCTCTGCACAGAAACCAATCAGCTTATAGGTTTTTTTCCTGTCAAAGTCAAACAAAGGTAACGTTAAAAGCTGATTGGATACTATGCAGAGCTGCACCACGCTTTGCACGCTCCAGTTTCAGTAGATCAATCCAAAAGTGTTCCTTTATTGCTCTACATCAGTTATTAACCTCCCTGGCGGTATGATTCTTTCAGAAAAAACATGCTGAAAGCGGTACCATTATTTGCAAGGAAATTTGGCGTTTTATATTGTAGGTCTGTAATTCTTAGGAATAACTCACTTAAAGCGGGGGTTCACCCTTAGAGGGCACTTTTCCCCCTTCGCTTCCTGCTCGTTATTACTAGGGGAATCGGCTATTTATTTTAAAATATGTGCAGTACTTACCCGTTTACGAGATGCATCCTCTCCGTCGCTTCCGGGTATGGGCTTCGGGAATGGGCCTTCCTTCTTGATTGACAGGTTTCCGAGAGGCTTCCGACGGTCGCATCCATCGCGTCACGATTTTCCGAAAGAAGCCGAACGTCGGTGCGCAGGCGCAGTATAGAGCCGCACCGACGTTCGGCTTCTTTCGGCTACGAGTGACGCGACGGATGCGACCGTCGGAAGCCTCTCGGAAGGCTGTCACTCAAGAAGGAACGCCCGCTCCCGAAGACCATACCCGGAAGCGACGGAAGAAGATGCAGCTCGAAAACGGGTAAGTACTGCACCTATTTTAATACAAATAGCCGATTCCCCTAGACCGAACGAGCAGGAATCTAGGGGAAGAAAAAAAAAAAATTTAGAAATGGGTGAACTCCCGCTTTAAATCTGACCAAACAAGATTCTAATAGGCATCCCGGGTATGACATTTTTTTAAAAACAAAATTATAAATTATAATATAATGAATAATTATAAATAATTATAACAAATAATAATATAATTATAATAAAAATTATTCAATAATGTAATCAAATCAAAATCACTGAAATTTGCTCAGTTGCAGAATTGTTGCTGTCATTATTTTTTTTTTTATGATGAATTTCCCCACAAATCGCTATCGCACAATTCTGCAAGTGATTATAATTTATTATCGCTGTTTTTTAGCTGATCTAAAACCATTTTTGACATAAAGGGACACTTTTGGTTGCTATGGAGTATCTACAGTTTGCAGGGAGAAAGAAACGTTTTTATTATATAAAATGACATGCATGACACAGGACAGACCACTAGGGACAAGGGGGGTGTGTTTTTTTTACATACAGTACTGTAATCTATAAGATTACAGTATACTGTATGTATAGTGTTTGTTTACTTTTTTGAATTTGGCGTCACACGGAGGCACTGTGTGAATCGAGCAAGGTCCTGCTCGCTCACACAGCGCGGTGGCATCGCTGGATCCAGGGACAAGGTAAGTAAAACTCCCTGTACATCCAGCGAGGCGAGCCCGAGTCTGACTCGGGGTTACCGATCCTAGCCCAAAAATCTCACCCCGAGTCAGACTCGGGAACACCGCCCAGGAGGTTAAACAAAGCTAATTCTAATGAGTTACATTTGCCCCGAACAGAAAAATTACATTGGTTGTCATTTTATTACTTCACTTTTTTTGATCATTTATTCCGGTTATGCTTTTGTTTACTTACATTTAAAGTGAACCATTTCATTCATAATTTATGCAGCACTTTACATATTGTACATTCATATGAGCCCCTGCCCTCAAGGAACTTGCAATCTAAAGTCCCTACTTCACATGCATACACACTATGGCCAATTTAGACAAGAGCCAACTAACCTACTAGCATGTCTTTGGAGCATGGACAGAAACCAGAGTACCCAAGGGAAATGTAACAAGTGCAGGGAGGACATGCAAACTTCATCCAGGTAGTGTCTGGCTTTGGATTCCAATTGAGGACCCTAGTGCCGCACGGCAGAAGTTCCAACTGATAAATTAAAACTAATGGATGCTTCAATAAAAATTGGATGCTGGGGTAGGTGCTCAGCACATGAATAGGCATGCTGACATGGTTTCAAACATGCCCTGTCTGGCTGTTGCCAGGTCTATAGGTCTGAGCAGTAGTGTATTTAGGTTTTAGGCCTGACTTAACTCATGCACCCCCTAATTTAAATATGACCCACCCCTTCCTGTCAAGGTCACACCCCTTTCTGTTTAAGACCAGCCCTGAAATTTTCAAATGGAGACACTAGTACTGAGGGCCTGGGGGGGGGGTTGGGGTTGGGGGGCGCAGTGGATTCCCATAATTTGCATAGATTTCCTCTCACTTCCTGTTTGGCTATGGGGCAGTAAGTGAAGAGAAATCTCTGCAATGGGACAGGTATGGTAAAAAATAAACTGACAGGGGCTATAACGCTCCCTTACTCTATCCAAAATTAAAAAAAAAAGTGTTGCCTATAGTTCTAATTTAAGCACACATTTCTGATAATTAGATGGAGAAGACTAAGAAGATATAACCATGCCAATGGTGCATCAAAAAACATATAGCACAGTGAGGAAGGTTTGTGGTCCAGGGTGATAGGACAGTCAAAATTGGAAGCAGTGCCCCCCCCTTTCGGAATGCCGGCCGCCCGCATACCGGAAGCAGTGCAGCCACTTTACGGGGCCACTAGACTAATTTAACTCTTAGCCCAGTCCGCCCCATAAGACTGCCGCTACACTAACAGTGTAGCACAAGCCGGCGGGGACTCTTTCCGCGCTACCCCCCGCAAAGTGCTGCTCTAGGCCTGGGCCTTGTTGGCCTAGGCCAGGAAACGGCGTTGGGTCAGAGCATGATTGCCAGCTAATTGCCCAAAAGAAGAAATCAACCTGCTAGTTTAGAAAACCTGTACTGATAGATATTGTGATAAGCAGTGCCATTTGTCAATGTCTGTACTTCTTCTTCGCACTTCCCAGAATCTGCGACAGCAGTCAGATAGCACAGACAAGCGTAATTGCTTTTGAAAGTTTATATGTACATTAAAGGCAAGATTAGTGTTTCTGCCTATGTTTATCTGTCAAAAAAAGACTATTCGGTTATCATGCCCACATGTCCAGTCACCCTCTTATATTCATGATTATAAGGTGTAAGTAACCGTCACACAAGCCTGATTACTTTTCAATATCTTACCTGATAAGCAGCAAATTTTGGAATAATATTCTTATCAGTTAAGTGAGGTCTGACGAGATTAAACATAATTCCAACTGCCCAAAGTGCAGTAAGCGTAGTAACCGCGAGCACCACACTTATATAAATTGTAGCCGATTCTCCTCGTGACTGCAAAAAATATATATATTACAGAAGTCATTCTTCTGGAGTTATTTGCACAATGGTGACACAAATAAGCAACAATTAGTGACCTATGTCCATAGCTGAATTTAGAAAATGTATTTTTTTAAGCACAATAAAAGCTAAATACAAAACATTTGCATTATTTAAAATTTACACACTACTTAGGTATTTGCAACTTTATTCTACATACAGGTAAAGGACAAAACAGTGAAGGAGATTTACTAAAACTGGAGTACTCAGAATCTGAAGCAGCTGTGCATGGTAGCCAATCACCTTCTAACTTCAGCTTGTTCAGTTAGCTTTGTCAATAAACCTGGATGCTGATTGATTTCTATGCAGAGCTGCACCACATTTTGAATGCTCCAGTTTTAGTATATCCCATCCAAAATGCTAATTATAATGGTCTGGAGTTTACTCTATACTCGGTTGTGAAACATTTCAGGTTTTAGTTTGCTAAAATCAAATCAGAGAATGGTGAATTCTTATTGTTTGCTGTGAGTTACAGCAGGTTTTCTTACTGAATATTTCTGTTTAATACAAAAGATAAAAAAAGGATAAATGTTAAAGATAGAGACAACAGATGACTTTGATATTGATCAGATTTTTAGATGACTGAGATGCTTATGCCGCACACACACGATCGGAGTATACGATGGTCTAAAATCCGATGGATTTTTTCATCGGAATTCCGTTCAAGCTGTCTTGCATACACACTGCCAGACTATTCCGACAATTCCGACCGTCCAAAACGCGGTGATGTAAAACACTACGACAAGCCGAGAAAATGAAGTTCAATGCTTCCGAGCATGCGTCAACTTGATTCTGAGCATGCGTGGATTTTTCTCAGACGGAGTTCCACACAGATTTTTTTACTTTGATGGAAAAAAGTCACATGGGGCCCACACATGATCAGAATTTCCAATGAAACAAGTCCATCAGACTTTTTTCATCGGAAAATCCGATCGTGTGTACACGGCATTAGGGTTCTTTCACAAAAAAGCTGCTTTAAATTTTTCCAGATCTAAAACTGATGTTTTGGAGGTAACCCATCTGCCCATAGAGCTATCACTGGTCCACCATGTTCTCCAGACACAAACTGAATGGGCACCCATATCAAAAATCTGACATCTGTCCCATTTAGGTCTGATTTAGCATAGGATCCGCTCAGGGATCTGTGGTTGAACGGAGCAAAGGGGCTCCACATGAAAGAATCCTTACACTCCTGGGCACCTGATGACTACACCTCTATAGGGAATGTGGCCTGCTCTTCTTAGAGCAACTGGAAATTCTGAAGACATCCCTGGACTTCTTGAGCAGTCTGATAAGCTCTTAAAGAGGTTGTAAACCCTCGTGTTTTTTTCACCATAATGCATCCATTGGCTCCCTATGCTGTCAATCAAATTCAATGAAGTGGGTGCCGGGGGGCTGGGGCCGGGTCCTACGTTCAGCATCTATGGCCTCGGGAGTGCGCCCGCAAGGTAACCCCCTGGGAGAGCGCCTCTCCTAGGGGGTTATACGATGCGGGGAGGAGCCAAGAGAGCCACAGAGGGACCCCAGAAGTCAAGGATTGGGGCCACTCTGTGAAAAACTAACTGCACACTGGAGGTAAGTATGATATGTTTTTTTAGTTTTAAAAAAAAGCTTGAAACTTTACAATCACTTTAAACTTTTTTACTAATGTTTACGAAACATATAGTAAACAATATACGTGTAAGCAGTGAAAACAATAGAAAAATTGCATAAAGACAAAAACTAACATACATCTACTTAGGCAGTCCTATAGAAAGTATAGTAACATGTAGGGCTGTCCAGAATAGGGTAAGGTTACATAGTTGCATATACTACATGTCTAGCACTGGTTGTACTGGTCAAAACAGTAACTAAAAAGACTCCACTTTAGTGAGGATTGCTCTGAACCAGTCTCCCAATAGTTTAATTATTGCAGGAGAGCCTAAGTTAAGAAAAAAAGGGGGGTATGGAGGGAAAGAATAGGGGAAATGAGAGGGGGAGGGTGTTCACCCTCCTTGGCCAACACTGAGCCTGAGGCTCCGTACAGACAAGCGGACTGTCCGCTGAAAAAGTTTTCAGCGGACATATCCGCTCAGAGATTTCGGTCTGATGGTTGTACACACCATCAAACCGAAATCCACGCGGACAGACAACGCGGTGACGTGGCCACGACGATGACGCGGCGGCGTGCGCGACCCTGGAAGGTCAATGCTTCCACGCATGCGTCGAATCACTTCGACGCATGCGAGGGATGGCGGCCGATCGGACATGTCCGGTGAGTCTGTACAGACGACCGAACATGTCCGACGGACAGGCTTCCAGCGGACATGTTTCTTAGCATGCTAAGAAACATTTGTCCGGTCGGCCGTACACACGACCGAACATGTCTGCTGAAACTGGTCAGCGGACCAGTTTCAGCAGACATGTTCGGTCGTGTGTACGAGGCCTCAGAGTCTCTATGGGGTTGATTTAGTAGCACTGGAGAGTGCAAAATCTGGTACAGCTCTGCATAGTAACCAAACAGCTTCCATTTCTTTTGTCAAAGCTTAATTGAACAAGCTGAAGTTAGAAGCTGATTAGATACCATGTACAGGTGCACTAGATTTTACCCTCTGTAGTTTTAGTAAATCGACCCCTATATAGCTTATTTAAGTTAAGGAAATGGGTATTCCTCTCCTCTCAGAGCATAGTGCAACAACATGGGTGACAACTGCAGACCTCGAGACCACTGAGCACTTCACCGGGCAAAGACAGAAATCTCACTATAATTTCAGCTTGCGTAGATTTGTTGGAATTCTGTGGTGCAAGAATAGGCTTTCTAGTGGAACCATATTTTATGTGTTTTCTCCTCTATACCTTTAAAACACGTGTCCATTTATCTTCAATCTAATGAAACCAAAGTGACAAAGAGGGCAACGTGGAAGATTTCCATAGTGAAAGATATAGGAGCAGGCTGCATAAACTAAAAGGGCCTGATCCACAGCCAGCGGGTTTAACTTAAATATTCGGATTTAAGTTACACCGCCGGAAAATTTCGACCTAAGTGCCCGATCCACAAAGCACTTACCTAGAAATTTTCTGCGGTGTAACTTAAATCCGTCCGGCGCAAGGCGTTCCTAATTTAATGGGGCGAGTCCCATTTAAATTAGGCGCGCTCCCGCGCCGGACGTACTGCGCATGCTCCCGACATCATTTTCCCGACGTGCTTTGCGCGGTTTTACGTTGCGCCGGGTTTTGAGAATCGCGACGGGCGTAAAAAAAAAATACGAGTTGTGGCGAAAAAAAAAAAAAGGACAGCGACGCGGGATAGAAGGGTCTACTTTTACAAGGTCTAAACAGTTTAGGCCTTGTAAAAGCAGCCCTAATATTGCGACGGCAAACTAATACTTACAGAGAAAAAATTAAGCGTAAAAGCTTTGTGGATCTCCGTAAGTGCTAATTTGCATACCCGAAGCGGCTGCGGTACTGCATCCTAAGATCCGACAGTGTAAGTCCCTTACACATGTCGGATCTTCTGCCTATCTATGTGAAACTGATTCTGTGGATCAGTTCCATAGATAGAAACAGGGATACGACGGCGTATCAGTAGATACGCCGGCGTATCCCTTTTGAGGATCAGGCCCTAAATGTCTAACAACAGACCAGTCAGTCAGTAAACTTCTGTACTACGGAATGTATTTGCTTCCAAAATGTTTGGAGCATTGGGCAAGACCAGAAGATGTGTATCATGTCACCCATGCCCATTCCACAGCGTATCTGGCACAGAAGGGTATATATGGTGGAGCACGTCTGGAGTGCGGTACCACTGCGTAACTGTTATAGCCAATTTCCTGATATTTACTGCAAATAGAAGATTTGTGGAAGATGGTTAACATTTTGGTCTGTTCTTCTAGCATCAATTTGAGTTGGAGACCTCTTGGGATCCCATTGGGTTAAGAATTTCAGCAGTGCATGGGGGGACTTCATGAGCAGAAGTTTATAGGTGAGAGATTGGACATGATTAGTGGGGACTTCATTTTGGCATTACCTTCTGAATGCTGTCAGGAGGCAAACAGAGATGACGTAGGTAAGGATTTAAAGAAACAGGACAACTGAAGCAAATGAAACCAGCCCAGGTAGTAGAACGGCTGTATCTGTGACAGCTGGTGGACATCCTACCAGTTTGATTGTTGGATGTAATGTAGTGCAGAGTGCATATCCTGTTGATCCAATGGAGAGAAACTTGTACCCTGTAAGCCCGGGACAAATTTGGCTTTGCCTAGGATTGGTCAAAGAGGTAATGGGAAGGGGCCATATGTAGTGAAGGCTTTTGTATAAAGTTTCTAGGTTGGAACTATAGTCAAATAGTTGAGTAAGATATGGAAGGCAGTGAAGGGAACTACAGCAGAAGTGTTAGGGGTGTGAGAGAAGTGTGTTGTTCCATGGCCATCCATTGCCTAGTGTGTAAGTGTCTGCTCCATTCTATGGCCCTAGAAAGATGTGTCACTAATTGGTAAAGTTTCACATAAGGTAAAGCCATACCACCATCTGGCCTCGTACACACGACCAAGAATCTCGTCGTAAATGAAATGTTGTTTTCCTTGACGAGGTTCTTGTCGAGAATCTTGTCAAGCTTTCTTTGCATACACACTGTCAAGACAAAATCTCGTCGTTCTCAAACGCGGTGACGTACAACACGTACAACGGCACTATAAAGGGGAAGTTCGTTTCCACTGGCACAACCCTTGGGGCTGCTTTTGCTAATCTCATGTTACTGCGTGTTAAGTAAAAGTTAGGTAAGAGACGATTCGCGCTTTTCAGTCTGTTACAGCGTGACGAATGTGCTATCTCCATTACGAATGCTACTTTTACCGAAGGTGTGCTCCTGTCTCACACTTTATTCTGAGCATGCGCGGGTTTCTAAGCATACACACAAACGTGTTTCTCGTCGTAAACCAGCCTGGCGAGAAACACGACGAGGAAATTGAGACTCCCGGCGAGAAAAAAGAGAACATGTTCTCTTTTTTACTCGTCGAGATCCACAACATTCTCGACGAAAAACATACACACGGCCGTTTTCCTCGGCAAAAAAGCTCTGCCAGCATTTTTCTTGATGGATGTTGTCGAGGAAAACGGTTTTGTGTACGAGGCCTCTGTCTTTCGTAGCGCAGTTTGAGGACTGCATGTTTAATTCAGGCTGGCTTATTGGCCTATACAAACTTATTCCAGGTGGAGCGGATACAACATTTTTTAATGTTTGTTAGGATATATTTTTTGGGAGTGCAATGATTATTTTAAAGGGCTAGACTGGGCATAAATATGTCGAACATTTAATCCAATACTGTTAAATATTGGATAAGCAGTGCTGAGATGGTGAAGCTAGAAGTTTACTATGCTCAGTAGCAAGTAGTAGTAGCAACTGTTGGGTAGATAAATACCTTTTTATACCAGTCTAAAATTTATAGAACGGGTCTTCTTTGATTTGCATCAGATTTAGAAGCCATTCACTTACCTATAATTAGGGTTGTCCAGATACCGATACTAGTATCGGTATCGGGACCGATACCGAGTATTTGCGGGAGTACTCGTACTCGCGCAAATGCTCCCGATACCTAAATAGAATACTTTTTTTGTATTTATCAACATGTTCTATGAAAATTCTTTGAGTTTTTTACTACTGCGTGACAAGCAAATAAAACATTTTTATTCATTTTTACTCATTTTTATTCTTTTATAATGTCTTGAGTTAGAGTTCTTCATAATTCTAAAGAAAATATCCTTAGTCTGTATTGTGGTTTGAAAACTGTCACATGACATTTAAAAAAAGTATCGGTATTCGGTATCGGCGACTACATGAAAAAAAGTATCGGTACTTGTACTCGGTCCTAAAAAAGTGGTATCGGGACAACCCTACCTATAATGCAGCTTTACTAACTAAAGACTTCAATGAAACCCATGATGCCACAAACACCCTCGTTTTTTTAGCCTTAAAAGATCAGCCAGTAAATTACTCACTTCACCAATTATGTAAGTTCCATTACTCCAAAGAACAACTTGCAAAAACATAAGAAAAGGCCTTAGCAGTGCGAACTGAAAGGTACCAAACTTCAAGATAAATAAGGTAATCCTGTAAGAAAGGGAAATAAAGACAGACTTGCATTTATTATTTTTTGTTCTTTTTTTTTTTTTTTGATTCATAAGGCTAGCATACAAATACATTTAAAATTTTTGTACAATTGATACATTTCGAAGGTCTGCTTCTATTTTATTTTTGAGTAAGAAAACAAACAGAAAAGGAAAGGTAGAAAGAACAATAATACAACAAAACTTTTATAAATAGAGTATACCCAGGTATGGTTACATTGGGGTTGATTTACTAAAACTGGAGAGTGCAAAATCTGGTGCAGCTCTGCACAGAAAACAATCAACTTCCATTTTTTTTATTTGCTACTCTGCAGAGCTGCACCAGATCTTGTACCCTCCAGCTTTAGTAAATCAACCCCGTAGTTACGTCCAGGTTGAAAAAGTCCATCCACTTCAACCAATAGAAAACATAAAAATAAACAGAATAAATTAATAGAAAACCTCCATATGCAGAATCCTATACCCACAGTTGATCCTGAGGAAGACAAAATACACTCCTATATAAAAACATGGTCAAATTTGCTCCACCGGGGGAAAAGTTAATTACTTCCTAAAAAGAGAGGTCTCAGCATGAATACCCTTTACAAGATAATTTAGAGTTGCTTACTGAGGATACGGCAAATGTATTAAATAACTTCCTCAACTCAGTGTATACAAAGGAAAATGGTAAAGTTCAAGTCCATAATGGGCACAGTAACCCAAAACAACCCCAATGGTGCCGCTCTAAACTGATATAGTCCAGAAACATTTATACAAAATAAACGAGAATAAAGCACCTGGACCAGGTGGCTGACATCCACATGTCCTCAAAGAGTTAGCTCTGTTATTTCTAATGCTGGCCATACACTCCACAAAAAATCGTCCGAACGAATTTTCGAAAAACGAACGTTCGGTCGTGAGCACAAACGATAGTGCCGTCATGTAATGACCGATAAATTGTTCAGTGGACATAAATTTAAAAAAATTGGTTAGTTTTTTTTACATATACCTAGTGCAGAAAATTTGGACGGGAAACACATTAACCTTCCGATTTATCGTTCGTTCGGCAGTACATTTCGAAATGTGTCCTTCGTTGTCTGAGCTGTCTGACCGACCACATTTCGGCCATATTTTCGTATAGTGTATGGCCAGCATAAGTCATTGTTTCTCATTTTTAGAGACTCTTAAATTATTGACTCTGTAGCATTAGATTGGCTCAGGACCGATGTGGTACCTATATTTAAAAGGGGTTAAAAATCTTTACCTAATATCTACAGACCAGTTTAAGTTTAAATTTATCATTGGGAAGATACTTTAACCACTTCAGCCCAGGAAGGATTTACCCCCTTCCTGACCATGGCACTTTTTGCGATACGACACTGCGTCGCTTTAACTGACAATTGCTCGGACGTGCCACGTTGCACCCAAACAAAATTGATGTCCTTTTTTCCCCACAAATAGAGTTTTCTGTTGGTGTTATTTGATCACCTCTTCGGTTTTTATTTTTGCACTATAAACAAAAAAAGAGCGACAATTTTGAAAAAAAACAACAATATTTTTAACTTTTTGATATAATAAATATACCCAAAAATATATATATTTTTTTCCTCAGTTTAGGCCGATACGTATTCTTCTACATAATTTTGGTAGAAAAATTGCAATAAGTGTATATTGATTGGTTTGTGCAAACGTTATAGCGTCTACAAAATAGGGGAAAGATTTATGGCATTATTATTATAATTTTTTTTTATTAGTAATAGTGGTGAGCTGCGATTTTTATCATTACTGTGACATTACGGTGGACACATCGTACAATTTTGACACTATTTTGTAACCATTGTCATTTATACAGCAATCAGTGCTATAAAAATGCACTGATTACTGTGTAAATGACACTGGCAGGAAAGGGGTTAAACACTAGGGGGCGATCAAGGGGTTAAGTGTGTCCTAGGGAGTGATTCTAACTGTAAGGGGGAAGGTCTCACAAAAACATGACAGAGATCACTGCTCCCGATGACAGGGAGCAGTAAAACCCTGCCATGTTGCTAGGCAGAACAGGGAAATGCCTTGTTTACATAGACATCTCCTCGTTCTGCCTCTCCGTGCCACGATCGCGGGACACCAATGGACATAGAGTCCACGGCTCCCGCGTGTATGCATGGTAGTGACTTCATTGCGGCTCCGGGCAATCACATAACCAGGGCTCGTGAAGCTGGAAGAAAGACAGGGGGAACATGTCAGCCCTCTCAGCAGGGACGTAACAGCACAGGAGGGCTTTGTTCCAAGGTGAGTATTTTCATAATGTGCTAGTATGCGATGCATGCTAGCACATTATGCCATTGCCTTGCAGGTTTACAACCGCTTTAACAAATGTAGTTTGTTTTATTTGATGTTAAAATCATTATCATTTTGCATCTTATTTTTGATCACCAATAGTTAAGCATAATATATACTTCAAATCTTGCTTTAACTCTTTTTCAGCTTAGAAGTGGCTAACTTTTTCAGACGATAAGCCAATTTTTTTATTTTTCATACAGCATATAGTTTCATATAATGGACACAAAAATTAACTAATGAATCCCTGCCCCAAGACCAATACTTTCTGAAAGCACATAAAATATAGCAAAAAATCAATATCCTTCATTTTGTACATCCCATTATGTGTCTGCAAATGTTTATTAAAACAATATTTTCAATCAAAAATATGATTATTACCCCAAAACAGAATTTTATTAGCAAAATTGCCTCTGTAATAAAAGGTAAAGTAATGTTCTGGTGTATTGGGTTAGTGTTAGCATATAAAAAATATAACATAACAGTGCACTACAATGCACGGTAGTGTGTTATCATGCGTTATGATGCATTTTATTACAGGTGTGTTGGCATGTACGTAGGGTGACCACATTTCCAAACTACCATTCAGGGACACCCTCCCTTCCCAAAAATCAGCTTGTGCTGTAACGAATCACAGCACAGTGGTTGGACACAAGAGGCAGGATTTATGATTTCTCCAATCCCAAGCAGGGGGTGGGATTGTGCTCCTCCAGGCATTCCCGGCCAGTACAAGTACTGTCAGTGAGTAAACGGTGATGTGGCGGCATTTTTTGGGGGCATCAGATTGGCCCGGGGGGGTGGCTGTGTCAGTTTTATTCCGGGACACTGTATTGTCCTGGAATGTATGTGCCCGGGGCAGACATGCAAAATGCGGGACTGTCCCGGGCAATCCGGGACACGTGGTCACCCTACATGTACGTTGGGGTGCCAATAGAAATGAATGGTACATAATTACAAATCCATGTTACTGCACCTCAAGTGAGTGAATAGACCCTAAAACTCATGATTGTTTCAGTATACCTGCACTTTCAAAGGGAAAAAGATTTATACAGTAAAATGCATGTATGTAAACATGCTAGCTGCAATAATGTGGCTTCTGATGTACGAGGCTGCAAAAAATGCATAAAAAATAACACATTACAAGATTCACTTAAAAAAACCCTATTAAAAATGCATTTAGGAACAGAAGGCTGAAGAGGCTACATGTTTATCTCACCTGTTAATATCTTTCCGTGGAAAGCATACACAACAACAGCAAAGTGGGCCTGTGTTGAGTTGAAGTTTTTGTAACCCAAACTTATTGAGGAATTCTTTTCTGCCACCACATTCACTCACCAGCATAAGTTGAAACTTGTGTATAACAACAGCGAGAAACCTTTAATAAGAGAGAATAACAAAGTGTTGGGGTGCCATAACTATTTAAAAGAAATGTAACATTTATTAAAAAATAGAAAGAATTTGGTAGGTACCTATCATCTACCTTGTGGACACAAGAAGGTGAAGACTCTGAAGCCCTGTACACACGCTCGGTTTTCCCAATGGTAAACAGTCTGCCGGGAAAACTGAGGGGAAGGCCTCGTACACACGACCGAGGAACTCATCGTAAATGAAACATCGTTTTCCTCGACGAGTTCCTTGTCAGGCTTGTCGAGAATCTTGACAAGCTTTCTTTGCGTACACACTGTCAAGACAAAATCTCGTCGTTCTCAAACGCGGTGACGTACAACACGTACAACGGCACTATAAAGGGGCGGTTTGGTTCCACTGGTGCCACCCTTGGGGCTGCTTTTGCTAATCTCATGTTACTGTGTGTTAAGTAAAAGTTTGGTGAGAGACGATTCGCGCTTTTCAGTCTGTTACAGCGTGACAAATGTGCTATCTCCATTACGAACGCTACTTTTACCGAAGGTGCGCTCCCGTCTCATACTTTATTCTAAGCATGCACACGAACGTGTTTCTCTTCGTAAATCAGCACGACGAGAAACACGACGAGGAAATTGAGACTCCCGACGAGGAAAAAGAGAACTTGTTCTCTTTTTTTCTCGTCGAGTTCCACGGCAGTTTTCTCGACGAAAAACATACACACGACCGTTTTCCTCAGCAAAAAAGCTCTGCCACCAAGTTTCTTGATGGATTCTGTCGAGGAAAACGATCATGTGTAGGAGGCCGAAGGCCGAAAACCCGGCAGGAAAACTGCCATGAGAGCTTTGGCTGGGAATCCCAGCCGTGCGTATCGCAGTGCTTCTCATAGGAAAGTATTAGTAAATCTGGCGGGAAAAGAGAGCAGGTTCTCTGTTTTCCCACCGGGTTTACCGGCTGTTTTCCTGTTGGGAAAACTGCGAGGAAGCATACACACGCCCGGTTTTCCTGGCCAAAATCTCTCTTGGCAGTTTTCCTGGCAGGCAAACCGGTCTTGTTTACGGGGCTTTAGAATCAGGCCTCGTACACACGACCGAGTTTCTTGGCAAAAACCAGCAAGAAACTTGCTGGGAGATATTTTTTTGCCGAGGAAACCGGTCGTGTGTACATTTTCGTCAAGGAAACTGTTGAGAAACTCGATGAGCCAAAAAGAGAGCATGTTCTTTATTTCCTTGACGGAATTGAAGAAAATTGGCTTGTCGAGTTCCTCGACAGCCTAAAGCCTCGTACACACGACCGAGAAACTCGACGGGCGAAACACATAGTTTTCCTCGTCGAGTTCCTTGTCAGGCTGTCAAGGAACTCGACAAGCCAATTTTCTCCATTCCCGTCAAGGAAATAGAGAACATGCTCTATTTTTGGCTCATCGAGTTTCTCGACAGTTTCCTCAACGAAAATGTACACACGACCGGTTTCCTCGGCAAAAAAATATCTCCCAGCAAGTTTCTTGCTGGTTTTTGAAGAGAAACTCTGTCGTGTGTACGAGGCCTGACAAGGAACTTGACGAGGAAAACGATGCGTTTCGCCCGTCGAGTTTCTCGGTCGTGTGTACGAGGCTTCATAAGGCAATCGCAAGTCCTAGAGGCAGACAATGGGAATAACACACAGAGTAGATATAATGGGCATACATATAAGCATGTGTACAGTATTGCGTGGACATGTCGGGGAACAAAAGTTGCTACTTAAATGTATGAGGTATTGTAGAAATTGACATTATAAATAAGACCAAAAAAAAAGTGTCAGCGACAGTAATAAAGATGTCTTTGCTCTCCCTATCCCTTCACGCCATTCAGGCCAGAACTGGCATTCTGGCAACTTTGGCAACCATCAGATGAGTTAAATACTTGCTCCCCCCCTAGCCACTGTGGTTCATCATTAGGATGGTATAATAAGAGATAATGTCAAAAATGTGTTAGGCCCCGTACACAGGGCCGAGGAACTCGACGTGCCAAACACATCGAGTTCCTCGGCCAGTTCAGCACTGAAGCCGCCGAGGAGCTCGGCGGGGCGAGAGCTCCCATAGAACAACGAGGAAATAGAGAACATGTTCTCTATTTCCTCGTCGAGCTCCTCGTCGGCTTCCTCGGCCGAAAGTGTACACACGACCAGTTTCCTCGGCAGAATTCAGCCAGAAACTCGGTCGGAAGCTGAATTCTGCCGAGGAAACTGGTCGTGTGTACGGGGCCTCAGACTTTTCTGCATCCTAAGGAGGTGGAGAATTTTTTTTCAATGCATTGTAACACACCACAAAGCTCATACTGTATGTAGACCATTTATGTGTTGTGCTACTTGGCCCGTGTAGGGATGTCGCTGAATACCTGGACAGGTGAGTGTCCTTTTATTAAAAGTCAGTAAAAATCAGCAGCTACAGTATTTGTAGGTGCTGACTTTTTGTTATTTTCAAACAGGGTGAAAGCCCTCTTTAAAGCATTTGTTATCCCAGCATTTCATATTCCTAATATGTGCATGCTATACCATGTACTTGTATGAGAAAGTATCCTGTTTTCTTTGTATGCTCCATTTATGTGGTGTTCCTGCCATTCCCTCTGCTTTCCTATTAAAAACTGACCGCACTAAGCAGCAGAGCACACGGTGATCAGTTCTCTAGCTATGCTGGGAACTCATTGTGCCCTCCTCCAATGATCAGATTTGTCCTGAAATGTCCCCGCTGCACAGCCATTCACTGGGAAGCTCAGTGTGCTTTTGCTTCTCCTCCCCCCAGCTCTTATGCAGCTGAAAACAGGGGGAATGTGATCACTTAATAAAAAAAGGGGGGAAAAGTGTATTTATGATGTATTTTTATATCTATATGGCTTTTTATCTCTATTTTAAACTGGATGAATTGTTTTATAAGGTGATCGTTCACAATCACTTTAAGTAAATTAGCTTGTGTAAGTGAAAATGTAAACTATGTTTTTTGTTTGTAATTTATGGAAAATGTAATTGAAGGGAATTTCTCTTATCTTAATACAATGTGCTCCTGCAACACTAAGGCCCCTTTCACACTCCTGAAAGTCGTACGACTTAGACGCGACTTTGCTGCACGACTTTGATGCGACTTGAAGCAATGCCTGTGTAATCTTCAGGTCTATGGACCTCAAGTCGCATCAAAGTCAGACCAAAGTAGTGAAGGTTCTACTCTTAAGTCGTTGTGATTTGAAGTCGCACAGATATGAATGGTACTCATTGGAAATCATAGGGTCGACCTGTCATGCGACTTTGCATTCCCAAGTCGCATGACAAGTGGCATAAGTGTGAAAGGGGTCTTACTGTAGAAAATGCAAGACAATATTACTGAGATCAATACTGTATGTATATAAAAACTCTAACTATACATACACAGAAGCAGTGAAGTCTGTGAACATAGTACTCCTAGGAATCCACATTCCCACTAATGATGTTGTAGCAATTATCTGCAAACACAATGACAAGAGAGTGCATTTTTAGCCAAAAACATACATATTGAGGAAATCAGACATCTTACACTTTTCTAACATATAAGATTAAAGTACAGTGGAACCGCGGTTTATGAGTAACTCAGTTAACAACTTTTTGAAAGACAAGTAACTTTTTCAAAATAATTCTGACTCAGGTTGTGAGTGTTGTCTCGCAAAACGAGCAGAATTCAGGCTAATGGGGCCTGCAGTACCGCATTTGGCCTGAGGTGGGGGGTGCCGGAGCTGAGCCGAGCGGTTCGGAAATCCATGAAAAGGCCTGAGGACAGCTAGGCTGATCTTGGCAAATCTCGGGAAGTACGTTTTTCCGAGGTTTGCTGAGGTCAACCGAAGTGTCCTCGGGCCGAGGCTCTCCGGCCCCCCCCCCCCCCCCAGCCTCTGGCCACATGCGGTATTGCATGCCATTGAAGTCAATGCGGAATTAATTCCATTGACTTCAATGGGGAAACTTGCTTTGATATGCGAGTACTTTGGATTGCGAACATTCTCCTGGAACGGATTATGCTCGTAATCCAAGGTTCCACTGCATACAGTATGGTGTACAGATCGCTGTGCGTAGGTGCCTATTAGGAGCATAACATTTCTACTCCAATAGCATGGAATTGCTAAAAGCCTAATGACTAATGCCCTGTACACATGATCGGTTTGTCTGATGAAAACGAACCAATGGATTTTTTCATCAGATATCCGATGAAGCTGACTTTCATCAGTCTTGCCTACACACCATTGGTTAAAAATCCAAACGTGTCCAACGCGGTGACGTAAAACACCAATGACCTGCTGAGAAGAATGAAGTTCAATGCTTCCGAGCATGCGTCGACTTGATTCTGAGAATGCATGGATTTTTGACCGATGGATTTCCCCACAGACGATCGTTTTTTTTCTATCGGTTTTTAAACCATAAGAAAAATTTAAAACAGGTTCTATTTTTTTTCACCGATGGGGAAAAAAAACTGATGGGGCCCACACACGAATGGTTCGTCCGATGAAAACGGTCCATCGGTCTGTTTTCATCAGACGAACCGATGGTGTTTTCAGGGCATAAGACCCACATAACACAGAGCATGGTGTACCCTTTTCAAATGTCTCTGTGGGTTTGTATATATGGGCCAAACAACCCTCCAATAATGTGTTAGAATTAAAAAGTCCAAAAATATGGTTTATGCATTTCTTTCGAGAAAAAAAAAAAAATCCTCCGTGCTTGATAAAAATAGTAATGAGCAATAATTCAGAAGTAAGTTCATTGACACATCATACATAAGACTCTTCAGGAATTGTAAAGCTCAGGTTTATGACCTACATTGGATGGTTTTGGAGTTATTATATTGAATATGAATGTATATTGAATATTGAAAATATATTGAATAAGAATGACCTCAATTCAAACTTGACAGTAATTTCTAAATTTAAAAAAATAGAAGCACTGTATGAGAGAAGGCATCTTAAATTTTCTTAATTTTGCCTTTTTTTTGACAGAAAGGTCTCTTCTATGTGCCTCTCTGACCCCGGTTACATTGTGTTACTAAAGGCTCAACTTTCCAGATTTTAGGGTTAGGACCTACCAGCAAATAATACATTTTGCTATAATAAATATCCCCCAAAAATATATATAAAAAAAACTTTTTTTTTCCTCAGTTTAGGCCGATACGTATTTTTCTACCTATTTTTGTTAAAAAAAATCACAATAAGCCTTTATCGATTGGTTTGCGCAAAATTTATAGCGTTTACAAAATAGGGATAGTTTTATGGCATTTTTATTAATAATTTATTTTTACTACTTTATTGTGACTGCGACATTATGGCGGACACATCAGACACTTTTGACACATTTTTGGGACCATTGTCATTTTCACAGCGAAAAGTGCTATAAAAATGCACTGATTACTGTGAAAATGACAATGGCAGTGAAGGGGTTAACCACTCGGGGGCCGGCGGCGCGCTCGCAACCCACGGCTGAGCTCTTAAAGAGGACGTATATATATACGTCCATGTGCCCAGCCGTGCCATTCTGTCAACGTATATAGTCGTGCGGTGGTCCTTAAGTGGTTAATAACAGACTTTTTGTCTTAATACCAGACTTTAGCTTTTAGGTCCTGTATGTTATAGAGCTGCATACAGCCACCCATGCACATGAATCGGTGAAGGTGGCTGTACGCAGCTATGCCCCGCTATTTGTTAGTGGCGCATTTTATAGTATTAAATGCGCACAGATATAATGCAATACATTATGAGCATTACATCTGTGCTCGTGTGTTTCTTTGCACAAATACCTGCATATAGTCACCTTTACCTATTTATGTCTATGGGCTATGTCTATATGCATTTTTATGTCTGTATGCCGCTCTACGACATCTGAGAAAACAAAAAATGCACTGCGTCTTTGCACTGCACAGGCAAATGGGCACATATACGTATAACCTTCAACTTCGATGGCTGGCTGTAAGCAGCTTTAGGACATTCAGGACACCAAATAAACTTTATGATGCATGGGTAAATGTGCCCATGTGCACATAGCTTTAACCACTTAAGACCCGGACCAATATGCAGGTAAAGGCCCAGGCCCCTTTTTGCGATTCGGCACTGCGTCGCTTTAACTGACAATTGCGCGGTCGTGCGACGTGGCTCCCAAATAAAATTGGCATCCTTTTTTTTCCCAGAAATAGAGCTTTCTTTTGGTGGTATTTGATCACCTCTTCGGTTTTTATTTCTTGCGCTATAAACAAAAATAGAGCGACATTTTTGAAAAAAAATCTATATTTTTTACTTTTTACTATAATAAATATCCCCAAAAAAGATATAAAAAAACGTTTTTTTCCCTCAGTTTAGGCCGATACGGAATTCTTTTACCTATTTTTGGTAAAAAAAATCGCAATAAGCGTTTAACGATTGGTTTGCGCAAAATGTATAGCGTTTACAAAATAGGGGATAGTTTTTGGCATTTTTATTAATAATTTTTTTTTTTACTACTAATGGCGGCGATCAGTGATTTTTTTCGTGACTGCGACATTATGGCACACATCAGACAATTTTGACACATTTTTGGGACCATTGCCATTTTCACAGCAAAAAGTGCTATAAAAATGCATTGATTATTGTGAAAATGATAATGGCAGTTTAGGAGTTAACCACTAGGGGGCACTGTAGGGGTTAAGTGTGACCTCATGTGTGTTTCTAACTGTAGGGGGGGCAGGGCTGGACTTGTGACGTCACTGATCGTCTTTCCCTATATCAGGGAACAGACGATCAGTGACACTGACACTGTGAAGAGCGGGGAAGGTGTGTTTACACACACCTCTCCCGGTTCTTCCGGCGGCGATCGGGTCCATGGGTCCCGCGGCCGCGGTCACGGAGCTTCGGACCGGGTCACGGGCGCGCGCCCGCGGCTAGGCACTTCAAGAGGATGTACAGGTACATGATTGTGTCCAGCCGTGCCATTCTGCCGACGTATATCGGCGTTAGGCCGTCCTTAAGTGGTTAAAGTATAAAATAGCTGAAAGTTTACATGTAAACAACAAGGGAAGTTGTTTTGGATGTACACTTTACAGATTTTAAAACCTAAAAGTCTTGACCCTTTGCTGCTGGACACATTTTTTGTTTGCTCATGCCAAAATGCTCCTTTTTGGCCTGAAAAATATTTATTATCCCAAAACATATAGCTAGATTCAGAAAGACTTAGGCTGGCGTATCAGTAGAATCGCCAGCCTAAGTCTGAATCTGCGCCGATGCAAATTTAAGCGTATTCTGGTAACCAGATACGTTTAAATTAGGCTCAGATACGAGCGGCGTAAGTGTCTTACACCGTCGTATCCTAAAGTGTACTTTTTAGGCTGACCGCTAGGTGGCGCTTCCATTGCGGTCGGCCTAGAATATGTAAATGAGTAGATACGCCGATTCACAAACGTACGCTTGCCCGACGCAGTAAAGATACGCCATTTACGCAAGGCATTTTTAGGCCTAAAGTTATTCCATCAAATAGCTAGAATAGTAATGTTAAGTATGGGCATCGTTCCCGCGTCGAAATGTGAAAATTTGACATTGTTTGCGTAAGTCGTCCGTGAATAGGGCTGGACGTAATTTACGTCCACGTCGAAACCAATAGAACCGTGCGGCGTACTTTGCCGCAATGCACACTGGGATATGTACACGGACGGCGCATGCGCCGTTCTTAAAATTAGTCAATCACGTCAGGTCACCCCTCATTAACATAAAACACGCCCCCTCAGCCGAATTTGAATTAGCCGCGCTTACGCCTGCCCGATTTACGCTACGCCGCCGTAACTTAGCAGGCAAGTACTTTGTGAATCATGTACTTGCCTCGCTAACTTACGACGGCGTAGTGTAAACACGATACACTACGCCGCCGCAAAGTTAGGGCGGTCTATGTGAATCTAGCTAATAGTATATTTTTTTAAACGTGCAGGAACTGTACGAAAAAAATGTGGGAGGTGATAATTTTTATGTTGGGATTTAGCAGCTTTACAGGCCCCTGATTATGTCTTCATTACAGCACGGCGCTCAGGGATTCATTTTAAAACTGTCTCACGACTGTTATTATTTTAACCCTTTCAATGCCATTACATGTAGGACAGATGCTTGGCAGGGTTACAGTAGAACTCAAGACAAAACTTTTTTTTTTAGTTTGGGATTAGATATGGAAAGGTTTGAATCTCCCCATGTGCCTTTTTGGACAGTCTCCTCTTTCAGTCCTAGAGACACAACAGGACGTGAGTAGTGAGTTGAAATCCTAACCAGGTGTCCCATTAGGAAGACATCTCCCCACCTCCTGTTCTGATGGAAACCATAAATGATTTTAATATTTTGGATTTCAAATAATTTTCTATTTTGTGACTCACATCACCAGGACAAACTAAGATGGCTGATGTATACAGGAATAAAAGCCTTGGAAAAGTTTTAACCTTTGGGCACCATGCAAAACAAGAAAAACAGGTGTATTATCTGAAATGACTCAAGGCCTGCACAATTATATGGCTTAGTAGGTCGGACTTGTATCTTCTGGAGATGGAGCTTTTTTTTTAATGTTTAAATTTGCTCAACTTTGGTTTTTGTGTACCCTTTGAAAAGGACTTAAAATGATATCAGTTGTACTTACTGGAGCACCAGCATTCACCCAGATGATCATGGATTTTTTGGCTCCAGGGATTTTCTTGTACATATAACATGCTTCTTCTATGAATACTATCACTGCTATTGCTGTCATAAATGTTAGAATAGCAAACAGCAACTGTCCAGTGATGTCAAGCCCTAGAAAATAAAATAGCAAAAATATGCTGGTTAATAATAACCCAGGTAAATATAAGCAATGGTAATGCTTAAATAGTTACATAGTTCGTGAGGTTGATTTATATGAAAGCCTCTTAGTGTAAAGAATAAACATACAATTATAGTACCATCATCATGGGAATCAATTTTGAATAGAATAAAGGTTAATGGGGCCCCAAAGGCCCAAAAAGACCATTAGAACAGATAGGGGCAAAGGGACTATAGCTGTACTAAGTAAACAAATTTGGAGAAGTGTTTGTAGTAAAAGTAAAAGATATAAATCAATTTATTTAACAAAATATCAAAAAACAGGAGACACACATAGTTATAAAATACATCAAAAACAGTATAAAATGGTGGACATATTGTACGACCAACCGTCCCAATCACCGAGATGGTATGGACCCTAGACGAAGGGTGGCGGTGAAACTAAGTCAAATCTCTACTAGTTTTGCAACGATAGTTGCTTCGTCAGGAGAATTTCTGTACAGAGAGACCACCTGCTAAGGAGCCATGGGCCGACCGAGGAGATTAAATCTCACATGGGGGGGGGGGGCACGTAAAGATGGAAAGCGGGTCCAGCAGTGGGAAACCTGTATTAACTGTGAAAATATTCAAAGTAAGGGGGCCCTGAGACCTTTATGATAAAAAGCAACAGCACATAATCAGCGGCGCAGGGAGCTGTGAGTAACAGATTAACCTGTGTCAACAACAAGGAGATTGTCAAACAAGAGTTTTTATAAAGTGGCAGGATTATATTTTTATCTCTGGAATAAATTCCCTTTTTTATGCATACTAATATTTTGCTAGCTTTGCTTGCTACAGCTTGGCATTGCATGCCTTTGTGAGTCTGTGATCTACTAGGACCCCCAGATCTTTCTCTATCCCTGATACCCCCAGAGGTTTTCCTCCAAGCGATTAATTTTAATCGGCATTTTTGGCCCCTAAGGCTACATTCACACCTGAGCGTTTTGTCGCCTGAAGCGCGATGCTCAAATACACTAGAGGGGAAAAAATACATTATTCCCTATGGAAATGGTTCACATCTCCACTCCAAGCCGCTGAACGCCTGAAGCTCAAACAAGTTACGGACCCTTTTTTGTCGCGCGTATCGGGCCGTTTGGTCGTTTTTGAGCGTTTTCATTTCCCATAGAAAGTAATGGAAACGCTCGATTCAAGCGACTAGCGCGACAACGAGCGTTTGCTACAGGCGTTTCATTGCTTTAATTAATAGAACATTTCACCCAGGCAGAAGATTAAAAAAATCTACCAACATAGCAACAAGTGATGAAAAGATGATCCTTTTTCCTATTGGCTGAAATAAAAAACGTCGAAGTACAAAAAGCATGAATACGCGACAAAACCCCCCGGAAAAAAACGCCGGAAAAAACGACCGACGCTCAGGTGTGAATGCAGCCTAAGTGCATTACTTTACATTTTTCAACATTAAACCTCATTTGCCATGTAGTTGACCAGCCCATTATTTTTTTGAGGTCTTCTTGTAAAGCTTCTATATCTTGCTGTGAAGTTACTACCTTACTTAGCTTTGTGTCCTCAGCAAACACTGATATTGAGCTTTTTATAGCAACCTCTGTATCATTTATGAAACAATTAAACAGAATTTTCCCAGGACAGATCTTTGGGGAAACCCACTTACCACTCCATGTCCCTGTAACCAGTTTTCTATCCATTTACAAACCCTATGGTCCATGCTTACAGACCTCAGTTTGTGAATTAAGCGTCTATGTTGAACTGCATCAAATGCTTTTGCAAAATCAAGATACACCACATCCACTGTAGAATGTCAATAGATTGGTTTGGCAAGAACAACCTTTTATAAACCCATGCTGATTACTACTAATGATACCGTTTTCATCCGAAAATTTTGTGATATAGTCCCTTATCATCCCCTGCAATAGTTTACATACTGTCAATGTTAGACTGACTGGTCTGTAGGTCAGTTTTTTTTTTATTTTGGCACCATGTTGGCCCTTCGACAATCAGCTGGTACTAGTCCTGTCATGTTGTCCATAAAAATTTGGAATTAATGGTCTGGCTATAACCTGGCTGAGTACTTTGAGGACTCTCGGGTGTAAGCCATCCAGTCCTGGTGATTTAATTGTGTTAAGCTTTTCTATTCTTTTCTGGACTCCGGCCTCTGTTAGCCACAAAGGTACATCCTGCGGCGTGTTACTAACAATACAGTTGTCATGGATATGTAGTATGTCTGGCAGCTTATCTTTCTTTCCATGTGTTCATTAGAGGCCAGACTCTCTTATCTGGCTGCCTTTATCATCTCTCCACCCCAGGCCATCCCAGGAACTCTATATTAACCAGTTCACTGCAGGTCTGCTTTGCTGATCAACGTTGTTTGTTAGGATTGTGTTCCTGCTAGCCGTGTGCTACATTATTTCTGTGTACCGATTTTGGCTTGTCTCTGACTACTCCTGTTTGCCTGTGACCCTGACCCTTAGCCTGTCCCTTGGTTATCCTCGTCTGCCTGTTGCCCCGACCTCGGCTTATCCCTCACTTTCTCTGTGTCCTGAGTGGCTGCTCCCCCTCTCTCTCTACGGAGCGTGACCTAGGGGACTCTGGGGGCCGCGACCTGGATCCAGTTGCAGCGAAGACCATCCTCACCACTAGAGGCACTGGTGAATACCAGCTGGATATTAGATTCCGTGCCCTGGGGAATCTTGGTCTCAAGCTTCTTGTAGGGTCCCTGTTTTTGCCCCAGTGAACCTCTCCTCCATATCCTCTCTGTGGTCCATCCGCAGCAGTCTGCTATAGGGTTCACTACCTTGTGGTGCACCCCTGACTCCAAAGGGGTGCACTTGTCATCTGGCCACAGGTGATATGACAACAGTCTTTGTTATACCCCTCCTTTTCCTGTGTAAAACTGAAGAGAAGAAAGCATTTAGCACAGTTGCCTTCTTATTTGTAACCAACTTTCCATCATCATCCTTTATGAGTCCAAGATTCCCCAGGGCACAGAATCTAAGATCCAGCTGGTATTCACCAGTGCCTCTAGTGGTGAGGATGGCCTTCGCTTCAACAGGATCCATGTCGCGGCCCCCGGAGTCCCTTTATGAGTCCAATATGCTCTAACCTCGTTTTTTTACTGTTCATATATTTTAAAAATTATTGGGATTGATTTTGATAAGAAATTAAGAAATTACATGCCTTTAAAAAATTAGCATTCCCCTCCACCCAGTCAATATCTGTATAGTTGAAACCATGCCATTTCAAACTGTGATATGAGGGCCAATTCCTCCTCATCCTTCAGATTAGGGGGCCCCACTATTAATTTCCCACTTGTCCCTTCGCTTGGAAGCTCCACCCACAGGAACTCCATCTCCCCCTTTGACTATTTGCAATGTAATTTCTCACATTCACTTACAAATCATTTTTGATATACAGACAAACCCCTCCTCCTCTTATACTCTCCCTGTCCCTTTGATTAAATTAATACCCCTGGATAGATGCTGACCAATCATGTGAGCTAAATAAAAAAATATTTTTCCAATGTAGGAAATCATGTGAGCTGCCAAACCAGGTTTCTGATAAACCCACTAAGTCTAAATCTTCCTCAGGTAACAGCAGCTCCAACTCCTCCATTTTGTCATTTGGCATTTGTGAACATGCCTCTGAGTTTTGTGTGCAAATTATTTCTTTCTTTCTTTGTTTTTTTTTAGGCTTTGCTGATATATTGCCAACCCAGGGTTTAGGTATTATATTACCACCAATGTCTCAGTGAATACCCTCTAACCTCTGCTCACAGTTGGCTATTGCTTCCTCTAACCCCCCCCCCCCCCCACTACCACCTAGTTTAAAAGCTAATTGCTGGTTACAACTGTGATTATTTTAGGCAAAGCAATCATTTACTCACATACATTAACTGAGAAAAGATAATTTTCTGTAATTATAATGTTATTACTTTCAAAGCAGTGAGCTTTTAGACAGTGGTGTTGACATAAAATGATCAACACGTGCCACCGCTGTATGTTCTGAAATAGACCTGTAAGAGGGTGTTAGTTTCCCCTTTTTAAGGTGGGGCTCTGCCTGCCTCCAGCCAGTCTGAACTGGTACTTCCTTTTCACTTGCAGGGTACATAAATGCTTGCAGTGGAGTTACTAGTGAGGCAGTTCATCGGAATAGCAGAACCATGGATAGCTCCAGCAGGCCTAATCCAGTCCTTTAGGACAGGGGTCTCCAAACTGCGGCCCGAGGGCCGGATGCGGCCCTTTGCTTGCCTTTATCCGGCCCTTGGAGCACTATCCCTCCCAATGATATGAGACACTATTCTGCCATCTGACACCGACAATGGAGCACCATTTCTCCAACTGACACCACTAGTGGGGCACTATTTCTCCCTATGATACCAACAATAGGGCACTATTCCTCCCCCTAATACCAGATGTTTACTCCCACTGATGCCAGGAAAATTTTCACTCCTGCTGGCCAAAGTCCGGCCCTCCAAGAGTCTGAAGGACAATAAAGCGGCCCTTTGTTTAGAATGTTTGAAGACCCCTGCTTTAGGAGAATAGTTCTGTGATTGCAGTGCTGGATTATTGAACCAGTGGAAGAGATATTAACATTTGAACCTTTTTTGTCCTTTCAATGTCATTTTACCATTCAGTAGAGTTAGCAGTTTTCTGGTGGCCCTCAGGGTGTCAGGCAGAGCATAGAAGATTCCACTGCTACCCTGGGATGAAAGAGAAAAGCCAGTGGAAGATACATTTGAACCCAGTAAACCACCCATGGACTGTGAGGCCCTGGAGGTCGCAATATGGTGACATGTAACCGAGCTACAAGGAAGAATTAACCCAATCTCATAACTTACAGTAGTCTCCCTAGTGTGGGAACTGGCTTATCAATAGAGATGGACTGAACGGACCCGAGGGTTCAAACACTGCGAAAGTTCAGACTCAAATAACAAACCCCATTAAAGTCAATAGGACCTGAATGTTAAATATCAAAAGTGCCCATTTTGAAGGCTTAAATGCAAGTAATTTGGCATACAATGGTTATAGGGGTCTGGGTCCTGCCCTGGGGGACCTGTATCAATAAAAAAAAAAAGTTTGTGAAAAACGTCATTTTTAAATGAGCAGTGATTTTTTGATTTTTTTTTAAAGTGAAAGCCTAAAAATGAAAAAATTCCTTCCAATATAGTGCCTGGGGGGTCCCCTTAGTCTAACTGTAAAGTGGCAGATCTGTATAATGTCTAGAATCTGCTGCTGCAATAATTTCATTTATAAAGCCCCAAAAAAATGAAAATATTCCTGCAAGCTGCCTTTATTTTGCTCAGCAACAACTGGGGAGCCAGTGTGTATGATGAGGCCACAATGTAGTGCACTGGGTACAAGATTAGAGATTTTTTGGATACATTCTGGTGTCACTTTGACTAAAATTGGTCTTTGGGTGTAATGGCGCCTTCCCACCGTAACCCTATAGAGATAATCTTGATGAAAGCAAGAATTTGTCTTGCTGTAAAAAATTGCAATGATATGCACCTGTCAGACAGGTACTGAAAAATTGGTCTTTGACCAGCACGTCCACCTTTGCCTGTCGACAAATTTGTTGCTGGCCCCCTTACAGTCCCAGAGAAACGTCTGCCTCTCCTTGTTGTCCTCCCAGACATTATTGGGAGGGAGGGATGGGGCTGTGCTTATAAGCAAATGTAAGGGGGAAGTTGAAATCTGTATGTAAATGCACTTTAATCAATGTAAAAAGGTGTTTGGTCCCCTTTAGTTTGAGTACTCACACTACACAGACACACTCCACGGATACAATATAATATACTGCAATATAATGAGCAAAACTGGCAGTAACGCACGCAAAACTATATGGCGTTGAACTGGCAGTAACGCACACAGAAGTGAATGGCATTAAACTGGCAGTAACACACGCAAAACTATATGGCGTTAAACTGGCAGTAACGCACGCAAAACTATATGGCGTTAAACTGGCAGTAACGCACACAGAAGTGAATGATGTTAATCTGGCAGTAACACACACAAAACTATATGGCGTTAAACTGGCAGTAACGCACACAGAAACAAATGGTGTTGAACTGTCAGTAACGCACACAGAAGTAAATGCCGTTAAAATGGCAGTAACACAATCAAATAGACAGTGTTCAATAGTCACTACACTGAACTGTCCCTACTCTAGCTATACACTATACATGTCAAGATTACTGACACAGTCTCACTAAACTACATTACACTGAAACTATCTGAGCTGTCCCTACTCTACACTAATGTATGTATGAATGACACAGTCTCACTAAACTAAAGTAAAACTTTCTGAGCTGTCCCTACTCTAGCTGCACACTATGCAAAGCTGAATGATGGTCCTCCTCACAACACTCACACTATCCCTAGACTGACACTAAACTAATATTCTACACTGACAATTGAAGCAAAATAGCACAGTATAGCACACTAACTAGCTAATAGCACTAAACAGAGCCCTGTTCCATCTCTCTCCACGCCAAAATCACACTGATAATGGATGCAATTGCAGGAATACTTCTATACTGTGGGTCGGGAATGAGCCATGATTGGATAAAGTCATGATGGCAGTGTCCAATCGTGACTCTGACAGTGCTCTGTGCCCTGATTGGCTGAAGTTTTCACTGCTTCAGCCAATCAGGGCTTTCAATGCACTTTTCAGCGCCGCAATGCATTGTGGTCAGTTCGGGGGGGGGGGGGGGGGGGCGAAAAAACGGTCGAACGTCCCGAAAGTTTGACTGTTTCCAGAATGACCGAACAGCGAAAGTTCAGCACAAACTTATGCTCGGGCCAAACCGTTTGCCCATCCCTACTTATCAAATGCCACTAGGGGGTGCTTTATGCATAAACATTGGAGTAAAAATGTGTTTTTGATTTGCCTACAGCACCAAATAAAACACTAAAATATTACTGTATACTGCACTGCATAAATACCTTCTTCCACATCTAAAGTGTAACTCCACCCTAATTTTTTTCATTTTAAAGGATGCAGACCATACACTTTGTAGCCTGTTTTAATAAGATTGTGCAATTTAAAATGCATTGTGTATAGTCTCTTTAAAGCAGCAATAAAAGCTACATCGTGTTATACTGTTATGACTCCGCGATATACTGGATATGATGTTTATGGAATTGGATCTCAGCTGAGGAGGCCTCTCAGATTTCAACCACCAGTTCCCTCTCACAGTATAATAGAGAGTTTGGGGTTTACAACATCACATCCTCCAATGAGAGCAAACCATAAGTAAAAGCTTAATAACTCTTAAGCTTAACTGAGTGACTGATATATATATATATATGAACAGTCCTGATATTACAAAAGAAAAGATCAACTTAATCTGAGGTCAGCAATCAAAATAACCAAGTGTTGCAGTCTCTGTTGAATATCACCTCACAATATGATTATCATTGAGTAACACTGCTATAACTGATGGAAGTATGTGAATGTTACCAGATAATAGGTATCCTGGAGATTACAGTCCTGGGTAGCGTTTTTAGTATTCACTATAAGCAAAACATCATGGTAATGAAATACTTGCGGTTAGTAGTTTAGATTGTAGCTGGATTCACAGTATAGCTGGAGGTGTTGCTCCTATGTTCAATATGGCACAAGCAGGTTGTTGATCCAGTAGGGAATCCTTTTCCTATAGTGCAGATGATGGGAAGTCCCAATAGGTAGGCATGCAGGAGTTTGGATGGGGTGAGGTCTTCAGAATAGGAGTGAGCAGAGTGGAGGCTCCAGGTGATAGAGACCAGGGTTCAGGCTCCGGGGACAAGGGGTGCTACAGGGCAATCTGTAGCTTGGTTCCGGGTTCCAGGTGGCGGCAGGGTCCAACGAGAATAACCGAACACCCTGCCACCGATCCTGGGGGGTTTAAATAGCCCGGGTGCCGAGCGTTCCACGCTGGGACGCGCTTCCGCGTTCCAGCGTGGAACGCAGACGTCCGCGCACCGGAAGTGACGCGGACGTCTTACAGAACGGAGCGCAGCTGTTAGAAACAGGGACAGCTGCGCTCGTTCTGCATGGAGTAACGCCGAGGGCGTTACATATACAGCCTCAATTGGATTTACCAAAACTGTGTAAGGTGAAAGGCTACCTAAGCTACTCCCTACTAAATCTCTCATCTTTAAAATATATAAAAATCTGTAAGTTTGTAAACTCTAGGAGATCTTTATTAATAGAGATGGAGTTTCCCTGTTTTTATACATATTTCCTGGAATAATTTTTGTAATAAAAAACAGTAAGAGATGAATATTATACCAATAAGGCCTACTGTACACTGCTGCTGGTAAACGGACGTTTATGAGCAGTTGGGCATTTTTTTTAACTGCTCTTGAACTCTCCTCTATGTTATCTTATCAGTACATGTACACAGGGTTGTTTACAGTCATTTATAGGCAGTTGAGTTTAGAGGCCTTTTCTGGAACCCAAAAAAATGCTTACAGAAGCTGTGTTTATAGGCATTTCAAGCTTCAAACGAAGCTAAACGTGGCTAAATGCAGCTAAACGCGCTAACTCACGTTTAGCAGCGTTTCATTTATAGACGTTTTTCATTTAAACAAAAAAATTCAAACACTTCTAGACGCAAACACGGCTAAACGTGGCATATAAACACAGCTAAGCGGCCATTTTTAGACACCGGTTTCTAGCTGTCAAGTTAAATCGTTCAGGAGAGGTTGAACAATGTCCCATGTATATGAAGCCTAAGCTAGTATTTATCTTTTTAAAAATTCAACTTAATATAGTAGCAGATTTGCTATTATGTTTTAAAACCGTTTTTCATCCAATGTGTCAGATTTTTATGTCTACTAAATGTATCTAATGGACACCAAGTGTAATACAGAAAGGGTCAATTGCAAACAATTGGAATGCTAAATCATAATTAAGTTCATGTCACAAAGATCATTGGTATGGTTCCTATTGTGCTGATGCTTTATGTGATAATTGCAGATTTTCTGCACAGAGTGAGCTTTTATCATTGCCCACTTTCATGGGTTTATAGATTTTTTCTAACATGTTTCTTCTGCATTATGATTGCTTGTTTATCTGACACCCAAACTAGATTAAACTTGAAGAATCCATTCTCTGGCTAGGTTTTGTATAATAATGTAGATGTTTTAGTGTGTAATATAGTATCAACATTATTAATTACATGTTTTTTAGGAAAATGCCTTATTTCTTTATGGCAACTGATCCTCACATACAGTTATCATTATTATTACTATTATTATTTTATTGTATTTGCAGCCATTTTATATTGTAGCACATTACAGTATGTTTTACAGAAACCATTGCATTGTTAGAAAAGTAAAGCTTTATTTATATCTATGCATTTTGGTGCATTGCGGGCATAGCCTGTTATACCTCCCAACCGTCCCTGACTCGCCAGGACTGTCCCAGAATTTGATCCATGTCCCGGGGTCCCGACAAATTAGGATTGAGTACTGGAACTCATTTACACTTTGCATGGCAGCTGGCATCTCTCCCTGGCTGCCTCTGACACACAGTGCAGAGCGGAGTGCACTGAACCCTCTACCCTCCTCAATCTGTGTTTTCCTGTACACAGAGGAAGAGGTGGGGAGCAGTACAACTACTCTGCCATAATGCCGGGATGGGATCCGGAAATGGATGGAGCTTGGATGGGATAAGAGCAGGGATCCTTAAACTACGGCCCTCCAGTTGTTGTAGAACTACACATCCCATGAGGCATTGTAACACACTGACATTCACAGACATGACTAGGCATGATGGGAATTGTAGTTCCTGAACAACTGGAGGGCCGTAGTTTGAAGACCCATGGATTAGAGCAGTGTTTCTCAACTCCAGTCCTCAAGGCGCCCCAACAGGTCATGTTTTCAGGATTTCCATCATTTTGCACAGGTGATTTAATCAGTTTCACTGCCTTAGTAATTACAACAGCTGAGGGAAATCCTGAAAACATGAACTGTTGGGGTGCCTTGAGGACTGGAGCTGAGAAACACTGGATTAGAGGACTGGATGGAGTCAGAATGGGATTGGGGGAATTGGTGCAGCCGGGATGGGATCAGGGGAATAGATGGAGCTGGGATAGGGTCAGGGGAATGGGTTTTGTGTAACCACATCCCACTGCTAAGAGCTTGGCCATGCCCACATTTAACCACGACACACTATGCACGCCACAGGTCTTGTCCCTCTTCCAGTGTCCCTCTTTCTAAAGTTCAAATGTTGGGAGGTATGGCCTGTTATTTATTTTAGGTGTTTTTAATATGCTTTGCCATTTAACCCTATGTACTGTGCATTTTGCAGAAACCTGGATCAAAGACACAGCAAGCAGGACTTTAATTTAATGCACCACAATGCCCTGTCAACAGGATTGTAGTTCATGTAAGTACTGCTTCTTAGTCAATGGGAATGCAAAAAGAGCTCTAGTTGGGTTAAAGATGTTTAGTAGTGTTTAGTAGAAGGAAAAATGCAGGTCAGAAGGAGGTTAAAGCGGAGTTCCACCCAAAAATGGAACTTCCGCTTTTCGGGAACCCTCCCCCCCAGTGTCACATTTGGCACCTTTCAGTGGGGAGGGCGTGCATATACCTGTCTAAGACAGGTATTTGCACCCACTTCCGGGAATACACTACTGCGGCAGTCATGCCCCTACCCGCACCCCCCGCTGTCTTCTGGGAAACATACTGTTCCCAGGAGTGAGCGGGGACCAGTGGCGGCGCACTGCGCTACTCCCGCAGTAGAAAACCGGGCAGTGAAGCTGCAACGCTTCACTTCCCGATTCCCTCACCGAGGATGGCGGCGGGTGCAGCCGAGGTGACGAGCGATTGCTCATCCTCGGCTGCCAACATCGCAGACGCTCTGGACAGGTAAGTGTCCATATTTTAAAATTCAGCAGCTGCAGTATTTGTAGCTGCTGGCTTTTAAAAAAAAAATTGGCGGAACCTCCTCTTTAACTGCAAGCATGAGCAATGTACAGTATTTTGAGACCCCTAAGCAAAGATCTCAGCCCCACAATTCAGACCCCCACTTCCTGGAGTGTCGGATCGTGAGTCTTCCAGCATTCCTGTCCCTCCCCCCTGCCCTCTCAGCACCTACGTCATTGGTGTATTTCTGTCGAAAGAAAGAAAAAACTAGTATGATTACCAAAAGCTGTTGCATAGTATAACCTCCGTCATTATTTACTATACAATGGCTATCAATGTTGATCTTGTATGATTTTTGTACGTTCAGCAGAAACACTTTGATGACAGGGTGAGGGCACTGCAGGCAGCCAAAAGGTCTCATGATCTGACACTTGTAGAAGGGTTGTTTTTCTCTATGAGTTGTGGGGTACAATCTTTGCTTAGAAGTCTTAAATTTCTGCAGCAAGCAGAGCTTCTGTAAGTACAAACAATACAGATTGCAAACCTTTTGTTTAATTGTGAGGGTAAAAGGTAGTGTCTTGGTCTCTTTAAGTGTGGAAAAAGCTTGCAGCTTTATGATAAGTCCTCAGATTAAAGTTGAAGTTTACATGTGTCACTCACCTTTAACAATGCCAGAGAGAGCCATAAATATCTAGCAAAGTAGGCGTGGTAGTGTTTGCTTTTATGGTCATAGGCTATTCACCTCTTCTTACCTTTTTCTTTTTATAAGTGTCAAGAAAAGTAAATATGTACAAACACATTTTGCAGAACAGATTTTACTGCTAAATTGCACTAGTTTATTCTGTAGGGAATTACAAGTTACACTGATACATTTTTTTCAATGACCGGAAGTCATCAAAATATCTTTAAACAATCCTTTTTTTCCAGATGAGGTACATGCAAAATTGTAATGTTATTCTTACAAACCGTGTAAATCAGGATGGGTCAGCATTTTCTCCCTGTTTTGTGCATTTTGGGCCGGGACTACAAGCCTGCCCATGGTTTTTCCATGTGATTTTGGAATTTCTGTGCATTTCCTCAGCTTTTTTTAGCCCAAACTGATTTGTGATATGGGATACTTTTCAGGGATTACAGACACAACTTTTTAAATTTAAAAACAATAATTATTACATCTAACAGCTATAGTTGCCTATAGATCTGAGAGTGTGGCAATTTAAAAAGTTATTATTTGAATGCCCTCATGACAAGCTTTTTATAGAACACCTTGCAAATTCGAGTCTCACTGTTTTTTTGTTCAGTCCAAAAAACTGAGGAGCTCTGGAGAAGCTTGCTGAACCAACTATGCAATGTTGGTACACCGATCTCCCTGAGCTTTTGTGTTCTGACAAGGGGATTGCCCCCACCAAACCAAAACACACCGGTCAGCTCTGGCAGCCTTTGGCTGCCACTGCTGATCGGATGACAATTAGATGCTGGTTTTCCAGGATGCCCGCTCGAAAGAAGCTGGCTGTTCGGCCGGCTTCTTATGAACTCACCAATACCAGCCAATATTCGGCCCATGTCTACTAGACTTTTTTATGTTTTTGTGAATAAAGGGGATAGGGGTAAGGAGGCAAAATGTCATTGTTTGCTTATCAGGGGAACCTTTGGGACAAATTTTCAATTCTGTCCCAATGCTAAATTTTCCAAGTGGCAGCATTGATGTGAACCCACAGAATTTTGACTTGTACCAGACAGACTGGATGACTCATGTTATGTCTATGGTAGCTTTAGGCTTCATGTACACTACAAATACTAAACTTGCGTTTAGGGAGCTTTTAGCGTTTTTTTGCCAAAGCTCCTAAACTCAACTCCATAAAAGCCTATGTGTCAATGTACACTAATGCCGCGTACACACACGCTGAACTTCCGACAACAAATGTTCGATGGGAGCTTTTGGTCGGAAATTCCGACAGTGTGTAGGCCCCATTGGATATTTTCTGTTGGAATTTCCAACAACAAAAATTTGAGAGCTAGTTGTCAAATTTTCTGACAACAAAATCAGTTTTTGTAATTTCCGAGCGTGTGCAGCCAATTCCGATGCACAAAATTCCACGCATGCTCTGAATCAAGTACGAGACGGAAGCACGCAGTCTGGTAAAACTAACGTTTGTAATGGAGATTCGGCACGCTGTAACAGACTGAAAAGATCAAGACTGAAAAGCGTGAATCGTCTCTCACCAAAGTTCTACTAACACGACTGGTATGGAACTTTTCTAATGAACTTTTCTAGTGCCATTGTACGTGTTGGACGTCACTGCATTCTTGATGTCCGTAATTTCCGACAACATTTGTGAGACCGTGTGTATGCAAGACAAGTTTGAGCCAACATCCGTCGGAAATGTATCCACGGTTTTGTTGTCGGAATCTCCGATCGTCTGTACGTGGCAATAGGCTTTTACCAAAGTTTAGTGCGACTTGTCTCACGAATTTGGACTGCAAAATCGTATGACAAGTCATGCTCCATTATTTTCAATGACTACCATTCATATTGGCACGACTTTAAGTTGTGCCTACTTCAAAGTAGTCCTTGCACTACTTTGGTCCGATTTTGATGCCACTTACACAGGCATTGTCGCGAATCGCGGTAAAATCGCGTCCGCAAAATTGCGGTAAAATCGCGCGACTTTGAAGTCGTACAAGTGTGAAAGGGGGCTTAGGTGAGGATAAGATAACCTCCCGGGAGGCTCACTCTCTGGCTCTGAACACACCTACTTAGCTTCATTAGGTTTTCAACAGCTGCAACAGCATCTAGATACCCACAGCCTACTTGATCCATTTCAATCTGGCTTCCGTCCCGGACACGGGACGGAAACAGCATTGCTCAAAATATGGGACGACGCTCTCGAGGCCGCAGACGAAGGAGAATCTTGTCTCCTGGTTCTGTTGGACCTAAGCGCTGCCTTCGACACTGTAGACCACAAACTATTACTGACTCGGCTAGCTGACGTAGCCAAAGTCGCAGAAGATGATTTATCTTGGTTCTCCTCTTTTATGTAAAACCGGTCACAAACAGTGAAATTGGGACCCTTCACTTCTGAGAAACGCACGGTATCATACGGAGTCCCTCAAGGATCTCCTCTATCGCCGGTGCTGTTTAACATCTACCTTCGTCCTCTTTTTGAAATCATTAGCAGCCAAAAACTGCTTTATCACTCATATGCAGACGACACGCAACTGTATTTCCGCATTTGCAACAAAAAGGATCACCACCTCAATCTAGAGACATGCCTCTTTGATAGAAGACTGGATGACAAAGAGTTATCTTAAACTCAACGGAGCGAAAACAGAACTTCTCCTGTTTCACGCCAAGCGTATGAATCAACCTGCAACAACTTGGTGCCCCCCGCCCATTCTGGGCAAATTCATCACCCCTAGCGCCAAAGTCAAAAGTCTCGGAGTCATCTTTGACTCCTACATGACAATGGGTGCACAAATAGGGTCAGTAGTCAGCGGATCTCACCATCTGCTGCGCCTACTACGCAGACTTACTCCTTTCATTCCCAAAGAAGATATAGCAGTCGTGGTGGGAGCAATTGTAAACTCCAGACTGGACTATGCAAATGCCCTTTACCTCGGACTCCCCAAGTACCAAATCGCGCGTCTGCAAGTCGTTCAAAATACGGCCGCCAGACTAGTGACTGGGAAAAAACCATGGGAATCAATCTCACCTTCACTGAGATCCCTCCATTGGTTGCCAGTAAAGGACAGAATTGTTTTTAAAACACTCTGTCTAACGCATAGATGTATCTATGGGAATGCTCCCCATTATCTATGCGAAAAAATAAAAGCTCACAACTCCAATCGCGTTCTGCGATCCACCAACCAAAATCTCCTCCAGATTCCGAAAGCCAATTACAAGTCCAAAGGAGAAAGAAGATTCGCGGTCCAAGGTCCCAGACTATGGAACGCTTTACCAACCAGCATTCGGTTGGAGGAAAATCACTTAGCATTCAGGAAAAAGCTTAAGACGCATCTCTTTTGATATCAAAAGAGACAGGAACAACAAGCGCCCAGAGGCGATTAAGTTCACATGTGCCGCGCTATATAAATTTTCATTCATTCATTCATTCAAAGAAAGTTAACAGTAACGCTACAACACGTAGATCTATATAACCATTGCACTTGGTTGTAAAAAAAAAATGATTTGGGAGAAACTAAACCTAAATATATAGAAAGTGCTAAAAAAGAAGGGGGAATTTACTTATAAAGAAAAGCTAAGTCATCACAGAGAAAGAACATATTGAACTAGGATGTTCCCGACACTCAGTATTACATTGATGTGTAGCTAAATGAATTCAACCTTAAAACAAGTCCAGTTAAATGTGACTAGCTGTGACTAAATTAAATCTTTCCAAGACATATTTACCCTGGCAACTTCCAGAGAGTATTTATTACACAAAACCCTATTTTGGAACTACGCAGACTGAACAAACATATTTTTCTGATCAGTGAAATGCTGCATACTGACTTAAAATTGTAAAGAAACTTTTGGTCAGTGAGCCTGCCTGCCAATCAGACTGATGGACCAATAGCAAGGAGTGGGGTTGTAATTGCAAGGCTCCAATTTTTGGACTAAAGCTGACATGTGCCTAACAGAGCATCCTGGGGCTGGGGATCTCCGAATGCTCTAAAAGAAGATAAAGATGCCTCTGTGCACCAGGTCATGCCCACTAGTCTTTTCAGTTTTTTGAGTGCAATTTTTAGTAAGGCAAAATTTTGTATAGGTTTACTTTAAAGGTCATATATAGGCAACACATTTGTTTTAGCTTTGAGTAGAATCAGGAATGTTTAAATCCCATTTCAACGTGTGTCACTTCCTGTCCTGGAGATAAAACAATTGGTAATAGAAAATTAGCATAAAATGAAATTGCCAGCTGTCACCAGAACGTGTGTTTCCATTGTGAGGCCCCGTACACACGACCAGTTTCCTCGGCAGAATTCAGCTTCCGACCGAGTTTCTGGCTGAATTCTGCCGAGGAAACTGGTCGTGTGTACACTTTCGGCCGAGGAAGCCGACGAGGACCTCGGCGAGGAAATAGAGAACATGTTCTCTATTTCCTCGTTGTTCTATGGGAGCTCTCGGCCCGCCGAGGTCCTCGGCGGCTTCAGGGCTGAACTGGCCGAGGAACTCGATGTGTTTGGCACGTCGAGTTCCTCGGCCGTGTGTACGAGGCCTAAGATTCATCCTCACATCTTGGTCTGGGAGCAACTGCAGGAAAGCAAATCACTTGATTCCCCCATCAACACTGAATGCGGAGCCATTGTGTTCAACACAGTGAATACTGCTAGCCACTAAATAGCCGTTAGAAATAATCGCATGTAAAATCCGACACACTGGTAGCACCCAAGTTGATCGTTCGATCAACTTGGGTGCTACCAGTCTGTTGGATCAACTTGGGTACAACGATCAACTTGGGTACATTCAGCGTGTCCATCCCTACCGATCCGGACAATATTCGAACTGTCGATGGCCAGCTTTACACAGGCTGCATTCCAGCAGAACCTTCATGCTTTCAGTATCTTCTCACAGAAATAAAACACGGTCATTAACAAAGATAAGCTGCCACAGTGACTCATACAATGGGAAATTCATAATTTTGGTTGCATACAAGATAATAACTTTTCTGAAACTATCCTGAAACCATTCTTATACTGTCTACAGCAAACTGTAGGCTAGTGAAGGCTTAAAGCGGGGGTCCACCCAAAAAAATTTTTTTGGCTGTTTTTTTATTTCATCCCCGTACCTACCGTATTTTCACCGCCGCTTCCGGGTATGTCTTCTGCGGGACTGGGCATTCCTAATTGATTGACAGGCTTCCGACCTTCGCATACTGCGCGTCACGAGTTGCCGAAAGAAGCCGAACGTCAGTGTGCAGGCGCCGTATAGAGCCGACTCGCAGTCCGGCTTCTTTCGGCAACTCGTGATGCGCTGTATGCGACGGTCGGAAGCCTGTCAATCAGTTAGGAACGCCCAGTCCCGCAGAAGACATACCCGGAAGCGGCGGTGAAAATACGGTATGTACGGGGATAAAATAAAAAAAACTTCCGATTGTCATACTGACAACTCGGCTGAATGTAATGTTAAAACATTTTTTTTTGGGTGAACCCCCGCTTTAATGTATAATCTGCATTTTACACAACATGTGGCTTCCCCCCTGATTAGAAAGCATCTAGTTTGGGTGGAGACCGTCATTTTTTTTATTATAGTGCCAACCTCCCTTTTTTACATGAGAATCAGATTTACAATACACAGAGTAGGGATGTATCTGTCAGCACTGAGCACACAAACCCAAAAACACATAAGTGAACAAAAAAATATTTTATTATTACAAAAATAACTAATTTCGGTATAAAATGATATATAGCACCCAAAATGTTGTGGATAATGTGGATGCCAAATCCCATTTTTTAACAGAAGGGATAAATAATTTGAACAAATAAAATAATTTTTGTATAAAGTTTGGCTTTGCGTGATGTGTGCTGACAGATAATTCTCTGTACAATTTCCTTTCCTCGTTATTACACTTATATAGAAGACGAACCTGCACAGAACTTTGATTGTGTTAAAAACATTACATAACTAGGAAATGTTCACTTACTTTCTAGGATCTCATAGGCATATGGTCCTTGTCTGTTCCTGCAGATAGGATTAATTGTAGTAATACTCGCATTAGTTGTAGGATTTTCTGTTACAATCATTTTGTTGTCCACTTGATTAGTTAAATCAGGTTTCTTTCACTGTTCCTTGTTGTTCCCAGCCTGTTTTTTATTCTGTCTGACCGTTCAGAGCTCTAACGACAAAGGATTTAGATTGCCAAACAATACAACTTTTTCTCTTTCCCCAGAGGCAGCCTGGTAACAACTAATTTCATAATAAAGTAATGAAGCCGAGCTGTGTTCTTCCTCTGCTCTTGTAGACTTCTTATAGTCAGCAGCACATGTCTTAAAGCCAAGGCAAGTTCAGCTAAACATCAACCAAAGGATATAAAACAGGTTGTAAATAAGTGATCCAAGTGTTCCATAGTGTAAAGGAAGAATGTATGCTGGCTCTATTTAACTACTTAAGCCCCAAGTTACATTTTTTTTTTGCTAGAAAATTACGTAGAACCCCCAAAAATTATAATTTTTTTTACCAACATCCTAGAGAATAAAATGGCGGTCGTTACAATACTTTTTGTCACAACGTATTTGCGCAGCGGTCTTACAAGCGCACTTTTTTCGGAAAAAAATCAAGTTTTTGAATTAAAAAATAAGACAACAGTAAAGTTAGCCCAATTTTTTTTGTATATTGTGAAAGATAATGTTATGCTGAGTAAATTGATATCCAACATGTCATGCTTCAAAGTTTTACCTGCTCGTGGAATGGCGACAAACTTTTACCCTTAAAAATCTCCATAGACGACATTTAAATAAGTTTACAGGTTGCATGTTTTGAGTTACAGAGGAGGTCTAGGGCTAGAATTATTGCTCTCGTTCCAACGATTGCGGCGATACCTCACATGTGTGGTTTGAACACCGTTTTCATATGGGGGGCTGCTCACGTATGCGTTCACTTCTGCGCACAAGCTCGTCGGGACGGAGTGCTTTAAACAATATATTTTTTTTCTTCTTTTTTTAACTTAATTTTTTTTTTACACTGTTTTTAAAAAAATAAATTGGGTCATATTTATTTCTATTATGTAAACATCCCTTGTAATAGAAAAAAACATGTCAGGTCCTCTTAAATATGAGATCTGGGGTTAAAAAGACTTCAGATCTCATATATAGACTAAAATGCAATTAAAAAAAATGACCCTTTAAGAGCATTGGAAGGAAGTGACGTTTTGACGTCGCTTCTGTTCTGCAGTGGTATGGAGACAGGTGGGGGCCATCTTCCCCTCACTCGTCTCCATACTCAGCCGGCAAGAGGACCCGATCGCCTCCGTCGCTGCCGATGGATCTGGTAAGCAGCGGAGGGCACCTGAGAGTGGCGGGAGGGGGGACCCTCTCCCGCCACCGATAAAAGTAATCTTGTGGTGTATCCGCAGCTGAGACCACTTTTTTCTGAAAGAGGACCGCCCACCCTTGAAGAAAATACCGGGGTTATGGTAGGTAGCTGCTACCATAACAACAGTATTCCTCTTCAAAGTTGCGACGTATAATGACTGCGGGCGGTCCGTAAGTGGTTAATATAGCAGATGGGAGGAGACATTTACATATAGCTCCAGAGAGACTTTTTTTTTTAATCCAATTTCTTTTTAATTATTTTCTTTTCTTATTTCATACATTTATATGCCTATTTGGCATCCAATGCAGTTCAATTGACATACACTATACAACATTTTTACATTCCTATAATATTCCAATGTACGTCTCCTTTTCTTTATATCAAGGGTGACAGTGATATTACTCCCAGTGATCATGTTTGTTGTTGTTTCTGTAGGGCATGCCGGAGCTGGAGATACTGATAGAAGCCCCGTGGGGCTAATTGGTATTCCCTGCACAGCTGCTCGTAGGTTTTCATTACCTCACCCTCGTACAGCTGTGAAAAGAACCAGATTCCCCTTTTTTTCAGGAGGTGAAGCCTGCTAGATCCTGTAGCTCTGCATATCTGGGATTATTCCATATTGGGGTGAATGGTAGCACCCCCTCTGTCCCTAAAGTTTTCCGTAACTCCCCCCATACTTTTCTGAGGAGGGTTCCTGTGGGTGCTGACTGTGGCATACTGGGCAAGCCCATCTCAAGATGGGAAGCTGCCTTTAATGAGGGAGCAGTACCAATCACCATATTTCTATTTGGATCCTCTCTTCCCGTCCCCATGCCACCAACTGCTGTAACTGAGAGGCTAAAAAATAAGTTTTGGGGTGAGGTACCGCCAACCCCCCTATCCTTTCCATATTGTAAAGTAGTTAAACTAATCCTGGCTACCTTTTTCTTCCATATCAGCTCCCGCATCTGGGTATCAATTCTTTTAAACCATTTGTTCGATATCCATATCAGTGAATTATTGAAGATATATAGGAGTTGTGGAGCCCATACCATTTTGATTAAATTAGCTCTACCTACCACTGATAGGGGGAGTTTGCACCAATTATCGCATTTCTCTCTTTGCTTTGCCAGTAGTGGACCCAGGTTCAGCTGAAGATATTCAGCCGTATCCGGGGAAACCACCACACCCAGATAGCAAAAACTACTCGCTATAGTAATCTGCTCTGCTCCTACAGGTAGCTGCTCCCTCAATGAATCTACAGGCATTAATATTGATTTGGACCAATTTATATTAAACCCAGAGAAGCTTCCAAATTCTCTTATTATCCCCATTGCTGTTCGCTGGGCCGCCGCCGTATCACCTAAATATATAAGTATATCATCTGCATATGAGGAAATTTTTTCTTCCCTCTGGCCCCTGCAAAACCCGGACACCTCCGATGTACTTCTAACCAGTATCGCCAACGGTTTAACTGCCAGGGCGAACAGCAGTGGGGATAGCGGACATCCCTGCCAGGTACCTCTGTGTAACTCAAATTGAGGGGAAAGGTTATTATTAACTCGGAGTCTAGCTCTAGGCTTGGAATAAAGCACCTTTACCCAGTTTATAAACCTGTCTCCCAATCCAAACCTAGTTAATATTTCCAAGAGGTAGGGCCACTCCACACTATCGAACGCTTTAGTAGCATCCAGTGACAGAATAGCCCTACCCCCTGGATTATGCACCGGCACCTGTAAGTTCATATATAGTCTTCTTATATTATCGGCCGTTGAACCGTTAGGTATAAAACCAGACTGATCTTGGTGCACCAACCTGTCTATAACCTGCGATAACCTGTTGGCCAGAATTTTAGCTAGAAGTTTGACATCCGTATTTAATAAAGAGATTGGACGGTATGAATCTTGAGACAACTTATCTTTACCTGGTTTAGGAAGTAATATAATTATAGCCTCCTGCATACTGTCAGGTAAAGTTCCCTTTTCCACTGCCTCAGATAATGCTTCCAGCAAGGGCTGCAATATAACCTCTCCATATTGAGAGTATACCTCCACTGGTAGTCCATCTGGACCTGGAGATTTGTGTTGCGCAGCCCCTTCCAGAGCTTCCTTCAGTTCTGCCGGTGTGATAGGGTGATTTAACATCTCCCTATCCTCCTCAGCCAGTTGGGGGATGGGGCAGCCCTGAAGAAAAGAAGCCATCTCTGAATCTACCGTCTTAGTTCTGGAGGAATATAACTCCCTATAAAACTCGTAGAAATCATCTAAGATGTCAGAGCTAAGAGTGTGCGTCTCCCCGGACTCCACTCTTATAGCCAAAATGTTCGAGGAAACCCTTTGCTCCCTGGCTACCAGTGCTAGAATGTGTCCCGTATTTTCCCCTTCCTCAAAGTGGCTCTGTTGGAGAAAATATCTCCTCTTCTCAGCTGCCGTCAACAGTACCGAGTTGTACAATGATTGCGCCTCAACCCAGGAATCCTGATTACTCTGAGAGGGGTCTACTACCAGCGCTTGTTCCCTGATTTTCATTTCATCACTGACTTTATCCTCCCATTCCCTGGAGCGGGTCTTAATGCCCGATATTTCCCTAATCAGGCACCCCCTCAAAAATGCTTTTAATGTATCCCATACCACCCCTGCACTGGCCGTACCCCTATTAAGTTGCCAAAACTCCTGTAGCAGGCCTACCGTCCCGTCTGGGGATGGGAGTAAGGTCAGCCAAAATAGGTTCACTTTCCACAGTGGGTGACCCGTTGCAACCGTAGCATCCAGTCTAACCCAGAATGGAGAGTGATCCGACAATAATCTTGGCTCATAGGCCGAATCCCTTACCCTTTGCATTAATGTTTCATTTCCCAGGCCCAGGTCTATTCGAGAGAGTCCGCAATGCGAGGCCGAGTGACACGAATAACATCTCTCATCACCATGTCTCTCCCCCCACACATCACGGAGTCCTACTTCTGAAAGCAACAGAGCAAACGTACTTTTTCCAACCATCTGTCCTGTCGCCCTTAGATATTAAAGACATTCTGTTCAATCCTCAATCCAGAATGTTATTGAAATCCCCCAGTGCTAGCATAGGGGCATCTGGGTATGAAGCCATGAATTGTGCCAGCCTTCTCAGGGGTACCGCAGAAAATGGGGGGGGGATATAGATTGCAGCAATAATACACGTTAACTTATTTAATTTGCATAACAGGAAAACGTATCTGCCTTCTTCGTCCACCTGTTGTTGGATACATTCAAACAAAACATTTGCAAACACCATTACGCTGACCCCCCTAGAATTAGAAGAGTATGTGGAATGGTACTGCCTCAAATATTTGCGTGAACTCAGCCGGTGGATAGAGTCAGGCCGCAGATGCGTTTCCTGTAAGCATATTATCTGAGGCTGCAGCCTATCAAAGTATCTAAACATTGCGTTCCTTTTATCTCTATTCCCTAAACCCCTGATATTTCATGTCATAAGTAGTACTCCCTTCTTTGTTACCTTATTCATTGAGACTTATCAAACAACAAGTTATACTAAAAATTACCAAAACAACAAAGGAAGAAAAGCTTACAACATTTCCCTCTGCTGTGGTGTT